>NC_052311.1:44441895-45134939 GCF_016432855.1 Salvelinus namaycush
GCAGACGTCGGCTTAATTTACACCTGCGTATCTGCAGGTAATTGCATTACTGAGGGTGTTGAACGAGCAGCTAGCTAAATTTAGAAAAGCTTGCTTTTAGCACAGCTCTATTTGCCAAGGGATCGAGTGCAGCTGTGCTTAATTCATTTATTGTGTTTTAGGAACTTAAGCTCACGTGGCGAATTTTGAGATTGAACAATGTGAAAGTGTAGACAGATGATGTCAGACTAGTGACCACTCTGTTACAAGTACATTGCAACCGCTTAGCTAAACGTCTGAGACAAGGTCCATCTTGAACAGTATCCTCTTTGTATTTTTAGACGTGTCTTCTGGGAAATTATCTTTAGGAAATGATCAGTTGCCTCATGATGTTAAAAGTATTTTTTTGTTACCATCAGAATGTTCAGCTGCAATGGCGAAGAGGTGAAGAGACTGCAGTTCCGTAACGGTGGGAACTACACCAGTGTTCTCCGCGAGGGCTCCTTTGAGATGTTTGGAGAGAGGGTCATCAAGCTGGGCACTAACATGTATGTGCTGCTCCACACTATTGACAACCATTGACGTTTCTGCACTTACCCCCACTGAGACTACTAAATTCTCTACTGTGGTCAATGGTCAAATACTGTAGGCCTAAATCAACATGGTAGCTCAAAGTCACTGCAAATTTTTTTGTGAATAATTTACACAGTGACAGGTTTATTTGCCTCCCCCGTGATGGTACATTGTATTTCAGCTTGTCAAGTGCTTGGCTTCTGTTTACCCACAGGTACAGTGTAAGCCGTCCGGTAGAAACACACATGTCAGGGACATCCAAAAACTCTGCACAACAAAAGTCGGTGAGTTGGAATTTTGCTTAATCACTATGCTGTATTTATTTTCTTACAGGCATTTATCCTGCAAGGCCTTACATTTTTGCTCATAAATGTCATGTTACTGTATGTCCTACAATATAATATTTTGACAAAGGGTCAAAATAGTATTAATATCTGTGATATTTCATCATTGATTAGGCTACAGTAAGGACAATTTGTCCAAGTCGGACTAAGCTTCATCTGTAATTAAGCCTTAAATGTAATGGAAACCAGCCTTAAATTCAATGGGAAATGCCCTAAACAGCTAAATCATGCAATTCATGTGTTTATGTTAATGATTATGCGCACCTTCACTGTGTATACAGATCAACACAGCTCCAAACCCCCTGGCCAAAGAGGAGCTGAACATGTTGGCCAGGTTAATGGGGGGTATGGAAGTCCAGAAACCAGGAAATGCAGACAGTGGCTTCCGAGTCAACCTCTTTGCCACCGATGAGGAAGAAGAGTAAGTCCTCTTATGTTATGAGCATTGTTTTGTTGTATTTATGTGTCATTGTGGATACATTTAAATATGGAATTACAACAGTATCGGGCCTCCCAAGTGACGCAGTGGTCTAAGGCACTGCATCGCAGTGCTAGTGGTGTCACTACAGATCCGGGTTCGATACCGGGCTGTGTCGCAGCTGGCCGCGACCGGGAGACCCATGAGGCTGTGCAAAATTGGCCCAGCGTCGTTTGGGGAGGGTTTGACCGTCCGGGTTGTCCTTGTCCCATCGCGCTCTAGCGACTCCTGTGGTGGGCCAGGCGCACACACACTGACATGTTTCCTCCGACATATTGGTGCAGCTGGCTTCCAGGTTAAGCGAGCAGCATGTCAAGAAGCAGTGCGGCTTGGCGAGTTGTTATTTTGGAGAACGCATGGCTCTCGCCCTTCGCCTCTCCCGATTCCGTATGGGAGTTGCAGCAATGGGACAAGACTGTAACTACCAATTGGATGTCAAAAAATTGGGGTGGGGGGGTAAATAAAAAAACATTCAAAAAGGAATTACAACAGTACTCCTCACAACATGATGAAACGAACTGAACCTGATTTTTGAATTATGTTAAATTAGACTAGTGTTAAAAATCACTGTCATTGTTAAGAATCAGTATCAGTGTTAAAGGTCCAGTGTAGCCGTTTTCATCTCAATATCAAATTGTTTCTGGCTTACAATTAAGTACTTAAAAAAAAAAAAAAACTAGCTTCTTAGCAGAGCAAATTCTCGGACTGTCTGGGAGTGGTCTGAGTGGGGAGGGGAAACTGAAAACTAGCTATTATTGGCAGAGAGGTTATGAACTGTCTTTCTTATTGGTCTATTAACTAATTTACGCTTGGTGATGTCACCAGGCAATCCAAAACTCCATCCCATCAAAACAGGCTGATATTTCAGCCAGTCTTTTCAAATGGCTCTTCCACTAAAAGGGCATTATTGTAATTTTTACAATATTACTGTGGAAATGTATACAAATGGTATCTGGACACCCTTCAAATTAGTGGATTTGGCTATTTCAGCCACATACCGTGGCTGACAGGAGTACAAAATCGAGCACACGGCCATGCAATCTCCATAGACAAACATTGGCAGTAGAATGGCCTTACTGAAGAGCTCAGTGACTTTTAAAGTGGCAACGTCATTGGATGCCACCTTTCCAACAACTCAGTTCGTCCCATTCTGCCCTGCTAAAGCTGCCCCGGTCAACTGTAAGTGCTGTTATTGTGAAGATGAAATGTTTAGGAGCAGCAACGATTCAGCCACGAAGTAGTAGGCCACACAATCTCACAGAACAGGACCGCCAAGTGCTGAAGCGCTTAGTGTGTAAAAATAGTTTGTCCTCAGTCGCAACACTCACTACCGAGATCCAAACTGCTTCTGGAAGCAACGTCAGCACAAGAACTGTTCTTCAGGAGCTTCATGAAACCTAATTTCACCATGCGCGATGCCAAGCGTCAGCTGGAGTGGTGTAAAGCTCGCCACCATTGGACTCTGAAGCAGTGGAAACGTGTTCCTTACTGATGAGTCACGCTTCACAATCTGGCAGTCTGACGGACGAATTTGGGTTTGGCGGATGCCAGGAGAACGCTACCTGCCCCAATGCATAGTGCCAACTGTAAAGTTTGGTGGAGGGGGAATAATGGTCTGGGGCTGTTTTTCATTCGGGCTTGGCCCCTTAGTTCCAGTAAAGGGAAATCTTAACGCTACAGCATTCAATGACATTCTAGACGATTCTGTGCTTCAAACTTTGGCAACAGTTTGGGGAAGGCCCTTTCCTGTTTCAGCATGACAATGCCCCCGTGCACAAAGCGAGGTCCATACAGAAATGATTTGTTGAGATCGGTGTGGAAGAACTTGACTGGCCTGCACAGAGTCCTGATGTCAACCCCATCGAACACCTTTGTGGTGAATTAGAACGCCGGCTGCGAGCCAGGACTAATCGCCCAACATCAGTGCCCGACCTCAGTGACCCGCTGCAATGTTCCAACATCTAGCGGAAAGCCTTCCCATAAGACTGTTATAGCAGCAAAGGGGGGACAAACTCCATATTATTGCCCAGAATTTTGGAAGGAGATGTTAGATGAGCAGGTGTCCGTGTACTTTCGGTCATGTAGTGTCTAAAACACAGGAAAAAATCATGTTTTTCACTGCACTGGGCCTTTAACAATAATGGCGATTTGTCTTCCAGGGAGGCCTTGATATCGAGACCAAACGAGTTTTCATATGACGTCATAAAAATCCAAGCGTCTAAGGTAAAGTTAATTCTAACCTGTATTCTTTCTGTCACAGAGGCTAGATAAATATTCAACCATATAACATGCTTTTATGTAACTTGAAGGGATGATATGGAAGCATTTCATAGATTGAGACTGTCCTACTGTACATGCTGTGGTGTAACCGTCAAAATGGTCCCCCATGAAAACCTGTCACAGGAGACTTACTCCCTCCGTGCAGTCATCTCTTAGCACTTACGAACAACCCATGATCAGACATGCTGCCCAGTTTGAATAGCTTCTGTAATTGACAGGCTAAGGATTGTAGGTTATCTGACATGCACTAGGATCATGATGGGCCAGTCGAACACGATGTACCGTAATCAAACATAAGCCCCTCCCCAAACGAGACCTTTCAGATCTGCCATTGGTGGCTTGCCTTCTCTTTCAGAACCATCAAGCCAATGCAGAGCTGGTCAAGATCATGGGGGACTTCACGGAGGAGGCTGGCGAGCTGTGCCCATTGAGTGCCAGCAGTAAAGGGGATGACCTTCTGGCCATGATGGACGGGCTGTGACAGTTACCGTGGTTACCAGAATCCGAGGGCAGGGCTCAAGGCTGAGTTGGTTAGGAACGGTGTGTTCTACTGTAGGACAGTGTCTTGTCTGCTCTGCTGTGCTGTGCCGTCTGTCTCACTCTGCAAATATGGCAGCTGTCTAACAAAAGCACACACAACACAAACCTCATCTTTGTTTGTCTGTCGAGCTTTTCGATGCTGATGTGACGTGAGCAGGTCAATTAATTTGTTCAGCAAGGACCAACTGTAAACTCTCTGCAAGACTGTGCATTTTGCAAAAGAGAGAGTTGGGAAACTTCATAGCTTGAATATACACTCAGTGGCCAGTTTTTTAGGTACACCCATCTTGTACCGGGTTGGACCCCTCAGTAGCCATGAAGTGATGCACCTGTTTAGCAACAATGTTTAGATACGCTCTGGCATTCAAATGTTGATCAACTGGTAGCAAAGGACCTAACTTGTGCCAGGAAAATATTCCCCACACCATTACACCACCACCGCCCTGTACCGTTGACACCAGGCAGGATGGGGCCATGGACTCATGCTGCTTATGCCAAATCCTGACTCTGCCATCAATATGACGCATCAGGAAACGCGATTCGTCGGACCAGCCAATGTTTTTCCACTCCTCAGTAGTCCAGTGTTGGTGATCGCGTGCCCACTGGAGCCGCCGCTTCAATTTTGTTTTCTGCTTATAAGAGTATAACCCGGTGTTGTCTGCTGCAATAGCCCATCCGTGACAAGGATCGACAAGTTGTGCGTTGTGCACAGAGATGCCGTTCGGCGTTCAGAGATGCCCTTCGCCACGTCACTGTTGTACTGCTCTGTTATGTCTGTTTGTGGCCCACCTGTTACCTTGAACAATTCTTGCCATTCTCCTTTGACCCCTCTCATCAGCGAGCTGTTTTTCACCCACAGGACTGCTGTTTTTCACCCACAGGACTGCTGTTTTTAGTTTGTTGCACCATTCTTGGTAAACCCTAGACACTGTCGCGCATGAAATGCCCAGGAGGGCGGACGTTTCTGAGATCCTGGATACGGCACACCTGACACCGATGATGATACCACGCTCAAAGTCGCTTAGGTCACTCGTTTTGCCCATTCTAACGTTCAATCGAACAGTAACTCGATGCTTGTCTGTCTGCTTTATATAGCAGGCCACCAGACTCACTGTCTGTAAGAGCGATCAATTTTTGTGAACTGGGTGGTGTACCTAATAACCTGGTTGATTTGTATTTTGTGCTTTTATGGTGGTAATCAAGTTTTTTTTATTTTTAGTTACAGATAGTACAGAACTGTTGTATTTGGTCGCACTGAAACATCAAATGGAGTCGTTGGGACATATTTGTTCCAATTCAATCAATGGTTTCTGCTCTGCTGAGCCCGCTTCAATCAATGTATTTAAAGTTGACATTCCGTGAATGTCACGTTAAACAATATTTCTTGTTACTTTTCCTCCCAGATAAATAGTAACTTTCTCTTCGGGGCGGCAGGTAGCCTAGTGGTTAGAGTGTTGGGCCAGTAACCGAAAGGTTGCTAGATCGAATCCCCGAGCTTACAAGGTAAAAATCTGTCGTTCTGCCCCTGAACAAGGCAGTTAACCCTCTGTTCCTAGGCAGTCATTGTAAATAAGAATTTGTTCTTAACTGACTTGCTAGTTAAATAAAATAAAAAATAAATTTAATTTATCACCGCGTGATGTTAATATAATGCTGTTTTCTCTATCACATATCTGCTGTAATACAGTATTTACAATTTTGATAATCTGATTTACTCTGTCTGACTGAGTAATTAAATAATGAACACGACCTAAACTAGAGGGTGTCAAACTCAATTCCTGGAGCGCTTTGTGTATGCGGGTTTTCGCTCCTCTCATCTAGTTCTCTAGGCTTTAACTTGACACACATTGAAAGAAAATTAAAAAAAAACAGCAAACACACGACCTTCCAGGGATTTAGTTTGACACCCCTGACCTAAAGAGACTGGTGGAACTGAAAGAAACTCAAGTGCACTTGTCATTGTAATTCAAAACCATGGATCCCAAAACATATTTTGAGAAAGTTCTACTGTACCTAGATTTTATTTTTTGGTATGGGATAAATATATACAGTATGTTTAGGGCGACCTTTAGTGTCTTCAAATAACGGAAGACAAATTATTTGTAAATATATTGTATGTGAATTTTTGCAATATGTCACCATCAAATGGGATGATATAGGTTAATGGAGTAAGTGTGACACAACACTAATGTAACCACAATGTATTGAAACAGCTGATTCTTTAATGCAATATGACAGATGGTCCAAGATGTATATTTATGGAATTATTTATTTATCATGAGGTGTACATGTATTTTTTTTTTCTGGTGAAATATTAAAGATTCAAAAAAATATATATATGCAGTTGAATTCGGAAGTTTACATACACTTAGTTTGGAGTCATTAAGACTCGTTCAACCACTCCACACATTTCTTGTTAACAAACTATAGTTTTGTCAAGTTGGTTAGGACATTACTTTGTGCATGACACAAGTACTTTTTCCAACAATTGTTTGCAGACAGATTATTTCACTTATAATTCACTGTATCACAATTCCAGTGGGTCAGAAGTTTACATACACTAAGTTGACTTTGACTTTAAACAGCTTGGAAAATTCCAGAAAATTGTCATGGCTTTAGAAGATTCTGATAGGCTAATTGACATAATGAGTCAATTGGAGGTGTACCTGTGGATGTATTTCAAGGCCTACCTTCAAACTCAGTGCCTCTTTGCTTGACATCATGGGAAAATCAAAAGAAATCAGCCAAGACCTCAGAAAAAAAATTGTAGGCATCCCCAAGTCTGGTTCATCCTTGGGAGCAATTCTCAAACGCCTGAAGGTACCACGTTCATCTGTACAAGACATAGTATGCAAGAATAAACACCATGGGTCCACGCAGCCGTCATACCGCTCAGGAAGGAGACACGTTCTGTCTCCTAGAGATTAACGTACTTTGGTGCAAAAAGTGCAAATGAATCCCAGAACAACAGCAAAGGACCTTGTGAAGATGCTGGAGGAAACCGGTACAAAAGTATCTATATCCACAGTAAAACGAGTCCTATATCGACATAACCTGAAAGGCCGCTCATCAAGGAAGAAGCCACTGCTCCAAAACCGCCATAAAAAAGCCAGACTACGGTTTGCAACTGCACATGGGGACAAAGATCGTACTTTTTGGAGAAATGTCCTCTGGTCTGATGAAACAAAAATAGAACTGTTTGGCCATAATGACCATCGTTATGTTTGAAGGAGAAAGGGGTGAGGCTTGCAAGCCGAAGAACACAATCCCATGGGGGTGGCAGCATCATGTTGTGGGGGTGCTTTGCTGCAGGAGGGACTGGTGCACTTCACAAAATAGATGGCAACATGAGGGAGGAAAATGATGTGGCTATATTGAAGCAACATCTCCAGACATCAGTCTGGAAGTTAAAGCTTGGTGGCAAATGTGTCTTCCAAATGGACAATGACCCCAAGCATAATGGCTTAAGGACAACAAAGTCAAGGTATTGGAGTGGCAATCACAAAGCCCAGACCTCAATCCTATTAAAAAATTGTGGGCAGAACTGAAAAAGCGTGTGCGAGCAAGGAGGCCTACAAACCTGACTCAGTTACACCAGCTCTGTCAGGAGGAATGGGCCAAAATTCACTCAACTTATTGTGGGAAGCTTGTGGATGGCTACCCGAAACGTTTGACCCAAGTTAAACAATTTAAAAGCAATGCTACCAAATACTAGTTGAGTGTATGTAAACTTCTGACCCCCTGGGAATGTGATGAAAGAAATAAAAGCTGAAATAAATCATTCTATTATTCTGACATTTCACATTCTTAAAATAAAGTGGTGATCCTAACTGACCTAAAACAGGGAATATTTACTTGGATTAAATGTAAGGAATTGTGAAAAACTGAGTTTAAATGTATTTGGCTAAAGTGTATGTAATCTTCCGACTTCAGCTGTATGTGTGTATAATAAATACAGTGGGGAGTATTTGACACACTGCCGATTTTGCAGGTTTTCCTACTTACAAAGCGTGTAGAGGTCTGTAATTTTTATCATATGTACACTTCAACTGTGGGAGACGGAATCTAAAACAAAAATCCAGAACATCACATTGTATGATTTTTAAGTAATTACTTTGCATTTTATTGCATGACATAAGTATTTGATACATCAGAAAAGCAGAACTTAATATTTGGTACAGAAACATTTGTTTGCAATTACAGAGATCATACATTTCCTGTAGTTCTTGACCAGGTTTGCACACACTGCAGCAGGGATTTTGGCCCACTCCTCCCTACAGACCTTCTCCAGATCCTTCAGGTTTCGGGGCTGTCGCTGGGCAATACGGACTTTCTGCTCCATACAATGTGATTTTCTGGATTTTTGTTTTAGATTCCGTCTCTCTAAATAAATATGAAACTCATTAGCTTTGTTTAATTCATGTACTGTGTTCATGTATATTTAAAGGGGCAATCTGCAGTTGATACATCCAGTGTTGGACTTATAAATTGATTATATATACCCATTGATTCTAAATTTCTCCTGGCCCATTCCTCAGCTTTTTACCAAAGCAGGTGGGGTGCCTTCTTTGTTATTGTTTCAATTGTGGATTGGCCCTTTAATGTGCCCTTGATGATGCAATAGAGTGCTTCTCTACAGCTGTTTGGGTACTAATGGGACTCCCGAGTGGCGCAGCGGTCTAAAGCACTGCATCTCAGTGCTAGAGGCGTCACTACAGACACCATGGCTCAAATCCAGGCTGTATCATAACCGTCCGCTATTGGCGACGCACAATTGGCCCAGGGTCGTCCGTGTTTGGCCGTCATTGTAAATAAGAATATTGTTCTTAACCTGACTTAGTTAGGCCTAGTTAAATAAAGGTTACATTTGTTGTTGTAGTAGAGGAGTCCTGTCGCTAGAGGGAGCTGTTGCTTTATAACTTTTTGCATTTAGTCATGTCTATACTGCTTGACTAGCAGTATGCGAGTGCAGAAAGAGTAAAAAAAAAAAATCAGGAGTTTTCGTTACCTTCAGAGTACAAACAGTTTGCCTTGAGGCAAAATCATGATTCAGCACATTCATTCAATCCCTCCATGTAATTTTCAAGGCAAGAGAGAGGAGAATATTGCTCCTCATTTCTTGTCATCTAGTTTATTCTCGCCCACACTGTGACCTCCTTGCCCACACACTGCTGATACATTATTTTTTAATTAGTTTTGAAATGAGCAATACTGAAAAAGTTGTTCTCGTTACAGGGGTGACAAGTCTACTCCCACTCCCTGGGTTGTGATTTTATCACTCATTTACCTTTGCATAAAGACACCCACATTGCCCATCTAAAGTCAGTCAACTCGTAATATTGGCACCCAGAAACAAATCTGTCACGAAAGACTGTAGTCAACTCGTCTCTATAAAAACATCACAGGATTATGGGATTAGCCATCATAACATACAAACCTAATATTTGACACAAACACTGTCCAAATCTCACCCATCCCAAATTTGGCCTCAACTCCCTCCTTGTCTGCACCTACAATTAAGATTGCAATGGAAACAGCACAATGCTGTACCTGCATGGGTTTGGGTTAATTGAGTGCCTCCTCAAATCAAGTCAAAGAGAAACAGATAGTCTGGGCATGTCTCTGAAGAACCCTCTCCCTCAGTCAACTACTACCCACACATTCTCTCTTTCAATCACTCACTCACACTCACACTCACACTCACACACTCACACACACACACACAGAGAGAGAGACACAAGATCAGTGCATACCAAGCAGTCAAAACATGCTGAGACATGGCTGTGCTGAATGGACCTGTGGGTGGGGGATTCAGGTGAGGCCTTCCTAACAGTCTGCTGGGGAGAGAGACGTCAGACCAGCGCCTTACCCAAGGGCATGGTTTCTTTGGAAAACAAAGTCACTGAAGCACTCCCTCTCCTCTGCTACTCATCTCCAGGTTGTTCCCGTAAATGAGAATGTCTTCTGTCTGCTTATTTTCTTAAACAAGGGTTAAATAACAAACAAACCAAGAAAAATATACATTATATTCCTAAACCAATCATTCCCTATGTTTCATGTTCTAATTAAAGCATGTAAAGAGAGAATGTGCCATATCCATGGATGCAAATTGCACTCTTACAAGGCAGGGTGACTTCCCACAGAATTAAATAGAACACTAGAATGATATGGTATGTCCCTCTCTACCTCTAAGCTCTCTTAAGGTATGATTCACAGTTTCCTCATCAAAAGCTGTGGGCTGGACACTGTTAACCACACAGGCTGACAAGTGTTTCATGTGGCCAGGGGCATACGCTGTGCTGAGTCAACACAGGAAGACTAGTGCAGCCCAAATCACTTTGTGCCCTTTATATCCCCCTGTACCTACCCACTGGATTGAAACTAGTAGGTGGGGGAGGGATTATTGTTCCAAAAGAGGGATGCTAAATTTGGATCAGCATGGGAGAATCTGCTTGTAGAAGGATTATTTTTTGGGGCCAAAAGACATGTTAGTCAGCATAACAGGTCAGGGAGGAAAGGGAGCACATTTCAGACACATGGAACTATTATTTTTTCAGAGTGGATCTACACCTTTCATTTATGCTTCTAAGATTGCTAATCAATCAAATACATGTACTGTATGTAATAACTGTGTAATACTCCCAATTATCTCGTACAATATGTGCGATACATACGATAGGCATGCATTACAATGAAGGTGTAGATATGTTTGGGAGTTAAACCAAAAGCCTGTTATCCATCTGAGTAGAGATGAGGATAATGAGTATAACGTTATTGTAGCCTATTTCATTCTCAAGGGACATTCCTCTCCCTTGCTAGATCCTTTCTCGTGAATGGAGGAATTGTTAGCAATCAAGGATATAACGTTAGAATTTCACTAAGGCACCAAGATATCACAGCATGTGAATGGAGTGTAATGCTGGACTTTTTGTTGCCACTGATTAGTTATGAATGGATACAATATTTGCCTCCTAGCTCACAATTTACTTTTTCATTTTTGTAAAACAAAGTTGTGAAACCATGTGTGCATTTTGAAACTATATCGAATTGAATTTGACACATAGTTGAACACTGAACCTCTGCTCAACGTCATGTCATTCCTAGTCCTATTATCAAACAAACACATTTCATCAAACGCTCAATCAATCAGCTGCATCTGCTAGACAAACTACTAAATCAAATTATGTTTTTATTTTTATTGGCTGAGCAAGTCTGTCAGTCATGCAACTTGCGTCATTTCCGTTGTCAGGTGGCGCTGCTATGGAAAGATGCGATCAGAAAGCTGACGAATGGAAGCTGTTCCTGAGTGGTCATTTCGGTAATAGTGGCTAAAACAAACATTGCACGATATCAACCCTCCATATACGGTCTCCTTTGGTTGGGGCAACAAACTTCTTATGCACCGAACAAATACTTTTAAAGAAATGTCCATGCTGTAGCATTACAACGCAGACTTTCCTCGGCGTTTTCAGCTCGAGGTAAGTTGTTAAAGAAAAAAGACCTGAGTGAGCGAGGTGGCGAAAGAGCTTGCTCTAGCGGTAGTAACGTTAGTAGTAGCTAGCATGTACTTTGTTTAAATGGCCTCCCCGGTCTGCGCAATGTGTATTGTTTAGCAGACGATGGGTAAATTGTAAACCGAACATATTAATTAACACAAATACATGCACATTTGTCATTGGGGTCGTTCCGATGTGTGAACGGTGTGCATTGTTGTAATTCGGGCTAGCTTTGGGTTGCTCGTGCCGAATGGAATTTAGCAGTTTAAGCTAACGTTAGTTAGGCTACCTAACATAGTTTCGCTGACGCCGTGTATCGTACATTATTTTGTAATTAACATAACCACCGTTCCCATACACCGTATATGCGCTGTGTTTTACTAATTTATATTCGTTTGAGAACTTATTTTGCTACAACATTGCGTTCGGGCGTGGGGCTCGTTTGTAAACGCTCGTGGGTTGTCGGTACTATAAATGGTACCTAGTTATATTTTACTCATGTCATGACATAAGATCACGATGGCTCAATGGCTTGTGGACAAAGGGTGATTGTTGGCACTCGTCTCCGTTGTGGGAGTCAAAAGGGGTCGTGTACACTACACTTGGGGGATTTCATCCCTGCGATGCGTGCTCCTTTTCATTTGTTTCAAATGATAGCCTGATACAATGTTGCAACTGACACCCCCTTGCAACATGCTGTCGTCGTTCCTATGTCTCTATGTTTTTGGTGACCTTGTATGGCCAAGTGCATTCAAAATGTAACAATAGGCTGCAAGATGGTGGGTAACCATAAGAGCGCAGAAGGCAGTTGGGGTTTCATCCAGGTACATTAACATGCCCATTACGAGCTAGCTAGGTATATTTATCATGATGTCCAGGGTGATTGACTTGTGCAACCTCAAGTCAAGAATTCCATTGTTCAACTTCAATCGCACGTGATTTGTATGAATCCTCTCCTCTGACAACATTGTGATAGCTTGGACTATTCCTTTAAAATTATTTATCAGGATATAGCCTAGGTTCCAGGTATGAACGTGTAAAAATGACATTTGGTTATATTAGATGTATTTAGGGATGGCTCCTTTAGCTAGTGCTTTTAGCTAATTATTTTGTTTTGCAACAGAACACTGTGTGAAATGCTTGATTCATGCTGCTATAATAGGACGTGAGTGGATTTCCAGTCATCTATGGTGGCCGTGTGTGCACTCTCTAGCTATTTAAAGAGCGCATGTTCCCGTGGATGGCGTGGGAGATTCTCTCTGGTGCCTTGTGTCTGATATGATTCAGTAGGCTATGTTCCTACTCTCTCTCAGTACAGTCAGCATCAGATAAAACTGCATCTTAGCATGCCATTGCGCTGAAGTTATTCTTGCCAATCATTGTGCTTTCCTCGGGTGGTTTGACCTTTTAGTTCTTGAACTATTGGTAGTTGGCTTACATTCATCAAATGCCAAACTAATCTGAAGTCATGTTGTGAGCTGCCCATTTCAGGCAAGCCTAAGGTGCATGAGTTACAGAAAGGTAATTGTTTTGTCAAATGGTTTTAGGGCAGTACAGTGCTCTTGTAGAAATGCACATCAGAACCTGTCGGCTCTGATTCAGTCTCTAATAGTTCTCTTGTTGGACAGTCATTTTAGCAGCATACCCTGTGTACTATTCCATCTTTGCAAATGGCAATGGCTAAAATTTAGTTTAGATGACTCGTGTAAATAAATGGTATGCTAATTGATTGATAGAATATGCTGCTCTCCTACAGTTGCACATGTGACTAGGAGTCAAGAAAAGCACTGTTCATAAGCCTCCCTGGGTGATTGATGACTGGTTGAGATGGCGAGAGTCATGATTACGACAGTCTGCTGTTTGGGATCTGAACAAATCCTCATAGAAGTGAGAATTTGTGTAGGCCCACTGACTGCTGCAAACTGTCCTGTCCTCACCAGAGCCAAACTGTGGCCTATGGTGGAACAGTTTCAAAATGGAATGATGTCTTGTTTTCCATGTGTTGGCTAATGTGTGAGCATTTTGACTAGTGTTGCCAGTAATGCATACTTTGAGTTTTTTGTGTGTGTGTCAGTTTCCAATGTCTACTCTCATGCAGGTAATTCAAATTCATTGTTATTGCCCTCTATGCTCCCACTTTTATCAGCCCGAATCTTCTCGCTCTGGAACATCTCTAGTCGGGTTGAACTTGTACTGGCATGTGTCCACTAAAGATCTACGGTCACCACAATCCTGTCTAAAGGCACATTGACCTATCACCTTTGTGTTGCAGTTTCACTACAAGAAGTTGCACATTGTTTTCACTCTGAAACGATGCCCCCTTTTTACACTCTAGGACATGTTTCAGTTTGCGCTCTTATTGGTGTCATCCCTCTGATATTTTGGCATTTCTGACAAAACCTAGTCCGTGATAACCCTGGGGTGACTGAACTGAGTGATTTCCCCCCCCCCCCCCCCCCCCCCACAGTTGGTTCTGAGCATTACTTCCCTGATATGGGAACCAGAGCACGTTTCATCACTTAGCAACTCATTATCAACAGGCAGCAAAAAAGTAAATACCTCTCAAAGATAGAATACCGTAGGTCCTATAGAGGTAGGCATGTTACTGTAAATAGATGTCACGCTCTGTCACACACAGGTTCCCCTGGCATAATGCCTTCAGTTCCTTATCGGAAATGGTAGGGTTGGTATTTATTTTTCTGTCATGAAAAAAAGCCATGAGCCCAACCTTTTATGGGAAACTGTCTTCTGAGAGGAAGTCGTATCCTTTTACTGTCAATGGTTATAACTCACCACATAGCCTAGGCCACAGATTTAGAGAACCGCAAACCAGTGCAGATTAAGTTTCAAGTTTTAATGTCACGTGCACTAGTACAGTGAAATGCCTTTCTTGCAAGCTCCAAACCCAACAATGCAGTTATCAATGTAGTACTAAAAATGACAAAGAAAGAAGCTATATAGAGTCAGTTCCAATACCATATTTACAATGTGCAGGGATACTGGAGTGATAGTTATGTATAGGAGTAAAGTGATTTAGGCATCAGGATATATAATTAACAGAGTAGCAGCAGCATAAATGCTGAGTGAATGTGTGTGGTGTCAGTATGTTGGAGAGTCCTGTGAGTGTGTATAGACAGTGCAAAAATAAAAGGGTTAACTCAGTCAATCCTTGAAGCCATTCTGTTAGGTATTTAGCAGTCTTATGGCTTGGGTATAGAAGCTGTTCAGGATCCTGTTGGTGTCAGACTTGATGCACCAGTACCACTTGCTGTGTGGAAGCAGAGAGAACAGTCTATAGCTTGGGTGGCTGGAGCCTAACAATTTTCCGGGCCTTCCTTTCACACCGCCTGATATAGGTCCTAAGAGCTGCTGCAGGATTTTCAGAAAGTAATTGCGAAGGATAAAATGAAAAGGCATGTATGCACAAAATAGAATTCAGCCTAGCCCTATTACATGTTTTTCTATCTTTAGCATTTCACCAGAATTCCACCCTTGCAGGATTTGATGTTGCAGTAATCCTACTGCGTTCTGCATCAAGGCATTTGTCACTCAATGTCAGTACATGGATGTTTCGTTTGCATGCCACATTGTGAGGATTTAAAGCTGAGGTGCCATCTCTCTCACCAGAGACTACATCTGAATGAACCTATAATGGCTAGCCATTCACACTGTGTTAGTAAACTTGTGGGAGGGGTTTTCTAACGTGGTTGGGAGGGGTTAAACCCTCTCCTCTCTCATACCACAAGACAGTCTGCTGCATTAGTCAAGTCAATAGAGAACTTCTGGAGAGACCCAGGTATAGTCATGCAGTTTCAGGGATTATTGAGAACTAATGTATTTTCTACTGTATGACACATTGACAGAATTTTGGTCAGAATCGTAGCGTCGGAATTATGCAACTCAAGATGTATATTTTGCTAGTGGCCTGGAAGAACATCAAGACCATATCAGTTTGAGAGTCTTGCGTCCTTGTGGTCACATTTCTGTCCAACACCACTTAACGTGCCTATCGTGATCTGATGTTATCTGATTAGCTTTTTGTCTCTGTGTTCTTCCTGCAGAGCTCCAGCATGTCTAAGCGGCGCTCTTTGGAGAGGGGGGCCGGAGAGACCTCGGGCAGGGCCAGCAAGCTCCTCTGTCCTGGAATAGCTGGAAGCAACGCCAAGAGGGCAGGTCCTTTTGTCCTGGGTAAGAGATGGGGTTTACTCAGGGGCAGAAAAGGGGGAAGGTTGGCCTCTTACAACTGTGTGTGTGCAGGAAACTAGGGAAGAGGTGGGGGGATTCAGTTAGCTTGAGGCAAGAATATGAAGAATTTTTAACATTGGGTAGATGGCTCAGAATCTATTAAGCAAAGTTGCTGTTTCTTCAATCTTTTCAGAAAATGTAAACTGTTTACTTTGTGAAACGTTAGCATAAGACTTCTGCTGTCTGCTAGATGACGTGTAAGAAAACGTTATGTTAGGGGGGGTTGAAGTTTGCATGCCTCCTAATGGTTTGCATTAGGGCACACACACTCCTTACCTTTTGGTCATGCAGCTGTTGCCACTTCTTCCTTACAGGGCCTCGTTTGGGGAACTCGCCCGTGCCAAGCATAGTGCAGTGTCTGGCCAGGAAGGATGGGACGGATGACTTCTACCAGCTAAAGGTGAGTGGACACACTCGCACTGTTTCTTTTGAATGATTTATTTTCACTGTTTGATGGAGATGAATTAGTGTTTACAAACAGCTAGTTAGCTACAGTGTCCCAATAGCCTTTTGAACTTTGACCTTCCTAAACAGACGTCTTTGTTAGTGTTCAGTTATTCCTTTACGGCCCTATTTGAGTGGAGCAGCCTGCGCTTGCTCGGGCAGAAGACAAACTGTAGAGGCAATTTGTTTATTGGGGCAATCCAATAATCTGTTTTACACACCAGGTGTTTTAGGAGGAAGAGTGAAAAAGTGGCCTGTCACCTGAGTGTGTTGACTGTAGTATGTAGGGATGTGTTTTTGCGCTGAATAAAATGAAACCAGCATGAAAAAACATCAGTTTATTTTAGTAAATACTTAATTAACATTTTTTTTAATTTATTTTTTTATTCTTAAAACTGCATTGTTGTTTAAGTGCTTGTAAGTAAGAGTTTCACTGTTGTATTTGGCGCATGTTACAAATAAATTTTGATTTGATGTGCCAAATATGCAGGCCTGTTTTGTCCCCTCTGGCTCTCAACCCCCTCTTCCTAAGTTCTTTCCCAAGGCCTAGATCAGCTGCTGGGGTCAGCTGTTATGGTACATCTTTAGGCATTGTTGTGGGGTGACGACTTCATGTGGTTCATTGTTTAGGGATTTCTCCCCAGTCCCAGAGCGTCTGTGCTCGTGACCTCGGGGTCAAATTCATTAGGCGACATAGTAGTAAGATGTTTTGCTATGGGAAACCAAAAACCAAGTGTTTCTTATTGGACAAATCTAGGTAGGCCCTCCCTGTTTCAGTCAGTTTTCTTCCTTTTGGTGCCTAATGAACACGACCTTGCTGCTGCTTTCTTTTGTAGATCCTGACGCTGGAGGAGCGGGCAGACGCGGCCGGGGAGACCCAGGAGGAGAGGCAGGGGAAGATGCTGCTGCACACCGAGTACTCCCTCCTCTCGCTGCTCCATAACCAGGATGGAGTGGTGCACCACCATGGCCTGTTCCAGGTAAATTTACTTGGTGCACCACAAACTTTCAGGTACATCGCTTGGCGCTGCAGCCAATTGTAATGTCTTTCAATGATGAGAACTTCACAGACCTGTACTGAATTATTGTGATTGTACATTATTCTTTCTGATGAGAGACTTGCATAGTTTTCTACCAGCCTCCCAAAGACACCCCTTCAGGGAAAAACATTCTATTCACACCCCCTCCCTACCAACCGCACTGCACAATTCAAGTCCAGTGGAGCTTAGAGATACTTCTGTAGAGATATTGAAGCACTTCTTTTTTTTTTTCAAGCATTCACTTTCCCAGCCGTCCACTCTCACAGTGACTCAGCCCTCCCGCCCTTCCCATATCTTTATAACTTTGTTATTGTTCCATCTGTCGCCTCTCTTTCACAACCCTATTTCTCCTCGACACGCTCTTCCTAGAATAGCTACATTGAGCCGTGCGGCTGCGGCGTGATTCATTCAAGGCTACAACGGTATTGATTGGTTTATTATAGTTCCGTCTCCAAGCGGACCAGTTAATAATGATTTGTCTCAGAAAGCCTTTAGAGGCCCAGCCATCTAAATCTGGACAAACCAATACCATTGGGGACGAGGACAGTGGCTCGCTCTGAGGTGAATAGAGAAGAATGACCTTTGTTTTTCATTTCACCCCCCCCCAGATTGTGTTCTATTCACATTGGAGATGGGATGGTTGTACACAGATCACTGAGCCCTGTCATCTCCTCCACTGTTCTCTCTCTCTCATAGCTGATTGAAGCCAGTGTGCAATTTCACTCGGCAATGGAAGAGGTGATGGCTTATGACACATATGATTTGGAAGCCGTTCAATTGTCATGTCTTTTGTCAGAATCCATATTATTTCTTACACGCTTCTAAAGAGATGTCCCAGAGTTGTATTGTTCATGGCACACCGTAGCAAAATGTTTTGCAAAAGAAAACCATTGTTTTATTGGACAACATTTAATTCTGTTTCGTGGCCTTTTGTTTTGTGCTTACTGAACACTACCCATATCAACAGATTGTAACACGCACAGATAAAGGATACGGTCTCCTCTCTAATCACCCTAACCAACCCACTCTCTCTCCCCTGTCCACTTTAGGACCGGGCGTACGAGATTGTGGAGGATCCGGAGGCCAACAATGGAAAGGTGCGCCGACTGAAGAAGCGGATCTGCCTGGTGCTGGACTGCCTCTGTGCGCACGACTTCAGCGACAAGACTGCGGACCTCATCAACCTGCAACACTACGTCATCAAGGAGAAGCGGCTGAGCGAGCGCGAGGCCATTGTCATCTTCTACGATGTGGTGCGCGTAGTGGAGGCCTTGCACAAGGTGAGACTGACCAACAAAACACGTACAGCACGTTTGAGGGGATCAGTTTGAGGAAGACAAGGTGCAGAATCGCTAATCATGATCACAATGCGTTTGCCTAATTATTTGGAATGTGAGGTGATTTGTAGATCAGTGATTCAACTCAGTCCGACTCAGTAGCTGTTTTGAACATGTTCGAAACAGTCTAAATCCATCTGCTTCTTGACTAGTGTTCGGTCTGCTACATACTTTGCAGATTTCCCAGACTTTTCATTATCTGGTGGCCAGTTGTTTTGGAAGTTTAATGATTTGTAGATCAGATTATCTGGTCAGTGCCTACTGCCTTCACAGGCTGACCTTCATGATCAAGTAATTGGTCACTGACTTGACTGTATAGTCCTCTAGAGCCAAGATGACGCATAGCTTTGACAATTTGTTTTTGAAAGATGTATTATGTAAGTGTGTTTTCTTTACGGTCTCCAACTTAAGTCTTGGGCATGGTCAGACAAGTCAAAATGTTATTACATTTTTGTTATGTAGCCCCTCCGATGAGTCATCATCCAAGCTAAACTGCTCCTATAGAGCAGTAACAGCATTGACTTGAGTTGCTTTTGTTCCAGTGCTTCATTCAACAGCAGTCTGACGGTGACATATTTGATCCGTCTCTACCTCTTTCACCCTGCAGAAAAACATTGTGCACCGAGACCTGAAGCTTGGAAACATGGTGCTGAACAAACGGTAAGGACTCAGTCACGCTTTCATATTTGGTTCAGCCTTGCGAGATGCCCCATTCAGTGTGTATCCAGTGTGCAACTGGCCTTCAACCCGAGCAGGGTCAATACCTCGCAGCCTCAAGGAAGAGACAGATATCCCAGCCCAGTTCCCCTTCACCCATCTTTCTTTCTCTTGCTCTCTACATCTTTCTCTCCCCCCTCTCTCACGTACGAGTCAGTGACTCATTCCCTGTGGTCGGGTTTTGGAAGGCAGTGATGGGAACCTAGCGAGGAAAAAGAGGGTGAAGAACGTGCCCTCTTACTTTGTTCTCTCTGGAAGAGGAGGGGGGGGGGGGGGGTGGAACTGCACATGGTTGGAACTCTGGCTCGAGTGCACATCAGGTCACAGTGTTGTGCTGCCGGGATCTGATAGACCCTGCAGAATGCAGCCAGCTCCTTATCCATAAAGCCCCCTTTCCAAACCCCCCCCAAATCTCTTTTCGGTATCATGTCCCAAAATTTGAAGTTGTGTTTTACATTGAATAAAATTACAGACTGAGCTTCAAAATGGTACATCATACACTGTAGTTGGAGAAAACATGGAAGTAATGCTGGTTTAAGTTAATAACCTTATCCCGTTTAGGAGAAAAGGGCATTCAAACATTTAGCTGCGAATTTCACGTGCTCCACATTAATCCTTGGAAAACGTATATTTAGAAAAGGAACACTTTCACCAAATTGCCAAAATGAATTCTCTGTACATTATCTCACCAAGTTCCCTGATTAGGCAAACCATTAACAGTATTAAATTGCCTATTGTTGTATAATAAAACACTTTTCACATTGAACTACAGTGCTGCTTTGTTTTAAACCCGTTAAGCCTTAAGACCCAACCAAGAATTCACGTGACTGTGAAAATATTTCAAGATTAAAATAACTTCAAGTGCTAAAGGTAGTAGCCTAAAATCAGAGACCTTAACACAAGGGCTTAGGTAAAACACTATCTAGGCTTTTATCATGAGATCCTTTGAGTGACTTTTGTTCAAGTTATGATATGAACAAACTGAACATATTTCTATCTTGCCCTTTGGAGCAGGACGTGTAATTGTCTATGGCCTTTTCATTGCAAAAGTCCTGATCTTCTCAAAAATATGTTTGCTGGGTTTTGTCCAGTCCAAGGGATGCTTGCTCATCTCTGGGAGGAAGGACATCATCGTTGCGTAGCAGCTGAAATCTAGTTCCATCAGAGTGAAAACTCCATGGCCACAACACCAGGCTCCAGACAATTTTAAGCTGTAAAGGAGAAAGGCAGACACAAATAGATGAGGCATTAAAACCTTGCATACCAGCAATAACATTCTTTGAGCCCCGAGCAATAAGCTCAAGTACAAAGAAAAAATACCTGAAGTGCTGCTTGTTCGTCTCCTTACACTGCTGAAAGACAAATTCCAGAACAATAGGTAAAAAAAACAACGAATGAATTCATCTCCTATAGCTTGTTATTGCCTGTTACTAAAATGCCCTGTACACACAACTGGTTTCCAGCGAAACAATGGCATTGCAGACATTACAAGATAACCAGCTAATAATTAGCAGTAGGCTATATGTATATGGTATTCATCTTGCCTAAACAGACTTACCATGATTTATTTATTTTTGTCCGACTCAAGTCGCCCTAAAAAACAATGCAATATTCTCTACAAGCCAGAATGTTGAATGAAATTATATTTACACTTTACCGGTTGTATATGCTGTTGATAGGAGATGGGGTATCCGCAGGATAGTGATGTGTACCTGACTATTTGCTGTGCCGGTAGTTTCTGTCACTTGTAACGTTATTTTCAATCTCTTGACGCATTACACGTGAAACACGATGTAAACAATAACCAAATGTAACCGGAATGTTGTCGTCTGACACCTTCCCTCACAATCAGCTGGAAGTGTTTGCGGTTTGGTTAGTCTTGGCCATATTGTGCAAGTGTTTCATGTGCGAATTGCATCCGTTTTGAAAATAACTGGAAATACAGACAGCGTACTAAAGGTTGGGTTGATAACACTTCCCTGTGGATAGTATGTATGAAATTACCTCTGACATAGGGACAACATCGGCGGACAACCGGTAAAGTAAGTTGAAATAAAGTTGGTTCATCATTCTGACTTTTTAATGGGACTGTTCGGGAATGCTGAGGCTACATGTTAGAGATGAGTGTGTAACTATTTCACACTCGAATTCTAAACGAGGCTAGTATTAAGCTAGTTGAACATGTGTAGATAGCTAGTTATTTAGCCATTTAATGTGTCCCTGTCACTTAACTTGTGGTTTGATTAGCATTCGCACCACAGTGGCTATTTTCGGTAGCTAGTTAGTTAAACACAATAAACTGACAAACATATTATCGTCATGACTTTGTACACCAGCAATCAACGAACTGCAACTAGCCATTTCAGCTAGCTAGCTGCCTATTGCGTTACCTGTATGCAACTGTCTAGCTAGCTAATAATGAAAATGTTTTTTTTTTTATACAGTTGAGACGATAACTATCTCTGTATTTTAACTGTAAGCTCTTAACTGTTAGAATATGATTCACGACAGACATAAAAAATATCCTTCCCACTCTGTTTAAAGCAGACTGCTTTTGCCACAGAAGAAAGAGCTGTGTCGATACCAGCAGCTGTATTCAGGACCACTCTGTTATTTAAAGCTGTAGCTACACTTTGCAAGTTGTCATTGATGAAAATGAGTCAATCTAAAGGAGTTTACAAATATCTGCCGTAGCAGAGAGGACGTGCCATGTGACAGGGAAGCCTTGAGTGACAGAATTTGCTATTTCTTGGGAATGACCCACCCCCTCTATCTCAACCAATCATGGCTAGGCAATATCCTGTATTTTCTCCAGGGCGAAAACGCTTCGTGACATTTTATATATATTTACAGGTTACGTACGAGTTTCTTATTAAGAAAGTAAACATTTTCAAAAAGCCATTTCTGCGAGAGAGAAAAAATGCATTTAGAAGAAAAAACCCGAAATGTTTTACTTTTGAATCCCTCTCCTTTGAAGTAGGAAACTGTCAAACGCCCAGCTTCAAGAATCGGGGTACATATGCGCGAAGTGTGTGTGTGTGAACGGAGTGCATGCTAGTGAGGACGTGGGGGGTTGTGCACTAGTGATCTGGAAACAAATCAATAGTTGCATATCGAAGACACATTTCAGTTGAATCCCCCTTTCCATATCAAAATATTATTTTTGACGGTATTGTATCGTTTTGACAATATCGCAATATTGTTTTCGTGCTAGTTTGCTGTACCTGCACCGAAACGGAAACATTTTTCCTTCATAGCTAGTTATCCATTTTGTAAATAGGGACACAATTTGTTTTCAACACTTATTTCCATGGCTGATCAGAACTCATACTCATCCTCTCGCTTGTCCCTCTGTAGCAGATATATGTTTGGAACATTGAATTGCAATAAAATCACAGTATTGAATCGCAATACATATCCTATCGGCACCTAAATATCATATTGTGAGGTCCCTGTCAAATCCCAGCCTTATTGTGCACCCAGAGCCTCTCAAAACCCTGCTGGAATTAAAAAAATTTTTAGACAGGTTTTATAAAAAAAATAATTTAAGAGTGAATGTGTATTTAGCTGTTTTTATCTTGAGCCCATGAAATGTAGGAGTATGCTAGTGACTGTTTTGTAACTGATCAACGGTGCAGGCTTTTTCAATTCCTCCTCTTGGCTCCACGTGCTCATATAGTATGTCTATGTGTAGACTATTAAACAATTGAGTGTGGCATATTCATGGGTCTGAATGAGTTTCATTCATGCATACACATTCATATCTAAATACTAGTGCCCATACATCACCTAAAAGCATATTAGCCACTGCAAGGAAGTGTTTACTACCTCAATTCCTTCTCTCTCCCTCTCCCCCCATTACACACGAACATACTTTGCAGCAGTGCATCCCAATCCTGGTCAATTTAAGGCTTGATGATTAGTTGAATTAAGCCAAAACAAGTGGGCAACCCTTTGGATCCTCAGGACCAGGATTGGGAAACACTGCTGTACTCACTGGGAACTGAGCCGGCCGGTGCCCGTAATGGTGAGCGCTGCAAAAAACATCAGTGCAATTTTTGTACCATATATTGCTATTTTGTTTGTGCTGTATAGATCAAACACTTGGCTCTGCTGTTGGCATCACACAATTTAGAATGACCATTCTATTTATATGGTTGGAATACAGTGGGCACTTGGAATGCGGTTTTGTTTGGTATGACAACTAATGGAAAAAGGGACGAGTTGGTTATGACAGTAGGAACCAAAGTGTTGGTCAGGGTTTCCCATGGGACCCTAATTAGATTTAAATAGGTACATTCAGACAGAATTTAATATTCTTCGTATTTTCCTCTCTGATTATGAGAACAAGCTGTTGTACAACCAATGCTGATATACTCCAACTGCTACAAGGCTGTATTAGAACAAAAGTTTGCTCAGTGGAGTTAGCTAAATTCAGCAGCTTGGTAAGACCAACAAACTAGTGTTTTGCAGAGAGCAAGTTACACAAATGAATAATAGAAAATGTGGATTTATATAAGTGAATAGCTACATCGTTCATGTTTGGACAAATCTGTTGAGAGCTTTCTGTTCTGTCAATGCATGCATAGATTGGTTGGTTGTTTAGCAACATAATAAAGGCGTGCGCAACTATGGAGGGGGGAATAGAAGGGGTTGGCTTAGGAATGACAACATGTAAGCTATATTTCGTCTCTGTTTATTAAAATTTGCACCATGAGCAATTGTCTCTCAAATACTTTGTTAGTTATTGGTTAGCTAGCTATTGAATTTTATTTTTTATTTTTACTATATTAGCATTGACATGATCAGTCAAGACGTATCAATAACAAGATGAAACGAGCCACTTACGATTCCCCACATGGCAGTTTCTTATTCTTTCTAGCAATCTGGCCATCCAGAATTTCAACAACTCTGACTTCTGCACTATGGCAGCGTGCACATCATTTTCGTGACGTTGTCAGCTAACCCATCTATAGTGAATCTAGAACGGTATCGCAGCCTCTTGCGATGTGGATGTCAATATCGCAATTTTAGATTAATCGTGCATCCCTAGTGAGCACCATTCGGCAGCCGTGGTGGTGATGAAACAGTGTTTTGTTCTGGCCGGTGGGGCTGCTGCACGGAATGGAGCAGACGAGTGGAACACTGTCCCAGCTGGAGACAAAAGGAGAGGCCTGCCAAAGACCCTCCATAGCTCAGGGCTGACTCACCATGGACACACACGTCTCACTCACTCACTCTCTCTCTCACACACACACAGCCCTCTATTTACTTTCCCTCCCTCTGTCAGGAGCCTTTTTTTTTCTCACACACTGTCTTTGCTCGTTACTCTTTCTGTTTTTCATGATTCCTTTCTTCCATTCCCTGTCATTGTCTTCCTTTTTTGTCTTTCGCCTTTGCTCTACATGTTTTACGTGTCCTCGCTGAGTGTGCATGCATACTGTATGGGGGATGGAGAGATGTATGGAGGAAGGCCTCATCCAGATTTGGGATATTCAACAAACCATTTTACACCAGACACTTGTACATGTGTGAAACAGGACAAATGTAAGCACCCCCTATTTGATCTTGAATCACTGTGCACTTTTACCACCCTGTGAAGTTCATAACTTATTTCATCTGTTGCCTAATAAACTCCATGCTTTCCCCAGTCCTAGTGGTAGGACGACACAACATAGCCTATCATCGTGTGAATCCAAGTTTACATCGATATGATTGCTATTATATAAATATTTTTGCGTAAAGGCTGCCATTTCTCGCATAATTAATTTTAGACACAAAAAGAACCAACCGTGTCGAACAAACAAATTGCATGCCGACATTTAAAAATGTACCTGCATTTCCTGTTTCCATCAGCACGGTCGTTACTTTAATTTTTTGGGGTTCCGGTCAGTTATCTGTTTGAAATGGTAATTTATCCACTTGAAATGGATGGAATGAGGCTGTTATTGCATCTTGCCAGCAAGTTGTTTTAAATAGCTGGTGTTTTGTAGGTTAGTAATTCTTAAATTAACTGTTACATTGCGGGTGTACTTTAGGGTTGTAAGATTGCAAACTAGACTTTAGAGGCTGCACTTGTCAGGTCATCCCTCTCTCTCTCTCGCCCGTCTCTGCACAGTCTTTAGACTGAGTTGCGAATAGTGCTTGTTTGTCAGCATGCTTCAGTCAGCTGACACTTGACGGTGACATCAACCTCTGCATGTATTCCCACTGACTGTGCTGAAGATTAGTTTACACCTGTACAATCTTCTTCCCTTCACCAACTTCTCCCCGTCCTGCAAAGTTCAGTGTGCTGTATCATTGTCAGGAGTTTGCTTATGCTGGAAATAAACTTTGCAAATCAACATTTTAAAAGGGTTTGTTTGGTGGTGCCGGGTTCAAAATGATACTAAAAGCTGTTCCTATTTTTGTAATGTTGCTTTTTTACTTATTTGTGAAGTCCATCTGTGTTTAAAACTGGAAAGCGAAGGTGACTTTTTTATAATGTAAATTGTGTTTGATGGGACAGTAGTCATGCACAGGTAAATCCCCCCAAATGTTTGAGAAATCCTTGACCTCACCACACTTCTGTTGTTTTTCCGAAAATATAAATATATTATCTCAAATATGGCTTCAATTGAGGGACACTCCTGCTGAATTTGTAAAAATTTATTTTTTGTGCAATTTGTTGAGCTTCATGTGGAGCCAGCGGATGCCATATTCAACCCCTTTTCCCATCAGTCAAGTTATTTTGGGCAGGATGGGGGGGGGGGGGGGTCACTGGGGATGTGGAGGTTTCTGGTTTCCTGTCTCCTGGGATCACATGACCAGAAAGTGGAGACTGTGGTTCTTTTGGTCCCTCCAGTCCTAAGGGTCTCTCTCACGAGGCGAACACGCTATCTCATTCATGGAGAGGATACAGAGTAAGAATAGCAACCGCAGTTGTGTGATGCATGCAGGCAAAAGAAAGGCCCCCTTCATAAAGTAGCTTTTTATCGAGAGCCCTTCAAGCGTCACCTCCTGTCATTGAGAATTTCAAAAGGCTACTGTATTATAGACGACTCATGTTCACAAATCATTTTGAACAGCCTCACATGGTAGACTGTAGACAAAGGTTTCCTCTTCAAAAATGTTTTTACAATGTGGCATTTTTTTCACATCAATTAAACTTAGCCTAAATGTGGCCTTCTGTCTGTGTGAGCAGAATGTGAACTGCATACAGTGTGCAAGTGAGAGAGAATAGGGGAAGCTGCATTGCCCTCGGTCCTTGGAGAAAGGGGATGTGGGTGAGAAGGTGATCTTGAGTAGACCACGGTTGTGATTGTGTGCATGCTTGCGCGTGTGGGTGGACTTAAGCTTGTGTGCACTTTTCCTTATGTGCTTTGCATACACATTCGTCAACCCAATGGCATGCCGGATTAGTCATCGAGATAATTATCCCTAACCACAGGTTGACTCACATGTTTGTCAGTGTAGCCTTTTTTAAATTTCCTCTTTCTCTCTACATGTTCTGGAAAGGATGGAGATACTGTATGAAGGCCTACCATTAAAACCTGCATGCCCCCCCCCCACACACACACAAACACAGTTTATCTACGATGACTCATGCAAACATCTGATAGGCCTATGATGTTTCCACAGAAACCAATATGATGTCCCTAGCAACGGTGCTTGAGTGCCAGACTGTCTGGAGTTTACCCTGTCTCTAGATATCACTGTCCTCCTGGTTTGGAGTTGTCCCTTCAACTGGTGGTGGTGATCGTCTTGTTTCTTTGAAACTTCCTCTGGTTTCTTTTAAGATGATGCAAAAGAGTCCATAATGCTTTGGTCAGATAACTGTGATAGTCAAATTAAGCAGTGAGTGAACTCTGCCTCCCACGTCAGCCAGCATCTGTTTAATTATTTCACGAAGCATCGTGTGTCTCACAGGCCTACCAAACACTTTTTTTTTTTTGTGATGACGAGGCAAACTTTAACAATCAGGAAGTGGAGTAGAGTTTCCTGGGTCATATTCATTAGGGCAGTGGTTCCCAAACTTGTTATAGTCCCGTACCCCTTCAAACATTCAACCTCCAGCTGCGTACCCCCTCTAGCACCAGGGTCAGCGCACTCTCAAATGTTGTTTTTTGCCGTCATTGTAAGCCTGCCACACACACACGCTATACGATACATTTAATAAACATAAGAATGAGTGAGTTTGTCACAACCTGGCTTGTGGGAAGTGACAGAGCTCTTTATAGGACCGGGGCACAAATAATATAATAATTTTGCTCTTTATTTAGCCATTTTACATATAAAACCTTATTTGGTCATCAAATTGTGAATGACGCGCCACAGGTTAATGAAGAAGGGTGTGCTTGAAAGGATGCACATAACTGCAATGTTGTGTTTTATTGGAGAGAGTCTGTCTTAAATCATTTTCCACACAGTCTGTATTATGTAGTTTTCATGCTAGTGAGGGCTGAGAATCCAATCCAAACTCCCAGGGCTTATTTTTCAAATTGGCATGTTTTGTTTCTAAATGTCTGCGCAAGAGTGAATGTTTAATCGTGTTGTGAGAGAGTACTTTTGCGTATACTGTATAACACACTGTGGCTGAGGAAGGGCACTACTCCCAATATAAGTGAACCCCAAATCAATGTAGTTCTCATCATATTTGCGCCTCTTTGATGGTCCAACGTCCCTGTCTGTTCGGTGGTGGAATTGATGCAGCTCCGCTACATCAGATTCACAACTGTCGGTGTCCATGCTACCTGGGCTAACAACAAATGTAGAATTACTGATGCTAGTATTGGATGTGCTCATGGAAGCAGAACAACTTGTCGTCGACAGGTGCAGGTGTAATACTGCTTGTAATATAGTACTACCATTAGAGCTGGTGGTACGTGTCTATGGACGTGGGCCTTAATTTTTTTTATTTTTTTTACCATTTTCAAGCAAACGGAATGAGCAGCAGCTACGTTTGGCTACATACGGCCTGTTAGTGGAATTCCCGCGAGAGAGTGACGGTTAATGTGATTGGATGTTAATTATTTGACTAGACTACATGTATTTGACATTGTGTTATTTCGCTGAACACTAGATGGTT
This sequence comes from Salvelinus namaycush, assembly GCF_016432855.1. Lineage (NCBI taxonomy): Eukaryota > Metazoa > Chordata > Actinopteri > Salmoniformes > Salmonidae > Salvelinus > Salvelinus namaycush. Next base: position 44,470,436 of record NC_052311.1, read on the forward strand.
TTATTTTGGGCAGTGAAACGAGGCTACTCAGGCGGGGGGGAATATAAATGGACTGTTTGAAAATGTGAAGAGAATTTTGTAATTTTTTTGTGAATGTGAATCACATTTTTATTTGGTATACCCCTGTTTGGGAATACCTGCATTAGGGCATACTGTGCTGCATTTTGGTCTTTCGCTCAGTTTCTGACTTATTTATTTAAAAAAATGTATCTACTGAATATGACCCTGCTGTGTGTTGGTGTCTCTACCCTAGAACTCATCGGATTACCATCACCAACTTCTGCCTGGGCAAGCACCTGGTGAGTGAGGACGACCTGCTGAAGGACCAGCGAGGAAGTCCAGCCTACATTAGCCCTGACGTACTGAGTGGTGAGGACACACACACAGACACACACAGATGGCATGTGAAGGGAAAGGAGAAGGAAGTTCTCTATCAGTCTGTCACGAATGCTACTGACTGATGCCAAACACAATCGCATAACAGTTCAATTGAAACTTCCATATCTCCATGCTTACTTTATGTAACAAGAGGATGCAAATCATGTAGGCCTATTGATTTCCAAGGGTAATTCACATGTTATTTTTGTAATGTGGTTTGACTGATAAGCTCCTGTTATATATTTTACTGTTCTGTTGAAAGGAAGGGTCAGCCTCGTTTTTAATCTGGGTCGAGCTGGGAATCTGCGAGTCAGTCAGGAGGTTTGTGTAATGTTTGGCAGTCCACTGTTGTTGGTTTTTCCGGTTATTAGGCAACACAGCCTATTTTGCAAACTTGGAACATTTAGTGAAGGCTGAAAATATCAAGGCATTTTTTTTATTTGATTTATTGACTTGATCATCTCAGTTGCATGATGTTCTCTCGTGATAAGCCATGTATTGGGGTATGTGGTGTTGATTTGTTTGGTTTTATTGCAAACATGTTACTGTGCTACATTTTGCTATTAGTTTAATCGCTTGCTGCAGAGACGGCACACAATATTCCGTCACTCAGTAGTTTGTGCACGAACTTCATGCGTACACTGAGGTTCTAACCATTTGAAAAGTTATTCTCAGCCCTACGGTCTAGACACGATTGGCGGGAAATGTGTGAAAAGAGCAGATTTGGCTGGTGTTTGCTTCCCCTCTCTCCATTAAAACACAGAACCTAGGCATATATGAGCGGAACATTGACAAGTTGAAAGCAGAGCAATGAAACTGACCTCCAGTGAGTCACACTGATGACTCACCGAGAGGGGAAACTACTCCCAACCCCTCCCCCCCTGTGTGTGTGTGTGTGTGTCAACTGCATTACCATTATTGCCCCATGGGCGGAGGGAGGGAAGCAACTGCCGCCACCTCTTTATAACAACACTTGCCTCTGGTTTTAAAGCAGAGCACCATGCTAATTGCTCCTCCCTTACCATCACTGGCTTCTGACTCATCATGCCTTTACTGTTTTCATAGGTTTAAGAATAAATGAGGTACGGTATTGCCAGATGTGGTTGGGAATTTCTTGGAAAGATGAGCCGAGATCTGCAGTTGGAGAGTGATAGTCACATTGTCTTCTGTTTGTGTTCCATTGGTTAATCATTTGTTTTGTGGTTGATAATGAGTTTCTGGGTATTATGTATGGTTGTAGAGGAGGACCGTGGGTTGAGGAGTAACAGCAAACGATGTTTGTGGTTGAATTAAGATTCGAGAGTGTGATTGTACTGGTGCATGTACGTACATGCACCATACTGTTAAATGATATGTAAGCCTATATGCAAAACATGTTTTTAAGGAAGCGTCATTTTCTCAGTTGCAAAAAGTCGAACATTAACCAGGTTTCCATCCAAACTTTTTATGCGAGTACATGTCAGATACAAAATGTCATAACAGGCCTGATGGAAACGGTAAACTTTCAAAATGTCAACATGTTTTTTTGGTCAACTTTCCAAATGTCGGCAAAACAAAAAATTCTCGTTTTTTTTCAAACATTTTTTGTCAAGAAAATTAATTATGTGTGAAATGCTGGTTGAAATGCTTTTATGCTCATTAATATAATAACGTATCGATAACTTGGGCGAAGACGTGTGGTTCTCCCACTGACTTCCCACAATGACCGCATGCAGTTTATTAGGCTACAGATGAGATAAATGATTAACTTCACAGGATGGTGAAAGTGCATAATGATGAGCTTGATGCTCCTTTCCAATAAATATCAAGTGTCTTATTCTCGTGTCAATATTGTCGATGCTTGGCTGCCGTTTGACAAATAAAAACTCACGCTATTTTTTTGTTGTCCAGAACAATAATCTCATGTAGGCTGTCGCCAATTGTATAGAGACCTAGCTCGTGAAACATTTTAAATTAATCTATTAATGTTTCTTTTGCAGGCCGGCCATACCACGGTAAGCCCAGTGACATGTGGGCCCTTGGCGTGGTGCTGTTCACCATGCTCTACGGCCAGTTCCCCTTCTACGACAGCATACCTCAAGAGCTATTCCGCAAGATCAAGGCTGCAGAGTACTCCATCCCAGAGTAGGTCAACATACAACCCCCCCCCCCCCCCCCCCCCCAACCAATACAGTACCACACATCCCATACAAAACCACACAAGCATTATTGCTCCATGCACCCCCATACAGAGTTGCGTGCCACATGTCGTACGACACCTTCCATCCCATACAGCGCCACACAGGCATTTTTCAAGGCCCTTTTTATACTGCGTTGGTGTGAATTGGAAGTCGCTACAATGATGCTTATCATGACAGTTGGTCTACTCAAGGACTTTGGCAGACTTGCCCAGTAGTTCTGAACTAATAGTAATATATGGCATTTAGCAGATGCTTTTATCCAAAGTGACTTAGTCATGCATGCATACATTTTACGTACAGGTGGTCCTGGGAAATCCAACCCACTATCCTGGCGTTGCAAACGCTACGCTATACCAACTAGGCTACAGAGGACCATGCTCTTGTTGGTTCCTCCTTGTATTATTCAACAGTTTCTCCTTCTGGTACTGAAGGCCATAAATATAACCCTTCCCCCTTTCTCTTTCCTCCCTCTCCCCTCAGGGACGGGCGTGTGTCAGAGAACACTGTGTGTCTTATACGGAAGCTGCTGGTGCTAGACCCCCAGCAGAGGCTGACCGCTGCTGAGGTCCTGGAGTCTCTCAGCGGCATTATTGCCTCATGGTGAGTCCCGCCCCCTGGTGGACAGGGAGAGAACTGTAAATATTGGCAGTAGTGGTTTATGGTTGAAAAAGTGCTTAACAATATATTCACATCTGGTGTAAGAGTATCATCTATAATGCCATCAAGATGTTGAACTTGGTGCAACATAGCGTAATAGGTTAATTTAAACGCTGCACAATAGAATCATCAGTCAACCCTTGCTGTGTCGATAAACTCTATTTTGTGTGTGTGCTTTGTAGGCAGTCAGTATCCTCTTTGACCGGACCTCTTCAGGTTGTACCGGACATCGATGACCAGATCAGCCACCCAGAGCATCTCCAGGAGGTGAGATCCCTGTGGTCAACAACCCCTTGACCCTCCTTCAGCCTTTAGCATTAGCGCATGGCTAATCCTCAGAACTTCAGCTCACCCAAAGCCTTCTGGGGAACAGAGCCAAATGCTCCTCCCTTACTGACTGGTGCCTTGGTGTTTGTTCTCACTGCGCCACCATGAGGCAAGCACTTTCATTACATTTGAATCCAATCTTTTTCAACCGAAAGGTGTTGTAAGAAATACAAAATGGGTACAAGTATGGCTTGACAAACGTTCTCAGTCATAAAGCTGTATTTTCAAATCACAATCAAATTTTATTTGTCAGATGCCCCGAATACAACAGGTGTAGACCTTACAGTGAAATGCTTGCAAGCCCTAACCAACAATGCAGTAAAAAAAATATATATTCATAAATAAAAGTAACAAATAATTAAAAGTGCAGTAGAAAAATAACAATAGCGAGGCTATATACAGTTGGCACCGGTGCAGAGTCAATGTGCGGGGGCACCGGTTAGTCGAGGTAATATGTACATGTAGGTAGAGTTAATTAAAGTGACTATGCATAGATAATAACAGAGTAGCAGCAGTGTAAAAGAGGGGGGGCGGCAATGCAAATAGTCTGGGTAACCATTTTATTAGATGTTCAGGAGTCTTATGGCTTGGGGGTAGATGTTTAGAAGCCTCTTGGACCTAGACTTGGTGCTCTGGTACTGCTTAACAAGCAGTAGCAGAGAGAACAGTCTATGACTAGGGTGGCTGGAGTCTTTGATAATTTTTAGCGTCTTCCTCTGACACCGCCTGGTATAGAGGTCCTGGATGGCAGGAAGCTTGGCCCCAGTGACGTACTGGGCCGTACGCACAGCCCTCTGTAGTGCCTTGCGGTCAGAGGCTGAGCAGTTGCCATACCAGGCAGTGATGCAACCAGTAAGGATGCTCTCGATGGTGCAGCTGTAGAACCTTTTGAGGATCTGAGCAACGATGCCAAATCTTTTTAGTCTCCTGAGGGGAAACAGGTTTTGTTGTGCCCTCTTCATAACTGTATTGGTGTGCTTGGACCATGTTAGTTTGTTGGTGACATGGACACCAAGGAACTGGAAGCTCTCAACCTGCTCCACTACAGCCCCGTCGATGAGAATGGTGGCGTAAGTTAAAGAGCTCTGATTTGACAAGGATGCTGATCTCTTGATCATTAACCAGGCTCTCTAACTTGTGTTCATTGTGTAACAGTATCTCTGTGTAACAGCAGGGTCATGTTCAGTGGGCACCAAACAGAAGAAAACTAACAAACTGGGAAAGGACTACCTGGACTTGGTAGACCTGGTCCAATAAACACAAATTTTTGTTTTCTGTTGCAAAATGTTTAAGACATTTTCCATGATGTCCTCTAATGCAGAGGTTTTCAAACCTTTCCTCAGGGACCCCCAGCCGTTCCATGTGTTTGAGCTATACCAGATCTAGTACACCTGATTCAACTAATCAATAACAAAATTGTAAAAGGTCTGGGGGTCACTGAGGAGAGTTTTGAAAACCACTGCCCTGATGAACACGACCCAGTGTGTAACTAACTGATAAGCATCTGTCTCTCTATCCCAGGTGAAAATGACGGAGGAGTCGTCGCAGTACGAGTTTGAGAACTACATGCGCCAGCAGCTGCTGCTGGCCGAGGAGAAGAACACTATTCACGAGGCCAAGGCCAGTTTCCTCGCCAAACGCCAGTTCAGCGCCATCCCGCCCGTGCGGCGCCTGGGCCACGATGCCACACCCGTCAGCCCTCTGGACGCAGCCATCCTGGCCCAGCGCTTCCTGCGGAAGTAGCCCCTTCACCCATCACCTTGCCCTCTGGGGGACAAGTGGGTTGGGGAACACAAGGGTTGTGTCGGGAAGGTACCCTGAAACTGAGAATATCTATGGGAGCTTAGCCCAACCCTCCCTTGGGTAGAGGGGTCCCTAGCTGTAGGGAGTTAGGTAGGTGGAGTGGGAACAGACATGGGGGGAGGGGGGGGCAGAACTGATCACTCACCTGACAACCTCTCATAGTTTTCACACTTCAAGTCTGGGTGTCGGTGGTGTGCACAGCAATGGCTTAGATGGAGAATCTGAAGATCTCAACCAAAGGCTCCCACTGAACCCCCCCCCCCCCCCCCCCACCTCAGCCAGCCAGCTATGGGCACATATGGACTCAGCCAGCCAGCTATGGGCACATATGGACTCAGCCAGCCAGCTATGGGCACATATGGACTCAGCCAGCCAGCTATGGGCACATATGGACTCAGCCAGCCAGCTATGGGCACATATGGACTCAGCCAGCCAGCTATGGGCACATATGGACTCGTACCGGCCAGGGGGATACCAGACACGCATGTGTGTGTTTGGACATGAAAAGCCCCCCCCTCCCATTTGTTTCCCTCTGCTGAGACCTGGGCATTGCCCTCCTACCTACCCCCATTTATTCTTGAAAACCCTGAGCAATACAGGGCCAGAAGAACCATGTAGCAACCTTCCTCTAACCTCCCCCTCAACTCTCCAAACTGAGATCACTTGATCATGGACGTAATTCACTCTCTTTAGTTTCCTCATAACCAAAATGATCTGGACTAGTCCCGTCTCTAAACTGACGACTTCAAATCTACCTCTCTCAATCTTTATTATTTTTTTTTTTGTGTGTGCATTTTACACCATGTCCACCATTCTCGGAAAACAAGGAATTGTCGGGGTAGTGTTGTCACCGTAGACAGAAAGCATTACTATGTTTTGGTGCATAAAGGTTTGGAATGTGGAATATGAATAAGCTTTTTTCCTTATGACTAATAAGTAGCATTCTACACTTCTATCTATTCTACATTGAAAATGCTAACTATCAAAGGGTGGCCAAAATCGCCTACTTCTGTCTTTAAGTCTAGCAGATTGCATTGTTTTCTTGCTTTTGCTCTCACCCCCTGTGGAACCATTTTTTTGCATTTAGGTGTCAAGTACCTGGAAGAGCTGGATGGGGCGACGTTTCATGTTGATCCTCTCTCGTTATTGCTGTTCTAATTGGCATCTTTGATTAATAATCACGACGTGGACACTATCATTTTTTGGGGGTGAGAAATCATGGCGAGTCTTAACTGATTGTTAGCCAAGGAAATGATACCTCCCCCACGTTCACCACTGAACAACTTCCAGGTATTCAACTTCCCATTTATCCTGTGACATCATCATTGTGAGACAGGTATTGGGCATGAATGTGAATGAATGGTAATGCCATGCCAGTGATTGTCAGTGTGTAGATAAGTGTGATTTGGGCCAGGGGTGTATTAGACAAAGCCAGGGCCTTTTCAGTGGTAGGTGCAGACTAGAGCCACGTTATTTAAGCCCAGTAAGTCAGTGCAGACCCTTAAACTAGCCATCCTTCCCAATCTGTTTATCTTGCCTGCCTCAGTTGCTTGCACACACTGAGAACATACAGGCTTTTCTAAGACTGGCTGGACTGAATGTGTCCGCTATGAAAGATGGGCATCCCTCATTTTGCCCCTGTCTTAGTCGTGAATGCTCTAGTGCGTAGCAAAGTTTAAAAATCAAACAAAACCGCGATGATCATAGCTCTCAAGCCCGTTTAGCTGTTGTAAGTTATATTGTAGTAGCTGATCATGAAAGACTTACTATAATGTTGATAGTGATAATTGAATAGTGTAATATTTCATAGAGAAACTCAACAATGAGGTTGTCTCAGTCGCGTTACGCACATTCTTAAGCTTCCCTCTGCTGGCGGTGCCGTAGTGGTGCCAAACGTGATCAATCCAATCATTCTGCACAGAGGCTAACGGCTGTTTCGTCTAAAGTGCACTAGTGTCCTGGAAATACGATGACATTGCTAAAGTAGGCAAGTAGGAAAAATGTTTGCCATTATGTCGGCAAATTTACTTTAGACAGATGGCAATGTTGTCATTTGTTAGCAAAGTTTGTCAAAAATAGCTAGCAATGCTGCTAAGCTACTAACTCGTGAACAATATTAGTCATCTGTTCACATAAGCTTGCCCATCTTTATGGGTATTCGCGTTGCTTAGACCTTCACTCTATTTATAACCAAACTGATCACATGGGTAGAAACTTGAGTCAGTTTCGTCCTATTTCATTGTATATTGTCTTTTTCCTCAATTTCATTTATGTTTATTTTGTTATTTATTCACTGTCCATTTTCAGGCATCAAATCTATTTTCCATTTTAGCTTTAAGCAAGAAGTTTTCTGGTTCCATTTGTTTCTCCAAACTTGAGCCGCCATTGCAGTTTTTCCTCTCCCAGCCCATCTTCATTAAAGATCTCTTTTTATAATTGTTTACCATTGCCACACACTCGTGGTCGATTTAAGCTACACTAATAATGAAACTGACTCTGCATAGTTCTATTTTTTACACAAATAATCGTGCATTATGAGGATTTATGGTAGTGATCTGTTTATTACCCGAATCCCAGTTCTGTTTGTGCAGTTCTGCCAACTCCTGTTGCCTTGACAATGACTAGCACAAACAGATCTGGGACCATGCCAACTGTTTATCGCCCCATACCAGACTTTTGGTCAGTATGTAAATATGAAACCATCATTACAGCGACAACACCAGTAGAGCTTCCATCTAGTGGAACGATACCAGCTCTGATCAGGGGTACGTTTCAGTAAGGTGAAATGTTGCAGATAGGAATGTGTTGAATAGAACTGACATGATTCCAAATTCAACATGACAGGAAATCATATCTTCATCTGAACGTTTTGTAACATTGCACACTCCTGAACAACCCCGCTTTAACACAAATTCTATATAGACATGCATTAGAGGCAATGCTAGCCACCACATTTGGGAAAATAAAAAATAAATAAATGTAATGAGATTTTGAGATGTTAGCTTTTTTCCCATCTCAATGTGAATTTCTGGGTATAAAAGCAGTATTGTAGTTGATAGTGTGTCAGTAGTTCATGAGAAAAGGGTATTTTGTGAATACCACAGCCCTTGCTGAAGTTGAAGGCAAATTTGTGATCCCGTCGTACTTGAGGGTGACCATAACCCACTATTGGATATAAATATTTAGGTTTATTAGGTATCTGTAGCATTATCAAGATAGTGTTCACATTTGGCTGTTAGAATTGTCCCATTTGTCTATGAAAGTTGTCCCCTTCATATAAGTTTTGTGGACTGAAATCACCATACGAAGCATGATGTTGAGCTCTTTGTAAAATGTGATTTTGCATGATTTTTCTTTTTTTTTTAAACTTGCGGTGGTCCCACAATTATAATTGCCTGAAATCAACCAACCAGGAAGAATTGGGAATTTGAGTCTTACAGAAAAACCTAATGTTTTTCATAATACAACCGATTTTCATTTAATGAACATTCAACTTAAGTTTTCATTTTTACTATAATTCAAAAATATGGGAAATGTCTGTCAGTTTAACGATGTATTTGATTTGCTGAGTATTTCAACTGGAAAATAGATGATGGTGTATGATGTGGTGGTAAAAAAATGGTTGAAAACCAGCAGGATTTGTTGTAAGCTGCTTTGTTGGATATGGGCATCTAATACAAAAACCTGGCTAATTGTACAGAGATGAGAAAAAAAAGTTTGTATAAAAGACATATTTTTGTACTTCATCAAATCTCTACATGCATGTCAGCAATAAACTTTGATATGGAAAAGTACACTATTCCTACCATTTTTTTTATTTCATGTGAAACTTTGAATGTTGACAATACTTCCTGTCATTGCCAGTAGGTGGAGTACTTTCTCAAAGAATAGAAATGCATTTGCTCTATGTATAACCAAGAACACCAGATATTGTGTAGTAATGATGATAATGACCCCAAGTGTTGAATCCTAAATCGTCAATGAAACCCTATGTATTCAGTTCACCAAATGGAAAGGAATGGTTATCTTCCTATAGTTATTACTCTTCAGTCTCTCATGCCGTTACAGAATGTGTATCGACTCCCTGCAGAGAGGTGTGTGTGTGTGAAATACTCCATTGAAACAGTGTCTTTTCTCTCTGAGGGAGTTTTGGACCATGGGCCAACGTAGATTTGCTCCAACAGGAAGGCCCCTGCTGGTCCCCCTGCACCGCGGTCATGTGCCCCTACTCCGCTGCCTCACCTCAGCCCTTTAAACACACATCCTTGTGGGGATTAGTTTCTTTACACTTCTTTGCATCTGCTAACGCACACAAGCTCCTGATCAGTCCTGTAACATGGATTCTGGTGAGATAATTTAGAGTTATGGATGGGCCTTTTTATTTTATTTTTTATCTTATTCATAGTGGCGGCTGAGCTGGTCTCTGGGATAGTGCGCAAGCTGTGGCTGAAGACTCCAGTGACAAAAGATTGTTACTACCTTATGTCCCCACGAGATGAAGAGGACTAAAGTAAATTATTAATACACTGATTGGATAGCTTATGTTTTTCAGTTCCTGTCTGTACAAGAACTCCGCCGTGATGCTGCTTTGCTTTCAACTTGCTCTGACGTCAGATGGATTTGAAACCGAGGTCACCTAAACTCCTGCCAAACGGCGCATCACTCAGTGACCTAGCAGTCTCTCAGCAACGGCACAAATGTATGTGTGGACGGACGAGGGGTTTGACACGCTACAGAGCCTTGCCCATCCCTCAGAGACCCCTACAACTAGAGTATGTCATGGTTGGCTGGGCCTTGGCCACTGAAGGCTTGGCTGTACCCCACCCCTTCATCCTTAGCTGGGGGAGAAGAGTGGTCTCCACGAGGGTCGGCTCAATAGCTCCGAGCCTCCAACCATATTAATAGAATTACTAGAATGGTCGTCCCCGTTCAAGCGGACATTCTGAGGGTGCAGCCAAATTTGTTGTATGAAGATCTTTTATCCCTCCATTCTAGTAATTCAATTGTAATGTTTCGCTATGCAGATTTTCAATTGAAGTGTGTGTGCGTGTGTGTGTTTCAGCTGTGTATCCTGTATCCAACGTCAACAAAGAGTATCTCATTTTGTGGAGTCTTAAAGATGCCACAACTGATCATGTTGAAGTCTATTGTAAACACTTCAGTGTCCAAGGTTGGAAATAAACAGTCAAGTAGTTTAGATTAGAATTATTGACTTATTGATTATGGCACACCATTAAATGAAAACAAGCGTTTCTTATTGGAGAAATTCAGGTAGTCCCAACCTGTTTCAGGACATTTTCTTCCTGTGTGTCACCCACTCATCTCATAGTCAGTGTTTTGATGACGTTCCTCTGAGCATCTACTTTGTTGCGGAGGGTCTGTTGCTCTTCGAGGCATCTCTTCTTCGCTCAGGATGTGCATAAGGTTTCCATGTGAGCGTCCAGGGAAAACACTTGGAGAAAAGATTCCTGCCCTTCAGTTGTTGTTCAAACAACTATCCCTCTAGTTTGATATTTTTCTGTCATTTTTTTGTTGTCCCACGCTCTAGTAAATACAGGAAATGAACCCAAAGATCTAAGACTGGATTAAGATGCAAAAAACTGAAGGATTCATTGACCACAGGGGAGTTTAGTTGTACAGTCACTGCTGTGACTGAGTGACTATGTACGCATTTGTTTTCATTTGTTTAGTGATGCAGTTTATAGCCACAGAATGACAACTTCCTGTTGATTTAATCAGACTTAGATGGATGGACACAGAACAAGTCATCACTGCTGAAGTTGATACCACTAATGGAGTTCTGAATTCCACATTAAATAGGACCTGTAAATCCAGCTGGGTCTCTCATCCAAACCACACGGGCTTGTTTCTGTCCCCACATTAAAGGGGACAGACAAATCCAACAATGGTTACTGACTTTCTACACATTTGTAAAGCTGGTGCCAGCTAAAATAAATACTTTGTGGCATTGGAGTCAGTTATGGGATGTAGACATGGGGAGTGTCCAATCTAAAATGAATTAAGACAACTGCATAGGCCAGTGTTCACCACACATCACTGCTCTCAGTGAAAGACTTGTTCCGCACAAGACAAGTAGGAGTGGAAACATTTTGACATGTAAAAGTGTGTTTCATTGCCCGGCTTCCCAAACTCCTTGCTCCGGCCACACCACGCTAGTTCCTTCTCCGCAATGAGTCTGGATCTGAGTACCTCCCCAACGATTTCTAGAATGCAAACACAACATTTTAACTATTCTGTTTGATCCCAGAAACCAATGGGTTCGGACAGAACATACGTGGGTAAAGCAGCGTTTTGAAAATTCACCATTGGCTTTGATACTCTGATTGGTTAGAGATGATCCAATCGCTGATGACTTTGTTTTGTACAACAGCCCTCATTTTGATGTCACCACAAACGACTTCAACAATGACAGTATCAGAATGAAGTGTGTAGCAAACAGAGCAGAGGAAGAATTCAGTTTGAGTCGTCAGGCAATGGTTTTGAAGGTGAATTCCTAGGATTTTACATGGTCGGTATCTAGAGTGAGTTTTTACCTATTCCACCCCTGATTACAACTGTCTCGATAACTGTGTAATTGACGTAATGTGATACAACAACATTTTAAATAGGAGAATGTCCAGAGAATATCAAGTGTAATCAATCCAAATTTCTGATCTGTTTTAGCCGCTCATGTCCAATCACAGGCTGATCTTCTCTTCCTGACACATGAGTCCAGCATCATCCCCACCACCCACCCACCTCTGACTGAGACCAGGGTCGTGATTCCTGGCACGAAATGAAGGAAAATGGTCCGAAACGGAGTGATGCGGCAAGGTACTGTTTGAACATGCTCATTTTCGGTTGCAGCGTTTTGTTATTGTGTGCCCTCTAAAATCCCTGGAGTTCATGAGGTAATTTTTACTAAACCTTCACATGCTGTACCTGCAACATAACCACTAAGTCATCATCATCATCTGAAACACATCAGTAACGGCCTCTTCCCATGACAGATGATTGCTTTCAGCTGCTCCCTCCCTCTCGCTCTCTTTCTCTCTCTCATTCCCCTCTCGCTCTCTCTTTCCCTTTGTCTTTTTCTCTGTCTGTTTCTCTCTCGCACTGCAGTGTAGCTCTTGCAGCGGGCCTGTCTTTGGCCAACTTGGCACTTGTTATTGTCTGTTTGGAGTGGGCATTAATGATTCTTTCTCATCCCGTTTTGTGCAGCACAGGCACACAGTGTTCGTGTTTGACATGTTGCAGGGCAATGGGGGATGGATGTCCATTCCTTTCATATTTCTCTCTGGGCTCCATGTGGAGAAATGTACTTCTTACATAACTCTCTGGGGTGAGAGATGAGCCAATCCAACTGAACTGGGCCCACTCTAGGAATTAGGATAAACAACATGTTTGATTCTTCAAAGAATGACACATCTGAGTCTGGTCACTGTGCTAGAGAGGATTGGAATTCAGGCAATAAAGAGACATGTTTTTTAGAGTCCTCTGAAGGGGTGAAGATTTTCGGACCTCTCGTGCATTCTACCAGTCACTCCTCTGTACCATAGAGATTCATAGATGTCAATTCACTTGTCGATTGCTGCATACAGCAATGTTCAGTAACTTAGTACATGCCACTTAGTGAGTGCATACATTTTTAGTATGTCTATGTGATCCCTGTGGGAATTGAACCCTTGACATTGCTAGCGCCACCGACTGAGTCACACAAGACTATCCCATCCATTTAGCATGTGTGGTATGCATGGTTTCTCTTCCCTCTTTGCCTCTCTTCCCTCTGCTCATGCCATGTCTCAGGGTATTTGGGATATCTAAATTGGGGTGTGAGCGTATCTGTCATTGTCAAACTGCCCGCTAACTGTGAACATCTGCAAGGGGGGAGGAGAAGAGGGAACTTTTCAATGGGAGTACTTGTCCGCGCTGTCAACGCAGGATACCGGCCCACCACAAGCTGAACAGGGAGGTGTGTGTGACTGTGTGCGCACGCTCTGGCTGCCTGCCCGTGTGTGTGTGTGCAAATGCGTGTCTGTGTCTGTGCGAATATGCAAGCATGTGTGCACAAAACACATGCAAGAGTATGCATGTTTGAGTTTCTATACATGTATGAGGACCCTGTGCAGAACAGTATTGAGTATGTTCATGTGTACATTTGTGGTGTTTTGTTGGTGTTTGCACTTTTACTAATAGTATATGTGTTAGAAGTGGTAAAGTTAATCATGCAGGTGTGGGCATGCTAAAGTTGACCTGCACTGCAGTTCAGGTAGAAACATTTGCTGTCTGTTATATTTCAGAAATGTATTTAACTGCATAGGTTATTGTTAGATGTTCGCTGATGAAGTTGCTGCTTGGCGTCACCCAGCAAGAGAGTTTGTCACAGTAACAATGGACCGTTGCTGCAACAGACATTTTCAAAAGGAACCTTTTTAATATCCACAACTGTACTACATATCGTTGGTGTCTTGTCTCACTTTTGCTCCTCCTACCACACTGGGTCGTGTTTATTGGGGCACAACGTAGCAAAACACTATGCAACGGAAAACAAGTGTTTCTTATTAGACAAGTTCAGGTAGTACCGCCCTGTTTGGGTCTGTTTTATCCCATTTGGTGCCTACTAAATATCACCCAGTTTTCTGTTTCACTTCAGGAATGTCTATCCTTGCCCTTACAGGAAGCCAGTGCGATGGTTCTCAACTGTAATGTAATGTATGAAGCCTCAAAAATGCAAGCACCATTCAAATCTACTTTTCTTATTACAAACACACATTCATGGATAGAGTTACCTGTATCCACTCACATATTAACACTATGCTGAATTCAAACTGAGGCGCATTATGTGATGAATTTAAATAAGTATTGGTTGAAAATTACTTTGCTAGATTTTTCATTTGGAATGCATAAAGAGACACCCAAGCCGATAGAAAGTGAACAAAATTAATTGAGTCTGACATGAAATAAAAGTGGTTTGAACAAATGGGCCGTTGATGTTTTCCAAATGTTGAAATATGACGGTATCACGTCCAAACTTTCAGGAATTTTCTTTGGTGCCATTTAGTCAATATCCCTCTTACTCAAATACTCTAGCAGTCTCGCTGGATGATAGATCCAAGTGCGGCCCAACTTAATGGATATAGACATACACACACAGACACACGCCCTCACCTATCCCACAGAGGTCTAGCTACAGCCAAATGTGGGGAAAGTCTTGGGAAGGCTTCAGAAAAGGCCTCAGAATACTCAGTGATTACGACTCTAACAGCTGGCCCCATTCACACCGTCAGCGCACACACACACACACACACACTGCTCCCAGGGAATGAGGAAACATCGGGCTGTGCTTCACTTTGGTTCCAGCCAGGAGCATTGGGAATGCTGCAGGAAAGAAACTCAGCTGTCTTTCTTTCCACACTTTCCCTTCCTAATGATGTGTAGAAGCATACTCCCTCAACGTCTCACTTCTTGCTCACAAATTAGATGACTTAAATTACTGTGCATTCACCGCGTTCGCCAGTGAAATATGTGATGTTTTCATTGTGTTGCCGAGCTTCGACATTTCGAATGATGACGTCAATGGTTGACTACGCTTGGTCCAGTCTTGTTCTGGTGATAGCTGTACATGCTTGACGTGAATGGTACTGGGCTTGTTCAACAGATAGGCTGAAACAATTGACTGCTAAAACAGATTTAACGTCTTTATTTTGTTATTTTATGCAAGTGCTCTCTTTGTCTTGGGGCTCATACTTTTCACTTTCATACTCTGTCGTAGAAACCCCTAGTGAGGGTAGAACAGTTCTATTCACATGAACCTAATTTACAGGCACCCCATTTTAAGGAAAGCTGATATGGGTCTGTTGAATAGATTGAGCACTTTGAAGTGCATGCGGCTCATACAGTAGCTTAGCCTACCATGTTACCTTCTCACGTTGGGTGACTGTAAGAAACAAAAGGGGAATGGCGACCATATCACAAGTGATTTACTGTAAGTATATACGTTACTCTATTACTTTCACTGGGATGAACATATATCATTAGCAGCAGCAGGAAACTGAAGGTGCATGGATTTTCCAGCCGTGCTTTTGAGGCTTTCCAGGGCTATGGATGATGGTGTCAGTACAAAAATAACCAGGGGTGGAATTGGAAGGACAGAGTTATACGACATATAAAAAGTGTTTTTCCTAGGATGTTGCATTGGGAGTTTCATGGAGTGATTCCAATCCCCCCCCCCCCCCCCCCCCCACCCCAATTCCACTCCTGCACGTAACCAACCTCTTTTCTTCCCCTCTATCTAGTGATGGGAAATAGCCCTTGGACTTCCTCTGTCTCAATCTGCCCCTTCAAAAGGAGGCTTTGGTGTGGGTGGGAGGTGGTAGGAGCACATCTCCCTGTAACATGCAGTAAATAGTCTCTGTAATTAAAGCCCTCAAACTTCAGAGCCCAGCTTAATCTGTTAAAGCCCATCACTTTAGCGCTCATCAAAGAACAGGATGAGCTAGGCACAGGACTGTGTACGTGCGTTAGTGTGTGTGGCCGGCTGGCTGCGTATGTGTATGGTTTGGGAGGTACATTTTACTGCAACTCGGTTGGCTTACATAATGTGACTATTAATAAGTTACATATTTACCATACATCAACCTACAGTGGTTCCTCCTTTGAAAGTTGCAAGCTTATGCCGTGGGACTTAGAGGTAATTTGTGGTTTAGTATGGTACCCTGCGTCACCACTTCATTGCTCCAGACCAGCGCAAGGGGGGAGTTAGAGCACTGATTATGGTTTTGGGTCCTACTGTGTCTAACTGACAATGAACGGGCGACTTAAACCTAAATAGAAACTGATAATTGTGCACGACTTCAGTATTACTTACTAAAACTGTTACACTAAGGTTTTTCTTATTTTGTTATGATTATTTTGCTCTTACTGTAGTACTGTAGGCCTCTCCCGACCAGTGATGTTGTACAGTGCCTGAGTGGTGCAATGGTCTGAGACACCACAAGCTGTGTTGCTACAGATCCTGTTTCAATACCGTGCTGGCCTCGACTGGGAGACACGAGATGAATGTAGGTTTTTGATTTTTCTCTCTCTAAAAACAGAAATAAATCATTCTAAATAACAAACTGGCTTTATTTACAAATTAGTAACAATGTCTCACCCCATGTTCAATAATGGCCTTTTTCTCGCTCATTTTACATGATTTGAAAACGAGATATCCAAAATATTTAAAGGGGATTGCACTAATAAAGGCGCTGACTTGGGAAAGGTTCCCGCTGTTCTGTTCTCAGTGCCAGTCTGCACTTTGAAACTAAAACAATGTAACTAATAATGGCATCTTTATGCTTTCATTAATAAAATAATGATAAAAGTTATCTTTCAAAATGCCAATGTTTATTTAGTTATGGATCCATAACGAATTACTATGGGAATAAATATCACTAAATTACAGAAATATCCTAATTATTGGCGGAAAGTCACGTCATATTTTTCGATATACTGTAGGCCTACGGTAGTCAACATGAGTTTCACTAGTGTTGAGTAATGTGCTGTTAAAAGTGGTGTAGGTCATATTTATTTAAAGAGCATATTGAAGTTAGAAGCAATAGCCTACAACTATTTTAGCAACGTTTTGCCCTGCTCTGAAACAAACATGGGGACTGGTCTTGATAAATCAATGAGATTTTTTATTTTCACTTCATCTCCGTTTGGGTATTGGTTAGACTAGAATAAAAAAATGAGGGTGTAGAAATGTTATGCTCTTAGTGTAACCTTTATTTAACTAGGCAAGTCAGTTAAGAACAAATTCTTATTTTCAAGGACAGCCTACTCCTTACGCCCATCAGGGAATTGTACCCCGGTTTCCCGCGTGCCCGCATTCTCTAGTACAGCCATTATTGAAGGTACTTGAGGTCACCGAGAAAGTCTGGACATGGCCTGCTCTTCCTTATGTAAGGAATTCTACACTTTCCCATGTTTACTACAGTATGTATTGTAGGCTATGTTTACTTGTCAGACTGCACAGTAGCCTAATAAACAAATGCAGGTGGCTTATATCTTCAAAATGCTTTAAATGCTTTATTGTCCAAATGTAAAAGTATATACTGTACACTACTGCATTTCTTCATGAGCATCTTTATGCTTTCGTTAATATAATAATGATAAAAATACTCTTTCAAAATGCAGATGTTGATTTAGTTATGGATCCATAACGAATAACTATGGGAATAATTATCACAGAATTACAAAAATATTGGAACAAAGTTGTCTAATGAAGGCAAACAAATTGTTGCTTACTGGAAAGTACTCTTTCAAACACAGATGATCACATTGTACAGCATCATTATGGCTCATAGCAGGGCTATATATTGGCCTTTATACATATTATTTTGGCCTTTATTCAGATTACAATCGCTTACTGTCGTTTAAATTTTATTCTTTTTATTTAAAAAATTTATGTATAGCCTTCTCGCTGTGGATGTCTATTTCAGCACCGTTTCGTGCTGCTCTCAGACAAGCATGGAGAAACTAAAATGTTCAATTATATTCCATGATATTCTTAAGATATACGGTTGAAGTCGGAAGTTTACATACACCTTGGCCAAATACATTTAAACTCAGTTTTTCACAATTCCTGACATTTAATCCTAGTAAAAATTCCCTGTCTTAGGTTAGTTAGGATCACCACTTTATTTTAAGAATGTGAAATGTCAGAATAATAGTAGAGAGAATGATTTATTTCAGCTTTTATTTCTTTCATCACATTCCCAGTAGGTCAGAAGTTTACATACACTCAATTAGTATTTGGTAGCATTGCCTTTAAATTGTTTAACTTGGGTCAAACGTTTCGGGTAGCCTTCCACAAGCTTCCCACAATAAGTTGGGTGAATTTTGGCCCATTCCTTCTGACAGAGCTGGTGTAACTGAGTCCAGTTGTAGGCCTCCTTGCTCACACACACTTTTTCAGTTCTGCCCACACATTTTCTATAGGCTACTCCAATACCGTGACTTTGTTGTCCTTGAGCCATTTTGCCACAACTTTGGAAGTATGCTTGGGGTCATTGTCCATTTGGAAGACCCATTTGCGACCAAGCTTTAACTTCCTGACTGATGTTTTGAGATGTTTCTTCAATATATCCACATAATTTTCCTCCCTCATGATGCAATCTATATTGTGAAGTGCACTAGTCCCTCCTGCAGCAAAGCACCCCCACAACATGATGCTGCCACCCCGTGCTTCACGGTTGGGATGGTGTTCTTCGGCTTGTAAGACTCCCCATTTTTCCTCCAAACATAACGATGGTCATTATGGCCAAACAATTCTATTTTTGTTTCATCAGACCAGAGGGCATTTCTCCAAAAAGTACAATCTTTGTCCCCATGTGCAGTTGCAAACCGTAGTCTGGCTTTTTTATGGCGGTTTTGTAGTAGTGGCTTCTTCCTTGCTGAGCGGCCTTTCAGGTTATGTCGATATAGGACTCATTTTACTGTGGATATAGGTACTTTTGTACCTGTTTCCTCCAGCATCTTCACAAGGTCCTTTGCTGTTGTTCTGGGATTCATTTGCACTTTTTGCACCAAAGTACGTTCATCTCTAGGAGACAGAATGCGTCTCCTTCCTGAGCGGTATGACGGCTGCATGGTCTCATGGTGTTTATACTTGCGTACTATTGTTTGTACAGATCAACACCTTCAGGCGTTTGGAAATTGCTCCCAAGGATGAACCAGGTCTACAATTTTGTTGGCTGATTTCTTTTGATTTTCCCATGATGTCAAGCAAAGAGGCACTGAGTTTGAAGGTAGGCCTTGAAATACATCCACAGGTACACCTCCAATTGACTCTAATTATGTCAATTAGCCTATCAGAATCTTCTATAGCCATGACCTTTTCTGGAATTTTCCAAGCTGTTTAAAGGCACAGTCAACTTAGTGTATGTAAACTTCCGACCCACTGGAATTGTGATACATTGAATTATAAGTGAAATAATCTGTCTGTAACCAATTGTTGGGAAAAAATTACTTGTGTCAAGCACAAAGTAGATGTCCTAACCGACTTGCCAAAACTATAGTTTGTTAACAAGACATTTGTGGAGTGGTTGAAAAACCTAAGTGTATGTAAACTTCTGATTTCAACTATATGTGTTGACTGAATATAAGCAAGTGATGTCTGCTAAATAATCAAGTTAGATTTCTCCAGAAATAAATAATTCTAATAACAAACTGGCTTTATTTACAAATTAGTGAGAACGTCTCACCCCATGTTCAAGAATTGCCTTTTTCTCACTCACTCTAGGTTAAATGAAATCTCCAAAATATGTTACTTTTTAAACAAAGCATTATTATTATTATATTTATTTATTTTGAGGAGATAACCAGGGGATGGAGGGAAGAACAGCCAATGGAGCTCTGTGGCTGGAATAGCGACTATCCAGACAGGGATGTGGGTGTCACCTGGTGCAGTATATGGTCTGTTATGAGGTCAAGCCGTCGCTGTCAATCATTTTAAAGATTTGGCTGAGGAGAATGGGGCTCGGTCTGGTCGACATCATTACAACCCAGCTACCACAGTGGATCTGGGCCGATTCCGACTGAGAGTCGGGGGACTCGGCCGAAGTCATGTGGCCCGAGGCTGGGCTGCCTTCGGCAGTATTACTTATGGCTAGGATGCGGGGATTGAGCTCGGGCCAATTCCGGTGAGAAATTCTGGCCTAAATATATTACTTGGGGCTCTGGCCGATTGAGGCTACTCTCTGGCAGATGATTACATGGGCTGCTTTATATCATTAATATTTAATTATTGATTTTTCCATATTTTGTCAATGTTTCTGTGATCAAAAAATACAATTAACACTTAAATTAAATTCTTTAAGAGTGGTGTGTAGTATTTTTGTATTTTGATACTTTGTGCAAGGCAATTGATAAGCATTAAAAACTTTGGATGGAGCTTCCCGAGTGGCGCAGCGGTCTAAGACACTACATCGTAGTGCAAACTGTGTTGCTGGTTTGAGACCCGTGCCGGCCGCCACCGGGAGACCCATGGGGCGACGCACAATTGTCAGAGTTAGGGGAGGGTTTGGCCGGCCGGAATGATCTTGTCTCATCGCGCTGTAGCGACTCCTGTGGCGGGCCAGGCGCATGCACGCTGACATGGTCAGCAGGTGTACGGTGTTTCCTCTGACACAATGTTTTTTTGTGGATGGGTATAATTTGTATGTATAACATGTATAGTAGTAACATTTAAAATGACTTATTTTGGGTAATTTTGTATACATTTACTTACAGTTGCATGTGGCCGCTTCTGGGGGGATTCTGGTAAGATGCTGGCAAAGTCAGAAGAATTCCGGTAAACGGAAACGGCCCGATGTACTTCGGCAGATTCTGGGCAGTCATTCATTTTGATTCCGGGCCGAGTCCGACACCCGAATCCGGGCCGATTCAATCAGTTCAGGCCCACCGGAAGAGGGGCGCTTCTGGGCCGATTCCTCATTGCTAGCTGGGGTGCCTCCTCGACAGTCATCACCTCTCTAGCCAAAGTAAAGAACTGTGTTTCTGTTTTCATTCCAGGCGTGTGTAAAGGATGGTGTCTCTGTAGCGTAAAATATGCTTACTTTGCTGATCTGCACTATACCATTTTCTATATGCTCTATATATCATAGCTTTCCACATAACCTAGGGTCTAACTATGGAAACATATATGAAATCTTCCAAATACAATCCCAAATAGTTTTAATTTAGATAATTCATTTGTAAATGTTCAGTGTATATCCAATGAGGAGTTGCAAAATGATCCAACTTCCTGACAGCAGTATATCACAGTAAATGGGTGGTGTGCCACGGACCTTTGTCAGATTTGGAAAATAAAAACCTTGGAGTTTGATTTAGACATTCCAAGAGCAGTAGAGTTTTATTTTACATTTTTAGGTATTTTTTTAGGCTGTCGCTGTTGAATTCCTGAAAGTCTATCATTTGTTTGCATTTGAAAAACGTGGTGGAAAGGTCATAACTTTATACTTTCTCTGGGTGGTGACGCAGTTTCAGACCGTTCCATGTTAAGAAACACTGAAATAACAAGGAGAAATGAACTGTTTCAGTCAGAAGCCCAGAACATTACGCCAATAACATATCTTCCTGCGTTAATTGAATTCAGCTACCAAAGAGGGTATTTCAGCTTCAGCAAACATGAAACCCAATGTTTTTTTTTCTCTCTCTTTAATTTGAATGTGATTGAATTTAATTAAAACCCGAATCAGACATTTGATCAACCAAAGAATGGTGTAAGCCAAGCCGTGTACGCAAAGCGATTAGTCAACACATTCCCTGAAGAAATGCAAGTGCAGGGCTCAGGACAGACTGAAATTCTGCACATGAAAGAAAAACTCAAACCTAGGATTTGAGGCGCTTCACATCTCTCCAAACAGTAATAAAATAAGCCTGTACTCCTGGTGTACGCCAGGGCAATATATCTATCTTCCATCTGTGGAAATGCTTTGGATATCTTGGCACTGGGGCGAGATTGTATTTTGTGCTTTTGTTGAAAAATGAGAACCCGTTGTAAAATGGAGCTTTAAAGGCAGAGCAGGGTGCTTCTGTTATTTATTAGGCTCCTCCACCAATCACCCTCCATCATCCACACTGTTACCTCTGTCCTCAATCACTGAGGTGTGTGTGTGTATATGTGTGGGTTATGTAAAGTTACGTAGACGCCCTCATTCGAAACACCTGGCCCATCCAGACCAGCTGATAAACATAGCAGCACAGTAGGCCTGCAGACAGTGGATGACGTGGAAGGCTCTGCAGGAGAGAGAGGGGAGGAGAACGAGGCACTGTGGTTTACTGCAAGACCTTCAATTCTCTATCAGGCACATACAAGAGGGTGGAGCATTTCTGTGAATGGACTGTGTGTGTGTGGGTGGTGTGCTTGTCTTCATATGTGTTTCTTCGTAGGTCTGTGTGTGTGTGTCTTCATACGCCTGTGTGTGCGTGCACATCCATCCTTGATGATTTTCAGGTTGTTTACAGTGAACCCTGCCAGAGCAGGTGTCAGCTGTGTTTATGCTCTGGCATAAAACTCAGGCAAACCCACCTGGGGAGGAAAGACTTGAAGCTTTACTTATTGCCCCCACAAACAGCTTTTAGTTTCCAGGGAATTATTTGTGAGGCCGTTTTCTTTTTGTCTGTGTCCTGGAGGGAACTCACCATGTCCACATTTACAGATTACACGTCTGACCTTACATACTTACTTTTATTTTTGGTTAGAGATAGAACAACAATGATTTCAAAGTGACGAACACTTTGAGACACAGTGATACTGTTTTGAATGGTTTGAAAACTGAGAACAGAGAGTTTTGTCTGACAACTTCTAAATATGGATGCTGTACAACTCATTTCCACAGAACATATTGGTGGTTTGTCTGAAAATCGAATTTGTTTCAATTCTAGGCCAGATAATTTTAGGATGAGTAAAGCTTAGTTTAAATTTAGGAGACGCGGTAACGACAGTCCCAGACTATCGGGAAAGACAGTGCCAGATCTGAGGTCAGACACCTCTGAGTTTTTCCACACGTGGCCTACACGCAATTTATACCAGTGCATTAACAGTCAGATGTGGTGCGTACAATTGTAATGATAGCACTTGACAACTTGACAACTTCCAACAAGATTTTTCAGGAGAATCTGAATTAAATGCATCCAACACACGGTCAGACTGCCCCAAATATCAGGAATCAGGGTAAAACCCAGATGCAGACCGTGTCGAAGTAACAATGTTTATTACAGCAACAGGGGTAAAGGTACAGAGATCGGTAATCCAGAGGTGGGGTAAAGGTACAGGACAGCAGGCAGGCTCAGGGGCAGGCAGAGTGGTCAGGTGGGCGGGTCCAGGGTCAGGACAGGCAAGGGCCAAAAGCCAGGAGGACTAGAAAAGAGAGACTGAGGAAAAGCAGGAGCTGAAAACAAAAACGCTGGTTGACTTCACAAACAAGATGAACTGGCAACAGACAAACAGAGAACAGAGGTATAAATACACAGGGGATAATGGGGAAGATGGGCTACAACTGGAGGGGGGTGGAGACAATCACAAAGACAGGTGAAACAGATCAGGGTGTGACACCAAACTTAGAAACAGTTGGGCGGTAGGTAACCCAGTGGCCAAGAGTTGGACCTGTAGCCGAATGGTTGCTGGTTTGAATCCCGTGCCCGGTGCTGGGGGGAAAAAAGGGGGGGGGGGGGGGGGGGGGGGTACTGACCTGAAAACTGGAGGGCCGCTAGGCTTAGATCCCGACATTGTTTCTCCGAAAAAATGTATAAATAATAATAATGTAATAAAACTATTTTTTGGGGGTGGGGTCTCAATTTACTTTTGAGAGTTAGAATAGTAGAATACACAAGGTGTAATTTCAAAATGTGGTTGTGCATCAGCAGTTTCTCTTATGTCAGTCACTGACAATAAGTTTTAATATAAAAAAATCTGCATGAAAACAATGTGCACATTTTCCCACCAGAGATGTTTCCATCTAATTGACTTGTTGAGGATAAAAGGATGTTGTGCAAGATGACATAATGCACATAAAGACTTTTGCAGGTTAAATTCCCATCTACCCAATAAAAGATACAAGTGAAATGGGTTTCCATTGCATTTTCAACTCTACTAATGGTTTTGTCAACAAATATTTTTTGTTATATTTATGGTCTTGGTACATGCACTCTAGCCAACAGCTCACAGATACAGTGCGTGTAGGCTTTCCTACATGATGAGATTATTATGGACAAAATCATTTTTATTTGTCAAAAGGAAGCCAAGCATTGATCATCATGTCACCAGAATAAGAATTTAAGATCCTCAGTATTTATTGGAAAGGATCATCAAGTTCATCACCGTGCACTTTCACCCCCCTGTGAAGCTCATCATAATTGATGTAATCTGTAGCCTAATATACTTTATGCTTTCCCGAGTCGTAGTGGGAGGACAACACAACAACGATTGAATCCAAGTTTACTTCGATATGATGATTATTATATCAATATTTGCTCATAAAGGTTTTTTTACACAACCATTTCTTGCATAATTAAGTTTACAGCTATCTAAACTTGTAGTAATCCTGGTCGAATTACCGACCAGGGGGACCCCAATGATCTTGTCAGTCACTCGCACTCAGATATCATATTAAAAACTGCAAAAATGTATCTCCACCCTATGGCAAAATGTGTAGAATTGCAGGAAATTAGCTGTAAAACGTATTTTTTTTTCTCTAAGACCCATGGCAAAATTTGTAGAAGTGCATGAAATTTACTATAAAATTGCTAAATGTTCTCTCCGCCCCATGGCAAAATGTATAGAACTGCAGCAAAATTCCTTTAGAACGGCAACAATATTTTGCTCAGGGCCCCCAAAAGACTACCGCCGGCTCGACTCTGACTGCATGTGTGGGTATGGATGTGGGTACGCAGACCCGCAAGTCACTGTGCCCCTGATGATTAGTTTAGATTTTTTGTGGTCCCCACCCCCATAAAAAAAATCGATCATTAGCTGGCCAGGGAATGATCCCCATCTTTACTGATCTCAGACCTGTGAAATAAAAGCTACTGTGACCAGTGACCTGTCTGTAATACTCTGAAATATTTTTGAAATGTTCATTATAATACAATCATGTCATTGAGTGTCTAAGCTGTAGGCTGGCCTTTAAATCAAGAATCAAGATTCCATAGACAAATATAATCCGGGAGTGATGTTTGGTTTGGACTCTGGTTTGCCGCTTAGGTTACCGTACTACGATACATTTTTAACCTACCAAGTCCAACTTAAAGGACCAGTGCAGCCGTTTTTATCTCATTATCAACACATTTCTCGGTAACAATTAAATACCTTACTGTGATTGTTTTCAATTAAAATGTTCAACAATAATAAGAAAAAATGCTTCGTAGCAAAGAGCAATTTCTCAAGGAAGAGTTTTGCTAGGACTGTCTGAGTGGGGAGGGGAAAACTGAGAATTAGTTGTTGTTGGCAGAGCCGTTTGGAACTCTTTCTTGTTGGTCTATTAACTAATTGACTTAATGGTGATGTCACCATGTAAGGCCGAAACTCCATTCCAGCAAAACAGACTGAAATTTCAGGCAGTCTTTTCAAACAGCTCTTACATTAAAATGGCCTTATCATAATTCCCACAATTTCACAGTATTATTACAACCTCATTGTGTGGAAATATATATAAAACTCAGGAAAATCACATTATTGACTGCACTGGGCCTTTAACGACCTATATCCAATATAAATATCACCCTATAGCACCCTTGAGAAATATGGTGTTTAAGTGATGGGGACATATGGACTTGTGCTACGTGCTGTTTCGGAAGGTGAAACATCTACGAGCAGACCTAGGTTAAAAAAAACGATTCAAAATCATGAAGTGTTTCCTTTGACATGCCTTGGATGGCAGATGGAAGGGGTTTGCACTTTCCATGACTGTTCTATTGGTTCCATTGGGCCAGGCAAGCTCAATCAAGCCCAGCTAAAGTGTTTGAAATTATTTGAAATAATATATGAACCCAGGTCTGTTTGTGAAACTGAGGCACATATGCATCACTAAAGCCAGGGCAGCTTTGTAGATGGTGGCTACAGCTGCACAGATGGAATGCATGTGCTGTAACAAGAGATGTTTATTACATTTCACCCAGTGGAGCAAAAGGATATTTCCATGGATTGTGTGATTGAATGAATGCCATCGGGTTCATTGTACTGTATGTAGAGAGCAGACAAAACACCCTGGAGGTTCTGCATTATTATAGCCCATGCACAGCCCTCTCAAGACTCCATCTCACTTTTGAAATAACTTTAGCAGGATAGAACTATACTGAACAAAATTATAAAGCCAACATGTAACAATTTCAACGATTTTACTGAGTTACAGTTCATATAAGGAAATCAGTCAATTGAAATAAATTTATTAGGCCCTAATCTATGGATTTCACATGACTGGGCAGGGGCGCAGCCATGGATGGACATAGGAGGGCATAGGCCTACCCACTGGGGAGCCAGGCCCAGCCAATCAGTTTTTCCCCACAAAAGGGCTTAATTACAGACAGAAATTCTCCTCAGTTTCATCAGCTGTCCGGGTGGCTAATCCCAGACGATCCCGCAGGTGAAGAAGCCGGATGTGGAGGTCCTGGGCTGGCGTGGTTACACGTGGTCTGCGGTTGTGAGGCCGGTTGGACGTATTGCCAAATTCTCAAAAATGACATTGGAGGTGGCTTATGGTAGAGAAATGAACATTGCATTCTCTTGTAACAGCTCTGGTGGACATTCCTGCAGTCAGCATGCCAATTGCAAGCTCATTCAAAACTTGAGACATTTGTAGCATTGTGTTGTGTGACAAAACTGCACATTTTAGTGGCCTTTTATTGTCCCCATGCTCACTAACCAGGATGTAAACAAAATTGTGCACATTTGAGAGAAATAAGCGTTTTGTGTGTATGGAACATTTCTGGGATCTTTTATTTCTGATCATGAATCATGGGACCAACACTTTACATGTTGGGTTGATATTTTTGGTCAGTATAGATGTGACATGCTAATTGCTCAAATAACAATTTCTTATTTTTTCTTCATTTATTTTCTTGTTCTTTTTATCACTCTATGAAATCATAATATCTTAGGTTATGTGTGTTCACATTTCCATCCACTATTGTAGATTTCATCTGATGCCATAAATGATATGGATTGGCAGTTAAAGTCTGATGTATTTTGACCCTCCACAGCAGTTAGAGGTGCCTATTAACACTACCATGTTTCTGGGCAGAGCTCTCTGGCTTGACCCTAAACATGAAGTCATTGCTGATAAGCAACACACAGCATAGTTAGGGTAAATAACCTATGTGCCTGCATGCGTGTGTGTGTGTCTTCATACGCAGTGGTGTAAAGTCCTTAAGTACAAATATTTTAAGTACTAATTAAGTCGTTTTTTGGGGATATCGGTACTTTACGATTTATATTTTTGATTACTTTTACTTCACTACATTCCTAAAGAAAATAATGTACTTTTTACTCCATACATTTTCACTGACACCCAAAAGTACTCTTTGAATGCTTAGCAGGACAGGAAAATGGTCCAATTCACACACTTATCAAGAGAACTTCCATGGTCATCTCTACTGCCTCTGATCTGGCGGATTCACTAACACAAATGTTTGTTTGTAAATTATGTCTGAGTGTTGGAGTGTGCAATCTGTAAAGAAAAAAAGAAAAAAGAAAAAAATCGTGCCGTCTGGTTTGCTTAATATAAGGAATTTGAAATGATTTATACTTTTACACTTTTGATAGTATATTTTTGCAATTCCATTTACATTCGATACTTAAGTTCAATATTTAAAACCAAATACTTTTAGACTTTTACTCAAGTAGTATTTTACTGGGTGACTTTCACTTTTACTTGGGTCATTTTCTATGAAGGCATCTTTAATTTGACTCAAGCATGAGAAGTGGGTACTTTTTCCACCACTGTTCATACGCATGTGTGTATGTGTATCTTCATTGGTCTGTGTGTGTGCGTGTGTGTGTCTGTATGTGCGTGTGCTCTCTGTGTGTGTCTTCATACGTCCTGTGTGGAAATTGATTCATGGTGGAGTCTGAGGGCTTTTCAAACTGCTCGGTCTCACTGTAAACACTCTGACACGGCACAAGCCGATTACAAGTGAAGCAGATGGTTGGACTTCTAGGGAGTTGTGTTTTTGCATTCCACTGTCACGAGAGTGCTGAGAAATGCAATGCAAACCAACCCCCCCCCCCCCCCCACACACACACACGCACCCCTCCACAGTGCAGAAAATATGGCCTTCACGTACTGTACTCCGAACTGGTACTAAGTTGATGTATTTGGTGTGCACAAGGGAAGCCTATATCTATCTGAGTTATGGAATTATAGTTGTGCATTCCCTGGAGTGGATCAAGAAGATCTATCTCAGTAAAAGTTGGCTGTGTGTACTACTTCTGATATGAAGTGATTTGTCGTTAGGCTAAGAATGCTGGATGGTCTGGGCCTGGGGGAAAGTGCCGCACCAGACTCTATAATGGGTTGAAGAGTTGGGTTTCAATTCCCAAGTTTTGGATGAAAGTGCTCAAATTGATATCCACATGCATGGGCTGTGAATAAGGCCTCTTAATGTCTTATAAGGCCAATACTATCATTGCATGGACCCTCTGAACTCCCTAAATGTCATCCCTCCCTCCTAATAAGGACACCGTATGAATACATTCAGTTGGACAACTGACTAGGTATCCCCCTTTCCCTTTCCCTTTATTGGACAGTAATCAGTGGAGGCGGGTCCAGGTAGAGGAGGGAAAGGAGATCCCTTGTAAATGTGATGGACAGTAATGAATAGGCAGTGTCTATTCTCAGCTGTGCCTGCAGGAAGAGCCTATTCTAGAGTAGGCGCCATGCTTTGACATGGGCTAACTGTACACAAAGGGATGAGTGGGTGAAGCAGAGGAGATAATGATTAAGTCATTTTGGTATTAATGCATCCTTTGAGGTCCATGCATTGATGATAAAGGTTCAAACAAGATGTGGCTATGATGGTGATGTGTACATGGCACTGTAAATCCCAATGTGCTGTCATTACTCAAAACTTTTGAGGAAGCTCGTTGCACTTAATATATCTGAGTACAGTTACTTAAAGTGATTTTGTAGTCTTTACTCAAACTGAGAGTCACTGTGACCCTGTAGGGCAGAGGTGTCAAACTCTTTCTGTGGAAGGCCTAATGTTTCCAGGTTTATGGATTTTCCTTTCAATTAAGCCCTGGATTTTATTTTATTTTATTTTTATTTCATCTTTATTTAAACAGGTAGGCTAGTTGAGAACAAGTTCTCATTTACAAATGCAACCTGGCCAAGACAAAGCAAAGCAGTTCGACACATACAACAACACAGAGTTACACATGGAATAAACAAACATACAGTAGCAAAAGTCTATATACAGTATGTGCAAATGAGGTAGGATAAGGGAGGTAAGGCAATAAATAGGCCATGGTGGCGAAGTAATTACAATATAGCAATTAAACACTGGAATGGTAGATGTGCAGAAGATGAATGTGCAAGTAGAGGTACTGGGGTGCAAAGGAGCAAGAAAAATAAATAAATACAGTATGGGGATGAGGTAGTTGGGTGGGCTATTTACAGATGGGCTATGTAAAGGTGCAGTGATCTGTGAGCTGCTCTGACAGCTGGTGCTTAAAGCTAGTGAGGGAGATATGAGTCTCCAGCTTCAGTGATTCTTGCAGTTCGTTCCAGTCATTGGCAGCAGAGAACTGGAAGGAAAGGCGGCCAGAGGAAGAATTGGCTTTGGGGGTGACCAGTGAGATATACCTGCTGGAGCACGTGCTACGGGTGGGTGCTGCTATGGTGACCAGTGAGCCTAGATAAGGCGGGGCTTTACCTAGCAGAGACTTGTAGATGACCTGGAGCCAGTGGGTTTGGCAACGAGTACAAAGCGAGGGCCAACCAACGAGAGCATACAGGTCACAGTGGTGGGTAGTATATGGGGCTTTGGTGGCAAAACGGATGGCACTGTGATATACTGCATCCAATTTGTTGAGTAGAGTGTTGGAGGCTATTTTGTAAATGACATCGCCGAAGTCGAGGATCGGTAGGATAGTCAGTTTTACGAGGGTATGTTTGGCAGCATGAGAGAAGGATGCTTTGTTGCAAAATAGGAAGCCGATTCTTGATTTAATTTTGGATTGGAGATGCTTAATGTGAGTCTGGAAGGAGAGTTTACAGTCTAACCAGACACCTAGGTATTTGTAGTTGTCCACATATTCTAAGTCAAAACCGTCCAGAGTAGTAATGCTGGACGGGCGGGCAGGTGTGGGCAGTGATCGGTTGAAGAGCATGCATTTAGTTTTACTTGCATTTAAGAGCAGTTGGAGGCCACGGAAGGAGAGTTGTATGGCATTGAAGCTTGTCTGAAGGTTAGTTAACACAGTGTCCAAAGAAGGGCCAGAGGTATACAGAATGGTGTCGTCTGCGTACAGGTGGATCAGAGAATCACCAGCAGCAAGAGCGACATCAGTGATGTATACAGAGAAGAGAGTCGGCCCGAGAATTGAACCCTGTGGCACCCCCATAGAGACTACCAGAGGTCCGGACAACAGGCCCTCCGATTTGACACACTGAACTCTATCAGAGAAGTAGTTGGTGAACCAGGCAAGGCAATCATCTGAGAAACCAAGGCTGTTGAGTCTGCCGATAAGAATGTGGTGAATGACAGAGTCGAAACCCTTGGCCAGGTCGATGAATACGGCTGCACAGTAATGTCTCTTTCGAAGACCTTAGAAAGACAAGTTAGGATATATATAGGTCTGTAGCAGTTTGGGTCTAGAGTGTCTCCCCCTTTGAAGAGGGGGATGACCGCGGCAGCTTTCCAATCTTTGGGAATCTCAGACGATACGAAAGAGAGGTTGAACAGGCTAGTAATAGGGGTTGCAACAATTTCGGCAGATCATTTTAGAAAGAGAGGGTCCAGATTGTCTAGCCCGGCTGATTTGTAGGTGTCTAGATTTTGCAGCTCTTTCAGAACATCAGCTATCTGGATTTGGGTGAAGGAGAAATGGGGGAGGCTAGGGCGAGTTGCTGTGGGGGGTGCAGGGCTGTTGACCGGGGTAGGGGTAGCCAAGTGGAAAGCATGGCCAGCTGTAGAAAAATGCTTATTGAAATTCTCAATTATAGTGGTAGTATTATTATATTATAGTAGATAACTAGGTGTGGGGAGTTCCTTACTAATTTGTGTCCTTAATTCATCAATCAAGGACATGGAAGGAGCGGAAACCCACAGACACTCGGCCCTCCTTGGAATGAGTTTGAAACCTGTGCTGTAGGGGAGCCAGATTTGAGTTATCAGCTTGAACATTTAGAGTAACAGCCCCACTAAGCCTCTCCTCCAATATCATTTATTTTTCGAGTGAATTGTAGAGCTGCCACCCATGACTGAATTTGTTAGTGGCCTTCACCATGTGAGTTTCTAGGCGAATATTATCATTATAATTAAACTTTTTATGTCAGTACATTACACATTACATATTGTATCTCATAAGGACTTATTTTGAGGCCTATCTTTAGCCTAATACAGTGGCCACATCAGGCCTGCAAGTAGGGTTGTAAAATTCCAGTAATCTTCCCAAAATTCCCAGATGTAAAAAAAATCCTGGATGGAGGATTTCCAGGAATCTTTCAACTGGGATTTCTGGACACCCTGGGAAATTTACCCAAAGTTTTCAAGTTACATTATGCTGCCTTTTAAGGTGATGTGTAATTCCTATTGGAATCCAGCCAGAGTTAGGATAACCAACAGGTGGAATTTCTATTCACCCGGAAACTACATTCATAATGACTGACAGGATTAGGAACAGTGTGAGTGACAATAGACAATGGGCCTGATCGGAAAGCTCAGAGCTTCTGCTCTTGTCTGTCCGTAAAAACAAATGGATGAGTGGAACAAGCAAGGTAGGCCAGGAGCAAGGAAGGAGGGTTTGGTCAATCAAGGCAAGGAATATGTTGAAGGCTAGCTGCATTGGGTGCAGATGACTAAACTGCTCACTTTGGTGTCTCTGTCTGCAGGTATACAGATGAGGAGGCATACAAAGGTATGTCAATTGGTATGTGATGCAGATCACATGCACCATCCTCCTCCTTCTTCAATGAAAATCCCATAGGCCTCTACATTATGGACAAGGTACTGTATGTGTATGAAAACCATGATCAAAACAGTTCTTTTTTATTCACATTTACCACAAAAAGCAAGGAATGAAAACTGTTGTGTGCATGTTTTGTTAAACGTCTGTATAATAACTATTCTTTGGATTCCCTCCCTACATCTCTGATGAATATAACAGGAAACCTGTTCGATCACTATCACAATAATTCTGGCAATGGATACAGAGAACATCAACACATTAACATCAACACGCCAGAGGATATACCCATTGGACTTGGGGCTCTGCAGGGAGTTTTGTCACACCTGCTTGAGGTCACCAGGCCGCCCATCATTACGCACACCGGTCACCTTCGTTACGCGCATCAGCCCTTCATTGTACTCACCTGTACTCCTTCACGTTTTGATCCCTGTGTCAGCATTATTGTCGTTTATGTTTTCCCTGTCCAGACGCTGTCTGTGTTCTGTTTCATGTCCGTTGTTTATTAAATGTTCACTCCCTGTACTTGCTTCTCGTCTCCCAGCGTCTGTCCTTAAATAATGCTGACTCCACAATTTGAAGCATCAGGGAGTTTTTGTTTTTTGTTGGTGGCGTCGGGTCCAGGTGCCGCTGCCGATGGAACCGGGGGTGCCTCAGCTGGCTCGTTGGGCTTCCACACCTTAGCTAGCTCGAGAGATTTCCTTGCCTCTGTTGGCTCGGCAGACTCCCATCCCACGTCATGCCTCAGCTGGCTCATCAGGCTCCCACGCCTCAGCCGGCTCGTCAGGCTTCCACCTCAGTGGGATCGTCAGGCTTTCACACCTCAGCCGGCCCGTCAGGTTCGCCCAGATGGGGGGGGGGGGTTGGGAGTACTGTCACGCCTGCTCCCCCTCCATGGCACTCGAGGCCGCCAGGCTGCACATCATTACGCACATCTGTCACTTTCGTTACCCGCATCAGCGCTTCATTGAACTCACCTGTACTCCTTCACATTTTGATTGCCTTCCCTATATTTGTCTGTTCCTCTATTTCATCCCCGTGTCAGAATTATTGTTGTTTATGTTTTCCCTGTCCACACGCTTTCCGTCGTCTGTTTTGTGCCCGTTGTTTATTAAGTGTTCACTCCCTGTACTGGCTTCTCGTCTCCCAGCATCTGTCCTCACAAGTTTACGTCATATTTTGATTTCTTTCTTCTGTTTTGCCACTAAAATCATAATAAACACTGACAGCTAAAATATTGTGGTATTGTTATGGGTATTATTATTAATAATAATAATAGGGGAGTGGGGGTAGTACCCCAAAAGGTTTGAGTATCCATTAAAAGGAGTTCTTTGAAGAACTTATAGGGATTCCCCCACAGTTCAAATTTGAAGAACCCTTAAAGGATACTCCAGGAATCTTTTCTTTTTACAGTGTGTATATGTGGGTAGGGGTAAAAGTGACCAGACAATCAGGATATAGAATAAACAGAGTAGCAGAAGCATATGCAAAGTGTGTCTATGAGTCAGTGCAAAACAATTAAGATGAATAAATAATAAAGGTGGTCAATGGAAATTGTCAGAGTAACCATTTGATTAACTGTTCAGCAGTCTTATGGTTTGGGAGTATAAGCTGTTCAAGAGCCTTTTGGTCACAGACTTGGTGCTCTGGTACTGCTTGCCATGCGATAGCAGAGAGAACAGTCTATGGCTTCCTGCACTTCTGCACATCCAGGCCAGTGTCATATACACCCAAATGAACTCTTGATCTGTGAAAATTGGAGGGTTGGAGTTAAAATCAAAATGAATGGTGGATTGGCCGTTGTGGGTGAAAATCCAGCACTTGAAGAAAGAGGAAATTAGGAATATATGTATAATTATTTAACTACAGGTACTGTAGATGTGAGTGAAATAGTTGTAAGTAGCAGTAGAAGTTTTGTCCTTTAGTTTAGTCCAATTAGGGTAGGGATGGTACGGTGAAAAAACTATTTAGAGAAAATATAAATTAGGGGGATCAGAAATGATGTAAACAATTAAATTTATAGATTGTAGGTTCTATCTTCAATATTAAAGCTGATCTAACCTCCATGTAAAAGAAAAGGATACAATTGGTCCGTAGGATTTTAGACTGTGTTTTATCTATAAACTACCATGGTGACAGAGCAAAATACGACATTTGCATATCCTTACTACAGCCATGTGTAACTAAAACCCATGGTTCTTTGTTTGCAGTACTTTTGCCTTAAAACCCCATTTGAATACAGTATGTTGCTCATTGGAATATGCAGTCTCTTCACCCATTTCTAAAAGGCCAGACTCCTCTCGCACTTACCGTAGGTCTAAACCCCACTGATGAATGTGGAGTGTCAATCTTTGCCTTGTGGATGGACTGTGATGAAAAGCAGTGCTTCCTGTTGTCATTAGTGTGGGTGTCCTTTGAGCAGCACTCCCGGGTTGTTGAACCAGTGGAGGCCAAATGACCGAGCAGCCACCATGTAGTAATGACTCCAGCCCAGGAGGATGCCACTAACTCAGTCTATTTATTTTAATTAACTGTGAGTCAACAGTTACCGGCAGAGGGAGAGGGAGGAAGGGGAGGGTCAAGGTGATGAGGGATTGCATGGGGATTGAGTTAGCCAGCAGCCATCTGAAGTTGAAAGAAACAGTAAGAGTATGAGTGTTGCAAATCATTTGGGGATTGGAGATGGAGACAGTTCAGGTTAAATATCTCAAAATGTCTGGACTTGTTTATAGTGTATACAGCATGAATATTGAAATACCACACAGAAAAATTTGCATATTGTCTGTCTAGCATGTAGATGGGTGGAATACAACTATTGTAGAATACAGTGTCTGTGCGTGAGAGAGACAGACAGACAGAACACAAAGTGGAGGAACATCAGGATGGGCATGTCCTCTCACTCCCCTCTCCCAGCCTGGGCTTGTTGGGTCCTGTGCTGGGGGAAGAATATGCAGTGAACCTGGTGATCACCTGCAGTAAATGTGCAGTGGGCCTGGTCTGTTAACCTGGCTCTGGTCTCCATTGCCTATCATCAGTATGTGTCACCCTGTCATTATCCTGAGTATACTCCTCTTCTCCAGCACGCTCATGTAGGCTCCATCTTAATGAAAGGGAGAGCTCTGGTGCAAATGGATCTGTACTACGTCATCATAACACACACACACACACACAACAAATGCCCCAACCAAGTGCCTCCAGCACACACACACACACACACACACACACACACACACATGCAGTATAATCTACATTAATTTATCTTATAAATGCTAGAATGTACACACATTTTTTCTGTGTGGTATTTCAATATTCATACTGTATACACTATGCACAAGTCCAGGCATTAAACTGTGGGAAGCGGATGACTGGAAACAGATTGTTTGTTATCGGAATCATATTGTTGCTGCCAGTTAGTTTCCATGTCATTATGTGGAAGGCTGTGTTGTTCGTCTCCTCGGTTGTGGTGAGGCACGCATCCATCCAGACCTGGGTTCGAATACTATTTGAAATCATTTCAAATACTTTACCTGTGCTTGATTGATATTGCCTGTTGCCAAGGAACCAATAGAAATGTCCCAAATGTGCAAACCCGTCTACCTGGCACAGGCTAAAGCCAACGCTCAAAGTTTTTGAACAATATTTTAAATAGTATTTTAACACAGATCTGGTCCTGTGAGGTTTGTCTGCGTGGCTTTGGCAAGACATGGGTCTATCCCTTTATACAGTTTATAATCTGCAATGGGGGTATTCCTTTATACAGTCTATGGTCTAAACCGGCATCCTTATGATTCATGCAACCCTCATCCGATGCATATGATTGCCTTTGGTTAACATTTCACCTCTTTATCTCTTTCCCGTAACAGACGTGAGAAGCTCAGAAAGAATTAAGAGCTTGTAATTATAGCTGTAAGTCTAGTTGTATGTCTGTGTATATACAGTACAGTGTCTACGGGACCGGGTGAGGCGGTTATGTGTTTTCATAGGGAGGATGATGGTTGTGAGGACTTGAAACCTGCTGGGGCTCCAGGAAGTGTATCATTGGAGCATGGACACATTAGTGACGGGACAATGTGGATTTGTCTGGCACCTGATTGGCAGATTTTGTCCCAAGGGAGTGCTCATTGGTTGGGGTGGGGTATTAAATCAATGTCTTGCTTTCTTGTAGGCCCAAAAACACGAATGTGACAATACAGGGCCATTTCCACTACTTAAAAAGTGTCTCTTTGATTGGACAAGTTTTTTTTATTGGCCTTGCTAAACAAGGGGTTCTCTCTTCCTGAGGCTTTTAGCTTTTTCCTCATAAACATGCCATTAGTCCTCATAAGCCATTCGTGTTTAGTAGTGAGAACCCCTTGCCCAAAAGACTCCCTGTTATAGCTCTATCAGCGAGGAAATCCTCCTTCGATAAACAAGGACGTTTGCCCCCAGGTGAACGAAACTAACAGATCGCGCAAGATTTCACAGCCTTAAAGGCCTACTCTGATATTTACAGCCATTTTTTTGAACAATTGAATGAATGATACCCATTGATTATCATGTATAAATGCCTCATGATCTTAAATCATAATCCCACTATAGCATTGAACAGGGTACTCGTAGACAGTCGAAAAACACTTTTTTCTGTGGTAATTCTTTTTTAACATCCTCCTTTTTCTTTCTTTGCCATAAACCAGGAATAGCTGGGAATCCGAAACATGCTTTGACTTGGTTTCCTGTTGGCAGGAAGGCTTGTTTACGTGTAAACCAAATTGCAGCCCGGAGCGCCACAAGGCACCCGCATACCGTTCCTGGGGTTCCTGTCTGAGTGGAGGCAGTAGAGTAGAGGGACTCATATACTGTATAGGACATCAACTGAGAGGAGGGGGCTTGGGGGATGACTTCGCCCAGAGCTGTATCCACTACTTCCACACTTTTCCTAGAGATCTACACAACCTACTCCACAATTTCAAAGTGAAAGAAAGTTATAGAACATATTCTAAATTCTTAGGGCAACATACACTGAGAATACAAAACATTAGGAACATAGGGTGAATGGGCAAGACAAAAGATTGAAGTGCCTTTGAACGTGGTATGATAGCAGGTGCGAGGTGCACCGGTTTGTGTCAAGAACTGCAACATTGCTGGGTGTATCAAGAATGGTCCACAACCCAAAGGACATCCAGCCAACTTGACACAACTGTGAGATGCATATGAGTCAACATGGACCAGCATCACTGTGGAACACTTTCGACACCTTGTTGAGTCCATGCTGTGATGAATTGAGGCTGTTCAACTCAATATTAGGAAGGTGTTCCTTATGTTTGGTATTGCTCAAGATCATTCAATTTGGTTGGGAATCATTGATGGACAGCATCACAGCCATATTCAAACCAATATTCAAACCTCAACACCACTTGGAAAGCCATTCTGGTGTCTTTTGCATTAAAATGTCAGAAAAATAAAACTCAGGGTTGTTTTTCAGAAGACTGATCCCCCTTTTCCTCTAACATTTTACCTGAGCTTTGCTCCATTCATATTTATTTTGATCCTGACAAACTCCCCACTCCCTGAAATGACATGCATAACCATAATAACCCATAAAATAGAAGGGGTTTCACTCTGTGTTGTATTGGAATTGACCCAACTATGTTGTTTTTTAATTTATGGCAAAAAGTGATTTGCTGTGTTGTCTTGCAGTATTACTTAACAGCCTTGTTGCAAACATAATGGATGATTTGGAGTGGATTATTTAACACAGGTTTCTTTCTTTTCACTTTGTCATACAGGCTGTCACGACTTCCGCCGAAGTCGGTTCCTCTCCTTGTTCGGGCGGCGCTCGGCGATCGCCGGTCTTCTAGCCATTGCCGATCCACTTTTCATTTTCCATTGGTTTTGTCTTTGTTTCTCACACACCTGGTTTTCATTTCCCAATAACTGGTCATGTATTTAACCCTTTGTTTCCCCCATGTCTTTGTGTGTGATTGTTTATTGTTCAGGTCGGTACGTTTCCGGCTGGTTTTGTCCGTGTGCTGTTTTCACCCGTGTTTTGTGACAACCGTTATTGTTCGCACATTGGTACTGTTACTTGTGCTATTTCTTAAGTAAAGTGTGTTGTTCACTCATCTCTGCTCTCCTGCGCCTGACTTCATGCACCAGCTACACCCACCGCCTGACACAGGCCAGTAATATGGAGTGAATGCAATATTGTTGATCCCTTTGTATTTTCAAGTATTGTGGTGGCAGCATCATGTTATGGGTATGCTTGTCACCGGCAGAGACTGAGGAGTTTGTTGAATCAAAATACATATGAAAGGAGCAAAGCCCAGGTAAAATGTATTCTGAAAACCTAACCCTGGCAAATAGTTTTATTTTTCTGTGGGACAATTACACACATTGTTATGCAAAAGACACACCAAAATGGCTTTCCAAGTGGTGTTGAGTGTTCCTGAGTTGTCTAGTCTCAGTCCTGACTTAAATCTGCTTTAAAAATTGGAGACTAAGTTAAAATATGACTATCCATCAATGATTCCCAACCAAATTTACTGACCCTGAACAATTTTGACCAAAACTATGAATATATGTTGTCCTAAGAGTTGCAGAATTGGTAGAATCTTAATGAAAATGATAACACATCTGTAATGGCTGCCAAAAGTACTTCCAAGTATTAACTCAGCGGAGTGGTGACTTATCCAAATATGATATTTCAGTTTTATTATATTTTCTTAATTTGGACAATTTTCTATAACTTTCTTTCACTTAGAAAATGTGGAGAAGGTTGTGTAGCTCTATGGGATTTGTTTTTATTGAATCCTTTTTTAAATGTCATTTTAAGACAGCAAAATGTGAAAAAGAAGTTCAAAGGGGTGTAGACTTTCTATAGGCCCTGTATACATGTCACTAATATTAAAGTCAATATATGGAGTTCATGTCCGCAGGAATCAAATTAGCATAATACTTTAATTGACGTTTCATTCATCAAAATCCATGACTTTAAGCTAGAGACTTACGGGTTTTTGCATGGGTTGCGTCTCAATCCACTGCATCCGCCATTGTCGGCCATTTGGTTCTGCAGTGGAAAACAGCTGACATACAACAGAGTTTGTGGGACAAGGAGACATCCCGGAAACAGGTCTTCTCACGAAAACATCTGTAAAGTCTGAACAGTTCGAGATTGTAACTATTTTGATTCTATATTGCCAGGCTAATGATCTGTCATGTCCCTGTCTTGTGAAATTAAGTGAGTTAAATGTGAGTTTGTTAAAGGCACCAGAGTTCAAAACACAGGTCAACACAGGCATGTGAGGCCTCCTCCCTCCCTCCCTGCCTCCCTCTCTGCCTCTTTCTCTCTGTTTCCCTTGTGAGTTGAACACAGTATGCCTTTGAGAGATTCATTGTAGCCTCTTTTTTAAAGGGGAAAGAACGCAATTGTCTAGAGTTTTGAGGGCGTCCATTTCTCAGCTGCAGTGTCAGTGCTATCTAGGAGACAAGGTTGAAGAGGAGGCGAGTAGGAGAGTTCAGGGAGGTGGTTTGGTGCGGAGGAGGTCGGACTGAGGCCAAAGGAGCAGAATGTTTTAGGTGGGGGCGACTACAGACGGACTATGTCATTATGACAGGTCAGTCGCCAGTGTGGGGTGGGGGGAGGGTAGGACAGTTAACTGGCCCCAGCTTGCAGGCCTGGTGCTTTGTCAAACCCAAACCACCACGCTTGACATTTTTTGTGTTAACCTCAAACAATACATTTGGTATACAAATGTTATTGGCCATGGTTATGCTTAATATGCTCTATAATGTTTTACTTCTAATAAAAAAGATAATACGGTAGAACTTTTCGTATTGGTCAATTACAAGTTACCTGTGAAAAGACCAATCTTATGTGGTACACATAAATATAAAATAGATAAACGTACTGGGTTGTATTCTATATCTATGGTGGTAAACAAGAGGACACAAGTCAAAGACCTTAAAAATCTTAAAGTCCTTAAGAATATGGAGTTCAATATAAAAGGGCCGTGTATAATGGACGCTGATGATGTCACCGCCCAGAGGCATCTCACAAGGTTCAACAAGGAGGGTGTACGTCAGACAGAGTGACCACGTGTCACACACCCAAGAGACAACGCCCTAATGCTCTTTCATCTGTGTGTCTGTGACCAATATAACGACGACTGCTTTCAAAGGCTCTTCAATGCTCTTCAGTTCAATGTTCCAGTTGTCATCTTATCTCACATGTTTATCTAAATCACTGCTATGAACTTGTGTTTATGTGTCATACTGTATACAGAGCATAAAGTAGTCCAGCTAAACAGGGTTGGAAGATGTTTACTTACCAATGGTCCTGGTCATCATTTTTGGGAATCTTTTACTGTTTCTCCTAAAAGACACGATCTGTGAATAGGCCTTGAGTTTATTATTAGCTGTAGGCTACAATGAGTGGTGCTGCTGGACAAATGTGGAAGTTAATTGTTTACTCCCTCAGTGTGGTTCACCAGGGGTGTATTCATTAGCCACGCTCAAGGTCCTAAACGATATCATAACTGCCATCGATAAGAGACATTGCTGTGCGGCCGTATTCATCGACCTGGCCAAGGCTTTCGACTCTGTCATTCACCACATTCTTATTGGCAGACTCAAAAGCCTTGGTTTCTCAAATGATTGCCTCGCCTGGTTCACCAACTACTTCTCTGATAGAGTTCAGTGTGTCAAATCGGAGGGCCTGTTGTCCGGACCTCTGGCAGTCTCTATGGGGGTGACACAAGGTTCAATTCTCGGGCCGACTCTCTTCTCTGTATACATACGCTCTTGCTGCTGGTGATTCTCTGATCCACCTCTACGCAGACGACACATTTGC
Organism: Salvelinus namaycush; assembly: GCF_016432855.1. Classification (NCBI taxonomy): domain Eukaryota; kingdom Metazoa; phylum Chordata; class Actinopteri; order Salmoniformes; family Salmonidae; genus Salvelinus; species Salvelinus namaycush. Next base: position 44,511,276 of record NC_052311.1, read on the forward strand.
AATCTTCAGTGGTGTGATAGTTTGCCGGCATCTTACCAGAATCCCCCAGAAGCGTCCCGATGCAATTTTAAATAAATTAATACTTATGTAAATGCTGCAACAGGCCTTTTTATCTCTCGGTTGCGGCCAGCGCAGGTCTCGAACCAGCATCTGTAGCAACGCAGTTTGCACTATGATGCAGTGTCTTAGACCGCTGCGCCACTCAGGAGGCCCCATCCACAAAGTTTTTAATGCTTATCAATTGCCTTGCACCAAGTATCAAAAATACAAAAATAGTACTTAAACAGGACTCTTAAAGAATTTCATTTTAATCTGAATTACATTTTTTGATTACAGAAAAAATTAGAAAATATGAAAAAATACATTTGGGCTAGATATCTCACATCGGAATCGGCCCGAGCTCAATCGCCGCATCCTAGCCATAAGTAATACTGCCGAAGGCGGCCCAGACTTGTGCCACATGACATCGGAGTCTGACTCTCAGCCGAGTACCCCAAGTCTCAGCCCGGAATCGGCCCAGATCCACTGTGCTAGCTGGGCATTTACTCAGTACTTTAATTTTCTTAATTTTCAATGCTGCAGAATGTTTTTGGTCCCCCTCCCCAGATCTTTGGCTCGACACAATCCTGTCTCGAAGCTCTACGGACAATTCTATCGACCACATGGCTTGTTTTTTTGTTGTTGACATGCACTGTCAAATGTGGGACCTCATACAGACAGGTGTATGCCTTTCCAAATCATGTCCAATCAATTGAATTTACCACAGGTGGACTCCAATCAAGTTATAGAAACATCTCAAGGATGATCAATGGAAACAGGATGGATCTGAGCAAAATTTCGAGTCTCATAGCAAAGGGTTGGAATACTTCTGTAAATAAGGTATTTCTGTTTTCGCTTTGTAATTATGGGTGTGTAGATTGCTGAGGAATTGTTTTTATTTAATACATTTTAGAATAAGGCTGTAACGTAACAAAATGTGGAAAAAGTCGAGGAGTCTGAATACTTCCCGAAGGCACTGTATATATACTGTATATATATATATATATATATATATATATATCTGGACCATGGACAGGCAGCATTTTAATTTACCAGACATTTCAGAAATGTACTGGACCATGCATTGGGTGCTTAATCTGATTAGGACGTCCACCCATGGTTCTCAGAATGACAGAAATCACATTTAGATTATGGTCATTCATCTTAACGGAACATGCAAGTGAGGATGCAACGAAGTGCGTCCTTCTTACCGAATTTCAATGTGCACTTTGAAAATGTTAGAATAACTGTCCACATGTACTTTTCCTCAGCCAACAAGACTAGTAACGAACAGCAGAATCACTAGCCTAGGGTCAATATACTATTTCCCATAGTAGAACAGTTGACCTATTCTATTGTTCCTGTTGTCGAGAAAGAAAATCCTATTTCCAACAGACTCTGGGACAGTTGTGGGACGGTAGATCCCAAATTCATACAACCAGTGGGCCTAGGCTACATAAACAAAAGGTAAAAATCAATGAGCCTGATGCAGCAGATCAGAACGTTTATCTTAACATGTTGATAAACTGTTATTTCTTCACATTATAAGCTTAGCAATGCGCACAAGGCCGTAGGCTACGCGCGAATGTTCGTTTCATAATACAACTGGCGGAAAACACCATTGTCAAAGTGACAGATAAAAATATCCTTTAGAAATGTAGAGAGGGGAAATCTAAAGATGCAACAACTATGGGTTGCTAATATGACCAGGATTGTGCCTTTGGCTACCGGACAATGAAAGAAAGTTGAAAACCAATAGAACATGAGAGAAATAGTCTAGTGGTTTCAATAGCATTCAATAGCAATAGTCTTCATAAAATATTTGCCTCCACAGATACTTTTCCTAGGCTACTTTGAAGCAAGGTAAAACATACCTCATAATGAGCTGGAGTAGTGAAACATTCAGGATTCAAATATGTTTTCAAAATGCATACTACCTCCAGCTCATTGTAAAGTAATGTGTGACACACTGATGAAGCCTGCCTTCCTGGTCGGACGCATGAAATGTGTTTATAAAAGGCCGATTTCTTTCCTTACCCTGCTAAATAAAATCCCCATGCGTGGAAAGCCAAAAAATGTGTGTGCTCAGATGTATGCTACGCAAATGTGATTATAGATGCATGCAATACGTTACTAAATATAGTTTTATTTTGTTTTCCTCCTATCCAGAACCCCTAACTCACAGCTATGCAAAGGACTCCACATGTTATGTCAACATCAGCATCTCCTTTCGATTTTTGGCCCAAACAGTTATGAACTAATATAGCACTGGCTGGTAGGTTCAGATATAAGGTAACGTGTTTAACTCAGGGTTTTCCAGAAAATTGTTGAAAACAGGCAGTATGTGTAACTAAAGTTTAGTCAAGCTCAAGTAAAACTGAATGTTCAAGTTGCACAACGCTGCACAGAAGTGTTTCATATCCCCCCTCTCTCTAGCACAAATGCTACAGGGGTAAAAGTTATACTTTCAGTGAAAACGAATGGTTCAGATACTCCAAAATTCCAACGCTTGGAAGACTTGGAAGGGTGAATGGCAACATGTATACCTTACTTTGAAGCCCTGTCAACAGCCATTTTATAACAATGTTAAGTGTTCAAACTTCGTTCTGAACTTTCTAACCCTGTCCGTGTCCCGACCTACAGTAAATCAGTAACTGGTTGAACTCCTTTCAGGAAGGGGGTTCTAGAATGGTTTTAATCAACAACTGTATGACCGAACGGCCATGACAGGCATAACTCGTAACATCACAGTCATTCAGCATACAACGTTAATCTTATCCCCATTCACTTTATTAACATTTGAAACCAAGTTTATTTTCAACACTTTCAAAAGTGTTATTTTGACACCAGTTCAGTGAGTTAATTCAAAACAACACAGAAAAGTATTAAATGACAAGGGAGTTATTTATAAAATGACATGGAAAAGTATAACCCTAAACTAAAATCAACCCCATGACCAGAGTGGTTTTAACTCTTGCGCTTCTACTGTGAATCCTAAACTGTTTCAATCTGTTTTCTTCCGTTTGGTGCCTAATGAACATGACCTAGTATCCCTCCCTGGAATTCCATTCTGCAGGCGTAATAATGAGTGTTTTGGCCTTGTGAGTGTTTGATGCCGGTACCCATTAAATACTGATAATGACACATACTGTACAGGGGTTCAAAGGTGCCAGTCTGCACCTCCTGCCTCAAGGCTGAATGGGGAAGTAGTCCCGTCACACTATTACCTCACAACACACACACACTGATCTATTTTGTATGCAAATCTAGTTCTTTGGAAAACTGCATTTTGACTATCTCAAAGCATATGTTTCAAATTGTCATGAGTTTAGTCCCTCCACAAACGAAGACTAGTAATGACTGAGTTGTGTCCAGTCTCTTGAGTTCATTCTGTAGAAAATAAATAGAACGTACGCATTACTGCTGCTTTAGGTACCGTTTCACCCCACAAAGAGCAGTGGATGTCAATGGCCTATACAAAGCTCTCAAAATGTTCTCCTTAGGCAAGCTAATTGTTGACAACGACCGCTGTATGTGTCCTGGCAACAATCCACTCTGTTGAATGAAACAGTTAATACCAACTAGTATGACGTTAGCGTATCATCTGGACAAGCTGAAGCACAGGAATGTAAGGAGTGCTTCCGACGTGTCTGCTGCAACCTTGCAGGGGCCTACAGCCCTGGGGGCTTGGCACAGGGCTGTCAAGGAGAGAGATGGAGGGAGAGAGGGAGGGAGGGATGGGAGAGATGGGAAGAGGTAGATGGATGTCAAGATGCCTAGCTGCCAGGGTGTTGAACTGTTTATCTAATCCCACCCCCTCTCCTTCCCCTCCACCCTCTATCCGGAGGGGAACACAGACCTTCCCCTCCACCCTCTCTCCCCCAGACCTGTGCCTGGCTTGCACCAGTTCAAACTCTGTCACCCCCTCCTGAGGAGAGGGGAACACAGGGGCCTTATATTCGGCCCTCGGCCCTGGGGTTGCATGACGGGACCGCTGCCCACTACCGTGCAGGGGCCGCCCTCCCCAGTCTTCCCTGAGCCATTTCCTGTACCAGCCTACCCAGCCTTTCCCGCCTAATAGAACATTTCTTCAGTCCTGAGGCTTACTGTATATTTTCCTCCTTCCTTCCACGCTGCATGGGTATGCCAGAACCTTCACAGTTCACACCCATTTCTTCATAGATACAGTCTCTCCCCGGAAACATAACAAGCCTTTAAAACCCCAATGGCTGGGTAACACCACAATGTCCCTGATATTCCACGATATGGTCAGTTAACAAGGGGTTAAAACTGGCTGTAATAGAAGAATTCAGGCTTCTGTGAGGCTTCTCACTTAGGAATAGAGGCAGGGGAAGGAGTACCGAGCTGGCTGTAATCACAACTCTAGAATCACAATGTAAGCAATGGCTCAGCAGGGAGTCAAGAGGTAGAGAGTGGAATCTGTGTGTGTGCGTGTGCATGCATGTGCGCATGTTCTGTGTGGGTTCTGCGTATGTTTGTTTGTGTGCGTGTCAGCCGGCATGCGTGGGTGTGTGTGTGTATAGTAGTAGTTGAAGTAGGGGGAGGTGGAGCCCGGTGATCACAAAACAAGCTCCACGTAACGTGGTGCCACTGCCATGGAATCCCATGTGTGTCATAAAGTGTCTCCATGCCTCCAGTTGGTTTAATGAGGCACCTCTAGGGCCAAAAGACAAAGACATGTCTTTATGTACTGGGTGGAGAGTGTAGGTGTGGGCTCTACCTGCAGGGAAAACTGCAGTGCTGTGTGCCAAAGTGTACCTAAGAACCCTTTCAATAGAGGCATGGGGGAGAGGTATATGCCTGCTCACCTTAGGAAGAGGCTCAGTGACCCTGTGTGGTTGGACAGCTGGCAGTCCTCCGGTAGCTCTTGCCCCAAACTGTCATGTCCCACCTCGGTCAAGTCCCCCAAGAGCCCCCCCTGTCTCCGCAGGGCCACTGGACACTGTAGCCAGAGAGGCCACCTACAGGGCCATGGAGGAATTTGGCTCACCGGAACTGATGCGCAGATTGGCAGCCTACAGCCCAGACAGTAGCCCCAGCCTGTCTCGGCACTACCAGCAGCAGCCCCGCTGCCACTCCTGGGGTGGGTCCCGGGTCCTGCCTAGGGGTGCCAAAATGCTGCCAGTCAATGCACGCCTCATAGACTCAGACAGGAACCGTGGTTTGAATGGCCTCACCAGAAGCCCAGCTTCTCACCAGCTCTCTGTTCAAGCCAGGCAGTCCTACTACAACTATACCATGTCCCCTTCAGGGTGGGGCTGTGCTGGAGAACCCTGGCCATGGAGGGTGGCGTAGGGTTGAGACTCCCTGGAGATGTAGCCAGGCTTGGGGCTCTCTGACCTGGTATTTAGCCTGGGACGGGGTGGGGTAGGGAATGAACCAGACGAGAGACAGAAGAAGTATCTCCCTGGCCACTAGCCCTCACATGGCCCGTAAGCTGGCTGAGGAGGTTACCAAGCTGTCCACCATCTTCATGGACAGGTGGACTCCCTCCCCCACCCCACCCCAGGCTAACTCCACCAGGTCAGAGAGCCCCAAGCCTGGCTACATCTCCAGGGAGTCTCAACCCTACGCCACCCTCCATGGCCAGGGTTCTCCAGCACAGCCCCACCCTGAAGCTAACACCCACACACACCTACAGGACCATAGGTGGACAGAGAAGGAGTCTCTTAGAGCTGGACCCCACTCCAGAGAGTCCAAACCAAGTCAAGGACAGGGGCAAGCCTTCCCCTCCTACTGCAGAAGGGCATCTCCTCCCCTGCTATGCCAGATACGCTGCACCTATTGGTGGCGTCCCGAAAGACAGCCCCACCCTGCACCACCACCAGCCCCATCAGTACATGGGAGACCGGGACTCCCCCAGCCTGGAGAGGACACCGTATGACACCCGCTTCAACAGAGGGGGTCTGAGGGACAACCTGGAGAGCAGCAGCCGCCTGGTTATAGGACTTGACATGGAACCTCCAGAGAGCTGGAGCTCCAGGATGCAGCAGTCTTTAGCTAATGAATGGTTGTGAGGTGCCAAGGCATTTTGTTGTACCTTGGCATGCTATCTTCATCTTGGCATGTCTGACAGTCCATGTAAACTGAAAAAGGAACATGCTTTGCTCTTTCTCCTCCCTCCATTCCTTCCATCTTGCTCACTTTTTAAGATTTATATCATTTCAGTGTCAGTCAAGCTGAGCAATCACAGCTTGAGCCGAGGCTGAGCAACATGTGTTTGGAGTTTGAAAATGTTTCATACGTTTCTGATTTATAACAAAGTATGCTAATACCCTTAGGGAGCTCTCCCATGATATTCATTTCCAGGGTACTGCATTTCTACAGATGACTATTACAGTGGTGTGAGGTGTGTTAATCCCATGGATTTAACTCTCTCACTTTTGTCTGGGATTTTCAATGGCCATTGAAGCTTGACTGATGAAATCATTATAGTCAATTATAAGATTAGTGGCTGTGTAGAAAAATTGTGCAGTTGTTTATTACGATCTATGTTCCTCATCTTGAAGCTAGCTACTAGCTAGCATAACAGCTAACCATGAAAACTTAATGCCTTGTTCTGTTCACAGTTAAAGTGTAACACGTCCTTTAAGGCTTACATGTGGGATAAGGGGCATTTTGCTATGCATATGTAGCCTACATTATTTATGCATGTATGTATGTATAAGGTTGGCTCCAGTGTTTGCCAGGCGTTTTCTGTCTTTGTGTGAATGTGTCTGTAAAGCAGCCCAGCCCTTCATCACCAGTGTTCCCCAGTACTATTCACACATCCACCCACACAATACAAAGCATCAACAAGGGAGTTTAATGGAAATCTTTTGGATTGCGTGGGCAAATCCTTATTCCTTTCTCTCAAACACTGTTCTATGAGGATTAATCTGAGCTAGAGGCTATACTTTCATAGTCTTTGTTCTTCCAAAACCTGCTTAACATTTATAGTCAACCTGGACTCAGGGGTGGACGTAACAAAGTAAACGTCTGTCTCCCTCCATTTTATGATTTACATTTCGTATGGAATGTATTCATTTGTCATGTCCATTCATTTTGTATGATATGTTTACGAATTACAATTAATATGATATGCTACAAATTGCAACTCTAGAGGGCTAGGTGGCTCAGGCAGAAGAGTGAATTATAAATTGGACCTCTATCCATGTCTTGAGGACATCGGGAAAGTCCTTCAAAACCAGCCACTAGGGGCAACAGCAAGGGAGAACTAATATTCATGGAAAAAATATATAAAATGGAAGGCAATCATGGTACCAATACTGTATGTCCTTGAACCGATTATTTTAAAATCGCACACAGAAGAAGTCATAAGGATAATTGAGTTGCTAATGGCAGCCTGCAGTACCCTGGTCGGCCTTCAACTTGAGTTACTTAAAGAGAAGGGGCAGCACTGACGTAGCCTGCAACGTCATTCCTGGAGTAGCTAAAACGGTGCATGTCAACCGACTTAATTTGCCTTCAATGCGCTATTTGAGCCTTCACAGAGGAATGAATGGTGTCACATGATCAATGGCTTTGTCCATTCATATATACAGTCATTGGGCAACAGTGAGTGCTATTACCATCAAGTATCAAATCCAATCAATTGTTATTTGTCACATACACGTACGTGTTCAGCAGATGTTATTGTGGGTGTAGCAAAGTGCTTGTGTTTCTAGCTCCAACAGTGCAGTAATATCTAACAAGTAATATCTAACAATTTCACAAAAATACACACAATTCTAAAGAAAAGGAATGGAATTAAGAATATATAAACATTTGGGCGAGCAGTGTCAGAGCGGTGTAGACTAAGATACAGTAGGATAGAATACAGTATATACATATGAGATGAGAAATGCAAAATATGTCAACATTATTAAAGTGACCAGTGTTCCATTATTAAAGTGGCCAGTGATTTCAAGTATATATATGGCAGCAGCCTCTAATGTGCTAGTGATGGCTATTTAACAATCTGATGGCCTTGAGGAAGAAGCTGTTTTTCAGTCCCTCGGTCCCAGCTTTGCTGCACCTGTACTGACCTCGCCTTCTGGATGATATTGGGTTGAACAGGCAGTGGCTGGGGTGGTTGTTGTCCTTAATGATCTTTTTGGCCTTCCTGAGACATTGGGTGCTGTAGGTGTCCTGGAGGGCAGGTAGTTTGCCCCCGGTGATGCGTTGGGCAGACCGCACCACCCTCTGGAGACCCCTGCGGTTGCGGGCAGTGTAGTAGCTGTACCAGGCAGTGATACAGCCCGACAGGATGCTCTCAATTGTGCACCTGTAAAAGTTTGTCCCGTTGTCCCGTCGATGTGGATAGCGGGGTGCTCCCTCTGCTTTTCCACAATCAGCTCCTTGGGTGAGACGTTATTTCCTGGCACCACACTCCCAGGGCCCTCACCTTCTCCCTGTAGGCTGTCTCGTCATTGTTGGTAATCAGGCCTACTACTGTTGTTTCGTCTGCAAACTTGATGATTTATTTGGAGACGTGCATGGCCACGCAGTCATGGGTGAACAGGGAGTAGAGGAGAGGGCTGAGCATGCATCCTTGTGGGGCCCCAGTGTTGAGGATCAGCGAAGTGGAGGTGTTATTTCCAACCTTCACCACCTGGGGGCGGCCCGTCAGGAAGTCCAGGACCCAGTTGCACAGGGCGGGGTTCAGACCCAGGGCCTCGAGCTTAATGATGAGCTTGGAGGGTACTATGGTGTTGAATGTTGAGCTATAGTCAATGAACAGCATTCTTACATAGGTATTCTTCTTGTCCAGATGGCATAGGGCAGTGTGCAGTGCGATGGCGATTGCGTCGTCTCTGGATCTATTGGGGAGGTAAGCAAATTGAAGTGGGTCTAGGGTGTCAGGTAAGGTAGAGGTGATATGTTCCTTGACTAGTCTCTTTAAGCAATTCATGATGACAGAAGTGCGTGCTACGGGGCGATCGTCATTTATTTCAGTTACCTTTGCTTTCTTGGATACAGGAACAATGGTGGACATCTTGAAGCATGTGGGGACAGCAGACTGGGATAGGGAACGATTGAATATGTCCATAGACACAGTGAAGTTCTTTGAGAACCGTCATAGTATTGGCTTGAGGGGGAATATACACGGCTATGACTATAACCGAAGAGAATTCTCTTGGGAGGTAATACGATCGTCATTTGATTGTGAGGTATTCTAGGTTTTGTGAACAAAAATATTTGAGTTCCTGTATTTTCTCACAATCAACCCATTAGTAGTTAATCATGAAACATACACCCCCGCCCTTCTTCCTGGAAATATATTTATCTCTGTCTGCACGATAAACTGAGAACCCAACTGGCTGTACGGACTCAGACAGTATATCCCGAGAGAGCCATGTTTCCGTGAAACAGAGTATGTTATAATCCCCGATGTCTCTCTGGAAGGAAATCCTCGCCCTGAGCTCGTCAACTTTATTATCCAGTGACTGAACATTAGCGAGTAATATACTCCGAAGCGGTGGGTGGTGTGTGTGCCTACTGAGTTGGACTAGACGTCCACCCCGAGTACCTCTCCTCCGCCGGCGGTGTTTTGGGTCAGCCTCTGGAATCAGTTCAATTGCCCTGGGGGGTACAAACAAAGGAGCCGATTCAGGAAAGTCGTATTCATGGTCGTAATGCTGGTAAAACTGTTGAGTTACTGTCACTTTAACATCCAAACGTTCTTCCCGGCTGTATGTAAAAACACAAAAACTTCTCTGGGCTAATAATGTAAGAATTAATGCAGAAAAAAACAAAATACTGCAAAGTTTCCTAAGAGCTATAAGCACGGCAGCCCTATCTGTTGGCACCAAGTAGGCTTGGTTTTTGCTAAGGTGTGTACAGGGGTGGCGGATGGGTGTAATCCCATGACTCTGCATCAGAAAGCTGTGTGTTTGATCCCAGTGGTGACATTTATATATATATTTTTTTGTTTGAATCCCCTCCAAAACCGTTACCCAAAATACAGAAACTCCCAAGTGATTCCATACATTGAAGCAAGTTCAGTGGAGTTTGCCCTCTCCTATCACATTTGAGGTAAGACCCAGATGCAGACAACGTCGAATTAACAAGTTTATTAATCCTACAGGGGGAGGCAAAAGACAGGTCAAGGGCAGGCAGGGTTCAGTAATATGATATGTGGGGCAAAGGTACAGGATGGCAGGCAGGCTCAGGGTCAGGGCAGGCAGAAAAGGTCAAAACTGGGAAAACTAGTAAACAGGAACAATCAAGAGACAGGAACAGAGGGAAAAAATACTGGTAGGCTTGACGAAACAAATAAACTGGCAACAGACAAACAGAGCACACATGTATATATACACAGGGGATAATGGGGAAGATGGGAGACACCTGGAGGGGGGTAGAGACAATCACAAAAACAGGTGAAACAGATCAGGGTGTGACAGTAACCCCCCCCCCCCCCCCCCCAGGGGTGCCAACATACCTGGGCGCATACCTGGTTGACCGGGGTGTCTCCGTTGGAAATCTGTGATGAGGCCTGGGTCCAGAATGTCCCTGTCGTGGACCCAGCACCTCTCCTCCGGGCGATAACCCTTCCAGTCAACCACGTACTGGAACCCCCTGCCCCGAGGTCGAACCTTCAGGAGACGCCTCACAGTGTATGCCGGTTGGCCGTCGATGAGACGGGGAAGACGGGTGGGCTTGGAAACAGGAGGCAAAGGACTGTGAGTCATGTGTTTAACTTGGGACACATGAAAGGTGGGATGTATACTAAGGGTACGGGGCAACAGAAGAAAAACAGCAGAGGGGCTAATCATTTTTGAGATGGGAAACGGGCCGATAAACCGGGGGGAGAGTTTGTGGATAGCAATACCTTCTGCCTGAAACAATACAGGGGAGCCGGTGTCCGATGGCGATCCGCTTCTCGTCAATACCTGGAGGTGGTCTTGAGGAGGGCCGACCGGGCGCTAGCTTGGAGCTGTCACGACTTCCGCCGAAGTTGGTGCCTCTCCTTGTTCGGGTTGCGTTCGGCGGTCGTCGTCACCGGCTTTCTAGCTTCCACCGATCTACGTTTCTTTTTCCATTTGTTTTGTCTTGATTGTACACACCTGGTTCCCATTACGTTATAATTTATTCCCTATTTAACCCTCTAGTTCCCACATGGTTTTGTGCGTGTTTGTTCTTTGTTATGTGTTCAAGACTTCTGTGAGCTGGTGTGTTTTCCCTGCGTGGAAATGTTGTTGTTTCTTTTCGAGTAAAGTACGTCTTTTACTCAGTTCTGTGTCCTGCGCCTGACTCCGTCCTAACTGCTGCACATTGACACTTGACAGGAGTTGTATTTTTATGATAACATGGCTACAGTACTTCACTTTTTAATGTGTATAGTATTGCTTACTAGGTGTCCATAGTACTATGGAATGTATTGCTTTCTTATTCTTGACACTTCTCCCAGTCATGTTTAAGGTTAGAACTACCTTTCTAAGTGTTCTGATACTTCTAGCTTGGAGTTGTATTTTTATGATAACATAGCTACAGTATTTCTCTTTTTAATGTGTATATTATTGCTTACTAGGTGTGTCCAATCAATTTTGTAACCACTCCCTCTTCAAATTAGGGCTAATTGGATAAGCTGTTCAAAAGAGGACATTGTATTATTTCTTTGTACTCCCTGACGAAGGCCATGCAGCCAATACGTGTCGGATTATAAAAAAAACGTTGTTTCTTATGAACATGCCATACTAATAAAGGAATTTTAATTAATTATATGAAGAGTGCCTTGGTCTTCCTTTCTTTTTGATGACCAATTCACCCCTTTTACCAAAGAGCACCTTCTGTCTACCAAAATGTACTATTGTGTACCTTAGTAGCGCTTCCCTTCCTCCTCTTTCTACTAGTATAGGCTATATTGTGTTTTGTAATGTGAAAACACAACCTTGATAACGGTCCGGTCCCGCTCATAGAGATTTATGATAAGCAATCATTCAATAAAGTAAAGTTTAGCTACTTATTCATTAAATAACTGTCCATTTTACCCAGCTGGAACAGGGTTGCATCACCAATACATTTTTGGAATACCGAAAATTGTTTCCAGGACACCAGAGTTTGTGGGCAGCAAAATCCCTGTGTTCGCAAAAGCAACCTTACCTCTCCTCATCATCAATACGTTCCTCTATTTCTGTAGGAATTGTAGTCACGTATTCAAATTCTCTGCAGCTCAAACATTCCTCATTCGCGCCATTGGAGCACAATTGCCACATCTGCACCACCAGTCTGTGTTGATCCTGGGGATGGGTTGCGGCTTAGGTCCAGCTACTCCTGCGGCTTTGTTGGCTAGAGCGGCAGCGACCATCTGAAGCTCAATTTGCCTCAATTCTTCATCCAAATACTCAGGCTCATATAAATACGGTTCAACAACATCATCAGTCACCCTCCAGTAGCGAGTATTTTGTTGTCAGACAATTGTAGGTTGTGTTTTACTTTGTTTAACTAACGTGTAACACTGTCTTCACTTCTCTGCCCAAACAAACGTGCATCTGTGAATAAGGGCATAACGTGGATTTTCTACATAGCAGGGATTCCCCCGAGAGCCCACATGCACAGTTGTTACCCATCTCCACTGCTGTGGCAGTCAGCTACATGAAATAATGATATCAAATAATCACAAATGTTAGTACTAAAACCGACAGTACTTTTGAAAATAATTGCTCATTCGGCTGTACGCTTTCAATAAAACAACACATTTGTCTGAATCATAAATTCACTGGCAACGGAGCCGAGCGAGGCCTGCATCCAGCATTGTTTTTGCAGCTGTTTCAGTACGGCAATACAGAGAGACGGGAGAGGGCAAACTCCACTGAACTAGTTTCAATGTATGGAATCACTTGGGTGTTTCTGGATTTTTGGTCAATTTCTCCTTTAAACTTCTAAATTTGACTTTGGAGCAACCTCAACATTTTTACGTTTGGAGAAACGGAAAATAAACGTCTAATTCTGGAGTGAGACTGTGAGAGCTTGTTGGGCTAACCTTAGCTAGGTTAGGGTTAGGGGTTAAGGGTTAAGATTAGGGTTAGGAGAAGAGGTTAGCTAACATGCTATGTAGCTGTAAAGTAGCTAAAATGTTGTACGGTGTTGTAAAGTTGCTAATTAGCTAAAATGCAAAAGTTGTCCTTGATGTGATTTGAACACGCAACATTTTGGTTGCTAGACGTTTGCATTATACGCCCACCCATCTTCCCCATACCAAAATTAACATATCATACTAATTTCAGTGTCACAGATTTACTTCTACTATGTTACGTCTCATCTTTGAGGCCAGGCTGTTATAGTTTATCACCTCAAGCAGCAGCTCGCTCAATGAACAAGCGCTATCTTGTCTGAGATCTTCCCGTCCTCCTTCCTTCATCCATCCACCTCTCATTTCATCGTCCTTCGTTCATTTAATTCTCCCACCTGGTCTAGAGATCCTTCACATCTCTGAACAAAGTCTCACCCACTCCTTCTTCCTGTGACAAAAGCCTCTCATAATCTATGGTCTACACTACCTTGACTCGCTGCTCCCCACTATAAGGTATGCTTAAGTAACAGCCCAGAGGCTTCCAAAGATTCTACCACCTCTCCAACCCTAACAGACAGACAGACACACACACACACACACACACACACACACACACACACACACACACACACACACACACACACACACACACACACACACACACACACACACACACACACACACACACACACACACACACACACACACACACACACCTCTCTCTCTCTCAAGTGTTGGAGTGTAAATCAGGGGGACATCTGCCAGCCATGAGAAGATCATCCAGGCGGGAATGCGATCAGGGATGGAGCTGCATGGCGACCTCAGAAAAAACACTGAGATCCTAGAGCTCAATATAGTATGTGTGTACGCACGTACGGGACTGCAGTCTAAAAACCAACTGCTCCAGCCCACCCCACACTCCTCTCATCTCCCCATCTTTTCAGCTGACACGGGGGGGGGGGGGGGGGGGGGGGGGGCTGGAGAGATGCCTTCTGCTGTCTCTCTTTCTTCTCCAACTTTTATTATTAGGGACAAGGGAAAAGCAAAAAATCTGGGAAGAGAGGCAAAAAGGGAGGATGTTTGAACTGGAGTGGCGAAGAAGTCCAATTGAACTGAATCCATCTCCAGAGCATCCAAAGAGCTTGTGTCCCTTCATGGGTTGTAAAATTCTTCTCTCTTGTGAGCGTGGGTTAATGAGTGAAATATGTGGACAGATACCAAGGATGCATCCAAAATGGCACCCTAATCCCTTTATAGTGCACTACTTTTGACCAGGGCCCATAGAGCACTACATAGGGAATAGGGTGCTATTTGGGACGTATCCCAATACCATGTTTCTTTCTTTTTCCACCTCAGCAGCAGGGTGTATCACAATAACAGCTTTGCGCCGACATTGACCTCATTGAGAAATAAGGAAACTCGATGACGCACTTTTTAATGCAGCTTCTCAATATTGATTTCACAGCACTTTGTAGAGAAGAAGTCTTCCCCTCCCTTGATTCCCATGGAGGCCCGGTCCATGTTGATGGGAAATACTGTATCTCCATGCCCACCCACTCCGTCTGGCTTTAATTAAATCTGCTCAAGGCTTTGCTTGGTGGCCCAGTGTATTTACTGCTCACTCTCTTCAGTTGGTTGGGGGTTTCCTCCCTGCTAGTAAGTCTGGGTTACAAAACAAGATGAGCATGTGCTGTGAGTCCGTAATGTAGGACTTATGGCTGTGTCATGCTGTCATGGCCAAGTGCTAAGCCTGAAAAGTAGGCTTTTTTTCCAAAAGCGTTCAAAAGACAATGGAGACTTACATGGCTTTGTGGTTTTGCGTTATTTTGATATTCAGCAAGGACAGTTACTAGATAGATATCGTATACTATGCAGTCAAACCTGTCCAGTCTTCATTTTCTTCTCCACAATGGATTTTAAAATCATATTGATAGCCATATGTTTATGAGTGTGGCTCACAACTGTGAGGGGGTTGTCTTATTATTCAGACTACATGTTTACTCCCACCTGTCACGTTCCTGACCTGTTTTCCTTGTTTTTGTATGTGTTTAGTTGGTCAGGGCGTGAGTTGGGGTGGGCATTCTATGTTATGTGTTTCTATGTTGGGTTAAATGTGTTGCCTGATATGGTTCTCAATTAGAGGCAGGTGTTTGACGTTTCCTCTGATTGAGAACCATATTAAGGTAGGCTGTTCTCACTGTTTGTTTGTGGGTGATTGTTGCTGTGTCTGTGTTTGTTACACCACACGGTACTGTCTCGTCTCGTTCGTTCGTTCATTGTTTTTTTTTATGTTCACAAGTTCAGGTCTGTTTAACGTCGTTTGTTGTTTTGTAGTTTATCTTCTACTTGGTCACAATCCCGGATCCGGGAGCACCCCCATCAGTTAAAAAGCTGACTAGCATAGCCTAGCGTCACAAGTAAATACTAGCATCTAAATATCATTAAATCACAAGTCCAAGACACCAGATGAAAGATACACATCTTGTGAATCCAGCCATCATTTCTGATTTTTAAAATGTTTTACAGGGAAGACACAATATGTAAATCTATTAGCTAACCACGATAGCAAAAGACACAACTTTTTTTCCCACCATTTTTTTCCTGCATAGGTAGCTATCACAATTTCGACCAAATAAAGATATAAATAGTCACTAACCAAAAAACAACTTCATCAGATGACAGTCTGATAACATATTTATTGTATAGCATATGTTTTGTTAGAAAAATGTGCATATTTCAGGTATAAATCATAGTTTTACATTGCAGCCACCATCACAACTCTCACCAAAGCAACTAGAATAACTACAGAGACCAACGGGAATTACCTAAATACTCATCATAAAATATTTATGAAAAATACACAGCGTACAGCAAATGAAAGACAAAGATCTTGTGAATCCAGCCAATATTTCAGATTTTTTAAGTGTTTTACAGGGAAAACACAATATAGCATTATATTAGCTTACTACAATAGCCAACCACACAACAGCATTGATTCAAGCCAACAATAGGGATAACGAATAAACCAGCAAAAGATATACATTTTTTCACTAACCTTCTCAAACTTCTTCAGATGACAGTCCTATAACATCATATTACACAATACATATAGAGTTTGTTCGAAAATGTGCATATTTAGCGGCACAAATCGTGGTTATACAATGAGAATAGTAGCCAAGCTGCCAACAATATGTCGGGAGAAATCTTGGGAGAGGCACCTAATCTAATCAGTAACTAATCATAAACTTGACTAAAAAATACAGGTTGGACAGCAAATGAAAGATACATTAGTTCTTAATGCAACCGCTGTGTTAGATTTTTAAAATTAACGTTACTACGACATACAGAGTGCGTTAAAGCGAGACCGCACCGAAATTAATGGCGGAATATGAGTTTTACATTTTTCAACAGAACAACGAATTAACATCATAAATAGTTCTTACTTTTTGATGAGCTCCCATCAGAATCTTGGGCAAGTTGTCCTTTGTCCAAAAGAATCATTGCTCGGTTGTAGATTGTCGCCTTCAACTTTGGAATTAGCAGTAAACATTAGCCATGTGGCCCAGACGTGCCCAACTCACTAGAACGCAGCACAAAGAAATATCCGAAAATCGCAATAAACTGATATAACTCGGTTTAAAATAACAACATTATGATGTCTTTAACACCTATATCGAATAAAATCAGAGCCGGATATATCTAAGGGCTATAACGGGAGCTTTCTAGAACGCCATCCTGAGGTCTGTCTTGCGTCATGGCGAATGAAGGAAAGACTGGACCCCACGTTCCCAGTCCATTTATATGGCCTCAGATCTGCCTAGCAACTCCATTCCAATTCTCACTATTTGCTGACATCCACTGCGTATGCAGTGCATCTCAACCAATAGAAGACATGCAAATTAATAAACTGACCTCAGAACAGCCTGGCTGATTTCAGATTTCTCACTTGCTGACAGGAAGATTGCTCCAACTCGAGTTCTGTTTTACTCACAGATATAATTCAAACGGTTTTAGAAACTAGAGAGTGTTTTCTATCCAATAGTAATAATAATATGCATATTGTACGAGCAAGAATTGAGTACGAGGCAGTTTAATTTGGGAACGACATTTTTACAAAGTGAAAACAGCACCCCCTATTGAGGAAAGGTTATTCAAGTGTTCTTCGTGTTTCGTCTTCATTTAATAAATCATTATGTCTACATACCTCGCTGCGTGTTGGTCCGATCCATGCTCCTCCTCGTCTGAGGAGGAGAACGAATATGACAGCCGTTACAGAATCACCCACCTACAAAGGATCAAGCAGCGGGGAAAAAGGCAGCGACAGCAGCAGCAGAAATGCCAGGACTCCTGGACATGGGAGGAGATTTTGAACGGAGAAGGACCCTGGGCACAAGCTGGGGAGTATCGCCGCCCCAAAGCTGAGCTGGAGGAAGCGAAAGCTGAGCGGCGGCGATATGAGGAGGCAGCACGGCAGCGCGACAGGTACGAGAGGCAACCCCAGATTTATTTTGGGGGGGGCTAGAGAGGAGTGTGGCTAAGCCAGGTAGCAGACCTGAGCGCACTCCTCGTGCTTATTATAAGCAACGCGTTACTGGTCAGGCACCGTGTTATGCGGTTAAGCGCACGGTGTCGCCAGTGCGTGCCCATAGCCCGGTGCGCTATCGGGCAGCCACCCGAAAGTGTCATGTGAGTGTGGGCATCCAGCCGGGGCGTATTGTGCCTGCTCAGCGCGTCTGGTCTCCGGTACGCAGTTTCGGTCCAGGGTATCCTGCGCCGGCTCTGCGTGCTGTGTCTCCGGGGCACTGGGAGGGTGCAGTGCGTCCTATGCCTACGCACCGCTCGTACCGGGCAAATGTGGGAGTGGAGCCTAAGGGAGAGGTGCGCGTAGTAGGCACTAGATCTCCAGTGCTCATCCACAGCCCGGTTCAACCTGTGCCTGCACTCTGGAGGGTACGGCCTGGAGTAGTATTCCAGCCTGGGGGAGTGGTGCCAAGGCTGCGCACCAGAGCTCCAGTGCTCCCCCACAGCCCGGTCCTTCAGGTGCCTCTTCTTAACATCAAGCCTCCTGTAGGTCTCTCCAGCCTGGTGGGTCCTGTGGCAGCCCCACGCACCAGGCTGTCTCTCCGTCTCCTCCCTACAGGTGTACCCGTCTGCCCAGAGCTGCCTGCACTGCCAGTCTGCCCAGAACTGCCTGCCTGCCCAGCGCTGTCTGAGCTGCCCGCCTGCCCAGCGCCGTCTGAGCTGCCCGTCTGTCCCGAGCCGTCAGAGCTGCCCGTCTGTCCCGAGCCGTCAGAGCTGCCCGTCTGTCCCGAGCCGTCAGAGCTGCCCGTCTGTCCCGAGCCGTCAGAGCTGCCCGTCTGTCCCGAGCCGTCAGAGCTGCCCGTCTGTTCCGAGCCTACAGGTGTGCCCGTCTGCCCAGAGCCGCCTGCACTGCCAGTCTGCCCAGAACTGCCTGCCTGCCCAGCGCTGTCTGAGCTGCCTGCCTGCCCAGCGCCGTCTGAGCTGCCCGTCTGTCCCGAGCCGTCAGAGCTGCCCGTCTGTCCCGAGCCGTCAGAGCCGTCCGCCAGACAGGAGCAGCCAGAGCCGTCCGCCAGACAGGAGCAGCCAGAGCCGTCCGCCAGACAGGAGCAGCCAGAGCCGTCCGCCAGACAGGAGCAGCCAGAGCCGTCCGCCAGACAGGAGCAGCCAGAGCCGTCCGCCAGACAGGAGCAGCCAGAGCCGTCCGCCAGACAGGAGCAGCCAGTGCCGTCAGCCAGCCAGGAGCAGCCAGTGCCGTCAGCCAGCCAGGATCCGCCAGAGCCGTCAGCCAGCCAGGATCCGCCAGAGCCGTCAGCCAGCCAGGATCCGCCAGAGCCGTCAGCCAGCCAGGATCCGCCAGAGCCGTCAGCCAGCCAGGATCCGCCAGAGCCAGCCAGCCAGGATCCGCCAGTCAGTCCGGAGCTGCCCCTCAGTCCGGAACTGCCCCTCAGTCCGGAGCTGCCCCTCAGTCCGGTGTTGCCCCTCATTCCGGTGTTGCCCCTTAGTCCGGTGCTGCCCCTTAATCCAGTGGGGTTAATTTGGAGGGTGGCCATTTGGAGGAGGCTACGGAAGCGGGGTTTGACTATGGTGGGGTGGGGACCACGTCCGGAGC
This sequence comes from Salvelinus namaycush, assembly GCF_016432855.1. NCBI lineage: Eukaryota > Metazoa > Chordata > Actinopteri > Salmoniformes > Salmonidae > Salvelinus > Salvelinus namaycush. Next base: position 44,530,460 of record NC_052311.1, read on the forward strand.
CGGAGCCGCCACCGTGGACAGATGCCCACCCAGACCCTCCCCTAGACTTTAGGTGGTGCGCCCGGAGTTCGCACCTTGAGGGGGGGGGGGGGTTCTGTCACGTTCCTGACCTGTTTTCCTTGTTTTTGTATGTGTTTAGTTGGTCAGGGCGTGAGTTGGGGTGGGCATTCTATGTTATGTGTTTCTATGTTGGGTTAAATGTGTTGCCTGATATGGTTCTCAATTAGAGGCAGGTGTTTGACGTTTCCTCTGATTGAGAACCATATTAAGGTAGGCTGTTCTCACTGTTTGTTTGTGGGTGATTGTTGCTGTGTCTGTGTTTGTTACACCACACGGTACTGTCTCGTCCGTTCGTTCTTTCCTGTTCGTGCGTTCATTGTTTTTTTTATGTTCACAAGTTCAGGTCTGCTTAACGTCGTTTGTTGTTTTGTAGTTTATTCAAGTGTTCTTCGTGTTTCGTCTTCATTTAATAAATCATTATGTCTACATACCTCGCTGCGTGTTGGTCCGATCCATGCTCCTCCTCGTCCGAGGAGGAGAACGAATATGACAGCCGTTACACTACCCCCCAAAAGTCCCACTTTCCCATTCATCTTCAAATCAAGAAGGCTTAAGCTGCAATACAGCGTGTTTTGTTTCTTATATACAGTTATTATTAATAGCTCCAAAGGTAAACGACAATCCATCACTGTCGTCCCTCGTGTTTTGTTTTTGTTCGTGTTTTCTGTCATTCTGTACTCAGTGTGGAAAATCAACCTTCGTTTGTCGGGGGTTGTGCTTTTCCTGCCCGTTTCCTTAACAGAGGGGACGAGGGGGAAGAACTCCCCTCCCACCCTCCCTCCCTCTTTCCGTCCTCCCTCCCTCTTTCCCAAACCCTGGTCATTTTTGGCAGTTCCTCATTCCTCCTTTTTTCTCTCTCTTTCTGAGAGGGATTGTATGACAGCTTTTGCTGCTGCTGGCAGAGAGAGTGGAGACCGTGAGGGAGAGGGAAAGTCTGTTATTCAGAGCAAGCTGCCACCTCTTCCCTATAGGTTTCTCTACACCCTCCAGGACTGGAGAACAGCAGTAGTCACACACAGGGAATCGGCAAGATTGACAAAGTCAGGATTTGCTTGTTGTGTTGATTTTCCCAACCTGGAGGCGAGAAGTGGACTGTTTTGACTGAGGCTAGCATTGAGCCTTACCTTATCTTGGCAGGAATTAACTTTCCTAAGAGGACACTTTGACAGTACTACTTACTTGGTGAGTGTGACAACCCCAGTCTGTGTATGTACAATAACATATGAACCTCAACGAGGTATTTATATCACTGTATTTACAATATAAAGGCTGTAACTTTTTGCGTTTCCCTTAAAACCCATAAGCGTCTAAGCCCTGCTTAAACCGGGGGAGAGGTTCTACTAAGCTATATGGAATTTTTTAAGAAGGTCATACCAAGGATAATTTTGCTATTTGATTTAGAATTTTAAGACCCCTTGAAGTATCCTCCCCAAAAAAAATTTTTAAATTGTATGAAAAAGTATTTTGGGCCGTCCTACTATCAGCCCATACAAACGCGTTGAATAACAGATTCACTACATGGAACAACATATCAAAAGGAAGTTTGTTCTGAAATGTCTCTCCTATATCTGAGAGATATAAGAAAGATCAGGAAACATTTGTAAGTTATTTTTTGCATGTGTTTAACCCTTATTTTTGGCACAAAACAGTCTTCACATATATACATACTTCCATTCATTTTTTCAACTGGTATCATATTAGTGTGTAGCCCAAACTGTTCGGACTCTACAGACAGAAGTTGACAGATCGGCTGTACCGACTTCAGACGAGTCCCAAGACGCTTATTGGGGTTGTAGAGCAAAACGGAGGACACCATCGTGTTCGTGAATGTCTCTTCTTTCCATAGAGGGGTAATAATAGTTTGCGAAGACTGATTTTTGTGATGTCTCGTGGTATGACAAACACCGTTCTAGCTCTTTCACCTTCCACCACAGATGTGGAAGTGCGACATATGCAGATGCAGTGGATTGAGATGCATCCAATGCAAAACTGATATCTCTAGCTTAAACTGACTGATTTCTATGTGGGTGCGACCTGTGTTGTGTGTCTAGGTACAGTGGGGTTTCAATGAGTGTCTGCTGTTTCATGTTTTGCAGTTTCTGTTCCTTCAGAACTCTGCAAACCGGTACTCTTGTGGTTGCACGAGTTTGGGAACACTTTAAAAACTCTTTAAAACTCCAATGATGACTAGAGGTTCCCTTTCTGTCAGTACACTCAGTAGAACACACAGCTATAGGTTCCAGCGCTGTGTGTTTCCTTCCTTCTGGGAACAGTAGCTATATTCATATCTTTACGTGATCCAAGCTCATTTATAGGGGGTTATACTGTTCTTGTTGGAGTGTCCTCAAGAGAAGCAACGCTCACCTTTGAGTGTCTCAACAAGTGTCTCAACGTGAGCTCTTACAGGAGCTAAGAGCTCACTGCCCCAACATGTATCTGATGGATCAGTGCCAGAGAGCAGGGCTGATGCAGCTAGCTGCACAGTGGCTAACCTTGCGGTGATAAATGACTTCACTTTCGCCGCAATAAATACAAACATCCTGCCGCATTCTGTATATTTGGTGAGGGCCGCATCAACAGCGTAATGCGATCAGGGGGAGCCGAGGTGGGAGCATCATGCTTCACTGATGTGCAGACCTCCGTTTCATCAACATATAGGGGTTCTGTGTGTGTGCGTATGTGTGTGTGGGGGGGAGAATAATGGTTTTCACACACATCATACACATGCACACACCGTCTCTACTGGAGTGCTGTGGTCAGCTCTTCTTATCAGTAGGAGATAGTCATTCTCAGAGGTCCCCTCTAATTAGCATTTCTAAGTGGGCAGGCAGCTTGCTGTCCCTCCCTGTGTCAATCTGATAAAGTGACAGATAACAGAGGATAAGTGTGAATGCCTTAAACCCTCAAGCGTGTTTTGGGACAGTTGACTTGTATCTGACCTCTCCCAGCTATGTTCCCCACCATCCTCTTGTTCTCTTCAATCTCACTGCCCCATGTTTTATCACTGGGGTTTTTGCCTTATCTGTGGCCTCTAAGGAGTCACAGGTCAATCCTTGACTTGAAACGCTTGTCTAAACTCTAAACCATTTGCCTGGCCCTCTGCTGCACAGGAGACAACAGAGCGCTTCAGAGTGCTTTCACAGACACACATACAGTGCCTTGCAAAAGTATTCATCCCCCTTGGCGTTTTTCCTATTTTGTTGCATTACAACCTGTAATTTAAATGGATTTTTATTTGGATTTCATGTAATGGACATACACAAAATAGTCCAAATTGGTGAAGTGAAATGAAAAAAATAACTTTATACAGAAAGTGGTGTGTGCATATGTATTTACCTCTTTTGTTATGAAGCCCTTAAATAAGATCTGGTGCAACCAATTACCTTTAGAAGTCACAAAATTAGTTAAATAAGTCCACCTGTGTGCAATCTAAGTGTCATGATCTGTCACATGATCTCAGTATACATACACCTGTTCTTCAAGGTCCCAGAGTCTGCAACACCATTAAGCAAGGGGCACCACCAAGCAAGCGACACCATGAAGACCAAGGAGCTCTCCAAACAGGTCAGGGACAAAGTTGTGGAGATGTACATATCAGGGTTGGGTTATGAAAAAAATATCAGAAACTTTGAACATCCCACGGAGCACCATTAAATCCATTATTAAAAAATGGAAAGAATATTGCACCACAACAAACCTGCCAAGAGAGGGCCGCCCACCAAAACTCACGAACCAGGCAAGGAGGGTATTAATCAGAGAAGCAACAAAGAGACCAAAGATAACCCTGAAGGAGCTGCAAAGCTCCACAGCGGAGATTGGAGTATCTGTCCATTGGACCACTTTAAGCAATACACTCCACAGAACTGGGTTTTACAGAAGAGTGGCCAGAAAAAAGCCATTGCTTAAAGAAAAAAATAAGCAAACACATTTGGTGTTCACCAAAAGGCATGTGGGAGACTCTCCAAACATATGGCTTTTTGGCTGTCAAGGAAAACGCTATGTCTGGCGCAAACCCAACACCTTTCATCACCCCGAGAACACCATCACCACAGTGAAACATGGTGGTGTCAGCATCATGCTGTGGGGATGTTTTTCATTGGCAGGGACTGAGAAACTGAAGGAATGATGGATGGAGCTAAATACAGGGAAATTCTTGAGGGAAACCTGTTTCAGTCTTCCAGAGATTTGAGACTGGGATGGAGGTTCACCTCCCAGCAGGACAATGACCCTAAGCAAACTGCTAAAGCAACACTCGAGTGGTTTAAGGGGAAACATCTAAGTGTCTTGGAATGGCCTTGTCAAAGCCCAGACCTCAATCCAATTGAGAATCTGTGGTATGACTTAAAGATTGCTGTACACCAGCAGAACCCATCCAACTTGAAGGAGCTGGAGCAGTTTTGACTTGAAGAACGTGCAAAAATCCCAGTGGCTAGATGTGCCAAGCTTATAGAGACATGCCTCAAAAGACTTGCAGCTGCAATTGCTGCAAAAGGTGGATCTACAAAGTATTGACCCTGGGGGGTGAATAGTTACGCACGCTCAAGTTTTCTGTTTTTTTTGTCTTATTTGTTTCACAATAAAGCATATTTTGCATCTTCCAAGTGGTAGGCATGTTGTGTAAATCAAATGATACAAACCCCCCAAAAATCTATTTTATTTCCAGGTTAAGGCAACAAAATAGGAAAAATACCAAAGGGGGCGAATACTTTCGTAAGCAACTGTAGCCCTGGATCAAGATGAGTGGTGTATTTTATGAGTGGTGTATTTGCTTTATTACCACTACAATCCTGTAATGATGCCTTAGTATTGCTATTTAAGCCATTGCCTTGGTCTTGCTGTTCTCGCCTAGCAGAAACTGATGGAGTAACTCACATCTGGCAACTTAGGGTGAGTAAAACATTACTTTCACATTTGTTTTGGTTAAATTTTTGTTTTGTTGTGTAACATGATAGAGAGTTTGAGACATGCTATCTAAATGAAGTGGGAGGTACAGTATATTATATTTTGTAGACCACTAGCCATTAAATGTTATAAACAGGTTTTCAAAGAGACGCAGAAGCTATGAACTGCCTCGTCTAATCAGATGTAAAGCCAACAAGACTGTATTCGATTCAGATTCGCCATTGACAAATAATAGGTTGATGAGTGATTTTTCTCTGAAGCTGTGTTTAGCAAGACTCCAACTAAAACCACTGCTGTCTCATAAAGCCTCAATGCCTTCTAATGACTGCTTCTCCCTGGTCTCCTTAGACTTAGGGGGATGTTTGACATGCTTAATCCACTAGGGTTTGCCTAAGCCTCTCTATCTCTGCACACATGTCCAAGAACATAAAGAGCCCTGCATTTAAGGTTGAATTTGTTTAAACTTTACATGGGAATCTGGGGGAAGAGAGAAACCATATGGTGAAAAAGGAATAAAAACAAGATGACAGGGTTAAGCACACAGAAACTGGGAGAGGTTTGGACCAAGTCATTGTTTTACAAGTCACAAGTAAGTCTCAAGTCTTAGCACTCAAGTCCCAAGTCAAGTCCCGAGTAAAGACAGGCAAGTCCGACTCAAGTCTCAAGTCAAGACCGTCAAGTATCAAGTCAAGTCTCAAGTCCTAAACTTTGAGTTTCGAGTCCTAAACAAGTCATAATGTACAATTTCATATTTTTAACAAGAGTAATAGTTAGTATATTACATTTACACAAATCATGAATGGTTTTAAAAATATATATATATTAATTACTTTCCAAATAAACGTTATATTTCCATGGAGATACATGGGTAGCCATGAGAAAGACCCCCCCCCCCCCCCCCCCCCCCCCCCCAATAGTGATCGACTATTGAGGATCGCTATGGGGCGCAATCGGGCGATGTAGGCTTGTACACAATCGCCCAACCTTAACACACACACACACACACACACACACACACACACTTTCTCTCTGTGTGGTTACAGTAGGCTAACGTATGTCAATAGTTTTAGGAACAGCAGTGACATCAGGCAGGATGTAGGCTACCAACTGCCTAGCCAGTTGTAGCTCAATCTTGGGTGCAAAGATCACATTCCCACATTCCCGCATATAATAAAATATATAGCTGTCGGCTATAATAGCCACGACTTAGCGTTCTTTGTGCAGCTTCAAATGTCGAACAAAGTTGGAAATTGTTGCACCTCCGTCTGTAATTTTCTTCCCGCATGTTTTGCAAGTTGCAATCCATTTTTTGTTGATACAGCGTCGTCTTTATATCCGAAAATAATTATTTTGGGTATCATCTTTCCAAGGGCTCCATCTGAATTCACCCGCCAAAATTCCTCTGCACTGCCACGCACAACTTTTTCTCAGCTGGCACAATTTGATTGGCTGCTGTCCGATTCAAACGGTAATCCGTTAAATGAAGAGTTAATGCGCTGCACACTTTTTTAAATAGCATCATTTTTGGGCTTGGGGAGGGTATCAAGTCAGGTCGAGTCATAACGCTCAAGTCCAAGTCAAGTCACGAGTCACTGGTGTTAAAGTCAAAGTTGAGTTGCAAGTCATCATATTTGTGACTCGAGTCTGACTCGAGTCCAAGTCATGTGACTCGAGTTCACACCTCTGGAAACTGGTACAGTGATGTTTGCAAAGTATCTCTAGTATTCATTGATTGCACATTAAATAAGAGACACTTGACTCAGAAGCTCAATCTTATGATTGAATCATAGTTTAAGGTCGGTTATCAAATATTTATGGTCTACACCAAACAAGTCGTTTGTCCAGCTCCGACAAAACTGTACCTTGACGAACTAAAGAATTCATACCATACAGACTAAAAATGACACCACGTGTCACTTTCCCAGAAGACTAGGCTTAATTTATGTCCAGGAAACCAGCTCTACATGTTTGTGGACAGGACATGGTTAACTCTGCCCAGCCACTCATGGAAAGGGTTAACACATTTTGTGTCATAGGGTAATCACAAGTCTTGTGTAATGAATGCAGTGTGTGGTTGTGGTCGGATGGTACATGCTGACCCAGATCGATCAGAGATCACAACTCTATTTTTGGAGCTTGAGGTTGGAGATCACCTGAGGGTTACTGTGCTTTAAGAAAGCACAGGGGTGCATATGAGGAGGCAAACATTAACACACATATGGGTGTATGCACGGACACACATCATCACGTTCTGTCTCACACACACTTTCCCGCGCACACACACACACTTACACTCTGGACATTGATTCTGAGCATCAATGTCCTGGGCCCTGTATGTACAGTATTTTATTAAATGTTTTATTAATTTCACCTTTATTTAACCAGGTAGGCTAGTTGAGAACAAGTTCTCATTTCGAACTGCGACCTGGCCAAGATAAAGCAAAGCAGTACGACACAAACAACAACAGAGTTACACATGGAATAAACAAAACATACAGTCAATAACACAATATAAAAAAAGTATATATACAGTGTGTGCAAATGAGGTAAGATAAGGGAGGTGAGGCAATAAATAAACACTGGAGTGATAGAGACTGGAGTTATAGATGTGCAGAAGATGAATGTGCAAGTAGAGATACTGGGGTGCAAAGGAGCAAAAAAATAACAGTATGGGATGAGGTAGTTGGATGGGCTATTTACAGATGGGCTATGTACAGGTGCAGTGATCTATGAGCTGCTCTGACAGATGGTGCTTAAAGTTAGTGAGGGAGATATGAGTCTCCAGCTTCAGTGATTTTTGCAATTCGTTCCAGTCATTGGCAGCAGAGAACTGGAAGGAAAGGCGGCCAAATGAGGGATTGGCTTTGGGGGTGACAAGTGAAATATACCTGCTGGAGCGCATGCTATGGTGACCAGTGAGCTGAGATAAAGCGGGGCTTTACCTAGCAAAGACTTATAGATGACCTGGAGCCAGTGGGTTTTGCGACGAATATGAAGCGAGGGCCAGCCAACGAGAGCATACAGGTCACAGTGGTGGGTAGTATATGGGGCTTTGGTGACAAAACGGATGGCACTGTGATAGACTGCATCCAATTTGCTGAGTAGAGTGTTGGAGGCTATTTTGTAAATGACATTGCCGAAGTCAAGGATCGGTAGGATAGTCAGTTTTACGAGGGTATGTTTGGCAGCATGAGTGAAGGATGCTTTGTTGCAAAATAGGAAGCCAATTCTAGATTTAATTTTGGATTGGAGATGCTTAATGTGAGTCTGGAAGTAGAGTTTACAGTCTAACCAGACACCTAGGTATTTGTAGATGTCCACATATTCTAAGTCAGAACCGTCCAGAGTAGTGATGCTGGACGGGCGGGCGGGCAGGTGCTGGTAGCGATCGGTTGAAGAGCATGCATTTAGTTTTACTTGCATTTAAGAGCAGTTGGAGGCCACGGAAGGAGAGTTGTATGGCATTGAAGCTTGTCTGGAGGTTAGTTAACACAGTGTCCAAAGAAGGGCCAGAAGTATACAGAATGGTATCGTCTGTGGAGAGGTGGATCAGAGAATCACCAGCAGCAAGAGCGACATCATTGATGTATACAGAGAAATACAGCTGCACAGTATTGTCTCTTATCGATGGAGGTTATGATATCGTTTAGGACCTTGAGCGTGGCTGAGGTGCACCCATGACCAGCTCGGAAACCAGATTGCATAGCGGAGAAGGTACGGTGGGATTCAAAATGGTTGGTGATCTGTTTGATAACTTGGCTTTCGAAGACCTTAGAAAGGCAGGGTAGGATAGATATAGGTCTGTAGCAGTTTGGTTCTAGAGTGTCTCCCCCTTAGAAGAGGGGGATGACCGCGGCAGCTTTCCAATCTTTGGGGATCTCAGACGATACGAAAGAGAGGTTGAACAAGCTAGTAATAGGGGTTGCAACAATTTCGGCAGATCATTTTAGAAAGAGAGGGTCCAGATTGTCTATTCCCGCTGATTTGTAGGGGTCCTGATTTTGCAGCTCTTTCAGAACATCAGCTATCTGGATTTGGGTGAAGGAGAAATGGGGGAGGCTTGGGCAAGTTGCTGTGGGGGGTGCAGGGCTGTTGACGAGGGTAGGGGTGGCCAGGTGGAAAGCATGGCCAGCCGTAGAAAAATGCTCAATTATCGTGGATTTATCGGTGGTGACAGTGTTTTCTAGCCTCAGTGCAGTGGGCAGCCGGGAGGAGGTGCTCTTATTCTCCATGGACTTTACAGTGTCCAAAAACTTTTTGGAGTTTGTGCTGCAGGATGCAAATATCTGTTTGAAAAAGCTAGCCTTTGCTTTCCTAACTGCCTGTGTATATTGGTTCCTAACTTCCCTGAAAAGTTGCATATCGTGGGGGCTATTCGATTCTAATGCAGTACGCCACAGAATGTTTTTGTGCTGGTCAAGGGTAGTCAGGTCTGGAGTGAACCAAGGGCTATATCTGTTCCTGGTTAAAACATAAATGAATGGGGCATGCTTATTTAAGATTGTGAGGAAAACACTTAAAGAATAACCAGGCATCTTCTACTGATGGGATGAGGTCAATATCCTTCCAGGATACCCTGGCTAGGTCAATTAGAAAGGCCTGCTCGCTGAAGTGTTTTAGGGAGTGTTTGACTGTGATACGGGGTGGTTGTTTGACCGCAGACCCATTATGGACGCAAGCAATAAGGCAGTGATCGCTGAGATCCCGGTTGAAGACAGCAGAGGTGTATTTGAAGGGCAGGTTGGTTAGGATGATATCTATGAGGGTGCATGTGTTTACAGATTTGGGGTTGTAGCTGGTAGTTTCATTGATCATTTTTGTGAGATTGAGAGCATCAAGCTTAGATTGTAGGATGGCCGGGGTGTTAAGCATGTCCCAGTTTAGGTCACCTAACAGCACGAGCTATGAAGATAGATGGGGGCAATCAATTCACATATGGTGTCCAGGGCACAGCTAGGGGCAGAAGGTGGTCTACAGCAAGCGGCAACGGTGAGAGACTTGTTTCTGGAAGGGTGGGTTTTTTAAAGCAGAAGCTCAAATTGTTTCGGCACAGACCTGAATAGTAAGACAGAACTCTGCAGGCTATCTCTGCAGTAGATTGCAACTCCGCCCCCTTTGGCAGTTCTATCTTGTCGGAAAATGTTATAGTTAGGGATGGAAATGTCAGGGTTTTTGGTGGCCTTCCTAAGCCAGGATTCAGACACGGCTAAGACATCCGGGTTGGCAGATTGTGCTAAAGCAGTGAATAAAGCAAATTTAGGGAGGAGGCTTCTAATGTTAACATGCATGAGCTGGATTGCGATGGAGCACGTATGATAAAGTTGATATGGTGATAGAGCATGTGTTTTCTCTTCTGGATTTCCATAGGAGAGCAGCACTTTGTGTCTGTCTAACATCAAACCCCTCAACCCCACATCTGGCCACTATTAACCTCCACCCCCATGGGCTCGTATCTCCATTACTCCCCATACCCCCACCAGCCCAATCCTCACGGGGTAAAGAGATTGCTCTCTAGATAATTTCTTATGTTACTAAATTACCTGCTTCGGTTTGTCACGGATTGCAGTTACATTCGCACTGAAAAGCATAGAGGCTTCTCTGTTGAACCAAGTTGGAGTGGAGTTGAAGATGACACTCTCCCTTTAAATGAAATCATGGCCTCACATAGAGAAGTATGACATAAAGAAACCAAAACAACTTCTTTATTGAGTAGCTGCCCTGTGAATTAGATCCGAATGTTTAGTAATGCCTTGGCTGAGAAGAAAGTTCTGGTCCTTGAAAGCTACAGTGTTAACTAGCTGTTGTTAAGTGAGAATAAAATCAAATTCAACAACTTATCAAAACTGTCCACCCACTGTGCACAAATGTCGGTACAACGCCAAGTTTCGATTTATATTTGATTGCGTTGTCAATGAGCCTGAATTGAAAGTGAAATCAAAACAATCTTTGAGCCATGTAAGTGCATTTTGGTTCAAAGAAAAAGATCTACAAAAATGGTTGATTCTCCCAGTTTGTGCCTGGTGGGCAGTTTAAAATGGCTCACTTATAACCCAGAGAAAGTTAATCCAAGGCTAATGTTTGGAAACCACCTTCACTGGGTGGCAATCCAGCTCGCTGTTCGGGAGGAGAAAACGAAAGCAGATTTTCTACGTTTGAGTCTCAGCTCAGTGGAGCTCCCCATACTCTCAGCTGGCAGACATCTTTGGGGTCAGCTCTACCTTGTGCTCAGTGTCACTGGGCCTGATGGCAAACACATGTCTGACTGTGCTCAAACTGAAATAATTCCCCCCACAGTACGAGCCCATGGCCAGGGCACGGTGCAATGGAAAACAGCACCAACACTTAGCACAGCTTGATCCCCAAGATCCCATGTCAAGAGAAAACAAGAAAGGAAGACACTCTTTTCTCTGAAATGCCCTTACAACCCTTTACTGTCGTCAAGAAAAACCAGCCGCGCTGGACAGAAAATGCCTTCACCAGATGCCTACCCTCTGAATGCTTTTGCAGGCCTCGGCGAACAGAGCCCTAGCTCTTAGGAAAAGTGTCCGTGTTTATTAGGTGGAACATTACCGCCTGCACCTCTGCCTGTCTGTCTCAGGGAGAGGGTCATGGTTAGAAGGGATACAGCTTCTGTCAAATTAACATCAAAAGTTTTTGGGGGGGGCATTTTACCTAACCCTAACCCTTTTCTTAACTTTAACATAAATATCCTAACCTGCTACGTATATTCTCCTAACCTGCTGCGTATGTACTCCTAACCTGCTACAAAAAAATCTACATGACAAAAGCTGTATCCCATCTAGTCAAATCCCAGAGGGAGCTTGAACTTGAAGTTCAGGCTTTTCTGGACTTGGATGCTGTCCTGCCTTGGTTGGTGGTCAGGTGATCTTGGTTGGCTGGGTTTAGGCTAGAGAAAGCCTGCGAGACCATACACTGCCGTGATTGAAGCCACATGGTAAACTATTTTAGAGAAATCTGTTAAAATGGGAAAGGTATGGAAAAAAACATCTAGTAGATATTGCTGTGATACAACTTCAGTTTATGAGCATCTAGGGAATAGCCATTAATCTGCTTTTCTGCTACTTACAGAATCTCACATCATGGCTTTCTGAGAAAAATGGGGAAAAAGTCAATCAAAGCAGTAGCTCGTCAGGCCGCACAATTCTAGCATACAGTATTTATTCACGTTGCAAAAGTCAAGTGGAGTATATTGAGCTTAGAACTGCCTCCATGTGCTCAAAACACTGAATAAATTACTCCTCAGTGGTCCATTTGATCCCATGGATCATTAATCCCAGACAGATTTTCTCTCTCAGTAGCAGAAATAAAAATCAAAGAAACAAGGATCTTTTTAATTAACATTGTCAGGGGCAAAGTTGATGAATGCTATAAAATTGTCCTCACTTTACACTCAAACTCAAAGTGACACCAGCTATGTATCTGATCTCCCATGCCAGAGTTGTTGTATAATAGGCTATATCTGTGTATAAAAACAACAAAATGTGATTCAATTCAAATCTGGGCTTTTCAACTCACTGAAGACCTATGCCAGGCAAACCACAGAAAGAGCATCCATTGTGCCAGGGAAATATTGCAGCAGCACAGAAATTCTAGGTTTCAAAAATATCCCTTTCCCTCTGTGGTTCAAAGTGTGTTATTATCATGAGGAAACAGGTGTCCCCTTGTGGGATTTGTATTTTTTCATGCATTTTCTCATTGTTATTCAATTATGGCTACACTCCCTGGATAAATTCCTACTCATGGGTTGTTAATGTGATTTCTCAGACGTGGCAGAGGAGTACTATGGTTAGATACTTTATGAATGGTTTGTAGTGTACACGTATCTGGGGAAAAGGGCTTCTGTTTGGTAATAGGAGCGAAAACTCTTGCCTCTGAGGTTGGCCCCTGTCACTATGTGGCTAGTCAATCATTTAGGAACTATCTTTATCTAGAGAGACGGCATAATCAGCTTTTCCCCACAAGACAATAACAGCATGATTAGCTCAGACAATCAGACAATGTTATCCTTCACTTTAAAGGCCCACTTTAAAACTACCATGTTGACGTTGTGGACAGTCAGTCATTGTTTCCATACCTCCATCTATGAATTCACATTTTTTACATTTCTTTGACCCAGCTTTATAGCAAACCAAGTGGCGGGGCTGCCATTTAAGGAGTGGGAGTTGAGGGCATTTGTCTGGACTAGGTTCCGGACTGACAGTACAACCGGATGTATGGGGGGGAAACTTGGTAGGAAAGGAAAAGGTATTGTGCTCTTCTCCAAGATGATAAGAACAAAAATATCACACAACTTAACGGACAGGGTTTTCCTTCATTTGGTTCCTCTGTCCTCCCAACCAAAGCAAACAATTGTCAGTCAGAAATAGAGAATGAACTCTTCCCAGGCCTCACAACACCACATGTTGTTTACCTCAGCGTCAGTTTCAGCACTATTTGTGCTTAGGCCTTACAGTTATTTGAGACTTGGATGAACTTTTCATTGTTTTTGTATCTTGACGTGGTGTCAAGATACACTTTTCTTAAACTCTTAAGTACAAACTGATTGGCTTCAATGTGAAGTCATTGGTTGACTGATGATGCCCACCATGTGACTGAGGACACAGGAAGTGGATTGTGTGTTCAAATGGTTTGACCTGAGGATATGAGGTCAGTTAGGAATGAATGACAGGCATTATTTGGTAACATGCGAGGTGATGTAATCTATGAGTGAGGCCTTCAAAGCTGAAGCCTTCTCACACAACATTAGCTTGGAGTGTGCCTCCATTTATTTTCCAAAAAAGGTTCTAGTACCAGAAAGGGTCTTTGGCATGTCGGTGTAGGAAAACCCTGTTTGGTTTTATGCCCATTTTTTTTGTAGTGGCATAATGATCCAGTTAGCATTTGAACCCCTTTAGAGGCTCTTGAAGGGAGTAATATGCCAGAACATTTTCAGCACACATTCAAGGTCCCCAAAACTGCAGAAACACTGAAACATATGTGAGCAGTGTTTTTCTCTCCAGCAGTCAAGGGGCATGGCAACATCTGCTATTGAATAGAAAATTAAGTCACTTGGAGAACATGACTGAAAGTTGAGTCATGGGATTGAGGGAGGTGGAGAGCACGTCTGTTCATAATTTCTTCCTCAGGGCAAAACAAAAACAAAACAAAACAGGCCCAGGTTAATTATTGTTTAGATTGGCTTTAAACGAGTCTCCGGTTGTCTTTAACCACCCTTCTCAGATGCCTGAGTTCTGACGAATTTCATTCTGGTGCATTCCACTGTGAGAAAAGAGCAGTTAGGCCCAGTTAGCAGTCCAATCATTAGCCATGACTTTGGAAAACTGGTGAAGTCGCTCGGACCAAACACTTTATTACCCTTAAGACCAAAGCATAAAATTGCATTGGAAAGCCTAAGCTCTTGAGACAGTATCCTATGCGCATACTGGCTGCTTTGCCTAGATGATGAATTGTTTCAAATAGCTCAGCAAGGATTAGGCCAAGGTGGCCTGGTCCGAGATCTGTTTTTGTTTGGCAATTACAATGCCTGTAGTTGGCTATACATACAACACAAACAGATCTGGGACCAGGCTACAGGAATGATGTGCTGGGGGAAAGATGACCTTGTCTGTTCAAACACAAGTTGCAGTAATTGAAAAGGAAGGAAGTAAAAACAGGAAGAGTGTGCAGATGGAACCCGCTTCTGTGGTCCAAAACAAAAGGCTCACAGGGGACTGACTGACCATATGACTCGGTGGCCTGGAGTGGAGAGATGCTGTCATGGCGACTGTTCCCTGTGTCCCTGCTAGCCCCGAACACTCTCTCGGCCCAGCATTAGTGTACATAGGGTCTGGCAAGAGTCAGCAAGATCAAAATCTGCACTGGAAAGCAAAGAGGCCCTGCTAAACCAACTCAAACTGGCACTGGGCTTTTTCCTCTCAACACATAAAGGGTTTGTGAAAAATGTTTGAATGTTTTTCACGGTCCTCTTTCCCCACCTGGCATTTAAAGAGCTGCTCATATTCTGTGAGATATACTGTGGCTGTCGGGTTTATAGACTAGGATTTCTACTTCTTGGAGACAAAGTGCTCTGAGGATATTACAGTGGTTTGATGCGTCAGAGATGGGATGAGACTTACGTTTATGTGTTAAACTGTTTCCAGGAAAACATCAGCCTGTGACTTTATCAGAGATATTTTATATACTTTTATTTATTGTAAGCAGCTTTGACTTTACTTCAAACATATCAGTGCTTAGGAGTACACTCAAAAACCTAGAGAGAAGTCATGTTTGATTACAAACACCATGGACAAATCCCCCACCAAAAAATGCCTCTTTCTCCTTGCACATCATTTATTGTTGTGTAGTCTCCATACATTAACAAGTGCAATGTTTCAGTGTTTAACGTTTATAATATATTTTCATCATAGTTACTTACATGCCTTTTGAACATATGCGTATGTAAACTGTATTTATACCGTATGCACTGTATATGTACGCGTTTGCGTATCGAAATATGAACTTTTGTACTACTGAAAGCTAAGCCTGTATTTTGTCTGCTGCCGGACTGTGTATCCCTCGGCAACAGCAAAAGGCCTGTCATTGTTTGCATCGCAAACGCCTCAGTGAGTTTGGATCTGATGAAGGCTGACGGCTGTGTGAGTGTCTGTGTGTTTGCTCTTGTCTCAGGGCGGCCAAATGAACTGTTCGGCCTGAGGAGCGAAGGGCACGAGCATAGATCCAGAGAGACAGAGAGAGAGGGGTAGCTCAATCATTCAGCAAACCTCTCCACTTCCATCATGAGCTGGGACTGAATAGTTACGTCTACAGCTTCATTTTATGGTAAGGTTTATGATACAATACAAGGTGTACATCTGTCTGTGCTTCTTATTGCCTATCTTTATATCTTAGAGGAAGAGTATTGTGCTTTTTTTTTAAAGAGTCAGGCATGTGCAATACATATGGTTGACCAATGTTTTTGTTGCATTTTTCTATCCTTGCTGAATTAACAAACGAGCGTGATAACAACAGTATAATATCATCGGGATTCACATTAGTGTAAAATCCATAGACTGAAGAGATCAGCCAACAATTTTGAGGTGACAGAACAAAAACAGGTGGCCTGTGCCATTTTTGATGTCAATGCTATGAGAATATCATGCCATGTGCTATGACTTAGCTTGTTGTGAGCAATTCCACGGGTTAGTGCTGTATGTGACTGTGCTAGTCAGCCATCTTTTCCTACTTGAACAATATGTTTGTTCCCCTGGGAGCCATAACACAGAACACGTGTAGAATGAAAGGGATCGAAGGCTAATGCTAACATGCTAACACACCAAAGGGTTCAGGGATACTCGTATTGGCTGGGCCCCTGTGTCACTATCTATCACATCTTGGTTTTCCTGTGCCATGTGCCTTCCATGTACCATGTGAGGATGTCATCAAGGTGGGTCGGGGGGGAGAACAATAGTGGAGCGGACGAGAAAAGGGCGGAGTCAGCAGGAAAGGGCTATGACAAGGGTTGAGGGTGAAGAGAGGGGGTTGCACAGGAAATGCAGGAGAGACCCAGCAGGACCCTGTGGATAGAGTGTTCCATATGGGCGAATCCACCCAGCCTCTCTCTCTCTCTCTCTCTCTCTCTCTAAAGCACAGTGGTAGCATAGGGGCTCGCCTTTATAGCCTAGCCTATGTAATTGACAGAAAATAAAAACAGACCACATAGGAAAAGAAGCAGGACCAGGCGTCATACTTTTGTTGTGTGGCGAGGCGTGGCGCCGCAAGGTTCTCTGTGAGGGAAACTTGAGACTTCCTGGGGAGTCTGAGGTGAGGGAGTAATGACCGGGCCATCGAGGGCCTGCAGGAACACAATGGAGCCAAACAGAGCGACAGGAAACGCTGAGGAAAAGACTCAGACGACCAGAAAGCGTCACCAGGGACAAGCCCAGTGGCCAAAACTTAAACCAATTAAATTACTTGTCTAAACTCAATCATTCACATTTGGTTCTGCTCTCCAGGCAGAGCTGCCTTCAGAACAAGATTAAAAAAGGAACACCCAGTGACTCTGTTTCAGTCAGGGACAGTAAAAGTGTGACCAAAATACATAGTTAAACAATAGCAACAACACAGGTCTTCCAGGTTTTCACCCATTTGTGTCAGTCAGGGAAATTGAAAGGGTGAACAAAACAGGTACTGTAAAAACAACACAGAGGGCCTTGCCCCCATTGATCCGGGAGGCTAGTTGGAGGAAGTGCTGTTCATTGGCTTCTGAGGAGAGAGTTGACCCCTGGTCCCTCACTGTAGAGGCCTGTCACGGCTCACAGGCAGGACCATGTTCCAAATGCGTCATGATCCCAGTTTGCGCTGTTGGTATTTGAGGACGAATAAGTGGAGCTTTTGTTTGCCACAGCTGGACCAGTAGGCCTGGTCCTCACCCACCCAAAGACATATGTGACCTACCGGCTCAATTCGGTCTTATGTAGCAAAATGTAGTATATCATACACTACAGTTGAGGAACAATGTGAAAGTAATTCTGCTTTGAAAGTTGATAAACTTGTAACACCACTTTTGAGAAAATGTCCCTATGGAGAAATTCTGTGGTCAGTGCATTTGGCGCGATAGCAAACAAGAAAACATCTAGTGTGGCACTAGAGGCACTCGTAAAACACTTTAACTACATTTTAAAGGGGAGGGGAGTTATGGGGGTTTGTGGTAGCAGAAGTGTTTCGGTGGGGTGCATGAGAGTAGCATGAGGGTAGCGTGTGTCTTTTGGCCAAATGTGTCTTTTGGCCAAGTCTCGTTGTGTCAGTTTGTTTGTTGTGGAACTTTCTGTGGTACACGGTGGGAATAACTGAATTCATGCATACATTAATGCATACAGTACTTGGCATTGCATGCATGGCATTGAAGTTGAGATCGCAAGGAATTCTGATGCAGTGGGTTGTGTTTATTTGTTCTAGGTGTAAGCAAAGGCTACTGGACATATCGTCAGCATGGACGCAAAGAGGAAAGAGATGGACCTCCTGAGCAACAGCATAGCTGCCTACGCACACATCAAAGGTCAATCAATCAATCACTTTAACATCAGCAGTTTTCACATTGCTTTTAAAGTACCACAAAATGAATCAATGAAACAAAATCACCAATGTGCCAGTCATAACAATATTGATTTAGGCTACTAGCACAATGCCTTTTTGACATATTGTGGGGTTTTGTTATACTAGGTGAATTTACCAATTATCTTTTTCTGTCCTGTAGAGAACCCAGAGAGCTTTGGGCTGTACTTTGTGATCGGGGTTTGTTTCGGCCTGGTCCTCACCCTCTGCCTCCTGGTCATCCGGATCTCCTGCAAGCCCCGCACCAACATCCCGGCCTCCACGCCCGAGAAGAAACACTTAAAGGACTTCAGTGAGGACGAATGTGATGAAGATAGCGAGGATGAGGATGAGGAAGAGGAGGGTGACGTCGAAGCACCTGCCCCCCTGCCCACCACAGAGATTCCCATTGGCAACCACCACAACCACAGCCAATCGGACGGGACACTGAGCGTTAACGTGTTCACGTCGGCCGAGGAGCTAGAGCGGGCACAGCGATTGGAGGAGAGGGAGCGAATCATACGGGAGATCTGGAGGAATGGGCAGCCTGATATCCTAGGTTCAGGAACAGGCACTATAGGTCGGGTGCACTACTACTAACGTCCAGTACTACGGGGCCACTGAATGGACATACTATATAGAACTATGGTGCTATGGAATCAGGGGGTACACGATGGTCCACACCCGCCAAAGACAGATTCCCATGAGGGGTGTCACTCATGCTGTTGTATACAGACAGGTCACAAGTGGCGTGCTACTTCGATCTGGGATGTATTCAGTGATGTGAAATGTTCTGAACGTTGCAGATAGAAATATAATGAATAGAGCTGACACAATTCACTATTCTACCTGAAAGACAAATATGTCTGTTCTGCACGATAAGTTTCTATCTGAACATTCTGTAACGTGACATCCCTCTAAACAGGCCCCTGAAGTGTAAGTCTTGACTCTATCACTATGTGATAGTGGTGTGCTGTGTGAATGTAGTTCCCCCATCAACATTTGTCACCTACTACCACTGCCATAATGGAGTTATACCACAAGGCGCCTTTGAGACCAGTTCTGCTGCTTTGTGATTTAGGCATGTGAATGGGAACATTTATCATAATTGGAGTCTACAGTGTAGAGAGATGCCTGAATAAAGTATTGCCCTTAGAAAAACACAAAGGGAGTAGGGAAGGACTAATACAGCCATTGACAAATAGCCAGAGATACTGTAGGGAGTAGGGACCAAGTATTTTGCAATGAGAGGTCACTTCCTTTTGTTTGCTATGGGGCCATGTTTCCCTCAACACTGGTGAGTTTACAGCGGGACAGCGCCGTGAGCTGTTTGTCATTATATTAGGAAATGATCCTCAATGCTTTAGAGTGGTCTTGGAACCTTCTGTGAGGAAATAGCTTTGCCTAAGTAAGAAAATAGAAATAGATTCGGTGGGACCATTTTTCACCTGATGTCAAGTCATTTTGGAATTGGACTGCTCAGTTTGCTCAGTTTAAGGACACAGTTTTAGAATGTTTGCAGAACCAATTACACTAGGGGAAATTAAGTAATTAAAGTGTGAAACTCAAAAGGCCTTGTGGTTGTTTCTGTTACACCTAATGTCTTTTAGACAAACAATGCTCTTTCTTAAAATGTCCCTGGACTATGTATTTTGAATATACTGTACAATATAAAGATTGTCTAGGGCTGAAATGTAACAACTGAAAAACCTCAGTTGAACCATTTAATTACAATGGATTGTAAGGTCACTCATAGTGAATTGTTATTCTTAATCAATTGCTCCCATGTGTGCCTTGAAATGTTAAATAGATATGATTTTTATAATACAATATCTTGAAAACTTGTTTGCTAAATGTTTTGGCAAAACCCAGTGGTCTATCTAAACGAAATAAAGTCTTATTTTATTGTCTGAAATAAAACACAGGACAAAAGGATATTTGATTGCCAACAGAATCATGTTGAACGTTGATGAATAACACAATGCGTATGTATCTTGGGTATGATCATTATCCAGTTTGGTTCTATTGGGCTTTAGCTGTACAGGTTATTAAAACTTCTTAGGGCTAGGCGTAACGTCAGCGGGACACCTGTCGACAATTTCCGGTGAAATTGGAAGGCGCACAATTCAAATAAATAATCTTAAAAATTGTGGATATTAAACATCTACGTACATACAAGTGTCTTATATCGGTTAAAAGCTTAAATTCTTGTTAATCTAACTGCATTGTCTGATTTACAATAGGCTTTGCAGTGAAAGCATGCCATGCGATTGTTTGAGGACGGCGCCCCTCTAGTGGAAGCCATAGGAATTGCAATCTGGGAGCTGGAATTGCATATGACCCATAGCTTTCCATTGGAAGAGCATGGGATCTCCCCCAAAAAATTCCAGTTGGTTTTTCTTTGGATTTTCTCCTACCATATCAATTGTGTTATAGTCTCATGCATTATTTTAACATTTCTACAAACTTCAAAGTGTTTTATATCCAATGGTACCAAGTATATGCATATCCTGGCTTCTGGGCCTGAGTAACAGGCAGTTTACTTTGGGCACATCAGTCAGGCGGAAATTCTGAAAAAAGGACCATAGCCCCAAATAAATACCTGGCCCTCCAACTAAATATAATTATCAGTGTACCAACTGGGCACAGACATCAATTCAACATATATTCCACATTGGTTCAACGTAATTTCATTGAAATTACATTGAACCAATGCAGTCATTTATATTGATTACTGCATTGTTGGGTTTACAGCTTGCAAGAAAGGCATTTCACTGTACTTGTGCAGGTGACATTAAAACTTGATACTTGAAACAACATAGATTCAACCAGTGTGTGCTCGGTAGATATGTCCTATATCCATTCGATTTCTTGACCAACCTAGCAGCCAGAAGCCTTAGTACTGGAGTCTGACTGTGCTGGACACCCAGGTATAAAGAAGCCAGGCTAACGTTGCGAGGAGGAAGGCATTGCTTGTAGAGGAAACCAGCCAAGAACTTCTGTCGTAAACCTCCTCGAAGTACACAATGGGCTGGAAAAGCAGACAGGGTAGCAGGTTTGCCTTGGCGAGGTTTTATCTGTTGAGGTCAGAGCTTAACCCTTATGTGGTCCAGGCCGTAGCTACCGTACACCGAGGTCTGGACCTCTGGAATTTTTTCAAATTAGAATGAATAATAATTGGGGTCTCAACTTGCTGTTGAGAGTTATAGTAGAATACACAAGGTGCAATTTCGAAACTTCGTGGTGCATCAGCAGTTTCCCTCTTGTTATATGTCACTCACTGACAGTCACTCAATTAGCCCATATCAATAAAAAATATGTAGATTGGTAAATTAGTATAGTTAGTCTAGCCAGCTATCTAAACTTGAAGTAATCCTGTTCAAATTACCGACCGGGCACAAAGGGCACGTCCCCAGGTGCCCTGACCTCCACATTGTTTTTGTTAGTCACACTCACTCAGATATCATATTAAGGGCTGGACACAATCAGTATCGCAGAAGTATCGCAGAAAATCTGCGTTCAAATGTTGAGGTAATATCCAACAGAGCTGACCGCTTGAGCTCTCCGCAACTGCGGGAACATTGTCTTAACATGGCATAAGTCATTAGTCTGGCTGACACCTAATTCGAAGTCCTCCTGACTTCAGAGTCTGGAAAGGCTCTTTTGATGTTGTCAGCAGGATGTGTCGATAATGAAAGGGGCTGTGCTTCTATACTGATTGGTGCACCTCTGTGTCTTCCTCACTCAAACACCCACATGGACAGCCACTGAGGGGCACCCCCTTCCAATACAACTGTTGGATTTTCAAATCCAAACAATGTGAGGTCTCAACCCCTCTGAAAAAAAATGTAAAACCTGAAACAACCAATCAAAGCTCAGCCAGAAATAAGCACAACTCTGCCTGAATACTCCATATACAACGGCCTCCTGTCCATACCAGTGTCAGCTCTCCCTCGCTGACCATGTGAGTCGCGACAGCCAGGCTAATAAATCATGGCAAAATGTGTAGAATTGCAGGAAATTTGCCTTAAAACTGCAAAAATGTCTCCCCACCCCACAGACCTCACTAAAACTCAGACCCTGGCTACGGCCCTGGGAAGGGACTGCAGAGGTTTTTGAGAGAGGTGTTTTCTATCTTCCCTTGTTTCCAGTTGAGAGGACAAGATTCTAAAGACAGGTAGGCCTAAATTCCATTTCAAATAGGTAAACTGCTTAGCCTAAATCGAATTTGAATTAGGTCTGTCTTCAATACACTTTCTTGCGTTACAGAGTCCACGACAGAAATGTAAAGGTCATTTCCGATGAATGTAGTCTGGTAAAGCGAGAACATTGCCTTTAAATTTCAATCACGCTGGTAAAGCTGAACTTCCGCGATGCGGATTGAATAGAGCCCTTAGTCTTTATTACACAGCCACTGAACACACATTTCTCAGAAAAAGACTGATAGTAACACGACTAACAACGCCTTTTCTACTATTCAGACCGGACATTCCCTTAGAACAGTCATGGAGAGTGGGGTAAGCTGAGCCGAAGGGGTAAGTTGAGCCATCTTTGTTTCTAGGAAACCATACACAAAATGTATAATTTGACCAAACATTTAGGAACAGGTCATAATTTCATGGAGTCTGTGAAGGAAGAGGTTTCATGATGCTTGCATCTAAACCAAAGTAGATAATTGTAAGATTGTTCTATACATCAGTTGGGGTCTATATAAGCTCAAATATGAGCTCCTAAACCTAGCATACAAGTGCATCCTTGTATCTGTGTGGGCTAATGTAGTCAAAGTGTTTGCCAAGGGGTAAGTTGAGACAATGGCAATGGGGTAACTTGAGCCAATGGTTGAGCCAATGGAAAGTTGAGCAAATTGAAGTTTTCTTCACAGGAATAATGCAAGGTATTATTGCTGGGATATTAGGTAACAACAGGTACAAAAAAACAACACGTTTTTTTAAGGTACAAATGATGAAAAGAAAAACAAGTGACTGTGATTGTGTTGAATTGTATTTACGAAATGAAGATAGACATGGTTTTGAAAAGGTAGTGGTAATATTTCATTCAGTACAGATTTTTGTAGGTGGCTTAATTTAGGCTGTCCTGAGTCTCAATACCCGGGGTAAGTTGTGCCAAGAGACTACTTTTATTGGACTTGCAATTTTTTCTGAACTGTAATGTTTACATCAATTCTGAGGATTTCCAGGGATACACTATATCCTGAAATATATGTAGATATCTTTGTTAGAAAGAATACTATAAATCAAATCAAATCAAATGTTATTGGTCACATACACATGGTTAGCAGATGTTAATTCGAGTGTAGCAAAATGCTTGTGCTTCTAGTTCCGACAGTGCAGTAATATCTAACAAGTAATCTAACAATTCCCCAACAACTACCTAATACACAAAAACCTAAAGGGTTGAATGAGAATATGTACATATAAGTACATGGTTGAGCGATGGCCGAGCGGCATAGGCAAGGTGCCAAAGATGGTATAAAATACAGTATATACATATGATGTGAGTAATGTAAGATATGTAAACATTATTAAAGTGGCATTATTTAAAGTGGCATTGTTTAAAGTGACTAGTGATCCATTTATTAAAGCGACCAGTGATTGGGTCTCAATGTAGGCAGCAGCCTCTCTGAGTTAGTGATTGCTGTTTAGCAGTCTGATGGCCTTGAGATAGAAGCTGTTTTTCAGTCTCTCTGTCCCAGCTTTGATGCACCTGTACTGACCTCGCCTTCTGAATGGTAGCGATGTGAACAGGCAGTGGCTCAGGTGGTTGTTGTCCTTGATGATCTTTTTGGCCTTCCTGTGACATCGGGTGCTGTAGGTGTCACGGAGTGCAGTTAGTTTGTCCCCGGTGATGCGTTGTGCAGACCGCACCACCCTCTGGAGAGCCTTGCGGTTGAGGGCAGTGCAGTAGCTGTACCAGGCTGTGATACAGCCTGACAGGATGCTCTCAATTGTGCATCTGTAAAAGTTTGTCAGGGTTTTGGGTGACAAGCCACATTTCTTCAGCCTCCTGAGGTTGAAGAGGAGCTGTATTCCCTTGATGGAGGGATACTGAATGTAAAGAATGTCTCAACTTACCCCACTTTGCCCTAATATCTGGCTATCAGCCATTGCCTCACTGCACCAAACTAATGTTACAGTACCTGGCAGAAACAGAGAAGGCCTCAGAACGGTAGTTCTAATATTTCTTAGTAATATTCCTTGAATTATTATTTGATGTATGGTCTAATGATAAATGTTACTCACACTACACATAACATATTATACATAGGTTCTATTTTTTAAATCTCTGGCTAAGATAGACTTGATAGATTAAAGCTTGGACTATGATTGCTATAGACAAGTCCCATAGGTCTCAACCTTTTACTGCAGTGGGCTAAATCAGGGTCACACAGAGTGTTTCTTGGTAGTCATTAACACATTTACTTTGAAACAAAAGCATGCACCTCACACACACGGTTATGGGCTTAAACAAAAGAAGACGTGTACCATGTCAGATACAGTTGAAGTTGGAAGTTTACATACACTTAGGTTGGAATCATTAAAACTCGTTTTCAACTGCTCCACAAATTTCTTGTTAACAAACTATAGTTTGGCAAGTCGGTTAGGGCATCTGCTTTGTGCATGACACAAGTACCTTTTCCAATAATTGTATACAGACAGATTATTTCACTTATAATCCACTGTATTACAATTCCACTGGGTCAGAAGTTTACATACACTAATTTGACTGTGCCTTTATACAGCTTGGAAAATTCCAGGAAATTATGTCATGGCTTTAGAAGCTTCTGATAGGCTAATTGACATAATTTGAGTCAATTGGAGGTGTACCTGTGGATATATTTCAAGGCCTACCTTCAAACTCAGTGTCTCTTTGCTTGACATCATGGGAAAATCAAAAGAAATCAGCCAAGACCTCAGAAAGAAATTGTAGACCTCCACAAGTCTGGTTCATCCTTGGGAGCAATTTCCAAACGCCTGAAGGTACTACGTTCATCTGTACAAACAATAATCCGCAAGTATAAACACCATGGGACCACGCAGCCATCATACCGCTCAGGAAGGAGACGCGTTCTGTCTCCTAGAGATTAACTTACTTTGGAGGAAAAAGTGGGAGGCTTGCAAGCCAAAGAACACCATCCCAACCGGCCTTCTAGGCAGAGTTCCTCTGTCCAGTGTCAGTGTTCTTTTGCCAATCTTTTCTTTTTATTGGCCAGTCTGAGATATGGCTTTTTCTTTGCAACTCTGCCTAGAAGGCCAGCATTCTGGAGTCGCCTCTTTACTCTTGACTTTGAGACTGGTGTTTGGTGGGTACTATTTAATGAAGCTGCCAGTTGAAGACTTGTGAGACGTTTGTTTCCAGCTACAATAGTCATTTATAACATTAACATTGTCTACACTGTATTTCTGATCAAATATATATATATATATACACCATTTTTTTCCTGTATTATTTTCCTCTAACCCTACCACCGCTCC
Source organism: Salvelinus namaycush (assembly GCF_016432855.1). Taxonomy (NCBI): domain Eukaryota; kingdom Metazoa; phylum Chordata; class Actinopteri; order Salmoniformes; family Salmonidae; genus Salvelinus; species Salvelinus namaycush. The sequence goes on from NC_052311.1 coordinate 44,556,004, forward strand.
CCTAATTGGAGTAGACGAATGAAAAACAACACTTAGGTTTCTACTTCCAGCTTATAGATACTATATACATTTTACGGAAACAATCTGTTTTACAATAGTTATATTTTGTTTGTTTTTAGTCCTATTCTTCCTCTACCCTCAACCTCTCCCATCTATTTCTAATGTTTGACATTTGACATATATTTTTAACTATTCTGTTTCACAAATGTTCTGAACCTATATAGGAAGGAATGATTGACAAAGGCATTCAAAAATGGCCCATGTCTTTTGAATGAAATGACAGTCACCAGTGACAACTGTACTGTTTGTGACTTGTGTCTCCTTATCAACACAATGACACATAAAAAAAAAATGGCTTTGTTGTCATTTCCTGGAGGTTAACCAGCTTATCTATGTAGCTCGTGCCCTCTCCTCATCCCTCATTTCCTCTCCACAGAAGAGAAAAACTGTTCTCTTTCTGTCCGTATCAGACCCTTTTTTTATGAAGGCTAATTTTAGTTTAGATTTGACCCTCCTCCAAATCTTATTTCTGGCTCCATGCCTACTGCTGATACCATTTCTCTCCTCCCAAATCCCGCCTTTTTTACAGTAACTGTTTCCCTTTAAAAACCATTGCTCTGGACTAATGAAAAGGCTGTCTATTGTCTCTTTGGTTGATTATGGAGTTTCATGAAGTTGCAAAATTGATGTGTTTAATGGAAATGCCTGTGCTGTAACAGTTATGATTAATGGCCTATCGAATATATTTCATGAAGTACAGTTTTCAGTTGCCTTTGCAGGTACATAAGGATGAAGGATCACTTTCCATAGGCCTTATGTGAAAGAAATTATGAAAATACTTCTGTACCAACAAACCCTATTTATTTACTTTAGTTTATTTCATGTTATACTAGCAGTTTTAGCCCGAGAGGGAATTTGCACTCGATCACGTGTATTCAATGCCATTTTTAAAAATAGTTTTTTCCCATGGCAGTTTCAGAAGCCCACTCTAATGTGTTCCAGATGCTCTCCAGATGTGCTTTCCAGCTCACAGACTTCCCGGGCCATGCCAGAAGCATGTCGCTAGTGCCGAGATGGGGGAAACAGATCTATAGGACTCACTCAAGAGAAGACAAAGGCCTAAAATGGTAACAACAAATACTGATATCTCATCAAATATCCGACAGTAAATCTCTCCTTGTTTTTCTTCCTTCATCCTCTATTTTTGTTCATTGTGATGAGTCAACTTGTTTTCAGTTTCAGTATGCTATAAGTTAATGTTCTGGTGTGACTGACGCAACCACTTTTATCCAGCTGCAAAAGTATAATACCGACATGCTTCACTGGCGGATCACTTAATTTCAGTGTGTTTGTATTTTCATGTCTGTGGTTTCACTTTGTCCTTTATATGACTAATTTAACATTTAGATCACAAGTGTGACCCCCTGGCACCTATTCTAAAAGACACATCCAAAAATGAGAAAAGGGTTAATTTATACAGAATTAACTTATATAGTTTTGTTTTTGTGGACTGAAAGCCAAATACAATGCAGCACTGAATTCACAACAGTAGTACAAAAGTGCCTCCCAATGGATGCATGCAGCATTGCAGAATAGTTGCTGAGTCACTGGAGTATTTTGGACAGGTTCTATTTTATATTTTAAAAAAGAGACACAAAATAGTTGATCTTATATACAATGGCAGTTTACACAAAAGATACAAGTAGTTTGCTCAGTTGACTCATGTTCCGCGAACACTATGCTTCAAAATATTCCCAAACATGCTCATAAAAATAAGAAATATGCTTTTACAGGAAAATAATCACTGAGAAACATGGCCCACATTCAATGTATAAAACCAGTCCTCTGTAATTTCTGGTGGTGTTGTTCTTTCAATGAAATATACAATATCATCAATATAAAATAAAACATATTTTCTATCCAAAGGCCGGGATTCAATGCAAGGCATTGAGTGTGCCGTGTTAAAGCACGGCACACTATAACATACTTTTAAAAGTGATTTAGGCTTGGTCCAACGTGTGCAGTGTTTACCATGTAAATATTGGGGGAAAGTCCTTTTTAAAAGGCACATTGTCAGTTGTATTGTGCACTGCGCTATAACCCACCTTGAATTGAATCCCGGCTACAAAGTATTTTGGTCGATATATACAAAGCATTTTGGCCCCTTGCCAATTTTGGTCCCTTGCCAATCAAGTCCAGAATGCCCTCAAACAAAATGGAAGAGTACAATCTAGGGCTGTATTCAATCGTTATCGCGACAGTATCGCGGAAGGTCCGTGTTAAAATATAAAGGTATACTTCGGGATTTTGGCAATGAAGCCCTTTATCCATTTCCCCAGTCAGATGAACTCAATGTCAGATGAACTCAATGTTAGATGAACTCAATGTTAGAGGTAGTTTTGTGAGCCAATGCTAACTAGGGTTAGGGCAATGGCTGGAAGTCTATGGTATCTACTAGCATGATAGTAGATACTTCCAGTCATTGCACTAACGCTAGTTAGAAATTGAGCTAACGCTAGTTAGCAAACTCTTTCAAACTGCACACAGAGACATAAAAATGGTATCCACGGGTTCATCTGACGCCGGGGAAGTAGATAAAAGACTTCATTGCCAAAATCCCAAAGTATCCCTTTAAAGGTAATTTGCGATGCAGCGTTTACCTTAAATGCAAACGCGGGAACATTGCCTTTACATTTTTGATCGAGCTATAAAGCGGATCTTCCGTGATACTTCAGCGATACGGATTGATTCCAGCCCTTAATGTGGCCTCAGCTGGTTTGTCTGCAAAGGAAGCAGATATGCATCATTTCTATCTGCTCTTGCACTCCAATGCCAGGAACATTTTAATTTCACTTCAAGTTTGTGTTCAAGGGAATGACATTACAGAGCCTTACTTAGATGTACCGCCCGGTCATGGTGTCAGTTAGGATTAATGTTTAGTCCTAAGACCATGTACCTCCTCCTGCATAGGGGAAACATTGTGTTAATATTCAGTTAAATCGAAAGCTTGTGTTTATACTCCAAACACTGTATGTTCAAAACAAGTCATGCTAACCTCTCACTATTACAATAACAGGGGAGGTTAGCATGTCTTGGGGGTATGCTATTTGTGCAATATTTGTGTGATATTTAACAGTCTGCACTTTAACCTCATAGTTATGGTATCATTTCAAATTCAAAGTGCTGGAGTACAGAGCCAAAAGAACAAAAAAGTCACTGTCCCAATACTTTTGGAGCTCACTGTAAATATTCCACATACCTGCAGCGCCACACGTTTGTTTCTCTCGTCTCTCAGTTCCTCTTTCATTTCCTGTATGTCTCGTCTACAAGGAAAGAACAGGAAATATATCAATCGATGCACTAAGAGGTCAAAGAAGAGTTTGAAAATGAAGGAATGGTTTACATTTTTGGCAGGAGAGATGTAGCCTGGTTAACCCATACTGAATTGTTTCAACAATGGTGAGCCCAGCATTCAGTCTTGTTTAACCAGGATAGGTGAGGTCTGACTGGAAGTGTGCAGAGACTTTTTCCTGTCTTTCCAGTTTAGCATTTAGCCTTCAGCACCTTCACTAATTGTTTTTTGGGTGTGCTGTAGATTCTGCCTATTATCAAAATCGTTGAAAATATCTTGGTGGAACAATTGAACAAATGGGTTAATGTCCCAGATTCCTCAAGTTTTTTTCCCCCCTGGTTATCTAGAAGTCTGAAAAAATGGGTAATACTACTTACTCATGTCTGTTTTGCAGCAGCTCCAGAGCCATCTTCAGCTCCCTGACCTCAGCGTGTAAGCTGTCCAGACAAGGCTTCTCCTCCTGGGTTGCCCTGGCCTCCAATACAGCCTTGGGAAGTGCTAGCCTGGATGGTACTGGATTCTTGGTAGGATGCTCAGGCTTGGATGGTGGTGAATGACTTTCTGAAATCTGCAAGGTATCTCTGTTTGATTGTCAAGGATTGACAGGTCCAGAATTCAAGCCCTTTAAATTCTATTCAATCTCAGTAAGCTTATTTAAAGTCAGTTGTTACTTTGTGGCTAATTGATACTTTGAGAGAGATGCATTGCTGTTATGTTAATTTTGTGTTCTATGTACTTGCCAGCAAGGCCTAACATGATGATAGAGTATTCATGTATATGGAATCAAAGTCAATTTTGCAAACCTCCAGCAGTTTAGGCAATTTTTCTGCTTCTGTCTGGTCCCTGCCACTCAGAGCCTAGGGTTAGAACAACAACAATGACCTTAATGACGATTTCATTTTAAGAGTCATTCCTCACATCATGGCCTCACTAACCCTTCATGGCATGCAACTTGTCAAGCCACTTATGAACAGGCCATCTCTCTCTCTGGGCGGGTGAGTTAAGACTTAGTGGGCCAGATGGGCCACGTCATACGAACGAATAGTCTTCAGGGAAACTCTGGAGGAATGTAATCTAACAAGGGCCACTATTCTCCACTGATATGCCCCTATGACTGTGATGACAATGATTCCTCTAGGCAGATATGTACTTGTGGCGTGACATTAGAAAATGACATCAGACTAACCAGAGAATGTATCATCATCTCTATGTTAACCTGGGGTTGTGGGTTCATAATGTCACTACATGATGAGTGTTGGGCCACACTGCCCCCCTGTGGTTTCAGAGGGGATGTGGAGTATAGTGTGCACCTTTGGGCAGATATGGACTGGTAACGTCATGACAATAGACAAATCAGGGATTGTATCATCATCGCTATGATAACCTAAGGGTTGGGGGGGTCTACTGTCATGCGTCATGTGATTAAGCCACATTGTCTCCCTGTGGTTTCAGAGGAAACATAACTGTGTGGTGTCCATGTTAGAACACACATACGACAATGACACTAACTCAAAGTAACTCTGACAGCTTCCATGGATGTGTGACTCTGTTCTAACATGCGATCTGTAGTAAATCAAATCCAATACCATTCTTTTGGTTGCATACACATATTTAGTAAATGTCATTGTGGGTGTAGCGAAATGCTTCTGTTCCTAGTATGTCATATGTACACTGTACAGAGGTGCATTCTGTACCATAATAATATTAATAATAATACAATATGGAATATTGTCGCCATACCTGTGGACTGATGACGAGGGCTGATGGAGGTCGTCTCTGTGGGGGTTTGGCTCTGTTGGCTGTGGGGTGACTCAGTTTCTCAGGGGACACGTCCACTCCGTCAAACTGGTCCGAGTTGCTGTCCTCTGAACTTTTTGGTGAAAGGGGAGGGAGATCGCCATTGGCTCTAATGGGGGAAAATATGTAGGCATTTATTTCAGAGAAATTAAACCTTCATTATTTCAGGCCTACACTGGTTGATTCATAAGGTTAACTAGACCCAAAAATCTGTGATGTAGACAAAGGAAATTGAAAGATATGCTTCATTTTCTACAGTTGAGATTTTCTTTTGATTAAAATTGTTGTGGTTCAGTGTGGAAAAAGTGACATCCTGTTGCATGTTTTTAGAGGCAGGTGGTGATGTACTGCATATTGAAACCTCAGTGAGTTCATGTTTAGCCAAGCATTAAGACTTCCCCTTTCAACATCCACACCCTCACTAGAACAAAAAATACGCAACAGCTTTTAATAAAATATACAAACTTGTTTGACCTTTGCAAGTATAATGATTTAATCCCAAGTGAATTTTACAAATAAGCAAAATGCTTTTAGCCAAGGCCACACTATCATTGCATTGCCTCCAACATGTGACAGTTACTCGGAAAGAACAGTCCGAATGGCTTTTTCTTCGTCAGTTGCCCCTTGGTAAAGACTGCCTTTTTGTTTTCCCAGTCGTGTTTGTGTGCGTGTGTGTTTGTTCAGGAAACAGGAAATGGGCTGCTCTCGTCTGTTTAGGCCCACACTGACTCATCCCAGAGTTTCCAGTGCACCGCTCAAGGTTTGGGAATCTTGGCAATTCAGCATTAAGACATGAAGACTGTGCTATAGTAACCTAGGCACCAACCAAAACTCTCCTTCCTTGCCAGTTTAAAGAGAATCAACAGTTCCTGTCTTGATAGAGATCTTTTGCTTTTCTTATTAGTGGCTTTTGCAATTATATAACTACTAAGGCTTCCATATGAGTGCCCTATTTGTCCATTCCGATCAGTAACAAAATCTGAAAGCAATGCTTCATGAAGCAATCCTTCATTTACAAGTCTCACTATTTACTTTCATACTTGATACTATGGAGTGATATTAGTGTCAACATTGGATTAAGATTGCATTCATGTTGGCAATACTATAGTGTTGGCACTACTCCATACTCTACCTAAATAGTTGGTGTTGACTGAGAAAAAAATGTGGTTTGAGAAACAGACGCCTCACAAGTCCTCAACTGGCAGCTTCATTAAATAGTACCCGCAAAACACCAGTCTCGACGTCAACAGTGAACAGGCGACTCCGGGATGCTGGCCTTCTAGGCAGAGTTCCTCTGTCCAGTGTCTGTGTTCTTTTGTCCATCTTAATCTTTTATTTTTATTGGCCAGTCTGAGATATGGCTTTCTCTTTGCAACTCTGCCTAGAAGGCCAGCCTGTTCACTGATCAATTTGATGTTATTTTAATGGACAAAAAAAAGGTTTTCCTTTCAAAAACAATGACATTTATAAGTGACACAACTTAAAAACAGTAGTGGATATTCTAGAATCACTCACTTGCTACTACCAAACTTCAGAGGCTTGTCCTTCACTGGAGGTGGTTGTGCAGGTCTACTTGGAGCAGGGAGCTTGACTTTGGTTGGGGGGTTGCTTCTCAGGTCTTTACTCTCTGGTTTCTCATCTGTGCGCACATGTGCACACTTAAGCATTGCTAGTAAGCAAACTGTACTCGTACATACTTGTTAACAACACACACACACCTTGGTACAATTGTAAAGCATCATCTCCTCTGTATTTTAAAGTATCATTTAATACAACATCTGGTTAAATGAGACTACAGACACAGTAAAACTGTACTTTAATTGAACGGTATCAACATACTGTATCTTACCTTTTGCTTTTGCAGGGCTGCTCTTCTCCATCGCTGAACCCTCTGCCTTGACTAGAAGACCATAAGAGCACAAAATACACACCATATTATACACGGCCACAGCTATCTAACTTGCTACTGGTGTGTTCTCCTCGCTATGACAACGGTGAGTGTTCAACAGCATCAAGACACAGACCTCCAGGGTTAATAATTCTCAGCAAAAATGTACTTAGCATAATTTCATTAAAATGCAAATGAATATTCATGTAGCGCAGAAACATTGTTCATTTTCTTCCATTTGAGTTTGATTAAATTCCAACCAGTATAGTGGCATGCGAAGCCAAGATTCTGCATGTCATAGGAGCAGGCTAGTTCACAGCCGTGTCCAATAGAATCCTACAGAATCCACCATACTGTAGTTACTGTTCCCAATAATCTCCCTTGAGAAGGCCTTGGCTTGGGGGGTGGAACTAACTTATCACAAAGGAGATCCCTCAAGTGTGAACAGCTAGGTATAATAGACTTATGGGAGTGTCTTTTGACAAAGCACAATATTCTGCCTTTCAATTACCATTAAGAGTTGACCAAGTAATTATAGTGTTTAATAAAAAAAGAAATGATTAACTAGAGTGCAGTTAAGGGAACTGACCACAATACAGTCAAGTCAATAACCACATAAATCTACATTATAGCTTTTAGCACATCTCTCAAGATACAGAGGAAGAACATGATGAGTGTCATGCCAACATGTAAGACAATAAACCACCAAAAGAGACTGGTGATGATGAATTCCACAGACCAAGTACCAATACTAAATGAATGAGAATAGAGCCTACCTTCTCAGTTCAAAGCATATGTAAAACTCCCTGACCAAGCCCTTCCACCAATGTGAAGCACTAGAGTTGTTGCAGAGTTGGCTGCTTGGGCCGCTTGTGAAAAGCCACTGTGACAGACAGCGCTCTCTACGGTCCCCCACCCCCTGGCATCCTCCAAGGCATCTCACCCAGGTCATGTGACCAACTGTGTTACATTCCCCTCTCCATCATGGTGTATGACTTCCTGTGACATAACTGCAACCCCCCAGTGACACTAGACGCCAATGGAGTAGTAGGAGCGATGGGGTGGAGGGATTCAAGTGCAGTTTTGAGTTGGGATGATATTATCTCCAAATGACTGTTAGGCCCTTTAATGTTTGAACTCGAACTCAAAGCAAGATATGACCGTTTGTTATTGTTCAGCAAGAGCCAGTGCCTCTCAACTTCAATCAAAGGGGTCTTGTAGCAATAACAAACTTATTTTGAGTATTTGTGCACAGATTTATTATTAAAATACATTATAAGATTGAAATATTGCACCTTAATGTTGTGTACTCCTTGTATTCAATTAGAAAGGCTTTATTTATTTAAAGCTGGGAAGAAACGTCCAGCCTAACAGCTAACTAACAGTTAACGTCTTACACACAAGTTGTAACGTCAGCAGAAGTGTGTGTTTGGAACAAGATCTGGTGCACTTAGATAAAACCTGCCTGTGAACCACATCCTGCAATGTGTGCTACTGACAGTCTCAAGATTGGACTCCCACATCCTCTTTTACTGTTTAAGGCAAAACATGTGTTACATGCTGTCTATCCCTCCCCACTGGGAACAAACTGGTTGAATCAACTTTGTTTGAATGTAATTTGTCAGCGTATTGTTACATGGAAACGACACTGGATTTGAAAGAAGTAATCCACGTCAACTCTTGGTTTGAGGGTGAAATTACAACCACAGGATTATGTCATCACCAAATTTCAACATCAAATATGTCGCACTTGTTTCTTTAAAACAATGTCAGATCATTAGGCTAGGCAGCACCTCCTACTGGATAACTTATTTATAGCTCCCCTTTGGTCTCCCATCCAGGGTTTAAACCAAGCCCTGCTTACAGTACCAGACAAAAGTTTGAACACTCCTAATCATTCAAAGGTTTTTCTTTAGTTGAACTATTTTCCACATTGTAGAATAATAGTGAAGACATCAAAACTATGAAATAACACATATGGAGTCATGTTTTAGATTCTTCAAAGTAGCCACCCTTTGCCTTGATGACAGCTTTGCACACTCTTGGCATTCTTTCAACCAGCTTCATAAGGAATGATTTCCCAACAGTCTTAAAGGAGTTCCCACATATGTTGGCTGCTTTTCCTTCACTCTGCGGTCCAACTCATCCCAAACCATCTCAATTGGGTTGAGGTCGGATGATTGTGGAGGCCATGTCATCTGATACAGCACTCCATCACTCTCCTTCTTGGTCAAATAGCCCTTACACAGCCTGGAGGTGTGTTTTGGGTCATTGTTCTGTTGAAAAACAAATGATAGTCCCACTAAGCGCAAACCAGATGGGATGGCTTATCGCTGCAGAATGCTATGGTAGCCATGCTGGTTAAGTGTGCCTTGAATTCTAAATAAATCACAGACAGTGTCACCAGCAAAGCACCCCCACAACATCACACCTCCTCCTCCATGCTTCATGGTGGGAACCACACATGCGGAGATCATCCATTCACTTACTCTGCATCTCACAAAGACATGCAAATTTGGAATCAGACTAAAGGACAGTTTTCCACCTGTCTAATGTCCATTGCTCGTGTTTCTTGGCCTAAGCAAGTATCTTCTTCTTATTGGTGTCCTTTAGTAGTGGATTCTTTTCAGCAATTTGACCATGAAGGCCTGATTCACGCATTCTCCTCTGAACAGTTGATGTTGAGATGTGTCTGTTACTTGAACTCTGTGAAGCATTTATTTGGGCTGCAATCTTAGGCTGGTAACTGTAATGAACTTATCCTTTGTAGCAGAGGCAACTCTGGTTCTTCCTTTCCTGTGGCGGTCCTCATGAGAACCAGTTTCATCATTGCGCTTGATGGTAGAAACGTTCAAAGTTCTTGCCACTTTCCGTATTGACTGACCTTCATGTCTTAAAGTAATGAAGGACTGTCATTTATTTTTGCTTATTTGAGCTGTTCTTGCCATAATATGGACTTGGTCTTTTACCGAATAGGGATATCTTCTGTATTTCACCCCTACCTTGTCACAACAAAACTGACTGGCTGAAACGCATTAAGGAAAGAAATTCCACAAATTAACTTTTAACAAGGCACACCTGTTAATTTAAATGCATTCCATGTGACTACTTCATGAAGCTAGTTGAGCCAATGCCAAGAGTGTGCAAAGCTGTCATCATAGCAAAGTGTGGCTTCTTTGAAGAATCTCAAATATATAAAATATATTTTAATTTAACACTTTTTGGGTTACTACATGATTCCATATGTGTTCATAGTTTTGATGTCTTCATTATTATTCTACAATGCAGTGGTGGAAAAAGTACTAAATTGTAATACTTGAGTAGAAGTTAAGGTGAAAGTCACCCAGTAAAATACTAGAGTAAAAGTATTTGGTTTAAAATATACGTAAGTATCAAAAGTAAATTGAATTTCTAAAATATATTTAAGTATCAATAGTAAAAGTATAAATCATTTCAAATTCCTTATACTAAGCAAAGCAAACGGCACAGTTTTCTTTTTTTTTCTTTTTTTTTTTCTCCAACACTCAGACCTAATTTACAAATGAAGCATTTGTGTTTAGTGAGTCCGCCAGATCAGAGGCAGTAAGAATGACCAGGGATGTTCTCTTGATAAGTGTGTGAATTGGACCACTTTCCTGTCAAAATGTAACGAGTACTTTTCGGTGTCAGGGAAAATGTATGGAGTAAAAAGTACATTATTTCTTTAGGAATGTAGTGGTAAAAGTAGCCAACAAACCTCTTAAGTAGTACTTTAAAGTATTTTTACTTACGTACTTTACACTACTGTTACAATGTAGAAAATAGTCAAAATAAAGAAAAACCCTGGAATGAGTTGGTGTGTCCAAAGTTTTGACTGGTACTGTAGCTATGTAATTCATCACTATTACCAATGTGCTATCGTGAGAACGATGGTTGAGTGTGCTCCACTTTGAAAATAAATAGATTCGCTGTTGCTATCAAAGTCATTCCAAAGGGTAGGTTTAACAGAACAAATGAAATGTGACCATACTTTACCACTCATTTAACATCAATGATGCTATTTAGGTCTATAGCATTTGCAAAGTCATCACCAGCTATTGTTGTTTACAATAGGCCTAGGGTTTCAACCTCTGGTTGATTTCAAATGTAATGTAATATTGAATTGTGTTTCGTTGTCAACACAACCAAATATTAACATTTGAAGGAGAGTTTTTGCTTTGCTTCCATCTCTGCGACTGACTCAATATGACTTTAATTCCAGTTTGTCTGATATGTTGGATTCGCGACTCCATCTCAACCAAAAATCTAAGTTAAAGAATAGGATTAAATCAAATCAAACTTCATTTAGTGCATTTTAAAGTTTTATTTCATTTTATTTAGTCCTATTTTTAAATGTAGATGTTTGGTTGAGAAAGAGACGTGAAGATAACATATCAAAATATTAATTTGTAGACAAACTGCAATTAAAGTCAGAAGTCAGTTGCACAGATGGAACTATCCAGGAGTTGACAACCAAACACAATATCATTTTTGAACTATAATAAATGAACTTGTCGACACGTTAACAAATTCTATGTTGGATTCACATCTCCACTTAAAAAATAAAAGTTAAAGAATGCGATTTAAGCCAGTGGCTCAGATGGAACTATCCAAGAGGTAGATGCATCTCTTTTAAATGTTAATGTTTGGTTGCGTTGTCAACCAAGCACAATTCAATATAACTTTTTTAGTACAGTAAAAGTTAAGTCTATCTTACAAACGAATGTAACATTCATCCTGAAAATGATTAACACATCCATGGCCACTGTGAGGTTACTGTAACTATACATTTCTTCTTATGTAATCATATGTTCAAGATAGCATGCATAGGTTGTCGCAGGTCTGTGGAGAGCTTCACAATTGCTATAATCATCTGTTCAGAATCTTGAATGCCATTGATAACTTATTATCCACATTGAAATGATGTGGTGTGCCCAGTGGGTCTATTCCTTCATTGAACAACATACAGTCATCAAAACGTTGAGACTAAATATACCACCTATTAAAATGCTAGCACTTTAGACTTTATCAGGTCAAGAGAGGTCAAATTGAAACATTTGAACAGCTTTGAAACTTCCACAATGAACAATCATTTATGCATAGCTATAGATAATTGAGAGGCAAAAAAAACTAGTATCTGAAATAGGGATGATTGGGAGCTTCCATTTATATCATACAAACCACATTTTAGATTGTCAAAGTATCTAATATAGGTGTGGTTGTGTGAATTTGACGCCAAAATAGCTGAGTATTCTGGGGCTTTCCTGCGTTTATATTGGTCTGGACTGAAGAAATGTGAGTGTGTCTGTGGTCTGGTTTGCTAATAAAAACCTCAGTGTGGTTCGGTTACAGACAGCCGACAGACAAACAGGCAGAGTGGATGTTAGCACAAGGCCATTATGAATCATCATCCAAGATTCAAGTGTTGATGTCACAACTTTTTTGGAGAGAATAATATGATCGTCTCTGTGAAATAGCAAAGATCCTGATGTGGTTTCAGTCTTTGCAGGGTTTTCTGTAGGTCTTTATAGGTGTTAAGGTTCTGGATGTTTTGGTTGAGTAGAGAGGAGGTGAGGTGTCTCCCTGTGTCATTGTCACTCAATTTTAAAAGCTACTGTAATTTGACCGGTAGGGTCACCATACTCCCTCAACCTGAGTATAGTATTAAATGTTTTGTAACATGCCTATGTTAATGTCTGTTTTCCATCTACAAGAACAGTATCTGTAAAATACAAAGACCTTGATTTTGAAATATTCAGGAAGCCATTTGGACCACACAAAAGCATCTCATTTTCAGCTGCTAAAACAACAACCTCACACACCCTAAAAACATGAACACCGTGCCAGACTGAACACCACCGCAGACGAAAACAGTAGCAACCGTAGCCATTTCGTTGTGAGAATTCTCTAATTCAGCGCCCATTTGCATCTCTAAATCATATTGGTGTGTCACAGATTGGTGTCACCATAAAATTAGGAATTAAAATACTAATACTAATTATAATAGTAATTCATTGGGAACTCTATGGTATGTTTTGTTGCACCAGCTATTCTGTTTCACCTCATAAGCTCCATCGTCAGCATCTAAATCACAAGACATTCTGTACTGTCATATTGGTATCATGGACTAACTGATGTACAGTATATCCTGTTGCACTGGTCTCTCTGTTAATACAGGAAGTTGCTATCTTTACCTGAGCGTCTTTCCGTGCCACGGCGTGCAGGTGGTTGGCTGGTGCTCCCAGACTGGAGGAAAAGGGACGGAAATCACAACAGGTTGGCTCAGTCTCTCTCTACTGCCTATTTGCAGAAACACACACCCACTGATTAGAGCACCCAGTGATGCGAGCGGCCATTCGTATTGTCTTGTTTATTTTTATTTTTTAAATGATATAAAATGAATACAATTAAAATTAAACTAACACACTCTTTCCACAGACAGACATTTTTGTCAGTGACTCCTAAACTGCAAACGTTGAAGAGATCTTTGAGTCAGAAACCTTTTATAAGTTAGCTATATAAGAAAGACCTGACTGGAAATTTATTTTTATGTCAGCCAACTGTAGATGAAGGGCTTTGTTTTTATTGACCTGTTGCGGTCTAATAAATAGCTCATGTTCATTACTGATGGGTGTCATGGCTGCTTAGGTCAGTGTAATGTAATGGCTAAACCCCCATGGAATGTGTGGGGGGAAATTCCCATTCACAGGGCTACAGCAGGACTATTGCTGGGAACATTTCCCTCATTCCTTGCTACAACTCACTTGGAGACCGTCTGTCGTCGGTATCACCATGACGAAGTTGTCGGGGAAAAAACCTCTGCGTCCGTTCATCTCTCCCTCCCACCAGCCCTCGTCCTCTGTTTCCTTCAGAAGAAGAGATTGTGTAAAGAGCAACTCAAAAAACTACACATAGTTCAAAAAACGACAATGTCCATGCGGACCATGTTCATTGCCCACAGTGGACACTATTATTTGATCTTCAAAGTTATCATAAACCTCCCTTTTCCACTTATATTTTGGCAGTGTGGGAAAAAGTACTCAATTATCATACTTGAGTAAAAGTAAAGATTCCTTAATAGAAAATTTCTCAAGAAAAAGTCAAGGTCACCCAGGAAAATACTACTTCAGTAAAAGTATCTGGTTTTGAATATACTTAAGTACAGTGGTGGGAAAAGTATTCAATTGTCATATTTGAGTAAAAGTAAAAAGTAAAAGTTCATGCTAGACATCAAAGTCCTTATTTTATGCAAACCAGACGGCACGATTCTCTCTTTGATATATACAGTATAAGTCAAAAGTTTGGACACACCTACTCATTCAAGGGTTTTTCTTTATTTTTACAGTTTTCTATATTGTAGAATAATAGTGAAGACATCAAAACTATGAAATAACACATATGGAATCATTTTGGAACCAAAAAAGTGTAATGACGGACTGTCGTTTCTCTTTGCTTATTTGAGCTGTTCTTGCCATAACATGGAGGCGTTTTTCTGTATACCACCCCTACCTTGACACAACTGATTGGCTCAAACGTATTAAGAAGGAAAGATATTCCACAAATTAACTTTTAACAAGGCAGACCTGTGAATTGAAATTCATTCCAGGTGACTACCTCATGAAGCTGATTGAGAGCATGCCAAGAGTGTGCAGAGCTGTTATCAAGGCAGAGGGTGGCTACAAAATATATTTTAATTTGTTTAACACTTTTTTGGTTACTACATGATTCAATATGTGTTATTTCATAGTTTTGATGTCTTCACTATTATTCTACAATGTAGAACATTGTAAAAATAAAGAAAAACCCTTGAATGAGTAGGTGTGTATATATATTGGAGTAAAGTACAGAAACTACTTAAGTAATACTTTAAAGTATTTTTACTTAATGTAGTTACTTTACACCACTGTAATTTGGAATATAATTTATACCATCAGATTTCTGGATGTTTTCCCTACTTATGTAATTGTGCATGCTTTGTCGTCAAGTGGCACATATTTTCACGGAATTGCTCACAAGTCACTTAACAGGTTTGTCTGGTTGAAGAGGAGAAAAAATATTTATGAAATTGTATAACCAGGTAAATTCTAGTCCAAAACTGGAGCAAAATATTCTTGATTTTGGTCCCTAAAGTCATACAGGTATATTGTATTGGGGAACATGGATGACAGCATTCGTACAAACCTTGGTGATGATTGTAACAATGTCTCCCTTCTTTAGATTTAACTCATCCTCGGTCAAGGCTGGATAGTCGAACATGACTTGACAACATTCTTTCACTGAGTAGACATAAAAGAGAGAAGGGAGTGTTATAAAGAGAACCTAAGCAATGCATGGCTGGAATAGGTTGGTTGTGAGATCATGTTGAACAGACGCTGACAGTAATTTATCACAATACCTCATCATGACCAGTGGTGGAAAAGTACCCAATTGTCATACTTGAGTAAAAGTATCGATACCTTAATCGAAAGTTACTCAAGTTAGTCACCTAGTAAAATATTACTTGAGTAAAAGTCTAAAAGTATTTGGTTCTAAATATACTTAAGTATCAAAAGTACAATTATAAATCATTTCAAATTCCTTATATAAAGCAAACTAGATGGCACCGTTGTCTTGTTTTTAAAATGTAAAGATAGCCAGGGGTACACTCCAAAATACATCATTTACAAACAATGCATTTGTGTTTAGTGAGTGCCAGATCAGAGGCTGTAGGGATGACCACTTGTTCTCTTGATAAGTGCGTGAATTGGACCATTTTCCTGTCCTGCTAAGCACTCAACATGTAATGAGTACTTTTGGGTGTCAGGGAAAATGTATGGAGTAAAAAGTACATTATTTTCTTTAGGAATGTAGTAAAGTAAAAATAGTCAAAAATATAAATAGTAAAGATACCCCCAAAAAACGACTTAAGTAGTACTTTAAAGTATTTTTACTGAAGTGCTTTACACCACTGATCATGACTAGCCAATCGACAAGGAAGAATATCAGTCCATACTTCCATATCTTTTTCTGTGAAGGGTGTGAACTGTGAAGCTTTGAGATTAACCTGTTTGAACCATTGACTTCATTAAACTGTGACATCAAGCCAGGGTTAACGTCAACGTTTCTGTGGGCCCACACCCACATAGCCTATTGGGTAAACTGCGGGAATTACTGACTGTCACATGCCAATGATGTGGCTGTCTATTCTTTGTGGACACCTGCCTAAGTGGTAGTTTGGTCCAAAAATAGAACACTTGTCACAAGCAGAGGTCTCACTGTTGTTGTAGTACATCAGAACATATATTCAGCCGAGACATTGCTTTGCAGTTTCATTCAATGTATCAAAAAGTCTCTCCCACAAGGAGGATGAATTTGATGATGGGTACAAGGATGGACCTTTTATTTTGCAATTTAAAATGTATTTCACTCATTTATACGACATACATAAAGTAGGAATAAGAACTATAGAAACTTACAATTTTTTGTTTTGTTCCTAACACTCGTCCTCTGAGGTAGCTTTGTCTTAACAAAAAAACAAATGTATTAAAATTCATCAATGGCATCTCACACCTACGTGTTCAGGAGAAAAACATCCCATGTGTATTGTATTTTGATTTTATCTTGCGTTCCATACCTCTTTACTAAACATTGTATCTGAGAGTTTGCGTCTTGTTTTGCCCTCGTTATGCTTGACATCTGAAAAAGATTGAGGAGGAAGTTCTATAAGGATATATTGATTCAAGTCCACTCTCAGAACATGTACAGTAACTCTGCAGTCCAAAAGAAAAAAGGCCATTTGAAAATCCAACCTTTTGGAGAGACAAATATCTCTTTGGCGAAGTTTGATGGAAACGCTCCCACTTTACCACTTTTCATTCCCATCCACCACCCATCTTCAATCTGTCCGGTGTTAAAAGAGAGAAGTAAAAAGAAAGAGAAACAGAAATATAAGAAAAGCACCGTATAACAGAGTTTCACCAATCATCCACGTGCATAATTTGATCACCCTGTAGCAGGAGAACTTTCCTGCAATGCAGGAAATGTAAAACTCAGTGTATTTCAGGTTTAAAAAGGTTTCTAAAGTTTAATTTATTGTGAAATATCCATGAATCATAATCCACATCAGTGGAGGCTACATGAGGGGAGGACGGCTCATAATAATGTCTGGAACGGCGAAACCATTACCACGAGCCCGTGCTCCTCAATTAATAAGGTGCCACCAACGTCCTGTGATCCACGTAATAACTATAATTTCCTGTTACTGCTGCAGGATTATTTTCCTGCTGTAGCAAACTGGCTCAAATGAAGAGCCTACATCTGTACACACCTCAAAGTAAAGCTGTAATGTGTGCGAGAAACGTGATTTCTCAGGATAATCTTGGGGAAATATCACAATGAATATGCATTGCTGGAAATGTCTGTGTGACTATTTGTTTTTCTGAGCTTTTGGAGGGGTGACATTTTAGTATCATATCATTTTAGTATCATATATCTACTCAAACAAGATAAATGATTTGTGGTTGATCCCTCATGAATTTGCCATTAGAGATATGATGCAAAGAAAGTAAATATGATATGACACTCCAATAAGGAAGTAAAAACATAAACATATCCTTCTAAATAGAGCAGCCAATGTTCTCTCCAACAACCTACAACACATTTACACTGATACTCTATAGCAGGGGTCTCAAAATCATTTGGGTCTAGGGCCTCGTTAAATTGTCTCGTGGGATATTTGTTTGATTCCTTTTCTAGTATGTTGGCAAGTGTCTTCCCATCTATTGATAATCTAGTGTCAGTAATGATAAAAGCAGCGCTTTACCTCTCTGAGGATCTCAATGGTCTCCCCGACAACCAGCTCCAGCTCGTCCTCATTCAAGGGAGTGTAGGCAAAGGCCACCTCACACTTCCTTGTTTGTTTAATCATCATTGCTGCATGAACAAAGCATTGTACCAGCCACAAAATTTGTCAAAACCTTTCTTATTATTGTAAAAAATAATAGTTCAAACTAATGATGAATAGAAATTCAGTAGAGAAATGTAGAAGTAAACAAATACAGAAGTCTCAATGTGATAACTTATAGACTCCAGACTCAAAGCATGACTAGAAGAATTGAAGCTTCTTCGTGTTGTAACTAATTGAATCCCTCAAAGGGACTGTACCATAACAGTTGACCCTGTGTGGCTTTTATCTGTTCCTTCTTTGTACATTATAATTATGCTGTATATCTACACAGGGCCTTTAATGACTTGTTTCAGCCTGTCTTGCTGACAAAGTGTGTGTATCTCGATGGGCACAAACCAAAACACTTCCATATTTCAGTACAATACAGGGTTCATGTTTGATAGACTGGGGAAACAACATATCTGGATACAGTTTTTGTTACGGATCAAGTTATGGGAAACACAATAAGCAGAGTGTCACGGCGGTGGACGTTTAAAGACATTGGAGAGTGACTTACATTTCCGTAGGCTTCTTGGTTCCCTCTTGCTGTCACCTATCAAAAACACTGGCACCTCCTGTGTGGGAAATAAAAGATATAAACACATACAAGGAAAAAGCTAACGAGTCAAGTAATACAGTATACAATGGGTAGTTCATGAAAATGCACATACAGTAGGCTGATCAGAGTTGTGGTCAAATTGATTTCAAATCAGTCAAGGAAGGAAGTAAACTGAAACAATGGAATTTCAGTTCCTTGACAGAATATCATTTCATCTGACTTCCTTCGTCGACTGAATTGAGATGGTATTCATCCTAATCCTGGGACTGAAGGCGTGAAGGCAAACTCTTGATGGACATACCGTACCTTGACGAAGTTAGAGGGGAAGATGCCCCTCTTGCCCCTCAGTTCCCCCTCCAGCCAGCCCTCCTCGCTGGCATTGGTGACACTCGTCACTACGTCTCCCACCTGCACCGTCATCTCATCTCCCATTGTGCCCTCAAAGGCGATCAGCACCAGCACCTCTGAGACACACAAATAGGGGAGGAGGGGGAAGAGAATATGATGTTGCAAGTTTCATTCTCTTTTCAAACAGACCTAAAAATATTGCTTGAGGAACTGCAGTTATTTAGGGTCATTTAACAAATGTGGCCCAACGTCTAGAAGGTTAACACCATAGTCTGGTAACTCAAAGACATAGGGAGGGAAGAGAGATTACGGGGACCCTTTTCACACTATTGTGCTGATCCAAACCGTGTGCTGGCATAGATATTGCCTATCACATTGTTCTCTCTAGCATGGTTTTGGCAACTATAGTGGGTATATAACCAGCTTGTTTGACTCAGCTTGGCTGCATAGTGTGAGAAGGGTAATGGTATTGCACGTTTATTTGAACTCATTAGACAGGTAGTGCCCCAACGTCTAGAAAGGCAATGCTTGTTTCAACAGGATATGTGGTATGTTCCATGCAAGGCGGGGAGGAGAGGAGTAGAGTTGCAATGGACAACAATGTGACGTCAAGATTATTGTGTTTGGAACGTACAGTAAATCATAGGCGAGAAACACGTTTGTTTTTTCCTGACTAAACACCAAGGCCTTTGTAAACCAAATCAGTCTCCTGTAGCATATTTGTGCTTAAACAACACGTATGTAAAGCAAGGTTACAGTACAGTACCGGGGCAGCAAAATGGATACCAAAACATTACAGTTTGGAATTTGCCCTGGGATAGTGACAAGGTTTCTGTTCAAGTAGTTTTTTGGCGAGGAATATATATTTTTTTCTTCAGTACCACACACACCCATTGCCTACAACCAACCTGTAAGTAAGAAAATAATAAAAAATGTACCTTACCCACTGCTAGTACTAGTGCTAACCTGTTTACCTGTCTTTAGGCATTTATGTCAATGTTAGCTATGAAGCAACCCTGCAACACCAAATACAAAAGTATAGTGGACACCCAGATATCTACTACCACTTTGTTTTCTGGATAATAAAGCAGCAAGATCATTATCTCTGTTGTCTGTTTTCTGACAAAGAGGGTGTATAATCTAGAAACATGAACAGGCCTACATATCTGGTATACTAAAATCACCTCCACTCGCAACTATTATTTGGGAATACAAACTATAGTTCTTGTCAATTGCCCTGAATATAACTGATTGATTGACAGACATTGTAAACATTCCCCAAACCCTTCTAGACACTGCTGAATGGACAACAGTTACAATGCACTTACTTACCCATGACTTCTTACAAAGCTTTACTCTCTCTTCTAGACTGTTATGTAAATCCTCTTCAGAGGACAGACAGACACCTCATGCTACAGAAGGAGAACTGAAAGAAAGTATTGCCCAAGGAGCAAAGCTATATATGGCTAGCCAGGGCCCTCCTTCCCTCTAGTCAATCATTAACATCTACTTCGGCTAGTCATGACAAGCCACCAGCCAGGAGGAGGACACCAGCCAGGAGAGAGAGCAAGTGAGAGAGTAAGAGGAGAGAGAGATAGAACAGGTGGGACAGGTTTCTTTTTGGAGAGAGACGATAGGCAAGGGTGAAAAAAGAACATGACCACATTTTCAGCTGCACAAGTAACTGTCATACATTGTATGGGAAAGAAACAAGGCAGTCACAATACGTCAATGTGACGTAATTGTGTGTGGACTGTATGTGTGTGTGTACCCCTTACGGTAGAATAGGTGTCCATTCATAGAAAAGCTTACATTGGAGATTGCAGATAACGAGCATGCTTGACTAAACCTGAACAACTCCGCAATGGCGTGCATGAAAAGGACATTGCTGCAGCAAAGAATAAATTCATTGCATTACTCTCTCAAGTTATTGAACTTTTGTCTTGGAGGCTCCAGGCAGTAATATGTGAACATTTTCACCCTCTATTGCTAATACTGTTTTACTTCATTGAATGGTTTCCCGTTAAATATTATCTACCTCATGTTTACTCATGTTGACCTATATTGTCACAGAAAGAATACTACAGCGACAGGATTTAAATGTTTAGTCCATAACGTTGATTGAATGGTTAGGCTATTAGCTGGCCTAAAGTAGGCTACATGAACGTGCAATACTGTTAAAGACGTCCTACAGCGATTAGGAACTTTTACTGTTGAAGAGCGATATCCCAAGCATAAATACAGTAAAGTACACACACTAAAGGGTAACTGCAAACTTCAAGGGGTAGGGCATTCAAGGAGTTGGTTTGATGGGAATCTGTGATGTCAACAGATGCTTGAGGAACAATAGAGGAGCAATAGAGTAAAAGGCCCACCGCCCCACGTGTGCTATTGTAACAGTTTAACTTTAGTACGTCCCCTCGCCCCGACCCGGGCACCCTCTGCACACATCAACAACAGTCACCCACGAAGCATCGTTCCCCATCGCTCCACAAAGGCCGCGGCCCTTGCAGAGCAAGGGAAACCACTACTTCAAGGTCTCAGAGCAAGTGACGTCACCTATTGAAAGGCTATTAGCGCGCACCACCGCTAACTAGCTAGCCATTTCACATCCGTTACGCTATGTCATGTAAATCAGGTGTTAAATAGGGTGAAAAGGAAACTGGAGTGCCAACTGTGTTTCAGAGTGGGGTTTCAGTGAATTTATGTCAATTATGAAGCTTATCTGCAGCGCAGGAAAATTCTCAGCAGCAAAAGAGGGATCGAATTAAGATCCTACATCTGTAAATCAAAGCTTTCACCACTTCTCTTCCCTATGCACAGAATGCAGTAATGAAAGTCAGTATAACGACTTATACATCTCTGCACTTTGTGTCTAGTGCATGTACTGTGCTCTGCATGTACTGTGTGGCCTATGCTCTGGCTCTTACAACCTTCCCTTACCAGTACAGTATAGACAGGTGTCAATAATGTAAATGTTAGATTTTCAACTCCTTATTGAATAAAGATACATAAAATAAGCAACACGGAAGTACATTTAACAGATGTTAAATTAACCAAAGTTCTTTTTAATTTACATCTGAAAAACATTGGCTATAGGAACCATTTAAAAAAGTTATTGCCCCCAACCACATAAAAGTGAACATGAATGTGTCAACCACAACGTTTATCATGTATATTAAAGAGAAGTGCCTCCCACAGCAAGACATACAAATCCAAATAGTGCAACAGTCTACTTTTTCTATATTTTCTTGAACAGCAAAAATGATTACCTTAAATGACCAAATACCTTAAAACGTATTTTATATTTAACTAAAGTTGACTGTGTTGCACCCCACACAGTGTACTCTGCAATCCAAACTTAACATAGACGTTACACAAGGGGCAAAGTCCCCATTCAATGAAGAAAACCTATCACATCAAAGCATTGAGTGTGCCATGATCTAATCAATCACCAAATGTTCTTAATATACAAAGGAAGCATTGATTGCTACAAATAATTACAAATTGTCGCCTAATCAAAAGTTAAATGAATGACTTTGCAAAGGTATTTCTGAGGCACAGACTTCCAATGGTGAGACATTAATACGTAGTACACACCCAACCCAAGACTAAGTTAACAGTTCTGAAATGTACAAGATATAACAAACCAATACAGGATTCTCAACACACTAGACAAGATAACAAACGTCCAGGTAGCCCATTGTGACTTTGCAGACAGGGTATGTCAATTTATTTAATAACAGTCTCTGTTTGCCAGTGGTGTAAAGTACTTAAGTGAAAAATACTTTAAAGTACTACCTAAGTCGTTTTTTGGGGTATCTGTACTTTACTATTTATAAGTTGGACTTCACTACATTCCTAAAGAAAATAATGTACTTTTTACTCCACACATTTTCCCTGACACCCAAAAGTACTCTTTACATTTTGAATGCTTAGCAGGACAGGACAATGGTCCAATTCACGCACTTATCAAGAGAATGTCCCTGACCCTATTGCCTCTGATCTGGCGGACTCATAGAACACATGCTTTTGTTAATTATGTCTGAGTGTTGGAGTGTGCCCCTGGCTATCCATAAATTAAAAAACAAGAAAATGGTGCTGTCTGGTTTGATTAATATAAGGAATTTTAAATGATTTATACTTTAAAGTATATTTTTAAATTAACTTTTGATACTTAAGTATATTTAAAATCAAATGCTTTTAGACTTTTACTCAAGTAGAATTTTACTGGGTGACAACTTTTTGAGTCATTTTCTATTAAGGTATCTTTACTTTTACTCAAGTATGACGATTGGGTACTTTTTCCACCACTGCTGTTTGCTCTTCTGGGGGACTGTGAGCATCTGTTTCGCTCCACAATGCAGGTCTGTAGAATATAACCTTTGACCCGAATTGGTCCCATTGTCAAAGGGGTCATTTGCAAGATGCTGGACTAGCAAGACCACTATAAACCATACGGCCTAAACCATATAGACCATTAGAAACTGTCCCAGTTGTCATGTAAAAAGGGCTTTCGATTGCCTCTAGCTGTACTTTACCCTGGTAGAATCCAAAAACATGCTACAAAGTTGAATGTTAAGTAGTTGAATGCTACGTATTCGAATCCGTAGGTTAC
The DNA here is from genome assembly GCF_016432855.1 of Salvelinus namaycush. Lineage (NCBI taxonomy): Eukaryota > Metazoa > Chordata > Actinopteri > Salmoniformes > Salmonidae > Salvelinus > Salvelinus namaycush. The sequence continues at coordinate 44,579,508 of NC_052311.1, forward strand.
ATTGTTGAATCCTAAAACAGTATACTGCATTTTCTGCGGTTGACGGATAATAGTGTACGATTTATCACTACTGTATAATAAATAAATAAAATGTGTATCTTCTAGTATAGTATTAATCTGTTTGGCCTCAAAAGTAATTTAATTAGATAAATATGTGTCTGACATATTTGAACAAGTCTAAGGCACAAAAATATCCTCGTCATGCTTTGCAAAAAGGTGTGACTTTCTCGCATCAAGATATAAAAAAAGTGTTATGCAATGTTGCATCAGCCCTGTACTAAGAGGCATAACACCCCACAATGCACTGTTCATAGTGCTAACCTATCAAGCGCAGAGGTTGGTTACGTATAGTTCCTTTTCCAACACAGCAGTTCACTGTCTAACAGTGTTTCTACTATAAGCAGATAAAACACAAGTTAACTATACCCTGACAAAAGTATAACATAATGTTGCATAAAGATATTGTGTCAAAGAGAGTCCTGATTGATTCCTAATGTGTGTATTTGTGCACGGGTAACTCTCTCCCAAGTCCAGCCATTGTGATGGATAAAGGCTGAGAGCAGGGTCTTTTCTTATTGGACAAGTCCAGGTAGTTTCTTATTGGACAATGTTTGTTACTGGACAAGTCCAGGTAGTTCTTTCCTCCCCTGTTTCAGTCTGTTTTCATCCATTTGAACACGACCCAGATGACTTGAGACAGTAGAACATTGCCACTGTGCTGGTACAATGTTTCTCTCTCCCTGTTCTCCCTCACTGCTCAGTGTTTTCAATGTCTTCAGACTTCTCCTGGTCTTTGTGGTCCTGCTCCATTACCTCCTCCTGGGGCTCGCCCTCCTCCTCCCCCCCGTTGACCTGGAACTTGTCATGTGTCCACTTGGGGCTGCTTTTGTTGTTGGGTGGGCCAACGCTGGCCTTCCGGATAATGAAACGGCCCCTGCTGCCACGCAGGAAGTTCCCCCGTCCTCGGTTGTCCACCCACTTCCTCTCGCCCTCCCTGACATCATGCTGAAGGAGAAATGGAAAGACAGGAAAGGAGAGAAAGAATTAATATCTTGAAGTGAGCTTGAAGGTAGTACCATTATTAGCAAGTTCAAATGAGTTGTGAATTTGGTGAATTCACCGATTTGAGTAATGAATTAATTTGAGTATGGAATTTTAGATATAGGCAAGAGGAAACAAATATATAATTTATAATGGCATGGGTACAAACCTACCAAGTAGTATTTTCGGCTCTTGGGGGTGTACTCTGGGTCCAAGTCCTCATTCTTGGGGTGAACTGGTATGGCCATGTTAGGGGGATTACCGTTAGCATTGTTTCCCTGGTCATTTTCCCTGTTCCAGCCCCTTCCTCTTATTCTAAATTGCTGCAATATGAGTCAGACACAGAGAACACAGATCACAAAAACAAGACAATTATTGCACAAATTAAAATAACTATCGATGAGTTTGATTTCTAGATAAATCTTTCCAAGTGCAAAGCCAAAGAAGAAAATAAACTGCTATCATGACATATTTTTCTATTTATAGTTATATAGTTTTTTTCAGGTTAGTTGTGGCGGTACTTTGTATTGTTCTTTTAATGATTCTATTCTTTATCAGATCCTTTACTTTCCAAAATTAATATGAGTGCACATCCATGAGCAGACTTACAAAGCCTCCGCGTCCTCGTCCCCTCTCCGTGGGGCCGCCATAGTCCCCCCGAGGCCCCAGCCTGGCCTTGTTAAAGCCCTCGTCTTTGAGCTCAGGCTCCTTGTGGGTATAGTCTCCTCCCCTGTGAGATTTGGCAGATGAAGAGGAGGAGCGAGAGCGAGATTGCTTCTTCTTGTTTTTCCTGGAGGAAGAGCTTAAGGTTGAGGGACCAAAATAACTTTAAAAGTCAGTTTATTGTTAGCTCCATTGCTTGTCTTGTAAGACCCTGGCTAGTTGTAGATATGTACATGACTTGTAAAGTAAATGTAGTAAATGGAATGTAGTAAAGTAAAGTGATTGTGATGCTTGTGATAGAGAAGTGGTTCTAAAACCTCTCAGGGACCATCAGACCTTTCACAATTTTGTTGTAGCTCTGAACTAACTCACCTGATTCACATTGTCAAAGGCGTGATAATTAGTTGACAAGTTGAATCAGGTGTGCTAGCTATGTAATAAATCAAATACATGGAACTGCGGGGGGCCCCGATGAGAGGGTTGAGAACCACTGCTATAGAGTCTGAGTTGGTTGAACATACTTGGACTTCTTGTGGTGCTTGGAGGATTTCTCAGCGGACCTATCCATGCTAGCGTCTGGGGAGTCTCCTGAATCTCTCCCCCCATCCTGTTTATAATCTCTCTCCCGGGTGGAATATTTTTTACGCCGCTCAATATCCAGACGAAGGTCCATTGAGTCACCCTTAATTTTTTTACCTTCGTCCTGTGCAGGTAAAAATAAAAAAAACACAAGGACATGGACATGCTATGGGTTAGCATTGAGAGGTGCTGTCAGTCTGCAATCAGTCTTGTTTGTACACTGCATGCGAGGGGCCGGGAGAACTGTTACAAGACCATAACTAACCAACAAACTCTGGGAACTGCCCGTTTAACGGCTGCTGTGTAACATTTGACCGTCATAAGTGAAAACAGACCATTCAGGAACTACACTGAACAAAAATCAAAACGCAACATGTAAAGTGTTGATCCCATGTTTCATGAGCTGAAATAAAATATCCCAGAAATCTTGCATACGCACAAAAAACATATTTCTCTCCAATGTTTTGCACACGTGTTTACATCCATGTTAGTGAGCATTTCTCCATTGCCAAGATAATCCATCCACCTGACAGGTGTGGCATGTCAAGAAATTGATTAAACATCATGATCATTACACATGTGCACCTTGTGCTGGGGACAATAAAAGGCCACTCTAAAATGTGCAGTTTTGTCACACAACACAATGCCACAGATGTCTCAAGTTGAGGGAGTGTGCAATTGGCATGCTGACTGCAGGAATGTCCACCATAGCTATTGCCAGAGAGTTGAATGTTAATTTCTCTACCATAAGCAGTCTCCAACGTCGTTTTAGAGAATCTGGCAGTACATCCAACCGGCCTCACAACCGCAGACCACGTGTAACCACGGCAGCCCAGAGGACTTCCACATTCGGCTTCTTCACCTGCGGGATCGTCTGAGACCAGCCACCCGGACAGCTGATGAAACTGTGGGTTTGCACAGCCAAAGAATGTCTGCACAAACTGTCAGAAACCGTCTCAGGGAAGCTCATCTGCGTGCTCGTCGTCCTCACCAGGGTCTTGACCTGACTGCAGTTCAGCGTCGTAACCGACTTCAGAGGGCATATGCTCATATGGCCACTGACAAGCTGGACAATTGTGCTCTTCACGGATGAATCCCGGTTTCAACTGTACCAGATGGCAGAAGGCATGTATGGCGTCATGTGGACGAGTGGTTTGTTGATGTCAACGTTGTGAACAGAGTGCTCCATGGTGATGGTGGGGTTATGGTATGGGCAGACATAAGCTACAGACAACGAACACAACTGCATTTTATTGATTGCAATTTGAATGCACAGAGATACCGTGACGAGATCCTGAGGCCCATTATTGTACAATTCATCCGCCACCATCACCTCATGTTTCAGCATAATAATGCACAGCCCCCTTTGGCAAGCATCCGTACACAATTCCTGGAAGCTGAAAATGTCCCAGTTCTTCCCTGGAAACCCATTTCATTAAGCTCCTGACGAACAGTTATTCTGTATATATAGTGTATCTGTGACCAACAGATGCATATCTGTATTCCCAGTCGTGAAATTCGTAGATTAGGGCCTAATTCATTTATTTCAATTGACCGATTTCCTTATATGAACTATAACTCAGTCAAATCTACAAAATTGGTGCGTTAAAATTTTTGTTCAGTGTACTTTCCCAGGTCTGCACAACACAATGTTGAACCTCTGCAACACAACCTAATGTTGAACCTCTGCAACACAACATAATGCGGTTTCAAACTCCTGAAGGCCGAGTTCATTGACTTTCACGCTGTTTTATTCTCCTAAAATGTTTCCGTTTTGAAGAGAGTTCAATGTAGCCATACCGCAAAATGGTCTCAGTCAATGTCATCAAATGACCGAAGTTATAAGTAGGCCTAGAGACTGTATAAGCACTCTATAAGTACAACAGGTTTTGCTTTTGACTATATTTCCCCTTATTTGTTGAAGAATAATACTTACTATGACATTTGTTTAGAGTCCTTTGAATGGCTTGGACACAGGAGAAATTGGCCGTTTCCATTTCTGACCCCTCATGTTTTTTCGACTCAATGGCCTCATGGGGGCTTGTACCCACAGTATAACCAAATCATCATACGTGGAGGGGGAGTATATAACACACAACAAATTCAATGTGCCTCGTTTTGCATTTGCTTTGCTTTTAGACGTTATGCATCTCCCTTCAAAGAAAAGCACAGGCTTAGACAGAGAACGCAGTCTAAAGGTGGATGGCTGGCTCACTCGCTCGCTCGCTTGCTGTTGTTTTGTCAGGTTTCCCAAAATACTTCATATTTCAAAATGTTCAGTCACCTTGTAACTGCCATCCCCGGAGTTTTTCATCCTCTCAAACAGGTGAGAGTGTTTCTTAAAAGCACTGAGAGAAACATCAATTATCCTGCAAGAGAGAAACACAAGGTCTAACTTTGCCACAGCTCAGGTGGCAAATATAACATAAGCAAGGGATTACTCTAAAACATTTTAGGTCAGTGCTGCTCAGATGAGGACTGAAATGACTGCCAAGAATTACTCTTAGTTTCAAGTCTGCTGCTCAGGTGAGGACTGTATTGAATTACTCTTAGTTTTACGTCTGTGCTGCTCAGGTGAGTACTGAAATGACTGCAAGGAATTATTCTTATTTTCAGTGACGATCAGATGAGGACTAAAATTAATTGTCCACGAGCAATGTATAGACCCGGATGACTCCAGGATATCACATAGCAAACAAGACCACCATTGAACGTGCACTGAATGACAAAAGGTAAGACGAATACCTTTGCAAGCTTTGATAAAACTAGAGGTGATGCCACAGCACACTGAAGGTGAGATGGTCACGCAGAAGGAGACTCTACCTGTGTATCTCGGGGCTCTTTCTTGGCTTCATCATTTCCTTTTGTGCAGCTCTTCTTTGGTACATGGCAAATCGCTCATTTAGAGTCATTCCGTTGGATGGAAAGTGCTGTGCTGTAATCAACAGGAACCAGAACTTGTGTTACACAACAGATATGACCATACATTCTGTGCCAATGCACTTTCCTATTACTTTAAATTCATAAGTTACGCACAGTGTTAGCTTGTGACCATAAAAACAATATTTTCAGCTGTATCAAAGGTTATATATATATTTTAATGTGAGTTCATTAGCCTCATAGGGTCATAAAATGTATTATACCCATGCAAATGTTTCATAGCAATGAAAAACATTTTTGGAAAACTTCTCGAAACCAAATTCAATTAGATAACATTTGTGCCTGAAAAACGACTCCATGTTTTTTTGGTGTACAGCAATATTTTTCCATAATCTTTCCCACACATGATTGCAATGTGTGGCAGGGCTAGATAGGCATACTGGCCAAGCTATTTCACAAGCATTTGGCAACCCTTTTCAGTTTGACCTATCAAATGATATACTCTATAGGCTATATAAACCTTTTGATATCGCAATTGCACCTGTGTTAAAGCACAGCTAGCAGAGAGACTGGTCAGTTGCAAAGGATCATGGGTGAGAGAGGTCAGTCACCTTTTATGTAGTGGACAATGGTGACAATGTGCTGTGCAAACAGCTCTGAGGGACTCCTTTGTAACTGTGTGGACTGAATGTGCTGGAAGACAGAGCGAAACTCCTGCTCCTTTTTAGTAGGATGCACAAGATCCCGTGATGACCTTCGCTCACCAACCATAAAGCCAGAGGAGCTGGGGAAGAGACAAAACAAAAACATTTCATTTGATGTTTCACCTCTTCCCTTTATGGCGAAAATAAACAGAGAACAAAGAGAATGGGATCTTTCTCATGAGACTTTAATAAACACCTGAAAGATTTAATCGGGAGGGGTAATGTCATTATCTCAATTGTCATAGCACACATCTTTATTCATTTTGACAAAGCTCATGGTTTCATAGAACTATGACTCAAAGAGGCTATAAAACATGGTCCAGGCCTGAGCCAAAGAGTGTGTCTCATGATTCATGGCTTCCTGCTAATGGAGATTGAAACCTATCCAAGGCGATAAGGCATCAGAGTCTCTATGTGAATCTATGTGATGATGGTGCATACTGCTTACCTTGCCATGTCATCTCTGAGAGAATCCATTCTGACACTGAACTCCGCTCCTCTTTTCTCAGAGGCCCTTGGGGGAGAGTCCTCCCCCCTGACCACGAACATCTCTCGGTCAGAGTTCCTCCATGGTGCGGGTGTGGGGGACAGGCTGGAGGCAGCTTTCTCCTTCCTCCTGTCTTTGCTGACGTTCTCCGGGGAGAAGCCTCTGAGCATGCCCGCAATGGCCTCTCTCTTGGCCAGGGCCGCAGCTATGGCCGCAGCCTTCTCCTGCTTCCGGCTGCGGTAAATCTCCTCCGCCATGGCATCAAGATCATCATATTTGGCAGCCACCTGCAAGTTGGCCAGGTCCTCCCACTTGCCGAAGCGCTCCTCAAATAGCTCGCGGGCCGAGAGGGTGACTTTGCTCTTGGGCTTGGGCGACTCGTCGTCCTCCCGGTCATGCTCTTTGCGGAGCACCTTGGGACGGGGCTTGGGTATCAACTCCTCTTCCTCGCCATCGCAGGAAAAGAAAGGGGAGGCTTTCAAGAAGTGGTTCAACGACACATTCCCATCATCGTCAAAGTCTTCCCTGTACTTCTCATTCTCCCCTTTGTCGGGCTCTCTGTCAAAGATGCCCCCAGAGGCCTTCATGCCATTCCCTTTCTCCCGCTCCACATCCCCACCATTGGTTTCCATCTCTCTGCCATTCTCCCAACCGGACTGCTTTTTCTTATGATTGTGCTCTTCCAAGAACCTAGACAATGGCAAAGAGAGAAAGAGAAACAACTGTGTTTAAATGCATCTTGAACAACAGTTCAGGTGAGTGCCCTGCAACTTTATTACAAAACAATGCGAAAGAAATAAGGATGCTTGTCAATGGTGTAGGTAAAAATCCCATTTATTGTGGAAGACTTAGGGTAATGGATGATAAAGTTGTAAACATAGAATATGACGGCCAGCAAAAGATCTCCCTTCTTCAAAGGCCCAAGCCATGAGGGATTTGTCATGGTTAGTGCAGCGTTGACTGGCCAAGAAAACACACACATCTCAAACCTCCCAAGGGTCTGGTATGCCTTCTCAACTTACAAACTCCTGTTTCAGCATGCTATGACGACCACCACTTCCCCAAGGGCTTAGGGCCATGAACAAATACCAGGGACAAATCATTCTACGTGGTGCATGACGCATTGGGAAAGAACCATGAATTCTAAATACAAATAAAAGACTCATACAATTGGCACATTACAACGATCTACTAACCTCACTAAATGAAAGGTTTCAATAACTATGACAGATATTTCCTAGCCATGAAAAGGGTCTTTGACCAAAATGTTGACAATAATCGTGTGCTACAACGTGAACTTGGGGGCAGTAAATTCTTGCACCAAAAATGAGAAAAACATGGTAGTGTGTGTGTTAACCTTTCACTTCTAAAGATATTTCATAAGTGGCAAAGAGAAAAGGAGACAAATATTTGTATTACCTTTTGAACACTGAAGAGATAGCTGCTTTATCCCCTGCCAGGTTGTCTTTAGAGAAGAAGCCAAAGCCAGAGAACACAGGTGTGGGGCTTTTCTGAGAAGGGCTTTTGGTGGAAGGTGAACTGCCCACCGTCTGTATCTGCCATGAGGGGGCACCATTGTAATTGGGGCCATTAGCATTAGTGCTTTTAGGAGAGGGACTAGACTGGGTCGAAGCTGGAGCGCCCTGACCAATGATAACAGCTGAGCGCACCTGAGGACTTGACCCCTTGGGGCTGTTGCTGTGATCCGTCACGCCCTGCCAGTTAGCCTTGGGCTTGTCCCCACTGTCGCCCCCATCAGGCCCTGCAGACCCCCCTGTGTTCTCCACGGGCTCACCATGTCCTCCTCCTCCTCCTCCTTTCTTCTGGACCTCCTTGGAGGCAGAACGCTCCTCCTTGACATCCTTAGAGTTCTGCGTAGCCGACCCAGAGCCCGACCTGCGTGTGGGAGAGGAGGAATGTGAGGAAGAGGAGTGGTGGGAACGCCGGGATCGGGGCGAGGAAGAGCGGTCCGAGTACTTGGAGTGGCTGTGGGAATGAGGGCTACCAGAGCGCTTTTTAGGGGTACGGGATCGTCCCCGTCTCGGGCTGTGGGGTTGTTGCTGCTGCTGCTGTTGTTGCTGCTGCTGCTGCTGTTGGGGGTGCTGCTGCTGTTGGGGGTGCTGCCTGTAGTTCTGCCAGTTATTGGGGCGGTAGTTGTTATAGCCGCCTCCCCCACCCCTCTGGAAGCGCCCCCGTGGGAAGTAGCCACTCCCTCGGCCTCTGAAGTAGTAGGGCCTCCGGAAGCCTCGGTGGTAGCCCCGGAACTCGCGGTTATTATTCTGGTACTCCCTTGGGTAGTTCCGTTCTCGGTTATTGTGGGATGGAGAATGAGATCTGGAGCGCGAGCGAGTGCGGGACCTAGAGCTTTGAAAGTGGGAGAAAGAGAGAAGGCAGAAGGGATAGAGAGATGAAAGGGAGGGAAGACGAAGAGAAGATGACTGATTACATCTTCCATTGTATAAATATCATTAGAAAAAAAGTACTTTGAGGAATAAGGTGTGCAATGCTGTTTTTCTCAAGACTATAAACAACCTTATAGCCTGAGCAATACATTTGTTTGTGTTGCTTAAGAAAGTGATGCTGTCCTCCTTCCAAGACCTTTGAAACAACTAGGCCAACACATTTTGTTTTAAGTTCACATTGGGTCTACAGCTTAAAAAATAATCAAGTGCCTGCTGGTTACAGGAAGAAAAGAAAAAAAAGGGACAGACACTCATGTACTTAGCAGTTTTGTTTCTGCAAAGTACATCATAATCCCATGTATATGGCACACTGACGCATCTGTGTGCATCTGACAAATATATTAACAGAGGTAGCAAACCACATCTTAAAATGTAACTGCTGGGAGGTGGGAATACATGGGTGCACAATGGAGCAATGGAGAAAAACAGACTTCTCGATTCATCTAGAGACATGGCTGTGAGGACTACCCAGTCCACATGGTGGCTCCATAGCACCATGGACACTAAAGCATAACCGAAGTAGCCTTCAGTACCACTAGACAAGTTTCTCCAGGTTCTAAACAATCTATCGCCTCTGTAAGTATTAAGATTTAGTTGACCATCTGTAGCTAAGATGGTCCATCTTAGCTACAGTAAAGACAACAACCTCATTTAAAGAGGATACATCTGAGACTACTCACATATCAGCACGATCCGACGATAAATAGCCTGGTAAATAGTCAGAATCCTTTGATAACATATGAGTTAAAAGTCATCAAAATCTCAAACTGCTCAGCAGCTTTGCACTGCAGTCGATATCCCTACGCAGGCAAAGATGGATAACTTGCACAAATAACAAGGAGAAATTCAAACTACAGTCAGCATTACAGAAAAATACCTAAAATTACATCACTTAGACTAAAAGCGCACAAAATCGAAAAAGAAAACCACTATTGACAGAACAATCTAGTACTCCTAAGTAAGACCCATCTGGAAACCTTTGAAGTAAATAACAGAGCCCTGCGGTACTACTCACCCAGTGTGTTTTTTCATTGGAATAAAGAGTAGGTAGAGAAGATAGTGCACCGAGCAGCATTGCACACTCACATTGAAAGCAAGACACTCTGCGTCTCTTATGCTAAGCACTAGAGGAAAGAGGCAGTCACATGGGCCATATGGGAAAAATGTCTACTCTAATCCTTCAAAGCAAAAGGAGGGGGGCTCGGCTTGCCAATTACCCTGGCTGGCCAGCCTGCCCAGAAACCTAGGCTAAAAGGAGAAATTCAGTCAGCCAGCTACTATATACAGGGATTTAGGACAGCTAAAAGCACAGTTTTATGATGGAAATGGCCTAATATTACATAATACAGCATGTACAGCATTTTAAAACCAAACAATGTAGGCTATCTTTGCATTGGATTTAAATTTCACTTGAAATGCTAAAGATTTGTGGGTAAATGCAGTACTTTTGATGAAGGAACATTTCATAGAATGCTTACATCTAAAATAAGTCATGTTTTTGGCGTGTGCCGTCTTGTACTGTGAGAGGGTTACATTCCATACACTAAACAGTGATAGGCCAATCCAGGTCCAGCATTGACTTGCAAGTTCAAGCCATCTCTTTTCTGAACTCACAGAACTCAAGACCATGGCTTAATAGTGCCATGCAGTGTCACTCCACGGAGAAGAGCTGCCATGCATTTTAGACTCCACAAAACAATTCTGCCAGCAGCAAGAGTGGCCGGTGGCGTCACACTCAAACCAGTTTCCCTTGCAAATGAACAACATTGCAGCCGACTGACAGATTCATTTCCATTTAGGGCTACACATCATAGTAAAAGCACTAGGTAGATGTTGAACATGTAGCCTATTAAGGAATGCCAATATCGTAGTAAGGGAAAAGGGGGTACCTAGTCAGTTGTACTGAATGCATTCAACTGAAATGTGTCTTCCGCATTTAACCCAACCCCTCCGAATCAGAGAGGTGCGGGTAATGCAAATAATTCTGAAATGTTTCTGGTGCAAGTCAAAGGCCTGTGTAGTAGTGGGAGAGCTCATTACAATAGCCAAGAACCAAGTCTCACTGAGGCAAGTGTGCCATCACAGCACCAGAGCTCTTTCCCACACACATCAATTCCCTTCGTATAAAGTGCACCCGACCCTGGGTAAGGCCAGTACAAAGCTGTTGTCGCTCTGCAGTTAATATGAGCGCCAACTCACCATAAAGCACAGGAAATGCATGGGTTGAGGCAGGAAATCAAAAAGTGTATGCTTCAGCACCACTGTAACCCCTTCCAAGCACACTCAAATATTACACCATGGACATCTGCAGAAAGACTGGGGCGTCAGCTATGACATGACACCTTGACTGTAACGAGTACACTGAGAGTCGGGAAACAAGTTCAGGGAGTGAGTGAGTGTTTTAATAAATAAACAAACCAACAAACACGAAACACAAACAACGCACCGACATGAAACAGAGTCAATAACACCTGAGGAAAGAACCAAGGGGAGTGACAGATATAGGGAAGATAATCAAGGAGGTGATGGATTCCAGGTGAGTGTCATGAGGCGCAGGTGCGTGAGACGATGGTGACAGGTGTGCGGGATAATCAGCAGCCTGGTGACCTAGAGGCCGGAGAGGGAGTATACGTGACACTGTCTTTGAAAAAATCTATTTTGTTTATTGAACTACACTAAGTGAAGTGGATTTACACCCATTAACATAATTGAGTTAAAGGAATTTCATCATGGGTCTCTGATCTGACCTACACATAAATGCATAACTATGGATATGAATGTCATTCTCTTCATGGTGATGTATCCTGAATAGGTACACAAAGGTAGAAATATGCAATATCCTCCTTTGCATATTTGGATATTATTTTTAATGAGCTCCGCCACCAAACAAGACCCTATTTGGTTGGTCCGGAACGGACCAAATCTGAACCAATCATTGACGTCTATGTTTCACAAGTTTGGACATCAAAGTACAGCACAGTAGAGCTCAGTAGAGTATAGTAGAGTACAGCACAGCACAGTAGAGTAGAATTCAGTGCAGTACAGTAGAGTTCAGTAGAGTAGAGTATATTAAAGTAGAGTAGAATTTAGTAAAGTATAATTCAGTTCAGAACAGTATTCGGAACTGTACAGTTCAGTACAATACATTATAGTGTACTCAACTCTAGTGTGGTCTACTGTGTACTGTACTGAACTCTACTCCACTCTATTCTCGAGTACTGAACTATACACTGCTTTTCTTTACTTTACTGTTGTAAGGGGTGCGTACTGGCGGCAGAGAAGTCAGACGCAGGAGAGCAAAAGCTGTGTTTCCAACGGCGCAGTTTAATAACAAAAGCTCACCGGAAAACAGAACAATCAATGGGTACATAACCCGACGCACACCAGACAATACGTGCACAAGCACTTACAATAAACAATTCCAGACGAGGACATGGAGGGAACAGAGGGTTAAATACACAACATGTCATTGCTGGAATTGAAACCAGGTGTGAGGGAAGACAAGACAAAACCAATGGAAAATGAAAGGTGGATCGGCGATGGCTAGAAGACCGGTGACGTCGACCGCCCGAACGCCGCCCGAACCTGGAGAGGGACCGACTTCGGCGGAAGTCGTGACAACTGTACTCTACTGTGCTCTACTGTACTGTAATGTACTGTGCGTTCCAATTTTGTGTAACATAGATATCTATGATTGGTTCAGATTTGGTCCGATCTGGGCCAAATGAAGGATGAGGATGCTGCTGGTTACAGTAAATGGAAAGAGAGGGGGCTCATGGGTAGGTGTCAGTAAGAGCTGTGAGAGGTGACATTAATTGGAGGTAGAGAAGGAGAGAGAGAGGGAGGGGTTGTCCGACTCTTCACACTCTTGTTTTGACCACCTGACGACAGAAATAGAAAGGAAACCGTTATCAGCTGAACATAACCATATTCCAGTGGAAGGACAGTAGCAGGTGACCCAACTGTGGTTTGTGACTACTATGATTTCCCATTTTAGCCTATTAAAATAGCAGAAATTCTGTTACCGATCTTTCTGAAATTCTGTTACCGATTTGGTCGCAGAATTACAAGTTTTATCCACTTAATAATTCATAAACAAAGTGTATATTAGTAAAAACACTATAACTAATTGATAGCTCTACCTTTACTTGTTATTTCTGTGAACTTTCATTATCCTCTCTCCTCTTATTAGAAATTAGAAAATATCTTAAAGATAGAGTATGTGGGATATTGGTAACAGAATTTCAAGGCACAAGGCAATGTTTCTTAAACTTACTGAAGGCAGAAAACATGTTAAGTGTTGATATTATTTGGCAGGGGTCTTTACTTCAACATTATTGTGTTTTAATGTATTTCTAATTTATGACTTTATGACTTTCTCTGGTAGATGTTTTATAAGACCCATTTTCCATGTTTGACAAGAAATCAAAGCCTTCGCTTATTCCAGCTTTAAATGACGTGCAGCTTATAAAGGCTTCATAAAGCCTTCAAAAAGCCTTCATAAACACTACATAAATGTGTTACAAATAATCTATAACTATATGTCATGCCTTATAAAGAAACTAAGAAACGTAGATTTTTTTGTGTAGTTGCCCTTTAATTCTGCGCTCATGCCCTGCACTGTTGTTTGGTTAGAGGGTTTTCCGTAGTGCAATAATCGCACATGTGATGATTATGTATTCCATATACAATGATTCGTATTGTGACCGCCAATGGAATGGGTGGAGTAAATGGCCAGCAACACTTCATATTATTCAGAGCCCCAAGAAATGACACCATATATACAGTACCAGTCACCTACTCATTCAAGGGTTTTTCTTTATATTTACTATTTTCTAAATTGTAGAATAATAGTGAAGACATCAAATCTATGAAATAACATCATGTGGTAACCAAAAAAGTGTTAAACAAATCAAAATATATTTTCTATTTGAGATTCTTCAATGTAGCCACTCTTTGCCTTGATGACAGCTTTGCACACTCTTGACATTCTCTCAACCAGCGTCATGAGGTAGTCACATGGAATGCATTTCAGTTAACAGGTGTGCCTTGTTAAAAGTTCATTTGTGGAATTTACTTCCTTCTTAATGCGTTTGAGCCAATCAGTTGTGTTGTGACAAGGTAAGGGTGGTATACAGAAGATAGCCCTATTTGGTAAAAGACCAAGTCCATATTATGTCGAGAACAGCTTAAATAAGCAAAGGAAAACGACAGTCATTCATTACTTTAAGACATGAATGGACATTAGACCGGTGGAAATCTGTCCTTTGGTCTGATGAGTACAAATTTGAGTTTTTTGGCTCCAACCACCGTTTCTTTGTGAGACAGAGTAGGTGAACGGATAATCCCTCCATGTGTGGTTCCCACCATAGAGCATAGAGGACGTGTGATGGTGTGGGGGTGCTTTGCTGATAACGCTATCAGTGATTTATTTAGAATTCAAGGCACACTTAATCAGCATGGCTCCCACAGCATCTTGCAGTGATATGCTATCCCATCTGGTTTGCGCTTAGTGGGAAGGCCCTAAAAATTGTAAAAGACTCCATACACCCTAGTCATACTCTTCTCTCTGCTACCGCACGGCAAGAGGTACCGGAGCGCCAAGTCTAGGTCCAAAAGGCTTCTCAACAGCTTCTACCCCCAAGCCATAAGATTCCTGAACAGCTAATCAAATGGCTACCCAGACTATGTGCATTGCCCCCCCCCCCCCCAATACGCTGCTGCTATTCTCTGTTTATTATCTATGCATAGTCACTTTAATTCTACGTACATGTACATATTACCTCAATTACCTCGACTAACAGGTGCCCCCGCACATTGATTCCGTACCAGTACTCCCTGTATATAGCCTCACTATTGTTATTTTACTGCTGCTCTTTAATTATTTGTTACTTTTATTTCTTATTTTTTTACTTATCTATTTTTTACTTAACACATATTTATCTTAAAACAGCATTGTTAGTTAACGGCTTGTAAGTAAGCATTTCACTGTTGTATTCAGTGCATGTGACAAATACAATTTGATTTTATTTGTATTTCAACAGGACAATGAACCAAAACACACCTCCAGGCTGTGTAAGGGCTATTTGACCAAGAAGGAGAGTGATGGAGTGCTGCATCAGATGACCTGGCCTCCAAAATCACCCGACCTCAACCCAATTGAGATGGTTTTGGATGAGTTGGACCACAGAGTGAAGGAAAAACAGCCAACAAGTGCTCAGCATATGTGGGAACTCCTTCAAGACTGTTGGAAAAGCATTCCTCATGAAACTGGTTGAGAGAACGCCAAGAGTGTGCAAAGCTGTTTAACACGCGCTATTTCATAGTTTTGATGTATTTACTACTATTCAACAATATAGAACATAGTAAAAATAAAGAAAAACCCTTGAATGAGTAGGTGTGTCCAAACTTTTGACTGGTACTGTACATTCTATAGACCCTACAGAGTACTCCCTACAATACTTTTACTGCAGCACCCAGAATAGTTATTGCTTTATAAGCCAATGTGAATGTGGGGTGTGGTTCTCTATCAGAGGCAGCTGTCTATCGTTGTCTCTGATTGAGAACCATACTTAGGTAGCCTTTTCCCACCTGTGTTTTGTGGGTAATTATTTGCCGTGTGTGTTTGTGTGCACCTCGGTTTGCGTCACGCTCTTTGCTGTTTACCTGTTTGTTTTTTGGTTGTATCGGTTTCACTTTCATTAAAAGATGTGGAACTACATGCACGCTGCGCCTTGGTCGATTTATGACAGGGAGTTTGAGGATAGCGAGCGTGACACAAGCAAATGAACCTTTATTTGCTGTAATTTAAAGTAGTTAAAGGGTTGAATTAGATTATATACTGTAGCTACCTCAGTCGTTATTTTAAATAATTTTGGTAATTTTACAGCAATTGCTAGCTAGATTAAATTTAGCAAGCTAGCTAGCAGGCTCAGCTAAATAAAAATCCCCTTAAATACATCCACGTCTCATAGTCACGTCATGAAATTTGTAAATGAAAGGGGAATATAATAATATGAATCGAATGGAATTTCCCATCTCCCCATTTAGTTTCTGGCGCTGCACAGAAATGCCCTTATCCAGATGGTGTGACAAAGGCATTTCCTAACAGACATGCTAACTTTCTTTGTTGTTATGTTTAAGGTTGGAACCAACATCCAGTACCTCCATGAGGCAGAGAGGCAAGAACCATTTGTCCGCCATCTCAGGGACAAGCTGCACTATTCACAGTTCTGTGCAATGTTCAATGTAATTGCATTGCTGGACTTGAAACTTTTAACTATTTGTATTGTTTAAAAATATGCATATGAAAGGACATGTATGGGTTAAACATGTCTTTGATGTTTATTTGTTAGAGATAATTAATTTGTGTTAACATCATTAAGCCTTGATGTATGTGTTAGGAATGACCAAAGGTGTCTGACTTTATAGTAAGTACAGCATCATATTACTTTATTTTTTATTTAACTAGGCAAGTCAGTTAAGAACAAATTATTATTTACAATGACGGCCTAGGAACAGTGGGTTAACTGCCTTGACAGATTTTTACCTTGTCAGCTCGGGGATTCGATCTAGCAACCTTTCGGTTACAAAATGTTTCTGACTTTAAATGAAGTAAAGCATCATGTAATATAGTCTGAATGGATGTGCTATGAATGACCGAAGATGTCTCACTTCAAAAAAAGTATTACAGGACACTACATAGTGTCAGTAAATAGGTTATTAACGTTCTGCTGATTTATGAAGGTTCTCTCATGATCCACAGGTTACTGTGAGGTATTTAAATGGGTTAATGGACCTGCAAAGCTTTTGCGTGTGTCAGAGCCAAGATGATTTGGAGTAGTCCAACCTGAGACCACCGCAACAGGTATTCCTCTTCTGTTCCCATGCTGGAGACCAGGGCTTGATTACAACCTGTTACAATGGTGCCAACATTTTGTGGCTGATCTTTCAGCGGGGGAGTGGGTGAATGTGTCAAAGACCTGATGGACCCAACACCGCTCGTTTTTGTTGTGTGCGTGTTTGTGCACCGAGGAACATGTAACTTGGTTCCAGAAGAAAGACACTTTCAATTTCTTTAGGTTGGGAGCTTTCATCAAGGTAAGTGTTTCTTGGTGTAAAATCGTCTCCAGGCTATTGCACACATATAAGCCTGGGATATCAACCATTCAAAGTTGTCCTTAGTGGGAGCAACCATATCATTCTAAAGGAGTGACCTTACTGAGTAACGTATTTGTCATTGTCACTAGCTAACACAGTAAAAAATAAATAATTATGGCAAAATCCTGCCTACTTCCACAATTTATCTTCTTAAAATGTGATTTTAAATCTAACCATAACTAATAAAAGCCAAGTTTGATGTGTTAGTCGTCCAGAACTTCCGCACATTTGAGTGGAAGGGTCTGCGAATGAGATTAGGGGTCTTGTGACTAACATGACTTTTATTTTAGATCGTAATCCAATCCTTCGACCCAACATCTCACCCTTTATAAAGCACATGGTTATATCACATTCGACATAGTGATTTATGTTACATTTGACATTGGTGATTATGTCACACGGTCATACCACATTTATGGACCCTTTATAAAGCATGATATAAGGTAATAGATACTTTGTAACACATTTATGACTCAGCTTTCATTTGACACCCAATTTGACATGCTCCTATGAACTTCACATGTTGGTGATGACAAATGAAACATGCCATGCACACAATTTGACATGCTCCAATGAACCTCACATGTTGGTGATGACAAATGAAACAGGTCATGCATTGAGGCCCAAAAATAGCATGTATAGTCCACACATAACTGTTGGAGGTCAGCAACCAATCAGGAGCATTTAAAACATTTAAAACCTTGACTAATCGACATAGCAACAACCTTTGTTGGGTCAAAAGCATTTCTTACAATCTATGTGTAGCATATCTGTCAAGACGCTGTCAGCAGCTCTTATCTCGTTTTCCATATAGACAGAAAGACGGAAACAATCTTTCTCAGAAAAAGTGTTGTTGTCTTGTTTCTGTTTCAAAATCTTCTTCAGGCTCCCTACGCATGTAATGACCTTTTGTGAAATTTATAGACAGAAAAAAAATACTTCATAAGTCCTTATAAGGTGGAATATGTTGCCTCATCCATCTTAACCTGTTTATAGACAAAATAATATGAATTCTTAACAATGCCCTAGTTTGAGGTGGTCCTAGTTTGAGGTGGTCCGTAATTTGTAGGTAAGCAAGTTAGATAAGTTACAGTAAGTTACGTTGTTAGCCACCTGTAGCGATGTTTCCGAGATCTGGATCGTGAGCTGCTTCTGGAGCGGGAGTGGGACCGAGACTTGGAGGCTGACTTCGTTGCCTTGGACATCACTGCAAGCTACCTCTTTGAGACAACAGCCTGTCAGACAAACAGAGGGGAGTCAGTGATCATGAGCATCTACTCAATTTCAACATTTCACCGACATTTTAATAGGCCCACATAGGCAACATTGAATAAGTAGAACAAGGAAAAATTTTATCAGCTAAAGTGCTGGTCATAGGATTAATAAACTTGATTGACTGTGATTTAATTTTTGCGTACAAAAACGGATATTCTTCAATGAGGCCTACTACATAGGAGATACCCACACTTTAATACAACTTAACAAGATAAAGGATTCTTTTTTTGAAGATTTAGAGCAAAATGGCTGTCAAAGGGTAAAAGTGGGCAAATCTGTAAATCACTGTGACCGAAGTGTCAGGTGGCAAACTACAACCAGACGGCTAGGCCGCTGAATGATTATCTACAGTCAATGCAGAAACAGAGGGATTAAGATAAAGAGCTATGACTCCAGAAAACCATGACAACAATACCTCCAAGAGACATAAAGCTTTTGTGCAAAAATGTGCAGTGAAGCAACTTTAAAAGAAGTGCAAAAAAAGCTACTAGCGTACACTAACTATTGCTGCCAAAATACTGTTGGAGAACAGTGTGGATACTGCAGCAAGTAACATAACCAGTTTCATGTAGTCAGTCAAACCAGTTTCATGTAGTCAGTCAAACCAGTTTCATGTAGTCAGTCAAACCAGTTTCATGTAGTTAGTCAAACCAGTTTCATGTAGTCAGTCAAACCAGTTTCATATAGTCAGTCAAACCAGTTTCATGTAGTCAGTCAAACCAGTTTCATGTAGTCAGTCAAACCAGTTACATGTAGTTAGTCAAACTAGTTTCATGTAGTCAGTCAAACCAGTTTCATGTAGTCAGTCAAACCAGTTTCATGTAGTCAGTCAAACCAGTTTCATGTAGTCAGTCAAACCAGTTACATGTAGTTAGTCAAACCAGTTTCATGTAGTCAGTCAAACCAGTTTCATGTAGTCAGTCAAACCAGTTACATGTAGTTAGTCAAACCAGTTTCATGTAGTCAGTCAAACCAGTTTCATGTAGTCAGTCAAACCAGTTACATGTAGTCAGTCAAACCAGTTTCATGTAGTCAGTCAAACCAGTTTCATGTAGTCAGTCAAACCAGTTTCATGTAGTCAGTCAAACCAGTTCCATGTAGTCAGTCAAACCAGTTTCATGTAGTCAGTCAAACCAGTTTCATGTAGTCAGTCATTTGCATTAAGGAATCTGTTTCATTCCAGTGATGAGACTGAACTTTTGACTTGTATTAGTCCCAAGAAAAGATGAGGAACCTTACACTAAGTCTGCTTACGTCTAGACGTCACTATAATGGGATAGATGCATTTTAGGCTCAAGCCTCTATACACACTTTATATATCCAGTAACAAATGGAACAATCACCTTACATTCCACTAGCCTGTCACATTGTCCCTAATTATTGTGCTAGTCTAAGAATGGTTGATGGGAATGTTTGTTCTCCCAAGAGAGGAATCCTTATAGCCAGCTGTTCAAAAATAGACTAATGGCAGCTTTCAACAAAGATAAAAGAGGAAAGAGTAGGGGTTGTTTCACTACTATCTTTCTTCTTACCAAACGGCCATCAGTCTCATTGTTATGACAGCATTCTATGGTATCTATCCGGCACAGAGTCATACTGAAAACTCATTCATCATTCCAATATTTAATAGTATTACAACCCTGTTTTTGTTCACTTGTAGAAGATTTTAGAACCACTTCACGTGCAAAGGTGGAAAATAAAAAGAGAGAAGGAGTATGAGGAGTGACAGCAAAGGCTTTATGGACACGATGCGAACAATGAAGAAATAACAAAATACATGACTGATGTTTATAACACGTTTATAGCATACAAATCAGTCTCAGCGCTAAATGGAATGTAATAGAAAATGACAGCCAACATTTACAGGTCAGGGGCGTTACTATGAAAATAAAGGAGAGCCGCACACTCTAGGAGCTCAGATGCAAAAAATATTTAATTTACCAACGTTTCGACAGGCAAGCTGTCTTCATCAGGGTACAATCACAGACACTGCGGGATGACTCGTTTATATAGTGTCAAGACACACAGGTGTCTATAATCATGGCCAAGAGTGGCCTAATATCATTGGTTAATTTCTCAAATATTAAAATGGCATAGAAAGAGCAGCATACAATAAATACAAATGGATAGCATACGATCATAGACTCACTTAAGACCACACAAGCCTACAAACAACCACAATGGCAAAGTCACAACAATCACAAGAATGGCTTCAGATCAAAGTCCACGTTGAGACCGAAGGGAGCAAGGGTCTTTAAGTTAAAGATCCAGGCAGCCTCTCGTTTTAACAATAAATTATCAAGGTCACCCCCTCTCCTAGGGAGGGTGACATGTTCGATGCCAATATAACGCAGAGACGAAATCGAGTGGCCTGCCTCCAAAAAGTGGGCCGCAACTGGGTAGGTCAAGTTTTGGCAACTAATGGTGCTACGATGCTCTGAGATACGTACTTTTAATTCACGCTTTGTTTTACCCACATAATTTTTACCACAAGGACAAGTTATAAGATAAATAACTGCCTTAGTGGAGCACGTAATAACACCTTTGATTGGGATCGATTTCCCTGTTTGTGGGTGTTTGAAGGATCTGCATTTATAAGTGCCATTGCATTGAGCACAGCCATTACACTTATAATTTCCATCCAGTAGGGGCGCAAATAGACGTTGTTCAGGAATATCGAAAATACGACCAATGGAAGGTCCGAAAACACATTACCGAGACTATCATCGGATTTTAAAATGTGCCAATGTTTGTGAACGATTCCCTTAATTTGTTCAGAGCGCTTTGAATAGCGGGTAGTTAGAATGCAAGAATGCGTCTTTTTGCGAGACTGCCCTTGAAAAAGGTCATGTCTTGTTTTGTTTTGAATTTTCAGGGGCGTTACTATATCATCATTATACACGACAGAACAAGATGGTGCCGACAGACACGGTCGCCCTGTTTCTAGCTCCTAGACAACTTTGCAGTTTTTTTGATGTTGTTGTGTTATTTCTTACATTATTTGCTCAGAGCGTTTGTTGGATTATTACCTACAGCTGAAAAAAAATACTTTTGGACATTAGATCAGCAGTTGCTCACCATAAATTTGAGCAGAAATTTGACTTCCCTGACCTGAATCCTTTGTTTTAACTTTCCGAGGGAACTCTATTCATCTGGGGGCTGCACCAAAATTCCGATGTCGGTGAAGAGGAAGAAGTCCAGAGAAGTGGAAGAAGAAGTGGGGCCCTAGTCAGACTCAAGCGGCGTGTATCCCTGGACAATAAAGTAAACAAGTTCTGGGCGAGGATCTCCTTCCAGAGAGACATCAGGGAGTGTAACATACTCTGTTTTACAGATTCATGGCTCTCTCCGGATATATTGTCCCCATCTATTCAGCAAGCGGGGTTCTCCATCCATCGTGCAGACAGGAAGAAAAAACTCTCAGGGAAAAAGAAAGGCGGAGGGGTTTGTTTCATCATTAACAACTCATGGTGTGATTGTGGTAACGTACATCAACTCAAGTCCTTTTGTTCTCCCGATCTGGAATACCTCCCCATCAAATGCCGACCACATTACCTCCCAAGATAATTTTATTTGGTCATCATCACTGCAGTGTATATTCGACAGTACAGGAACAAAGTGGAGGTGCAATTCAATGGTCAGGATTTGGCATAAGCAGCATGAGTCCATGGACCCATCATGGCTGGTACAGGCTGGTGGCAGTGGTGTACTGGTGTGGGGAATGTTTTCCTGGCACACTTTAGGTCCCTTGATATCATTTGAGCAACAAACGTTTCCAACACCTTGTAGGCTCCGAATAATTCAGTCTGTTCTGGAGGCAAAGAGAGATCCGACCCGGTACTAGATGGGCATACCCAATAACTCTGACATTGCTCGTTCTGATATTTTTTATATATTTTTTATTTTACTTTTTGGATTATGTGCGTATAGTTTCATATTGCTAGGTATTATTACTGCACTGTTGGAGCTGCACTGTTGGAGGATTTCGCTGCACCTGCAAATACGTGTACGCGACCAATAAACTTTGATTTGATTATACAAAGTTACAAGACATTACTGGAGAGCTTTATAAGTTTCACAGACTGAACAACTGGGCTGCCAATAAAGAGAAGAGAAGAGGTCCCTCTGGCTCACCTTGAATGTCAACAATGTGTGAAAAACACTCTCCGAAATAAAGTAATTGAAAGGATAATGGTCATATGGTGCCAGACCAGCAGGTGGATTGGCTCATGAGAGTTGAGAAGATGATCTGATTATTGGGCCTAATGCAACTGCCAATCAGTGGCCCGAGAATGTCCATTCCAGAATAGCACAATCAGTGCCTAACATCTTAACATGTTCCTTACCCCTGTGGAGGGTAAATACGATTCCTTAAGGGGATTCATATGATCCAGCAGATGAGGTTATTCAGTCTATGGACACTCTCCATGGCACATGATCTTCGGTCTAAGTGAGTAGGGATCAAAACATTTATTTTTCATTTTGAGAAGCATCTGAGGGGAAATGCCGTGAGGAGGAAATTGCAGACTAAACATTGGGAGGACTTCAAAAACGGTGCACCGGCATCAAGCAGCACATGGTGGTCGCAGAGTATATCCCTGCTACTGTTTTGGTGAGTACTGAAATGGATCCCTCCTCCTGCTACTCCTCTATGGTACTCCTTCCCTCGCTTTTCTTCATTGCAGACTGCACTTATTATTTTTGGCTTCCAGGGCTAATTTCCTGAAGGCACTGGAATATGCTTTTATTCTTACCGGGCACATTTCATGACCAGCATTCAGAGCGTGCTCCCGTATCCAGATTTGGAAAATAAAGGGAACCTAAACCCTGGTCAACAGATGGTATGGCATATTAGGAAATGAGACATTTTGTAAAGTACTCTCTGCAGAAGACCTTTATCTCCCAGTCATACACAGTTGACTTAATACCCGTAGCCTATAGCTGTATAAGTGCATATACTGTAATACCAAGAATTTGTTTAAAACTCATTAAACAAACAAGAAAAACATCTGTTTTAAGGGTTCTCTCGGGACAGGTTTCATATGGCTGAGAATAAACCTTTCTGAAAGCTCTCAAATGCCTGTCAAATGAAACTAAACAAGATGGGGGCCATAACTGTGCATTCATCCACTAGGTAACTAGAGTATAATCACTTCCTTCACTTAATTTTGTGTGACTGGTTTATCTTACTGGTAAAACCGTGTAGTGCATTGCAGGGGCCAAAACTGGGCAAACTGGGCATTCACTAGGTAACTATTGTATCATGTATCATCATCTTTAACTTAAATAGATGCTCCCCTGAATTGTGTGTGACTGGTTTATCTTACTGGTAAAATGGCAAGGATATGTGTAGCCCATTCCAGGTGTAGTTAACTGTAACTTAATAAGTAATAAGTGTCAGTAAAGTGTGATGAATCATGGGTTCATTTCAGTCAGAGCACAGTGACCCACTTCCAATTGATAACCAGAGGCAGCTGCCTGTCTCCTCCTAACAGAGTGTGCTCCCCAGCCTAATCACTAGGATTTAAACATCCAAAAGGCTGTAACAAGCATCTACACTAATTATGTACCCTCTACTGACAGACTCACAAAAACACCCACCCTGGTGCAAAGAGTGACAGCTGCTCAAGCCCGGTCACCTGTTCATTTTATTTAAGGGCAGAAGTTGTTGCGAACAATGGTTGGGCAACTCGATACAGCAGCAAGAATATAAGCAGACACACCCCGCTCAGTCAACTACTCTATCATTAAGACCTGGATGCATCAGAAGCAGCTGGAATCACATTTGGCAACTATATGGACCACTGAGACAACACTCCCAACAGCAACTGTCACTGAAATGTGGGCATCATTGTCAGAGTGTCAGAGTTTTCCCTCAAGACGTGGCTTTGTAGAGGCGGTTCATGGATTGCCAAGCGGACTTCATGGATGGATTGCTGCTGGAGTCAAGATACACTGTGTCGCTTCCTTTCATACAGTTCCATGGACATCATAGGATAATTATTATGTTTCTTAAAGTTCCCTTATTACCAAATAGGCCCATTGTAACTTGATTTAGGCCTATTAATAATGGAACTCTCAGATAAGAATTAACTCCACCATGACTGCGTCATTGTGATTTTCTGAGGCAAACTCAACACTGTCCGAAGCTGACAAACCAACATTGAATTGGACAATGCAACAATAATCATTAATACCCCCCCCCCCCCCAAAAAAAAAATCACTTAATAACTGAAAGGCTGAGAAAGTTATGTGGTTTATTTTCTCAGAGTGAGAAAATACAGGGCCCCATAGCAGTGTCCTCACTAAAAGTTCAGTGTCTGTCTACGTGAGACAGTCCCTCTATTGGGTGGAACCGCCACAGCGAATTCCCATCCACTCCCACCAATGGAGTAGGATCCATGTGCAGTACATATAATCACTCTTTGTTCCTACTTGAGATTTCTTAAAAACCTCCTCAGTCAGCTCTATAATCAGTATGTTTATTTCTTCCTGTAAATAGGAGGAAAGTTCATATCTATGTGAGCTTTTGATTTACACAACTGTTGTCCTGAAAATACATAGCAGAACAGTACTGAGGCATCCTCAAATTGTGAGGACATGCTACTCAACTTGCTGCTATCAAGATGGCACTCAACAGCTAAAGGTCTTCTCTATTTTGGTCCGTTGCGAACAGCATGGCAAATGGCAAGCTATCGTTCCTTATATCAGCAATGTGATGAGATGATGTAAACGTTAGGTGTTGCCCATTGACAGACATCTTCATTCAAATGTAGTCTAAAGCTGTAGATATCTGATGTATTTGGTCAACTTTCAGTGTCAGCCATTCTACCAGGGCCAGGGTCGTTACATTCACACACACGTGATGTTACCCCAGAGTTGACAGAGTCAAAAACGCCATATCAAATTGTCGACTTCTCCTGTGAACTCCACCTTTTCTCATCCCGTTTTGCGACTGTCTGAAAAGAAATGTCACGTAAAGTTGTGAATCCTGTGAAAAGACAAGTGTTGATACAGCACCCTGTAGATACAACACCTTGACACTGGAGAGTGACAAAAAGAATTGAAGGCATCACCCATGCATTCACAGCATCAACTGTAGACTAGTCAACAACAGAGCATACATACTGTAAAAGACCACAAGGCCAATTACTGTAAATCATATTGCTTTACAATGATCCCCATTAACAGCAAATAGAAAAGTTATTCTTAATAAATAAACAAGTGACAGTACAGTACACCCTCTTTGTTATAAGGACCTGTGCCAGGATACAGGTGGGAATGTGGTTACACCTTTCTTATCTGTGTACATTTGAACAGATATTATTTGCATTAAGAGAACAATAAACCAGGATCTTAGAGCAAACTGCAACAGGATATGCTATGATGTAGTGATTATTTATGAATAGGGCGGCACAATCAACCATGTCCCATTTTTTACTCCGAAATAATTAGAAATTATAATTGGGGGGTGAACTATGAACTATGAATGTGTTTTGCTCTATGCAACTGATGCATTTATGAAGAAAGCTGGATACCTCACTGGCTGACTGAACTCTAGCATTGCTGATCAATCAATTGACAACATGAAATGCATTTAAAGTGAAAGTGACATCGAGCTGTTGACTTTCTGTAGCTTGTAGTGATGGGCATTCCGGCTCTTTTCAGTGAGCAGGCTCGTTCGGCTCAGCTCACCAAAAAGAGCCGTCTCTTTTGGTTCCCAAACGGCTCTTTAAAAAAAATATGTTTTGTATCGTTTCAAGTCAAAACAGTTTGCGATAGTTTGACTATGACTGGTGTTAAAACAATTCTAATTAAATGTTTTAATGAAACCATCTCTACCTTAACCACAATGTATTTAAAAATGCATTGGTTTGTTATGAAAAATAATGCTATTAAACATTTACAGTTAAAGTATAACTTGTTAATGTATATAAACAAAGTGCATATAAATCTAACCATTCAAAACGAATACAATCTGAACAGCATAATATAATATTGCACCATATCAAAGAAAAATAAATAACAATGTGCAAAACGGTAGCATCCCAGTTAAAACATTAAACTGGTCCCTCTTTTCTCTATCTTCTTTATTGCCATGTTATAACCAGCAGCACACAGCAATGCTGATCATATTTTGCTTTTATGAGAGATTTGCATTCAGAAATGCAAGCTCCCTCACTTTCGAGGGGCTGATGCGGTTTCTTCTCTCAGTAATTATTTGTTTCAAGAAGACCCTCTGAGGGAACGGATGTGGCAACTATGCAGAGTCTCTCTGTCATGACTTTAGTAAACCGTGGGTAGACAGAGGCCTTGTTCTACCACCAGCTCAGAAGATCTGCAGATCTTTCAGAACGAATGTGTGGTGCACTTGAGTATTTAGGCCTAAATTAATTTATTTATTTTTACGTTCTTTGAATTAGTTAATTCTATTCATTTAAATCTTTTGATCATTCATATCTTATTTTTTAAATATTTTTATAAATAGATTCGGTTCTTCTGATATGCGAGCCGGCTCCCAACGTTCACCTACAAGAGCCGGCTCTTAGAGCTGACTCGTTCGCGAACGACCCATCGCTAGTAGCTTGACAAATGGTGTCGAAGAAATCCCAGAGAAATACAAACATAACATTACACTGTATCGTGCCACGAGAACAACTTCACATGTAATACATTATAGCATATATAGTAGCTGGTTGGGATAAAAGGACATACTACAGCAGGGATAGACAGGCTATAACTTACCTCCGATAGTTCTGTTTTTTTCACGCTCCTCTGGCGGGTCCGGGTCGTATAGCTTCTTGGGTGACAGTCGGCGGAGGATCCGTTTTGTCACACTGTCAGCCAAGTAATTTTCGATGATAGGTTGCAGTCCGAATAAACAGGCCAGTTGAGCTAACTTTGGCTACTGTGTGTCAAGCATCTTATTGACCGAAAAATGTGCGGGAATGACGTTTATCAGCTCGTTCAACAAGCCTTTTATCAGGTCCGTTTTATATTCATGTCACATTAAATAACTAGAGCAGTTGTATTGCGACACTGCGCTGTGCGCTCACGAGGAATGAATTCAAAGTGGAGAAATTATCCGAGAACGCATACGAAGCTATAGTACTGACTACAGTAGAACCTTCCTTCGCAGCGCAGCAGGGGGTGTGAGTGCTGCTCAGTGCTCAGCGCACGCAGGTCAAATTTCCTTCCTGTTATTCCCTCGTCAAACATACACTGAACAAAAATATATACGCAACATGCAAAGTGTTGGACCCATGTTGCATGAGCTGAAATAAAAGATTCCCGAAATTTTCCATTCGCAAAAAAAGCTTATTTTCTCTCAAATATTGTGCACAAATGTGTTTACATCCCTGTTAGTCAGCATTTCTCCTTTGCCAAAATAATCCATCCACTTGACAATGGTGGCATATCAAGAAGCCGATGAAACAGCATGATCATTACACATTACCTCTTGCTGGGGACCATAAAAGGCCACTAAAATGTGCAGTTTTGGCACACAACGCATTGCCACAGATGTCTCAAGTTTTGAGGGAGTGTGCAATTGGTATGCTGACTGCAGGAATGTCCACCAGAGCTGTTACCAGATAATTGAATGTTAATTTCACTACCATAAGACACCTCCAACGTTGTTTTAGAGAATTTGGCAGTACGTCCAACCGGCCTCACAACCGCAGACTACGTGTATGGCGTTGTGTGGGCAGGCGGTTTGCCGATGTCCACTTTGTGAACAGAATGCCCCATGGTGGCTGGTAGTGTTATGGTATGGGCAGGAATAAGCTATGTACAATGAACACAAGTGCATTTTATCGAGGGCAATTTGAATGCACAGAGACACCGTCACGAGATCCTGAGGCCCATTGTCGTGCCATTCATCCGCCGCCAACACCTCATGTTTCAGCATGATAATACACAGCCCCATGTCGTAAGGATCTGTACACAATTCATGGAAGCTGAAAATGTCCCAGTTCTTCCATGACCTGCATACTCACCAGACATGTCACCCATTGAGCACGTTTGGGAAGCTCTGGATCGAAGTGTACGACAGCATGTTCCAGTTCCCGCCAATATCCATCAACTTCGCACATCCATTGAAAAGGAATGGGACAATATTCCACAGGCCACAATTAACAGTCTGATCAACTATGCAAAGGAGATGTGTTGTGCTGCATGAGGCAAATGGTGGTCACACCAGATACTGACTGGTTTAATGATCCATGCCCCTACCTTTAAAAAAAAAAAGATATCTGTGACCAACAGATGCATATCTGTATTCCCAGTCATTTGAAATCCACAGATTAGAGCCTAATGAATTTATTTCAATGAACTGATTTCCTTACATGAACTGTAAAACTCCGTAAAACCTTTGATATTGCTACATGTTGCGTTTACATTTTTGTTCAGAATAGTTACACTTTAGCAAAATGTTTTCTATTTCATCAGCAGCTGCGAGTTACATTGTAACCAAGTCCACCACAATTGTTACAATTTGCAGTCACTACAGCGCTTCTGCAGAAATGGCATTGGTCATGTACGCTGCATACACAGTATAAGAAAGAATCCAAGGCAGGCGGGTCTTATAGACATGTTCCATAATTTGTTGCTATACTACAGCAAGTTATTTCTGTCCTGGCAGAAATTGGACAGGAGGAAACATCATTAGTCTAGATTAAGATATACCAGAGTCATAAAGACTGAAATGATGCAGGTGGCATGAACCTTGCACTAATTGTTCAATATCTACCATAGGTGCTTGACATATTCATTTATCAACAGACCTGAGTGCTTGGACCAACAGGATGCACTGACAGTTCAGATGCTGGGGTTACAATGACATTGCCTTCAGCTGTGTATTTGCAAGGCAAATATTGATATACATTAGGATGAATCAAGCTAACACAGTCTGGAAAAACAGGGAACAAAACAACCCCTTAGGCAAAGTTCTGTTGAGTGGTACTGAGCCCATTCAAATGACAAGAACCACAACCCCAACTACGGACTTCTATTACCCGGGGATGAGACAACACAATGAATCCATCATACAATGATACATAATTCGTAGGTCATGGTTAAGGCAACAATATTTTTTTCTGACCATGTGATCTAACCCTGGGAAAGGAAAAACACCTGGCCCTAGCAATGCCAAAGACAGAAGGCAGATGAATTGAAGCCAAATGAAATGAATTGTCTTCCAAAAAAAAACAGGAGGTAGAGTTATAACATCAGCATAATGCATGTGGAACTATATTTTACAGTAGACTATTTAATGGTAAACATCCACTGCTGTGAGACCTTTTCATCAACTGTTGGCTGTCACACTTCCTTTGAATCTTTGCTTTTTATCTTGACATCGACCAGATAGAATGCACAGTTCATAGTGATAATGTTCCCATGCCAAGTAGGCCTACAGCTTTCCAGTGGTAAGCCTATAAGTAACCCACAAGTAACCTACGAGTAACCCCTTGCATAGACCCAGCTAGAAGACAATACCCAAATAGTAACTAGCCGGTGGTGGAATAAGTACCCAATTGTCATACCTGAGCAAAAGTAAAGATACCTTTAATTTAAAAAATGACTCAAGTAAAAGTGAAAATCACCCAGTAAAATACTACTTGAGAAAAAGTAAAACAATATTTGGTTGAAATGTAAGTATAAAAAGTAAATATAATTGCTCAAATATACTTAAGTATCAAAAGTAAAGTATATTAAGCAGACCAGATGGCACAATGTTCTTGTTTTTGTTTTTTTACAGATAGCCACGGGCACACTCCAACACTCAGACATCATTGAGTCCGCCAGATCAGATGCGGTAGGGATGACCACATGTACTCTTGCTAAGTGCGTGAATTGTGCCATTTTCATATTCCTGCTAAATATTTGAAATGTAATGTATGGGAGTAAAAATTATATATTTTCTTCAGGAATGTAGTGGAGTAAAAGTAAAAGTTGTCAAAAATACAAAGAGTAAAGTAAAGTACAGATACCCCCAAAATCTACTTAAGTAGTGCTTCAAAGTCTTTTTACTTAGTTACCCTACACCACTGTAACTAGCAAAGGGAAGTTAGACTTTTCCACTCATAGCAAAAGCTTTTTGCTCAAGATGCAACACAGCCTATAACAGTGCCAGCTAGCAAATCACCTAAAGACACTTTTGCGTCCTGTTTTCTACTGTGTAACACTTGTTCTGCCAGGTGGAAAACTCATTGTGGGAAAACCACATTAAGGGAAAGAGAAAACCATACCTGAGTACAAACTTAACCTCCTTGTGAAGCTTAGTGTAGCATTACTGGCATTTGTGGCATGTCAATGTCAATATTTGAAGAGCAGGGCCTGTATTCATAAAGCCTCTCAGAGAAGTAGTGCAGATCTAGGTTCAGGCAAAACTCATCCTACATCAGCACTCCTACTCTGAGATATTTTGTGAATATTATCAAATTATTCTCATGTGTGATAAAAGAAGAGGCCTTGGAGGGTTCACACCTTGAAACAGACTGCCACTTCTGCCAGAACCTTGGACAGCGATGATGAACCAATTTTGCATTGCAAAGACAAATTCCTCTAACCAAATGTGTGGCATGTATAGCACAAGTCAATCTCAAAACAAAGAGTGGTATCTGAGAGCTTATTTGATTAATTTAAAACAGGAAGCCAAAAGCAAATGCCTACAGTACATTGTTCACCTCATGAGTAGATGTGAGAGCAGGCAAAGTAGAGGTCAGTGGTTGTAAAGTGGTTTTAAAGTGTCAAAGAGAGATGTCTCTCCATCAAGCAGGGGTTGTTATGCAGTGTTTACGGTTTTAAGGGATCACCAAAAGGCCTCACTATCCTACTCTTTATCCACCAAAATAATTTAGCTGCAATACTTTATTTAATACACTGTATCTCTGTCAGAATATTTTTGGGGGTTGGGAGTGAAATGTAGTGTAAAGGTGTTAAACTGTCTTCAGGAACACCTTCCAAAAACGTTTAACACTTGAGTTTTACCGACATAAGATTTGTGCACTCAAATCTAAACAAATATTATATATGATTTACTATCCAATTGACAGAATTCATTTGCATGTGTTCAGAGCCCAGTCTATGGTTCAGAGCAGCTATGACACAAGTATTTTACTAGTTCAACACATTTGAATACATAAATAGAGACACATTTGTCTTTATTGTAAATTAATGAATAGTTATCCAGATATATATCGATTCCAAGAATACTTGGGTTCTCTTTGACTGAACAGCGCACACTTTACAAACCTTTTTGGACAATCCCAAACACAGGCCACATTCCCTCCTCAACTGTTTTGTGTGTGTATGTGTGTGTGTGTGTGTGTGTGTGTGTGTGTGTGTACCAAAGAGTGGTTTTGCATTAACCCTTACAGTTGAATAGTTGCCCCCTGAGTCACACCCATCAGGACTTGCCCACGTACCCTATTAGCCCTGGACTGTGACCCACAAGTGTACAGACATCAGGGAGGTTTATTTTGGGGCGACCCCTCTGACACCACTTTCTTAATCTGTGCCTGGATAAAAGAGGTCTCACTCCCCCACATACAGCCCACCTGTTGGAGCCGTTTGCTCCCTAACTGACAGGTCAGGACACACAATATCCAAACTCAGTTCTATTAAACTGCCCTCATCTGCAGGGGGCCACAGACAGTGCAGCTTTCATGGTAAAGAATAATATAAGATACTGAAGCAGGAGATGCTTAAGGACGACAAGCACAGATTCAACCAACCCCTATTCTGAACCTCAAGAAGAAAATCATCTCAACTCTACTGTGCAACTATACTGTGCAGAGTGTAGTGTATAATGTCAGAACATCTGCTGTCTCAGCCACTACCTGTCACCAAGGGTGTACCCCAAGGCTCGATCTTTGGCCCCACGCTCTTCTCAATTTACATCAGCAACATAGCTCAGGCAGTAGGAAGCTCTCTCATCCATTTATATGCAGATGATACAATCTTATATTCAGCTGGCGTCTCTCCGGATTTTGTGTTAAATGCTCTACAACAAAACTTTCTTTGTGTAAAACAAGCTTTCTCTGCCCTTAACCTTGTTCTGACCACAGGTCATGTGGTTTGGTAAGAAGAATGCCCCTCTCCCCACAGGTGAAATTACTACCTCTGAGGGTTTAGAGCTTGAGGTCGTCACCTCAAACAAGTACTTGGGAGTATGGCTAGACAGTACACTGTCCTTCTCTCAGCACATATCAAAGCTGCAGGATAAAGTTAAATCTAGACTTGGTTTCCTCTATCGTAATTGCTCCTCTTTTACCCCAGCTGCCAAACTAACCCTGATTCAGATGACCGTCTTACCCACGCTAGATTACGGAGACGTAATTTATGGATCATCAGGTAAGGGTGCTCTCAAGCAGCTAGATGTTCTTTACCATTTGGCCATCAGATTTGCCAGCAATGCTCCTTATAGGACACATCACTGCACTCTATATTCCTCTGTAAACTGGTCGTCTCCGTATACCTGTCACAAGACCCACTGGTAGATGCTTATTTATAAAACCCTCACTCCCCCCTATCTGAGATATTTAATGCAGCCCTCATCCTCCACATACAACACCCGTTCTGCCAGTCACATTCTGTTAAAGGTCCCCAAAGCACACACATCCCTGGGTCGCTCCTCTTTTCAGTTTGCTGCAGCTAGCGACTGGAACGAGCTGCAACAAACACTCAAACTGGACAGTTTAATCTCAATTTCTTCATTCAAAGACTCAATCATGTACACTCTTAATGACAGTTGTGGCTGCTTTGCGTTATGTATTGTTGTCTCTACCTTCTTGCCCATTGTGCTGTTGTCTGGCCTAATAATGTTTGTACCATGTTTTGTGCTACTACCATGTTGTGCTGCTGCCATGTTGTGTTGCTACCATGCTGTGTTGTCATGTGTTGCAGCCATGCTATGTTGTTGTCTTAGGTCTCTCTTGTCGTGATGTGTCTTTTGTCCTATATTTTAATTTAATTTATTTGTATTTTTAATCCCAGCCCCCGTCCCAGTAGGAGGCCTTTTTGCATTTTGGTAGGCCATCATTGTAAATAAGAATTTATTCTTAACTGACTTGCCTAGATAAATAAAGGTTAAATAAATTAAATAATAAAATACTGATTGAGACCAATGATTAACCAGTACCTTACTAGGGATCAAGGACACACTTTGAATAGAAAGTGACGCGTTTGGCAGGCTGTGTAATTTCCCAACATTGCTGTGTGGACACAAGTATCATAAATGGGCATACAGTCTGAACCAAACATGTTTTCTCAGAAGCACTTCTGAACTTGACTATTTTCCCAGTGTCTCCGTGCCAATGACTTTGCATGATATTGATTTTAAAGCCTTTTGACCATCTGTTAATGGTTACCACAGCGTGGCGGGATCTACAGTTTAGCAATACAGTTGGCCATGTTTCGATTATTAAACTACGAAGCATTGTGATGACATGAAGGCATTATAGATTTAGATCTCATTGTATGCAAATAAACAACGTTCTCAACATTCAGATCAATTTCTCTGTAAAGCCCAAACTATGTAAGTGATGCATAGAGCAGTCATACATAGAGCACATAGCGCTACACACTTTAACCGTTTCCTGCCCGGTAATGGCGGCGTGGGGAGACGGGGTTGGTTGGAGCCAAGAGGCCATGCTATCGTCAAATCCCACGTCAACTCCCAAATCCAGCCTCTACTCACTTTCCTACTCCATGCTGACACAACCATGGCACCTGTTCCACCCTCTACAAAACACTGCTATTCAATTAAAGGCCTTTTTATGTGAGCCTCTTGTAACTATCCAGCTACCCAGGAGCCCAGAAAGGTCAGCTTCAAAGGAGAGGACAATGAATTTAAATTGGAATTAAAGGATTCGAGGTGAGGACCCATAAAGGTAAATCTTTTCACCTAAGTACAGAGGCCTTTAACCTTTCTAACCAAGATTAGAACAACTACAAGGTGAAATCCACAGATTTCACAATGTCCCATACAAATGAATAAGAGAAAACAAACACATGAAACACTAGTTCAATGTCCATTACCCTCCATTGACTGTCACTACTATTCAGCCCCCAAACGACATTTGATTATGGCTGTCTGATCTGTTGCAGTGAATTGAAGGATGGGTTCTTTTTGTGCCACAAGGCTAGAATTAGTGACTGCAATAATATAAATGTCAGTGTGGAGGAAAGTACATTTCATAATTTCAGTTGTAAATTCCTAAAGCCACAGACCTCCATCAAATTTGTTAAAAATCTTTATATTTCAGGATGGTAGAGTTAGTTAGATGTCATATTTGTTCATAATGAGTCCAGTAAATTGATATGCGATGTCTCTACCATCTGGCCAGTCCTATCATAGTCCACAATCAGTCTGGACATCTCACACTTTACCAAGTCGGGCTCTATGTCTCTCTCAGTCTCTTCATCCTCTTCTTTGAAAGACAGGCCGGGGCTGACCTGAGGTTGGGTTAAGAGGATGATACCGTTTGTGGTGGGCAGCTGCCCATGACTCCAGACTGACTCCAGAGGTGGTGTCATCCCTCTGTTCAGAACCTCTTGTCACCCTCTAGATGTTTCCACAGACCTGTGGGCTTGGACCTCCTCAGACCACATGGATCTGTGTCAGCGCTCAAGTGAGACGAGGGTCGGAAACCCAAGAAGGTGCCATCTGATCTAAGATTTTATCGGCCGTGTCATTATAATCAACCGTTCAAATTTGATGAGCAGACAGATGACACGGAACGTTGACACGCAGATTTACGATCATCTTAATTGACGCAGTTCTTTGCCATTCCATATCAAGAAATGTGGAACAAATATTAAACCTACACACTGGTATATGCTCCCAAAGAGATAGTTTAATCAGAAAATACTTAGACCCTAACTGGGTCTGCACCAGCATAAACTGGTCACCAGCACACCATCATAAACCAGCATCGAAGTGCTTCATTATTTAAGGCAGTACATTACATATAGTGCATCACAAAAATATTCAGACCCTTTCACTTTTTCCACATTTTGTTACATTACAGCCTTATTCTGAAATTCCCCATCAATCTACACACAATATCCCATAATGACAAAGCAAAAACAGGTTTTTAGAAGTGTTTGCAAATTTATTAAAAACAAAAAACAGAAATACCTTACTTACATAAGTATTCAAACCCTTTCCTATGAGACTCGAAATTGAGCTCAGGTGCATCCTGATTCCATTGATCATCCTTCAGATGTTTCTACAACTTACAACTCCGTGACAGGATTGTGCCAAGGCACAATCCAGATCTGGGGGAGGGTACTAAAAAATGTCTGCAGCATTGAAGATCCCCAAGAACACAGTGGCCTCCATCATTCATGAATGGAAGAAGTTTGGAACCACCAAGACTCTTCCCAGAGCTGGCCGCCCGGCCAAACTGAGCAATCAGGGGAGAAGGGCCTTGGTCATGGAGGTGACCAAGAACCCGATAGTCAGCCTAACCAGCTAGACAATGCTAGTCAGACCAGCTTGACAAGCATAGACCATTATGAATCAGCATAGACCAGCTTGAGATTTTGGCTAGTCTATGCACTTTTTTTCAGCCTGGAAGTCTGTCTAAGGTAGTAGTGAGTTGGTTATTGTTCCGTCGCTGGCTTTGCAATGGTTCAGATTCCCAAAACTGCCCAAATTTCATGCTGCTGTAAATCTGGATTACATTTGCATAGCGCCAGATTAAATATGAGTCTCCATTAACATGGCTACTCGTTTCCTGAAAGCTAATTCAGGAGTCCACTGGTGAAGGTAATTAAGGCTGCCAAATCGCTTACATTTTTACTGTGCTACACTTGTCAAACCACTCTGAATCTAAAGACTTATGACAGACATAATTGCTGTTACAATAGTTTCGGAATTGTTCTACTTTGATACATTCAAGGCATACAGTAAGATGAGTACAGCTCAGCTGTAATGGCATTTGAATGTCAACAAGTCTGCTATTGTGTAAATGTTTACATGCAGCAGAAACAAAAAATAAATGTATAGTACCGTCTGTATGTACAGCTGTGAGGCCGTTTTGGCCAGTCATTAGATGGATGGACTTCCTGAGGATGCTTTCACCCAGGGACGTGATGTTAAAAAAATTAAACTCAAGTGGTTTGACAAATGTGATAGAAGCTGCCAGCAGGAAACAAAACAAAGGACGCTACTGTATTTAACTGGGCCAAGGACAGTGTATACAGGTGAACACAGTATCAGTAGGTTTGTGGATTAGCACTGGTTTCACTATTTATTCCCTCATGAGAATAACCATCTTACCAAGCATTTCTGGGTTTTAGAACTCTGATGGAACAAACAGAACTTGTTAAATTTTTTGGGGAAGAAACTGTGAACTTGGCTTAAAATGAATGATGTTTCTGGTTTGAATTGTGACAGGAACGAAAAGGGCTAATAGATTCAAAGTAAACAGCGTCATTAGAAAAATAAGAAGAAGTCCATACAAGGAAGCTTATGTGTTTTCCAAAATATGCCCTTTGCATTGGAAACACGTGGGAGAAAAGGAAAAAATAATAATGTTTTGAAGAGAACCGGCCAACCGGCCCATAAGACAGGCATTTTATGCACATTTCCAGTATTTCATTTCCTCTGTAGACTAGACTAGACCCACAGTTTGTATTTCAGACTTAAAAAATAGACTTTGTCACGTTGAACCTGAGCTACAGTGCCTTCAGAAAGTATTCATACCCCTTGACTTATTCCACATTTTGTTGTGTTACAGCCTGAATTCAACATGTATTACATTTGGGTTTTTTCTCACCCATCTACACACAACACCCCATAATGACAAAGTGAAAACATGTTTTTAGAAACTTGTGCAAATGTATTCGAAAATGTAATATGTCATTTACAAAAGTGTTCACATCCCTTAGTCAATACTTTGTAGAAGCACCTTTGGCAGCGATTACAGCTGTGAGTCTTTCTTGGTACATTTTTAAGAGCTTTCCACACCTGGATTGTACAACATTTGCCCATTATTCTTTAAAAACGTATTCAAGCTCTGTCAAATTCGTTGTTGATCATTTCTAGACAACCATTTT
Organism: Salvelinus namaycush; assembly: GCF_016432855.1. NCBI lineage: Eukaryota > Metazoa > Chordata > Actinopteri > Salmoniformes > Salmonidae > Salvelinus > Salvelinus namaycush. The sequence goes on from NC_052311.1 coordinate 44,616,827, forward strand.
CAAGTAGATTTGAGTCGAAACTGTAACTCGGCCACTCTGGAACATTCAGTCCTTAACGATTACAAGAATACCCATAACATGATGCATCCACCACTAAGCTTGAAAAGATGGAGAGTAGTACTCAGTAACGTGTTGTATTGGATTTGCCCCAAACATAACAGTTTGTATTCAGGACAAAAATGGAATTGCTTTGCAGTATTACTTTAGTGCCTTGTTCCAAACAGGATGTTTTTTTTTGTGGAATATTTGGATTATGTAGAGGCTTCCTGCTTTTCCTTCTGTCAATTTGGTTAATATGTGGAGTAACTACAATGTTGTTGATCCATCCTCAGTTTTCTATTATCACAGCCATTAAACTCTGTAACTGTTTTAAAGCCATCATTGGCCTCGTGGTGAAATCCTCGTGGTGAAATCTCTGATCAATTTCCTTTGGTGTCCACATCACCAACAAACTAACATGGTCCAAGCATACCAAGACAGTTGTGAAGCGGGCATGACAAAACCTATTCCCCCTTAGGAGACTGAAAAGATTTGGCATGGTGAAATCTCTGATCAATTTCCTTTGGTGTCCACATCACCAACAAACTAACATGGTCCAAGCATACCAAGACAGTTGTGAAGCGGGCATGACAAAACCTATTCCCCCTTAGGAGACTGAAAAGATTTGGCATGGGTCCTCAAAAGGTTCTACAGCTGCACCACCGAGAGCATCTTGACTGGTTGCATCACTGCCTGGTATGGCAACTGCTCGGCCTCAGACCGCAAGGCACTACAGAGGGTAGTGCGAACGGCCCAGTACATCACTGGGGCCAAGCTTCCTGCCATCCAGGACCTCTATACCAGGCGGTGTCAGAGGAAGGCCCTAAAAATTGTTAAAGACTCCAGCCACCCTAGTCATAGACTGTTCTCTCTGCTACCGCACGGCAAGCGGTACCGGAGCGCCAAGTCTAGGTCCAAGAGGCTTCTAAACAGCTTCTACCCCCAAGCCATAAGACTCCTGAACATCTAGTCAAATGGCTACTCAGACTATTTGCATTGTCATCGTCCCCTCCCCCCTCCCTTCTGTTGTCATCTACAGTGGGGCAAAAAAGTATTTAGTCAGCCACCAATTGTGCAAGTTCTCCCACTTAAAAAGATGAGAGAGGCCCGTAATTTTCATCATAGGTACACCTCAACTATGACAGACAAAATGAGAAAAAAAAATCCAGAAAATCACATTGTAGGATTTTTTATGAATTTATTTGCAAATTATGGTGGAAAATAAGTATTTGGTCAATAACAAAAGTTTATCTCAATACTTTGTTATATACCCTTTGTTGGCAATGACAGAGGTCAAACGTTTTCTGTAAGTTTCACAAGGTTTTCACACACTGTTGCTGGTATTTTGGCCCATTCCTCCATGTAGATCTCCTCTAGAGCAGTGATGTTTTGGGGCTGTTGCTGGGAAACACAGACTTTCAACTTCCTCCAAAGATTTTCTATGGGGTTGAGATCTGGAGACTGGCTAGGCCACTCCAGGACCTTGAAAATCTTCTTACGAAGCCACTCCTTCGTTGCCCGGGCGGTGTGTTTGGGATCATTGTCATGCTGAAAGACCCAGCCACGTTTCATCTTCAATGCCCTTGCTGATGGAAGGAGGTTTTCACTCAAAATCTCACGATACATGGCCCCATTCATTCTGTCCTTTACATGGATCAGTCGTCCTGGTCCCTTTGCAGAAAAACAGCCCCAAAGCATGATGTTTCCACCCCCATGCTTCACAGTAGGTATGGTGTTCTTTGGATGCAACTCAGCATTCTTTGTCCTCCAAACACGACGAGTTGAGTTTTTACCAAAAAGTTCTATTTTGGTTTCATCTGACCATATGACATTCTCCCAATCTTCTTCTGGATCATCCAAATGCTCTCTAGCAAACTTCAGACGGGCCTGGACATGTACTGGCTTAAGCAGGGGGACACGTCTGGCACTGCAGGATTTGAGTCCCTGGTGGCGTAGTGTGTTACTGATGGTAGGCTTTGTTACTTTGGTCCCAGCTCTCTGCAGGTCATTCACTAGGTCCCCCCGTGTGGTTCTGGGATTTTTGCTCACCGTTCTTGTGATCATTTTGACCTCAAGGGGTGAGATCTTGCGTGGAGCCCCAGATCGAGAGAGATTATCAGTGGTCTTGTATGTCTTCCATTTCCTAATAATTGCTCCCACAGTTGATTTCTTCAAACCAAGCTGCTTACCTATTGCAGCTTCAGTCTTCCCAGCCTGTTGCAGGTCTACAATTTTGTTTCTGGTGTCCTTTGACAGCTCTTTGGTCTTGGCCATAGTGGAGTTTGGAGTGTGACTGTTTGAGGTTGTGGACAGGTGTCTTTTATACTGATAACAAGTTCAAACAGGTGCCATTAATACAGGTAACAAGTGGAGGACAGAGGAGCCCCTTAAAGAAGAATTTACAGTTCTGTGAGAGCCAGAAATCTTGCTTGTTTGTAGGTGACCAAATACTTATTTTCCACCATAATTTGCAAATAAATTCATTAAAAATCCTACAATGTGATTTTCTGGATTTCTTTTCTCATTTTGTCTGTCATAGTTGAAGTGTACCTATGACGAAAATTACAGGCCTCTCTCATATTTTTAAGTGGGAGAACTTGCACAATTGGTGGCTGACTAAATACTTTTTTGCCCCACTGTATGCATAGTCACTTTAATAACTCTACCTACATTTACATACTACCTCAACTTACCGGTGTCCCCGCACATTGAATCTGTACCGGCACCCCGCTGTATATATTTATATTTTTTACTGCTGCTCTTTAATTACTTGTTACTTTTATTTCTTATTTTTATCCATATTTTTTGAAACTGCACTGTTGGTTAGGGGTTCGCAAGTAAGCATTGCGAACCCCTACCTGTTGTATTTGGCGCATGTGACTAATACAATTTTATTTTATTTTATTTTATTCCTCACCAGCAACTGAGTTAGGAAAGAAGCCTGTATCTTTGTAGTGACTGGTGTAAATGTGTAAATGTAATTTAGTGTAATTAAGAACTTCACCATGCTGAAAGGGATATTCAATGTCAGCTTTTTTTATTTTTACCCACATCTATTTATACCAATAGATGTGTAAAATTACGTGATATAATTTATAGATCGGTAGGTAAGGGTGCTCTCGAGCGCCAAGCTGTCCTTTACCATTCGGCCATCAGATTTGCCACCAATGCTCCTTATAGGACACCTCACTGCACTCTATACTCCTCTGTAAACTAGTCATCTCTGTATACCCGTCGCAAGACCCACTGGTTGATGCTTATTTATAAAAACCTCTTAGGCCTCACTCCCCCCTATCTGAGATATCTAATGCAGCCCTCATCCTCCACATACAACACCCGTTCTGCCAGTCACATTCTGTTAAAGGTCCCCAAAGCACACACATCCCTGGGTGGCTCGTCTTTTCAGTTAGCTGCAGCTAGCGACTGGAACGAGCTGCTGCATTAACCACTGCAACAAGCACTCAAACTGGACAGTTTTATCTCAATCTCTTTATACAAAGACTCAATCATGGACAATCTTACTGACAGTTGTGGCTGCTTTGCGTTATGTATTGTTGTCTCTACCTTCTTGCCCTTTGTGCTGTTGTCTGTGCCCAATAATGTTTGTGCCATGTTTTGTGCCGCTACCATGTTGTGTTGCAGCCATGCTGTGTTGTCATGTGTTGCTGCGTTGCTATGTTGTTGTCTTATGTCTCTTTTTACGTAGTGTTGTATCTCTTGTCGCGATGTGTGTTTTGTCCTATATTAATATATTTTTTAAATATATATTTTTAATCCCAGCCCCGGTCCCCACAGGAGGCCTTTTGCCTTTTGGTAGGCCGTCATTGTAAATAAGAATTTGTTCTTATCTGTCTTGCCTAGTTAAAATAAAGGTAAAACAAAAAAATATATATATATAATAATAAATACATCCCTTTTTTGGCGAGGAATTGAAAAGCATCCCCGGTCTTTGTAGCTGAATCTGTGTTTGAAATTCACTGATTGACTGAGGGACCTTACAGATATATGTAAGATATATGTCGGGTACAGAGATGAGATGAGGAAGTCATTCAAAAATCATGTTAAACACTATTGTCTATGCAACTTATTGCGTGACTTGTTAACAAACTTATTTAGGTTTGCCATAACAAAGGAGTTGAATACTTATTGACAACACAGTTCCGATTTTTATTTTTAATTAATTTGGAAAAAATTGGAAAAACATATTTCGATTTTGACATTATGGGGTATTGTGTGTAGGCCAGTGACAAAAAACGATCAATTCAATACATTGTAAAATCAGGCTATAACACAACAAAATGTGAAAAAAGTCAAGGGATGTGAATACTTTCTGAAGGCCCTGCATATAACATGTATCCAAACAAAATGTTCACATGCTAGAGACCAATTTCCGTTGTTAACTCCTCCCATTGCTCTAATTGCTCTGGGGCCTCACATGGGCTCTATTGTGGCTCGTTATTGCAGAATGTAGAACAACTCATGGCAGAGTCAGAGAGCTCTGTAACATGGCACAGCCATGGCACAGCTTATCCACATTCCAGGAGCTAGCTTTGGCAGAGCTGAAATAGGCCTTTCACACTACTTAAAGACTGCTGGTATAATGCTTCATTACTTGCATGAGCTTTAATAACCGCTTCAGAATGCCTTATACTTGAACGTTTCAGTAAAGCGTTAGCAGGCCTTTTTGTGCACAGAGTCAACGTCTTGAGAAGGCTTAGCAACAGAGGAGATTCTCTCTCTCCTGGCCCAGGCCTCTTTCCTCATCTACGTTTGGTTCTTAAGCCCCTACTTAGAGGTCTCTGCCAAGAGCCCAGACCTAAATAGACATCCCTCGTTATAATGCACTACGGTGCACTCATAAAATAAGAACTCTCCCCGCGTGTGGCACACACACACAGCAGCTGGGTCAGTTGGAGTTACTGCTAAAGAGCAGTCTTTACGTCAAGCAGGGGATGAGGGGAATGGTGGTATTGAGGGGTACAACGATTTTCCACCTGGGGGACTTAAGAGGGAAAGCGTTGAGCTAAAATTGAATGGCAAAATATTTGAACTATATGAACCCCCCCAAGGTGGAAGGCCTGTCATCGGGTAGGGGGGGAAATGGGGGAGGCGGATTCTGCCCTAACATGATTCGATTTATGTTGTTTACGGCTTTGTGCTGTAGCTGTAGTCTTAACTCATCTCAACGGAAAGGGACCGGCAGCTAACAAAGCCATTCAACCCTCTCCACCGAAGACCAATAAATGATCTGAACCTGAACTCAGAGGTGTCCAAGGCCACATGACACCTCTTGTGATGGATTCTCCCCAAATTAATTAATGAGATGTGAAATAAAAACATGCTGTCAGGTTGCCCAACTTGCCTTCCACTGCCTTTGCATTGGAGTTCCTCCAATTTGATAGATCCTCGACCATGGAATACCAGACAGAGTAGCGTCACCCCATGATCAACTGGAATGCTCATCTTCAGACCCAAAATTCAAGGAAGCACTTTGGCATGTTCCGGGCCTTCTTCCATGTAAGGAACAGATAATATGGCACAGATGTGAAGCATGATATCGCACAAGTAGCAGCTGACACATGACATTTCCATCCACTATGTACTGACAAAATACAGTTTCTTCTTCATTGCGTTCACTGGGGTTTATATAAAAGCCAGCTGATCCATATCAAACTCAGATCAGACCAAATGGAATGGGAAGAGACATACTTCTGTAATTGACGGAATGCTTCTGCAACAGCCTCCTTCCACAGCTAACGAGGCTTCAGCTTCTTCATAGTCAATATCTACGTTTCTGTTGAACATTTTAGAGCTAGTCTCTGGAGAGTTTGTGTGTGTAGAGAGAAAAGAGAACAACGCACACATCCAGCGTAGAGCTGACATTATGCAAATAGTTATGGTTTTGTTTGAAGCTCATTCCTCTGAGGACGGTGAGTGTTGTAAACAATACAGGTGGGGCCACACAAAGGACACAGTTCTCCAGTTGTGCAGGTTGTGAGTACCCGGGTGCATATATGCATGTGAGTGTGTGTTTGTAATGAAGCATGTGGAAAACATGGTACAGTACAAACCAAACTCCTAGGAGGAGCCAGTGACCCTATGGGAGAGAGATGCCCGGGGAGAGCAGCTGAGACCTTGATTCTACGAGGGTTAACAAACTGAACCGTTTGCTCCATAGCGATAGGCTCAATCCCATGGTGGGAAGGTTGTGATCTGTTATTTCAATGAAGAAGAACACAAGCAGGCTCTATGGTCTGATGCTATAAACAGGTCTCTCTTCGCTTGATGTGAAACATCACAAACACATCCCTGATGGAACCCCATGTGCCTGCACATTCCACATGCACACACACGCGCACACACACGCAAACAATCCACACAGACCCTCATCACAGGTGCACCCGAATTCCCCATCCCACCACCACCCATGTACGATTGGGTAAAATGAGTGCCCGCGCAAATCCTACCCTACCTCAGACACCCTATCTCCCAGGCCTGTCTGTCAACATTTCAGGCTATTAACGGTCTCGCTTACCGTTAGTGTTCCAGAGTATCACTGGTAACCGGAGATCGCGGGAGAGGGATGGGGCGACAGTGAACGATCCTATGGTTTCCATCATAAAACGTTCATATGGCCTTTGCTGACACCCGAGAGTCCAGTTTGCTTTTTTGTCTGGGAGGTTTGAGAATCATATAGCACATCGCTAATGCACCTCTAACACACACAGAAAGAGGTTCAAGGGGAGTTCATTTAAACTTAGTTCGAGGATCATTTGGTCTGTGAATCTACTATCACACCACAAGTCGTTTGTTTTTTCTTCGGATCCCCTCTGCCCTCTAGAAGTGGCCCCAGAAGTCAATCAATCTCACTCTCTCTCTTTCTCTTTCTCTCTCTTTCAACAGAAAACATTCTGCTCTTTTCTTGTAACGGTGAAACTGATTCGGCGAAGTGGGCATGCAATAAATCATGTTTATTTGTTTCCCTCTCTCATTTATTAGATGGCATATTTTCAAAAGGCCATCTCCTTAGCCGTAACTTAATCGCAGCAATCAATGACTGACATACAGTACTTTATTTATGCCAGTCTCTAGGAGCTGAGGGCCTAGGCCCCAAGGTCCTAAGTCATGGCCTGACAAGCTCCACACCAGCACATAGACAGAGCCTCACACTCTCAAGGAAAGCTACATTAATAACTTAACAGTTCAACCCGCCATGAAACGCATTCAAACACGACAAATATTAAGCACCACTATTACTGAAAGTTACAAAGGCATTGAAAAGGACCTAAAAACTCAGTCGCTATAAGAAAGATGTTCTGCTGTGTGTGAAGACATTAGCTGCTCTGCTACTCTAGCAGACCCGCTTTGGAGAAGTGATCAGTCTAAAGCAGCAAACAAATATATGTCAACCACATTTTGACATATGCACCCTTTGAAAAAAAAGGTGCTAAGTAGAACCATATAGGGTTCTTTGGTTTGTCTTCATAGGGGAACCTTTAAAAAAAAACTAGAACCCTGTATGAACCGTCTGTAAATTGTTCTACCTAGAACCCTATTAATGGTTTGCACCTGACGTCATAAACAGTGGTGCCTGCTGTGGTGTCGTTAGCATCGTTCCATTAAAATCAGTTGCGGCGCATTAGCATTCACACTATTTTCCTCAGTAGTTTTATCTAAATCGCTGAATTAGCAAACATGCCTGTAATATGTCGTGCTGTCGAGTGTAACAATTGCACCTTAATGGAAAGGGTTAAATTCCATCGTATGTCAACCGATTTAGACTGTCAGCAAAGGTGGCTTGCTGCCTTACGGAGGAATGAATGGACACCCACAAAGCACTCTCAGCTGTGCAGTGTACATTTCATGTCTGGCACGTCTCGTCACAGATTGCTGCCTAGCTTTGGTTTCTGTTGTAAATCATCAACTTCATTCAATTCAACTTGTTCAGCATTGATACTGTCATCAGTTAGCCACAATTGCTTTCTGATTACCTGCCTAATATTAGCTAGCTACATGACAGTATCAATGCTGTTGTATCAAGTTGAATTTAATGAAGTTGATGATGTCATCTTTACATGACAACCGACACCTGAGGAAAGCCTGAGGGAATGGCGACAAAAGCTTCATACTGGCTGCAGCCAAAACGAGAGGCCATCCATATGTGTTTATCTACTATCTATTTGCATTTTAATGAAATAACCTGCTAATCTATCTCTATTTTAAGAGTGGAAATTGGAGTTGATCTTTTGATTTCACTGTTAGCCTGCTAGCTACAGCAGTGTTGCAACTATTAAACATACTCTGAACTATTTACTATAAGAATAACAGGAAGCAGATTACGTTTGCTGATGCCAACTTCTGAATCTTTTCACAAGGAAAAGTTATAATCCACTGAGCCCAGACTACGTGCCATCTGTCTTCGCCCACCTTACATCCCATTAGAAAGACACCTGTCACTACATCCTGAACAAATTTGAAGCTAGACAGGAGGTGAAGAGGAAAACAAAAAGGGGTAAAGGCCCCACTAGAGGCAGAGGAAGATGTCACAGGAGATCGACCTGGAGGTGGGTGTCACAACAAAAACTCATCAAAAATTGTGAATAACCCACCACAGGTTAATGAGAAGGGTGTGCTTGAAAGGATGCACATAACTCTGCAATGTTGGGTTGTACTGGAGAGAGTCCCAGTCTTAAATCATTTTCCACACGCAGTATGTGCCTGGATGTGCAGTATGTGCAGTATGTGCAGTATGTGAAATTGTTAGGTTATATTACTTGTTAGATATTACTGCATGGTCGGAACTAGAAACACAAGCATTTCGCTACACTCGCATTAACATCTGCTAACAATGTGTATGTGACAAATAAATTTGATTTGATTTGATTTTTATTTGATTTCGTTTTCATGCTAGTGAGGGCCAAGAATCCACTCTCACGTAGGTACGTGGTTGCAAAGGGCTTAATGTGTCTTAATGCAGACAGAGAAGAGCTCCAACTTCTTAATCATAGCCTCAATTTTGTCCCGCACATTGAATATAGTTGCGGAGAGTTCCTGTAATCCAAGATTCAGATCATTCAGGCGAGAAAAAACATCACCCAGATAGGCCAGTCGTGTGAGAAACTCGTCATCATGCAAGCGCGTTACCACTCCACTATGTCTCCCTGTCATGGCTTTTGCGCCATCAGTACAGATACCAACACATCTTGACCACCAAAGTCCATTTGATGTCACAAAGCTGTCCAGTACTTAACAAATATCCTCTCCTGTTTTCCTGTTTTCCCGTGGTTTGCAGAAGAGAATGTCTTCCTTAATTGACCCCTCATAAACGTAACGGACATATACTAGGAGCTGTGCCCGCCACATCTGTTGATTCATCCAGGTGTAACGCATAGAATTCACTGGCTTGTATGCGAAGCAGTAATTGTTTCAAAACATCTCCTGCCATGTAACTGATGAGTCGTGAAACTGTGTTGTTTGATGAAGGGATTGTCTGTATAGTTTTTGGGGCCTTTTCCCCCAGCATTGTCCCAGCCATATCTGCAACTTCAGGAAGAAGTCCTCCACAATACTATGGGGCTTGCCTGTCCTAGCCACTCGGTACCTCACCATATAAGACGCTTCTAGCCCCTTCTTATTAATGGTTTCTGATGCTTTTATACGTCTTACTACTCGAAAGTCGTCTTAGTTCTCGCTCAAAAAACTCCCGTGGCTTATTTTTCTAATTGCCATGTTTCCCGCGAGAGAGTAATGGTTAATGTGATTGGATGTTAATTATTTGACTAGGCTACCTGTATTTGACATTGTGTTGTTATTTCGCTGAACACTAGATGGCTTAATTAGATTTTTGGCAGTGAAACGAGGCTAATCAGGCGAGAGGAAAACATCACCCAAATGTATAGCCCTGTTGGAAAATCAAAATTGACTGTTTAAAAATGTGTTGTACCCCCGACGGCATTACGCGTTCCACTCGGGGTACGTGTACCTCAGTTTGGGAATAGCCGGTCTAGGGATTCAGGTAAGGTGGAGTTGGTATGGTCCTTAACTAGCCTCTGAAAGCACTTTATGATTAGTTATTTAGTTCAGTTACCTTGCTTTGCTTCTGGGCCGGCAGCCTTGCGAGGGTTAACACGCTTAAATGTCTGACTCACGCCAGCCATGGAGATCGGGAGCACGTGGTCCTCGTAAGCGGAGGGGGTCCACATCGGTGGCCCACATCGGTGGCCCACATCGGTGGCCCACATCGGTGGCCCACATCGGTGGCTTGGTGTCCTTTTCCTCAAAAACAGATTCTGTGCGGAGGAATTATTTACAGTAAAGGGTTGTTTTTTTGTAACAAAATGACAAAAAAATTATAAATGTATGCCTTGTTCACATTTTAGGCAACAGTCTTATCCAGAGTGACTAGGATTAAATGCCTTGCTCAAGGGAACATTGGCAGATGGTGTCACCTAGTGGGCTTGAACCAGCAACCTTTCAGTTTCTAGCCCAATGCTCTTAACCACTAGCCTACTTGCCACCCTTGTCTTGTGCTAATGTAATTCATTCTGTAGGCCAACTCATTCCCAATAGGCCATAGTAAAGCTGAAAATATGGCTGATTAACCTTTTCCTTGTGAGAATGGTCCCATTATTTTGAGTTAATCGAGTAGAAAGAGAATGTTTTAGTCAAATGCCACCTCTGGAAAGGCAGCGTGGATCTGTTCGTCCAGAAACACCACATCAAACATGAAAAGGCATCTGGAGGTTGTGCACAAAGGCACTAAGCTGGTTGCCAAATGCGTGAAAGAGGAGAAATCTATACACATTATGATAATAAACAGATATGCATCAGTAACATTTCCAAGTGTAACTAAAAATTGTAATAATTAACATACACGGAGTGTACAAAACATTAGGAACACCTGTGAAAGCTATGATCCCATATTGATGTCACTTGTTAAATCCAGTTCAGTCAGTGTAGATGAAGTGGAGGAGACAGGTTAAAGAATTTTTAAGCCTTGAGACAATTGAGACTGGGTTTTTCATGCTCATCAGTTTCCTGTGTGTATCAAGAATGGTCCACCACCCAACTTTCGACACCTTGTAGAGTCCATGCCCCGATGAATTGAGGCGGTTCTGAGGGTAAAAGGAGGGTGTGCAACTTGGTATTGGGAAGGTGTTTATAATAGTTGGTATAGTCAGTGTATGTGTAAAATAGAAGGCTACAAAATATTTAAGTGCCTTTGAATGGGCTATGGTAGTGGGTGCCAGGCGCACCAGTTTGAGTGTGTCAAAAACGGCACCGTTGCAGGGTTTTATACGCTTAACAGTTTTCCGTATCAAGAATCGTATCGTATCACCCAAAGGACATCCAGCCAACTTGACACAACTGTGGGAAGCATTGAAGTCAACATGGGCCAGCATCCCTGTGGAAGGCTTTTGACACCTTACACAGTCCATTCCCCGACAAATTGAGGCTGTTCTGAGGGCAAACTCAATATTATGAAGGTGTTCCTAACATGTTGTACACTCAGTGTATATTGCTAAGAATGTGAGAGTAGGGTGACTGAACTAGCATGTATCGAACCCAGGCCACCACACCGAGGCCACCAGCATCTTAAACTGACTCCATAAAGATGATTTAGCAATACGCAAGAGACTATGTTTTAATTACAGGAATTGGAAGGTCAAGAAAGTCTGAGAATGGAATTCTAAATGCTGGTGTATTTAATAAATATTATAAAATGTATATATTCACATACAATACATAAATCTTAAGTTACAACGCATTAACACGCATTACAAGGCATTATTTTATGCATGATCAGAGATGGAAAGAGGGAAAAATAATGGCCCAAAGCTTTTGGTGGAGAGAGAGAAAGAAAGCGAAAGAGAGAGAGAGACAATCAACCCTTTTATATCCATTTTACCATGTTAAGATTCTAGATCTAAGCTGTTGACCAATAGCATTACTGTTAACTTCCAATCAGACATCAGACCTACAGGATGTCATCACAACAGAGAGAGCACAGAGAAGGCTGGATTCCTGAGAAGACAATAAAACCTCTTGCATAGAGTGTTGATAAAAGTCACTTCCAACATTAGACAACTATACAGAAAGCCCGTACATTGCTGAAGTAAGTAAATATAATCAATGATGAGAGAATAGTCAAATTAACTAATGCCTGCCATGGACATGGTGGCGTAGCAGGAAGATCGGAGTACCGTGAACTAAGAAGTTGTGAGTTCAAATCCCAGGGGGAGACATGTTGAATAATGATTACTGAATAAATGAACATGCACAATGTAGTTAAGGTGTGTCAAATATGTACAGTAAATTGAAATCACTGTGTGCGTGAGTATTTCTGATCTCACCAACAGACAAAGAGCTATCAATGGTTCACCAGTCAGGGCCTTAATTGGCTTGGCAACAGTAACAAGACTTGATGTGTAAAGTCGTTTTTAACACATACATTTTCTTGCAACGTTCCAATGAAACATGTCTTGAACATTTTATGTTCTAAGAACATGACAACCATGTTCTGGGTATGTTTTCTGGGACGTTGATGGAATATTCTCCTAACCCACAGAAAACTGGACACATTAATGTTTCTGCCATGTTCACATGAAACATGTCTAGAACATTCATATCTTATATTCTGAGAACATGGTAACCACGTTCTGGGAAAATTCCATTTGACATTAAGGGAATGGTCTCTTGGAAACATTTCTTGCACATCACAGGAACATTCCTATGAAAACGTTAGTTAATGACCTAATGAGAATCTTAAGGGAACATTCTCTAAAGTTGTGGGAACGTTTGTCGTTAACTGGGGAGAGAGCCGTAAAGAATCTTCATCTCATGAAGACGATACAGATGCCCACTGGGTTCATACATCGGTTGATATATGCCTACTGCATTTAGAAATAGCTTTTATGATATCCAAAACATTGCTTCAGTGGTTTTCCTCTCTCGGAAGTGTGTAGCTTTTGGAGGAAATCAAAATGGCCGCTACCTCCAGGAGACATAGGGTCAGAGAGGAATGCTCTTCGGGAAACTACAATGTGAGTCCCTTCTAGAATGCTCCAGGGCTGAATCTCCGACCGCATTTTCAAAGAGAGAAAGAGAGACAGAGAAACAACAAAATGAAAAAGATATTTGGTTGAGATTATGCCACGCTCCCTGTCCCAATCTTGCCAGTCATGGGATGGGATTTAGAGGTGAGCATGCATAGAAATTAAACATTGGCGTCAGTCACGGCGCTGGAAATAGCATCTGGAAGATGGCCAGACCATTCCAGTATCCGCTGGTGTGGATCCGTTTAGGCTTTAGCCGGTGGTCTAACTTGTGGGAAGAACACAATGGCTTTTGGAATACTGAAGTCATGCCATGTTTCCTCCAATGATGGATAAACAATATTTGTATGTCTATGGTTTTCTCTGTTAAGGTACACAATGGCTCTCTTCGGCCTCACAATGGCTAATCGAGAATGTTGTTGTGTAGACCCTAGTTGTGTAGGGCTCTGAGCCTATTCTAACCAAACCAAATCATTCTGAATCTGATCAGTGCTAAATTATCCCAATTGGAGAGCAGAAAAATGGTGGATGAAAGAGGCCAAAGCCAGAGACCACAACCTCAATGACGAGGGAGGAGATCACATTTCTGGGTCTCGAGTCAACATGGTAACAACAAATTGGAGGAAGAAAAATCATCCTAAACAATAAAATGAAAGAGGAATCTTCCTTCAACCATTTTAAACCTCAGTTTGCAGTAAAATGCAGTAAAATGTTGCATTTCAGCTGACAATACAAAGTCTATTTTCCATCCAGGCTCATTAGTATTCTTCAGTGTCGACTGTTCCATTTAGCTTGGCTTTGCAGGTATTGTGCATGGCTTTGGGCTGAGCACGGACTGTGACCTACAGGTTTAACCCCCCTAGCAACTCCAGAGCCAAAGTAGGCATACATTTAGAAGTGTTTGCCAACTTAAACGGCACCTCTCACAAGTGGTGGCTTTGCCACTTCAAAACTTGTTTCCATAACACCAACTCCCTCAGACACAGAGCACATCCCAAATAAGTTTCTAATGTTAGGTCTTGTGAAATGTTCTAAAAGTGACCCCTCTTCATATCACACTCTGTAAAGATGACTGAATAGATCAATGGACACTACTGTGTGGTCCTGTAGTTTACGTTGCTGGAGTGGAGCTCGACCTGCAACTGTAACCAAGGAGACATCAGTATCAGCTGACTGGAGTTGTTTACAGTAGTTGCCCCAGGCCTCTCCACGCCACTAAGTGGAAACTGTCATCCTTGAAGTGAGACATCACACTCCCTATGGTTGTTTGTTCTGTTTTGGTTTGATCAAACTCAGCAGATTGGGTCGGCTGGATGATCAGCATAACTTCATGACTCTGTGACTGATCCTATGACTGGGATGAGGTTGACAGTGTGATAAAGGAGTATAAGCTCATTTGAAACATTGTTTCAACAGAATGTGATCTTTTTGGAGGACATGGGTTCTACTAGAGATAGCTTGAAGCTGACAATGGATTGGTGTTGGTGATAAAAACCTAAACGCTGGCCTTCTATAGACAAGATGTGGTGTGTGTGACTCGAGAAAGAGAGAGCCTGGAAGAGTTGAGAACAGTGCCTCATTGTCTCATCTTCCTGGCATCTGGGAAACTAAGTAAGAGACCATCCTGTGTAGATAACCAAGGTGGCTTATGGGAAGGTTAGAAATGACTGACTAAGCAATCTTGCTATCAGCTATATAAAAACTGTGCATCGTCTATAAAGGCTAGACTCTCAGCCTAACAGTCAGTCAAGACAAATATTAAGCATCACTATTACTGAGCCAGAGATAGGGAGGGAGCAGAGGGATGAGGGTCGAAGGGCAATCAGACTCATAAGAAGGGATTTATTCTTCCACTCCCCTATCCAGATGAAAACAGTTCATGTCTCCTGCACTTCTGAAATGAAACAACCCAATGAGGAGTGAATAAGGTTCACGGTGCAATTTGCATGCAACCGAAAAAGAGACCAATGTTTTTCTCTCTCTCTTGTCCCCATAGCTATGCCATTGCCGTGAAGCGAAACTGAACTGTAAGACACAATAACCACTGCTGAGCTGCTGTTTCGGAAAGGAAAATACTTTATTTTCCTTTTTTCTTTTCATTTTCATTTTTGCTTGATGTTTTTTGAATGTGAAAGAAAATGGTGGTCTCATTTTATATAATTTCCGTATACTGCCGAGGGAAAATAGTTGGTTTGAATAGACCCACTGTTCTGCTCTGCTTGGCTCTGTTCTGTGCACAGTCTCACTCCCACTAGGAGTCTGTGATGCTGGATCCAGAGCTCTACTCTTGTGGCTCTTGGGCGCAGTCCAAAGTTAAGTTAAGCAGCGTTACCCCCATTCCTCACCTCTGCACCACGGTGCAGACACATGTACTGTAAATGCACTCTCCGTGACACACATTCTGTATGCTTAGACGTGGGACCATCCAGGGGCCAGATTGAGAGGGCAGGTTTTCTGTCAATAGACAGAGGGCTCAAAGGCTCTTGGTCTTCACAAAGTAGCTGTGTCGACATGTGACACCATTGTAAACTCGCCAGGCACTCTTAAAATCTTTCCTCTCATAAATGGCTTTAAGATCTGAACGATGAAATAGTATACTCTACATCTGGTTCAATCTAAGGCCAGATATACAGTGCTTTACCTCTTTTAATTTGGCTCTATCACGTACACATACACACACACACACACACTGCTTTCATTTTCAATTACCTCAAAGCAACACCAAATCACAGGCAACACCATGTTAAACTTCCATTCCCATTAACTCTGATTCATAGATCCCATAACTACATCCCATACCTTTGAGTCATCATGGCCATTGTATATTATATTAATTAAACCACAAAGCCAAGCCTTGGTTCTTTATAGACTAAATCTACCACACACAATCATGCACTGAACCACACCCAGTATACTTTGTCAGCAACATCCCACACATGCAACTACCCACTAACAACATCTGCACTCCACAGCTGAGTCATACTACTGGCAACGAAGATGTTGAAGAACACAACACTACATGAATCTGGTCTTCCTCCAGTTTGCATAATGTTAGACTGTTGTTACCCCAGTCCCTTGATCCTACTAAAAGACAAGATGTTGCGCAAGTCGGACATCTCTCTGGATTCACAATCATCTTTATTCAGGCTGATAATTCTTTACACTAGTGATATGGAGAGTTTTACTACCATCATGTGCAAAGAGGTTTGGCTTTGCATGGGTATGTTAAATTACAAATGTAGGATATTAATTTGATCCCCCTTTGTAGGAGAACTTTCATGCGATGCAGGAAATGTAAAGCTTGTATTGTATTTGACATTTAAAAAGGCTTCTTGTCACGCCCTGAGCTGTTTATTAGAGAGCTGTTTATTCTCTATGGTGGTTGGGCCGTGACAATAACTAGGGTGGGTTATCTAGGTGTTTAATCATCTATGTTGGCCTGGTATGTTTCCCAATCAGAGGCAGCTGTTTATTGTTGTCTCTGATTGGGGATCATATTTAGGCAGCCATTTCCCCTTTGTGCTTTGTGGGATCTTGTGTTTGTGTAGCTGCCTGTGAGCACAGAACGTCATGTTTCGTTTGTGCTTATTTTGTTTGGTGAGTTTCGATTTATTAAAATATGTGGAACTCTACGCACGCTGCGCCTTGGTCCATTCCTTGTAACGATCTTGACACTCCTGAAGTTTGTAATTTCCACTTTGACATTTCAGACTTGATTTTCCCCTAGGAAAAATGTATCAACCCCTACAAAAATGTCCATGAATTATAATCCACATAATTAACATTTCCAGTTGCTGCAGGATTATTTTCCTGCTGTTGCTAACGGGCTCAAATTAAGATCCTACATCTGTATTATGTGACTGCCCTGGAGATACAGTAGGTGGACTTGTAGAATGCAGGCCAATTCTCATCCATTCTCTCCAGTCTGACTTCCTGAGTCCCAATGCCTGTGGAGATTGCCTCTCCCTATAGAATACTGATTTGGTGCCTCTTTCACACCAGATGAGGAACACATGTCTAGAAATCCGGTCGTTCTCTCTTCCCAGTTCTTTTCTCCCTCTCTTTTTATGGAAAAGACAAACAGATGACAGAACAGTACAATTATATTTTGTGCAGAGGAGGGAGCATTCTCCCATGGTCATTTGAATAGGCTCCTGAACAGAACGAGGCCCATGAACTTGAATTTAAGCAGGTTTATTGATTTTTGTACAAGATGCCTTGTGAGTGGCAATAGTCTGAAATAGCCTGCTCTTAGCATTGCCCTGCTTAGCCTGGTCCTTCAGAATGACAAATGTCCTTCAGACCTACAGTACGGTGGTCCTTGTTGCCCTTTTTACGTGGAGTAAAGTGCAGACTTTGTCATTACCGCACGTAAAATTGCCAAAAGATATTCTCACCAGTATACATTACAAGTTGTCTATTACAGAGCACTTTTTTCTCCTTCTATAGTTTATTCAACCTTTATTTAACCAGGCGAGTCGGTTAAGAACTTTTTTTTTTAAGTTAAAGGGATACTTCGTAATTCATGCATTAGCACAATGACTGGAAGTATATGGGTATCTGCTAGCATGCTAGTAGATACCCATAGACCTCCCGTCTTTACGCTAATGCTAGTTAGCATTGGATCGCGAAATTACCTCTAACTTCATACTGGACACAGAGACATAAAACTCTGGGGAAGTAGATAAAAGGCCTCCTTGACAAAATCCTGAAGTATCCCTTTAAGGCAATCAAAATGCGAAGATGATGTTTGGGTGGTAGATCAACAGGTGAGACGTTTCCAAGAAGGCAGAGGGATGGGGAGAGTGGAATGCTGTGACACAAAAAGGTAGACAGTTTGTGTGCTATGTCTTTCCATAATTGTAGGTTAGGTGGACAGTGCCAGGTGGCATGAAATAACAAATTCTTATTTACAATGACAGTATGGCTAAACTGTTCAAGTCTCCTACAAGTCAAGCAGAATGCAACACAGCCGTGACAACAGCATCACTCTCATAACCTATAATCAAACCCCCTCTGTTTTCTCCTGATTGATCTCTTTTGTTATTCAGTTGGTGTTTGTTACATAAGGGGAACCAGATCCACTTGGGAACACATGTGCTGCTCTTCTGTATGTCCGATATCAACTACCCCGCTTTTCGCAAACACTGTGTCCTATCCACTTGCAACCCTAAATTACTTTGTTTACAGGTAATCTTCCTAACAGCAAGGCCAACAGGCCATGCCAAAGGCCACGTGTGAATGTGTGTGTGTTCTATGTGTGTATCAGTGGAGGCTGGTGGGCAAAGCTATAGGAGGATGGGCTCAATGAAATGGCTGAAGTGGAATCAATGGAATGGAGTCAAACATGTGGTTTCCATATGTTTGATATCGTTCCATTTATTCCATTCCAGCTAATACAATGAGTCTGTCCTCCTATTCTCCTCCCACCAGCCTCCGCTGGTGTGTATGTGTGTGTATGTCTGTTCATACGTGAATGCATGACGCAGCGTGCGCGAGTGCATAAGTGTGTATGTATCTGTGTATTTGTATGCCATCCCTTCCGTGCTCTGGATTGGATTGACATCACCCAGCTTGGCAGCACCAGAGGCTCCTCGACGATTCAGTTGAAGTAAATCAAGTCCAGACAGCCAGGCAGCTAGAGGGTCCACAACATCCAATGCCAACCAAACTGCTTTATTAATGCCAACCATCAGCAGTTATTTATTAGCTTGGCAAATTCAGCAGTAGAACAACTCCACTTTATACCATAGGAGTCTGGAGCCTATTTATGATGCAAATGTTCTGCTCACAACGTCTAGGCAGTGTTCAACATCCATACTAGGGTCCCTGTATTGCTTCCAATGTGAGTGTACAAAAGAAGTCAGTTGTAATATTTTGAAGCTGTAAGTACATCTGTAATAATACTGAGCCAAACACAAAATTTGAAAATAAAATGGAGGGTGGTGCTGAAGTAGGGAAATAGCTAAAGAAACCTTGTCACCGGAGAGGGGTCTGAATGGGCCCAAAGTTTGTGGGGTTGCTGACTGCTGGTGTCATTTCTATGAAAACACAAGCTTCATCCAATGTATACTTTTCCCAATGTATACTTTTCCCAATGTATACTTACTTGTGTATCCTAAAGAAGAAGGCCTGCATTTATTAGCCCTGGGGGAGAAACTTGACTTGTGGCCCCAGGACTCACCACCTCTGTTGGTGTACAGCCTGCCCTGAAACGGTTTATTTTTAATTAAGTGGGGCCCGCCAATTTAGGGGAGTAAAGTTAACCAAGGGGTTCTGTCTAGATATGGATGGGATCCATTGACAAGCTTTACTAGGTTGCCATGAGGTTATCTGAGGCACTTTGGTGGTTCAATTCTCTACCCTTGGATTTGGACTCCACCTCATAGATTTAAAGCATTGGAATGGTGTGAGCATGGGGTAGAGGGAGTTTCCACCATATTTCCTACACCAATCGCATGCTTTTAAATCTATGAGATGGAATGAACGAGTGCACACTTAGGGGATAAGGGTACTATAACAAACCACAACCAGTGTTTAGACGTTTAGTGCGAAAGGTTTACCTGATGAGGACACTCAGCAGCTGGACCCTAATGAGAGATAGTTGGGAGAACTGGGGGGAACCAGACTCAGACACCATCAACCAGACTCAGACACCATGTGTGTATGTATGTATGTGAAAGTTCCACTCTGCACTGTGTCTAGGCGATGTGTGATGTGTTCATATAATGTTAGCATTTGCAAAATGTGAAGTCCATTTGGGTTAAATGTGAGGGAACAAGGGTGCTGTATTTTTTACTTCAAAATATGAGGTTAATTCTAAATTCAAAGTCATACATTCACTATAGTATTATTACCCTGACCTGCCACAGAGACATACAGTACAGTCGTGGCCAAAAGTTTTGAGAATGACACAAATATTCATTTTCACAAAGTCTGCTGCCTCAGTTTGTATGATGGCAATTTGAATATACTCCAGAATGTTATGAAGAGTGGTCAGATTCATTGAAATTAATTGCAAAGTCCCTCTTTGCCATGCAAATGAACTGAATCCGAAAAAAACATTTCCACTTCATTTCAGCCCTGCCACAAAAGGACCAGCTGACATCATGTCAGTGATTCTCTCGTAAACACAGGTGTGAGTGTTGACGAGGACAAGGCTGGAAATCACTCTGTCATGCTGATTGAGTTCGAATAACAGACTGGAAGCTTCAAAAGGAGGGTGGTGCTTGGAATCATTGTTCTTCCTCTGTCAACCATGGTTACCTGCAAGGAAACACGTGCCGTCATCAATGCTTTGCACAAAAAGGCCTTCACATGCAAGGATATTGCTGCCAGTAAGATTGCACCTAAATCAACCATTTATCAGATCATCAAGAACTTCAAGGAGAGCGGTTCAATTGTTGTGAAGAAGGCTTCAGGGCACCCAAGAAAGTCCAGCAAGCGCCAGGACCATCTCCTAAAGTTGATTCAACTGCGGGATCAGGTCAACACCAGTACAGAGCTTGCTCAGGAATGGCAGCAGGCAGGTGTGAGTGCATCTGCACGCACAGTGAGGTGAAGACTTTTGGAGGATGGCCTGGTGTCAAGAAGGGCAGCAAAGAAGCCACTTCTCTCCAGGAAAAACATCAGGGACAGACTGATATTCTGCAAAAGGTACAGGGATTGGACTGCTGAGGACTGGGGTAAAGTCATTTTCTCTGATGAATCCCCTTTCCGATTGTTTGGGGCATCCGGAAAAAAGCTTGTCCGGAGAAAACAAGGTGAGTGCTATCATCAGTCCTGTGTCATGCCAACAGTAAAGCATCCTGGGACCATTCATGTGTGGGGTTGCTTCTCAGCCAAGGGAGTGGGCTCACTCACAATTTTGTCTAGGAACACAGCCATGAATAAAGAATGGTACCAACACATCCCCTGAGAGAATTTTCTCCCAACCATCCAGGAACAGTTTGGTGACGAACAATGCCTTTTCCAGCATGATGGAGCACCTTGCCGTAAGGCAAAAGTGATAACTAAGTGGCTCGGGGAACAAAACATTGATATTTTGGGTCCATGGCCAGGAAACTCCCCAGACCTTAATCCCATTGAGAACTTGTGGTCAATCCTCAAGAGGCGGGTGGACAAACAAAACCCCACAAATTCTGACAAACTCGAAGCATTGATTATGCAAGAATGGGCTGCCATCAGTCAAGATGTGGCCCAGAAGTTAATTGACAGCATGCCAGGGCAGATTGCAGAGGTCTTGAAAAAGAAGGATCAACACTGCAAATATTGACTCTTGCATCAACTTCATGTAATTGTCAAAAAAGCCTTTGACACTTATGAAATGCTTGTAATTATACTTCAGTATTCCATAGTAACATCGGACAAAAATATCGAAAGACTGAAGCAGCAAACTTTGGGGAAATAAAAATGTGTGTAATTGTCAAAACTTTTGGCCACGACTGTATATCTGCCAGTCATTCATTCCAGTTGTCAAAGCAAGTTAAGATACAGGAGAAGATAAAAGCCATAAAGTGGCCATACATTTATAACTTCAAATCCAACAAGTAAACTATAATCTGCAATAAAAACATGTACTGTATATTTTTCCAGTTATGTTGTGGCCAAGTAGTGTTACCAAAAATGCATGTTGAATCAGAGTGGCCAATCAGAGAGGCCAATCTGTGAAGGCAAATCTGTGAAGCAGGATGCCCTATATTCAGATACAGTAGTGCAGCTCCTTGAGGTTGTGCAATACACTCTGGTTACTCATATGAAACATGATATACTATATGCTTGAGAGAGTTCTCACTGCACATTTCTGTCACACTACTCCCATTCCCTCTTAATAACCTCTTAAAATGGTATTAACATACTGTACATTAAGAAGATTAAATAAAAATAGACCGGTCTGCAATGTTGAAACATTTTCATGTCCAATCATGTGCACGTGTTGCTTATGTAATAATCTCTTTTCTCTCAGCATCAGATTTGGCCAATGAAGGACAATGTGGCAGTCAGTGACAATAAATCTTTGTCTGTACGAAGGCCATATGTAATGACGGCCATGTCACACCAAGGCACATCATCACACCAAATACTTAGACCAGCAGACAGCCAGCCCCTGTCTTTTTGGCGAGATTACCTCCTTTCCAATCACACGTCAACGTGAGAGAGCGAGAGAAAGAGAGAAAGAGAGAGAGAGATGAGGAGAGGAATGCCAGGGGGACTTTCCATTTTTAAGAGTTAGAAGCATCGGTGTCTCACTCCCCATTTGGGAGACGGTGCAGAGCATAAATTAGGAAGGAGAGAGAGAGGGGAGAAAGACTTTTCCATGGATCAGTGGAGAAAATGACAGGCCGGGGGAGGGGTCATCCTGATTTTATATCCTGAGTGTCCCTCTTTTGTTTCTGTTTTTATGGAAATGTATTCCTATGGAATAAACTGGATGGTCTTCAGAGATAGATGGGAGGGGTTGAGAGTAGAGGAAGGATGGGACAAAAAACTCTCAAACTATGAGAAACAAGATTCTCTGGTCTGATGAAACCAAGATTGCACTCTTTGGCCTGAATGCCAAGCGTCACGTCTAGACGAAACCTGGCACCATCCTTACGGTGAAGCATCATGCAGTGGGATGTTTTTCAGCGGCAGGGACTGGGAGACTAGTCAGGATTGAGGGAAAGGTGAAGGGAGCAAAGTACAGACATATCCTTGATAAAAACCTGCTCCAGAGCGCGCAGGACCTCAGACTGGGGTGTAGGTTCACCTTCCGAAAGGACAACGACCTTAAGCACACAGCCAAGACAACGCATGAGTGGCTTCGGGACAAGTCTCTGAATGTCCTTGAGTTGCCTGGACTTGAACCCGATCGAACATCTCTGGAGAGACCTGTGCAGCGATGCCCCCATCCAACCTGACAGAGCTTGAGAGGATCTGTAGAGAAGAATGGGAGAAACTCCCCAAATACAGGTGTGCCAAGCTTTTGGCGTCATACCCAAAAAGACTTGAGGCTGTAATCTCTGCCAAAGGTGCTTCAACAAAGTACGGAGTAAATGTGATATTTGATGAGGGGAAAAAACTATTTAATCCATTTTAGAATAAGGCTGTAACTTAACAAAATGTAAAAAAAGCCAAGGGTTCTGAATACTTTCCGAATGCACTGTACTTCCTTTCATTTTTTTAACTGGTACCGGTCTGCCTTCAGGCGAGTCTCGTAAGGCTTGTGGACGTGTTCGTGAGAGACTCACCTATACATAGAGGTGTCATATTAGTGTTTGTGAAATACTGTTTTTTGGGATGTCTCATGGACTGAATACTGATGTACTGTAGCTCGGCCAGCTTCCACCACAGATATCTCTAGCTGAAACAGACTGTTTTATTATGCCAATTAGTTTTCCACAGGGTCACAGAAATTGACTTGAGTGTCTCGTTTGTTGTAAGGAGGAGACCAAGGCACAGCGTGATATGCATACATTCTTCTTTTAATGAAGAAAGAACATTGAACAAACTAACAAAGTAACAAAACGAACGTGAAGCTATACAAAACGAGTGCTGACAGGCAACTTCACATAGACAAGAACCCACAAATACCCAAGGGAAAATGACAACCTAAATATGATCCCCAATCAGAGACAACGATAAACAGCTGCCTCTGATTGGGAACCAATTCAGGCCACCATAGACCTACATATGCCTAGACTTACAAACACCCTTAGACATACAAAAACCCTAAACAATACAAAACACGCATACCCACCCTCGTCACACCCTGACCTAACCAAAATAATTAAGAAAACATAGATAACTAAGGTCAGGGCGTGACAGTACCCCCCAAAAGGTGCGGACTCCCGACCGCAAACCTGAACTTATGGGGGAGGGTACGGGCGGGCATCTACCCTAGGTGGCGGCTCTGGTTCTGGATGCCGCCTCCCCTCTTTACACTGATCCCTCCGCCTTTGTAGATCCAGACCGTCGATCATCGCCGGAGGCTCTGGACTGCGGATCATCGCCGAAGGCCCCGGACCGGAGACCCTCGCTGGAGACCCAGGGCCGGGGACCGCCGCTGGAGGCCCCGAACCGGGGATCGCCGCTGGAGGCTCCGGACAGGGGGATCGCCGTTGGAGGTTCCGGACTGGGTACTATCGCCGGAAGCTCCGGACTGGGTACTGTCGCCCGGAAGCTCCGGACTGGGTACTGTCGCCCGGAAGCTCCGGACTGGGTACTGTCGCCCGGAAGCTCCGGACTGGGTACTGTCGCCCGGAAGCTCCGGACTGGGTACTGTCGCCCGGAAGCTCCGGACTGGGTACTGTCGCCCGGAAGCTCCGGACTGGGTACTGTCGCCGGAAGCTCTGGACTCTGGAAGCGCACTGGAAGCCTGATGCATGGTGCCGGAACTGGTGGTACCGGGTTGAGGACACGAACCTCAGGGCGAGTGCGGGGAAGAGGCACAGGCCATACTGGACTGTGGAAGCGCACTGGAGATCTGCATCTTAGAGCTGGCACAATGCGTCCTGGCTGGATGCTCACTTGAGCCCGGAAAGTACGGGGCGCTAGCACAGGACGCACTGGGCTGTGCAGACGCATCTTAGACACATTACGCAGAGCCGGCGCAGGATATCCTGGTCCAAGGAGGTATACTGGAGACCAGGAGCGCTGAGCTGACACCATCCGTCCTGGCTGGATGCCCATTCTAGCCCGGCAACTGCGAGGAGCTGGAATAAAGCGCACCGGGCTAAGAATGCGAACTGGAGACATCGTGCGCATCTCTGCATAACACGGTGCCTGACCAGTTACACGCTCCCCGCGGTAAGCACGAGGAGTTGGCTCAGGTCTCCAACCTGACTCAGCCAATCTCCTCGTGTGCCCCCCCCAAAGAAATTGGGGTTGCCTCTCGGGCTTCCTTGCTAACCGTGTCCCCTCGTATCGTCGCCGTTCCTCCCAGGTCCAGGATGTCCTCCACTCATATTTCTCCCAGGATGTTCGCTCCTCATTCACACGCTGCTTGGTCCTTTTGTGGTGGGTTCTTCTGTCACGTTCGTTGTAAGGAGGAGACCAAGGCGCAGCGTGATATGCATACATTCTTCTTTTAATGAAGAAAGAACACTGAACAAAGTAACAAAGTAACAAAACGAACGTGACGCTATACAAAACGAGTGCTGACACGCAACTACACATAGACAAGAACCCACAAATACCCAAGGGAAAATGGCAACCTAAATATGATCCCCAATCAGAGCCAACGATAAACAGCTGCCCCTGATTGGGAACCAATTCAGGCCACCATAGACCTACATATGCCTAGACTTACAAACACCCCTAGACATACAAAAACCCTAGGCAATACAAAACACTCATACCCACCCTCGTCACACCCTGACCTAACCAAAATAATTAAGAAAACATAGATAACTAAGGTCAGGGCGTGACATTGAGGCTGATTTTGTGAAATAGCACAGTTACAAATAGAAATCAAACTGGATGGACATCAGAAATAGAGGAAAGACTAAAAACAAACGAAATATAACTATTGTAAAATAGATTGTGTCTGTAAAATGTGATTAATATGTATAAACTGAAGGTAGAATCCTAAGTGATATTGTTTATTAGTTTACTCCAATTGGGGGAAGGGTGGTAGGGTTTGCGTGGAATAATAAAGGTATTTTCTAAAAATAGAATGTATATGTATGTATGTATATATGTATGGGTATGTATGTACAGTATATATGTGTATATGTATGAATGTTAGTTTATGCATATATATATATATATATGGGTATGTACGTGTATTTATGTATGTATGTATGTATGTATATGGATATATATATTTACCCCAAAATGTATGGGGGATTGGAAATGATGCAGACAATTACATTGATGGAAGCAACAATCTATCCGCAATATTAATGCTGATCCACCCCTTCATAAATAAATAAAAAAGAGGGTTAAGGGAGTGGGACATTTTGGAAGCAACTGAGAACATCTGTGTTGTTGATCTTAGCACGTATTAATGGTTTAAAGATGCACTATGCAGAAATCGCTTCTCCACTTCCTGGTTGCTGAAATTGTAATAGTTTGCTAGTTTGAGTTTGTGACAAAACAAGCAAGTATAGGGCAGAGAATCATTGCACCATCTAAATATATTTTCCATAACCAAAAATATTGTTTTTTCAGCTACTTGAAGCTGGTGTTCAAAAGTTAAAAACAAAATTTTAGCACAGGAAGCATAAACATAGCACACTTAGAACAGATCTACCGCTTCTTAGAATTGCTTTCAATGAGAATGACAGATCTATGACTCACATTTCTCTGTGGATTTGGTCACATATTAACTTAAGTTACATAATGCACCCCCCCCCAAACAATGGAGTCTATTAATGAACCCCAGAATCAATCTAAGTAGCATAATAAAGAAATCAAAATCAAAATATGTCAGATTAAACTAGTGATATCTGCATCGAACGCATCCGCGGTGGAAGGTGGCCGAGCTAAAGTGATGTTTGTCAGACCCTGAGACATCCCAGAAATCGTTCTTCTCACAAAAATGTCTGTAGCATCCAAACAGTTTGGCCTACAAACTAATATCATCACTCTATGGAAAGATGAGACTCTCATGAACATGATGGTTTTGAGGTACAAGTTTAAAAAATGAAAATTTGTGCCTGCCCAATAAAAGGGGTTAAATATGTTTATCCTAGAATTTTAAGAAATGGGCTATAGTAGTAAAGGCAAATTCAATATTTTATCAAATCATGTATTTTAAAAATAAATTGTTTTTAAATAGTTCCTAAAATTTCAGAGCTATACTGTATAAGAAAGCTCAGGAAATAAAACAGTTTTTATTTCTTTACACATATTTAACCCCATTTTTTGGGTAGGCACAGAACTTCCTCTGTACTTCCATTAATTTTTTTAACTGGTACCGGTCACCTTCAGATGAGTCCCGAGGTACTTGTCGCAGAGCAAAACAGAGACCACCGTCTTGTTCATGAGAGTCTCATCTTTCCATAGAGACAGACACTTCAAAACCTTATTCCTTATGATTAATTTTTTTACTGTCTTTTTGGCCATTTATGAATGTGTTATTCAATTAGTTTCTATGGGCTATAGTAGTAAAGGCCCCCCCAATGGCTTGGACTTTTAGAGGTTAACGAGAGATCACCTCAATATAGAACTGTGGCTAACATAGGCTCAACATGGGCTCAACAGGCCCTTCATGTTTTTGGTTCTTGATTTGAAACGGGCCTTCTAAAGGCTGTAACTTTGGCAAACATGGAGTCCAACTAATATAGACTGACGTTTAAACTGGTATGCTTTGTGAAACAATTGGTTTCAGGCTACTAACAGCCCATCTGCTTGCAAAAATGTCTAAAAACATGTTTTCACCTTGTCATTATGGGGTATTGTGTTTAGATGGGTGAGAATTTTTCATATATTTAATCCATTTTGAATTCAGTTTGTAACGCAACAAATGTGGAATAAGTCAAGGGGTATGAATACTTTTTGAAGGAACAGTAGTTAATTATAGTAGCCTTGGTGAGTAACCCCCACTCATCAGACTTTGCCATGTAATCCACCCACCCACCCCATCCCTGTCCCCATCACTATCCAACGGTCCCTGTCCAGGATTGTTTAATTATTACATTGAACAAAACCCTGCTAGTGCCAGGGGTGAAAAGGTGACGTTGACACAGTGTGTGTGCTTACGGTTCTTCTCGTCACTGACAGGAATATGTATCTCAGTTTGGCCTGTTATCAAACACAGGCTGACCCAAAGATAGGGTCTACCTAGGGTTGCAAGTTTTCCAGGTGGATGTTTCTCAATAGGTCTTGTGCTATGCATCTGTAGGTCTTACAAAATTATGCAACCACTTGACTGTGCAGATAATGAAGAAAACATGGCAGTTGGTGTTCAGTAAATAGGTACATTGTTTCGGATTGTTTCAGCTAGTTTTTCAACGTTAGTTGATTGCAAGCACTTTCCTAGCAAAGCCATGGTAACAAGATTATTTGAGAAATACATCCATATAGTACTGACTGAGGGTGTGTGTGTGTGTGTGTGTGTGTGTGTGTGTGTGTGTGTGTGTGTGTGTGTGTGTGTGTGTGTGTGTGTGTGTGTGTGTGTGTGTGTGTGTGTGTGTGTGTGTGTGTGTGTGTGTGTGTGTGCTGACTCATTATGAGATACACCGAGCTCTCCTTGGGATTTAGGGTGTTTCTGTTGTTTCGACAGTGACTGTATCATGCATGACCAGGTGACTTGTCTTGAAACCAGATCTGAACTAATGGAGTTAGTTAGCTTCGGCTTTGATAATAGCACATCCATGTCCATTTACTGATAAATAATATCACTTTTTTTTGCCATTTTGTATTATTAAGTTGTTTGTTTCAGTGGCTAAATATAAATCACAGTAGTTCCACAGGTCCAGTACATTTCCAACCTGTATATCTCTCTGATAGATTTTGAGCTGTTTGTTTTGCTTAACAGTGGACTTTCCAACTACTCTTATCAAGCCCGCTGGTTACCCAACTCTACTGCTGGGAAGTAACGCACCCCACAGTGGATTCACCCCTGAAACTCCTCCCACAGAAGGAGCAAACCCTAGACAGGATAAAAGCCAGGGCTGGAGAGGGAAGGCACTATTACAGACCCAGAATCAGCGGTGGAGATGTGGGTCGGCAAGTTGCTGTGTCTGGCCGCTCTGGCTGTAGCCCTCTCCTTACCTACCTTATCTGATGGAGCTGCACTACAAGTGTTGTCAGCTCCTAACCTGCTGCGTGTGGGCAGTAATGAGAACATCTTTGTGGAATCTCAGGACCATGCAGGAGGTCCCCTGAATGTTAAGATCATGGTGAAGAACCACCCTACGCAGAGCAAAGAGCTAGTCTCTAAATTAGTGGTTCTGGATCAAGCGAACAACTTCCAGGCTATGACACAACTGGTCATCCCAGAGGGGGACCACTTTGTGGATGACCCCAAGCAGAAGCAGTATGTGGTCCTCCAGGCCCAGTTCCCTGACCGCCTCCTGGAGAAGGTTGTCCTGGTCTCCTTCCAGTCTGGATACATCTTCATCCAGACTGACAAGACCATTTACACTCCGGCCAGCACCGTCTACTACAGAGTGTTCTCTATGACTCCTGGCCTGGAGCCTCTGACCAGGGAGATATTTGAGGACAAGGAGGTCGCCAAGAACAAAGAGATCGCAGTCTCTGTGGAGATCATGACTCCTGAGAACATCACCATCTTCAGGGAGATCGTCAACCCAGACAAGGGAGTCAAATCTGGACAGTTCAAACTCCCTGACATTGTCAGTTTCGGGACCTGGCATGTAGTCACGAGGTTCCAGAGCACTCCTCAAAAGACCTTCTCATCTGACTTTGAGGTCAAGGAGTATGTTCTGCCCAGCTTCGAGGTTAGTCTGAACCCAGCTAAAGCCTTCTTCTACGTTGACGACAAAGACCTGACTGTTGACATCACTGCCAGGTATCTATACGGTAAGGAAGTGACAGGGACAGGCTATGTGGTGTTTGGTGTCATCACAACAGATAACGAGAAAAAGAGTTTCCCTGCCTCTCTGCAGAGAGTAGAGATCAAAGAAGGTAAAGGAGTGGCTTGTCTGAAAAAGGAACACATCACACAGACTTTCGACAAAATCCATGATCTGGTCAAACAGTCCATCTTCGTATCAGTCAGCGTGTTAACAGAGGGTGGGGGGGAAATGGTAGAGGCAGAGAAGAGAGGGATCCAGATTGTCACTTCGCCATACACCATCCTCTTCAAGAGAACGCCCAAATACTTCAAACCTGGCATGCCCTTCGACGTCTCTGTTTACATTACGAATCCCGACAACTCTCCAGCAAGTGGAGTGGAGATTGAAGTGACTCCAGATAATGCTAAAGGGGTGACCAGGGCCAACGGTTTTGCCAAAATATCACTTAACACCGTGAAATCAGCCACAGAGCTGGCAATCACTGTGAAGACCAAGGACCCGGCGATCCTCCCCAACAGACAGGCAGAGGCCACCATGAAGGCTCTCCCCTACAGAACTTCCACCGGGAACTTTCTCCATGTCGGGGTTGACTCTAATGAGCTGAAGATAGGAGACCCCATTAAGATCAATCTGAACCTGGGACCCACCCCCATACAAATCCATGACCTTACATACATGTTCCTGAGTAGAGGTCAGCTGGTGAAAGTGGGCCGATTCAAAAGACAGGGCAACGCGCTGGTGACACTGTCAGTGCCTGTCTCCAAGGAGATGCTTCCGTCGTTCCGCATCGTAGCGTACTACCATGTGGGAGCAGATGACTTGGTGGCAGACTCTGTCTGGGTTGACATCAAGGTCTCCTGCATGGGCTCACTGAAAGTGACATCGACCAGGGCCAAGGCATCCTATGAGCCTCGTAAGGCTTTCAGTCTGACCATCACTGGAGACCCGGGAGCTAAAGTAGGACTGGTGGCTGTAGACAAGGGAGTCTACGTTCTCAACAGCAAACACCGTCTCACACAGGCCAAGATCTGGGACACCATAGAGAAGCATGATACAGGCTGTACAGCTGGAGGAGGAGCAGACAATATGGGGGTGTTCTACGATGCTGGTCTGGTATTTGAGACCAACACTGCTAAAGGGACTGGGATCAGAACAGACCCCAGCTGTCCTGTTAGTTCTAGGCGGAGACGAGCAGTGACCATCAGTGACGTCATCACTAGTATGGCCAGTAAGTACAATGGTCTGGCCAAGGAGTGTTGTGTGGCCGGGATGAGGGACAACACCATGGGATATACCTGTGACAGACGGGCCCAGTACATCACAGATGGGGACGTCTGCGTCCAAGCCTTCCTTGTCTGCTGCACTGAGATGGCCTCCAAGAAGATAGAATCCAAACAGGATGCACTGCTGCTCTCACGCAGTGAGGAGGATGATGATGATGCGTACATGCGGTCTGAAGACATTGTGTCTCGTAGTCAGTTCCCTGAGAGCTGGATGTGGGAGGACACCAATCTTCCTGAATGCCCTGACAAAGAAAAGCACTGTGAGTCCACATCTTTACTTAGGAACAACTTCCTAAAGGATTCCATCACCACCTGGGAAATAACAGCCATCAGCCTGTCTAAAACTCATGGCATCTGTGTGGCAGATCCATTTGAGATGATAGTTCTAAAGGAGTTCTTCATCGACCTCAAGCTGCCCTACTCAGCCGTCCGCAATGAACAGCTGGAGGTCAAAGCAATCCTCCACAACTACAGCGATGACCCCATCATTGTGCGTGTGGAGCTGATGGAGAACGGTGAGGTGTGCAGCTCGGCAAGCAAGAAGGGTAAGTACAGGCAAGAAGTGAACATGGACGCCATGTCCACCCGGGTTGTCCCCTATGTCATCATCCCTATGAAGCTGGGCATGCACTCCATTGAGGTCAAGGCATCTGTGAAAAACTCTGGCAGCAATGACGGGGTGAAGAGGGATCTGCGCGTTGTGGCTGAGGGAGTGCTGGTCAAGAAGGAAACCAACGTACTCCTGAACCCGGCTAAACATGGTGGTGAGCAGACGTCACACATACCCAGTGGAGTGCCCCGAAACCGGGTGCCAAACTCTGATGCTGACACACTGATCAGTGTGACAGCTGGAGAGCAGACCAGTGTGCTGGTGGAGCAGGCCATCAGTGGAGACTCTCTGGGCAGTCTGATAGTTCAGCCAGTCGGGTGTGGGGAACAGAACATGATCTACATGACCCTGCCTGTCATTGCTACACACTACTTGGACAACACCAAAAAGTGGGAGGATATTGGCCTGGACAAACGGAACACAGCCATCAAGTACATCAATATTGGTTACCAACGTGAGCTGGCCTACCGTAAAGAAGATG
This sequence comes from Salvelinus namaycush, assembly GCF_016432855.1. Lineage (NCBI taxonomy): Eukaryota > Metazoa > Chordata > Actinopteri > Salmoniformes > Salmonidae > Salvelinus > Salvelinus namaycush. Next base: position 44,648,761 of record NC_052311.1, read on the forward strand.
GCTCCTACGCTGCCTGGGTCAGCAGACAGAGCAGCACCTGGCTGACAGCATACGTGGTGAAGGTGTTTGCCATGTCCAGTACATTGATCAGTGTTCAGGATAACGTGCTTTGTACTGCTGTCAAGTGGCTGATCCTGAACACACAACAGCCAGATGGAATCTTCAATGAGTTTGCTCCTGTCATTCACGCAGAGATGACGGGCAACGTGAGGGGATCGGACAATGACGCCTCCATGACAGCTTTTGTTCTCATCGCAATGCAGGAAGCAAGCTCACTGTGTGAGGCGTCTGTCAACAGCCTACCAGGCAGTATGGCTAAGGCAGTAGCGTACCTCGAAAAGCGTCTGCCCCACCTGACTAACCCTTATGCTGTAGCTATGACCTCCTATGCTCTGGCCAATGCAGGGAAACTCAACAAGGAGACTCTACTGAAGTTCGCCTCTCCACAGCTGGACCACTGGCCAGTCCCTGGTGGTTACCAGTACACGCTGGAGGCCACGTCGTACGCCCTGCTTGCCCTGGTCAAGGGGAATTTCTTCGAAGAGGCCGGCCCCATAGTCAGGTGGCTCAACAAGCAGAAGAAGGTGGGAGGGGGATATGGATCCACACAGTCCACCATCATGGTGTTCCAGGCTGTGGCTGAGTATTGGAGCCACGTGAAGGACCTGAAAGACTTTGACTTGAACATCAACCTAGAGGTGGCAGGCAGGGCATCAGTCACCAAGTGGTCCATCAACAACAAGAACCAGTTCCACACTCGTACAGACAAGGTCAAGTCCATAGACAAGGACTTGACTGTAAAAGCCTTAGGAAATGGTGAGGCGACCTTGTCGGTGGTGACACTGTACTATGCCCTGCCAGAGGAAAAGGACAGTGACTGTGAAAGCTTTGACCTCTCTGTCACCCTCACTAAGATGGACAAAACAAGCCACGAGGACGCCAAGGAGTCATTTATGCTCACTATTGAGGTGTTGTATCGGAACTCAGAGAGAGATGCGACCATGTCTATTCTGGACATCGGCTTGCTGACCGGCTTCATTGTAGACACAGACGATCTGAAAAGGTTGTCCACGGGGAGGGAGCGCTACATAGAGAAGTTTGAGATGGACAAAGTTCTATCTGAAAGAGGATCTCTCATCCTATATCTGGACAAGGTGTCCCATAAGTTAGAAGACAGAATATCCTTTAAGATCCACAGAGTACAGGAAGTGGGAGTTCTACAGCCAGCTGCCGTCTCTGTATATGAATACTACAACCAGAAGCACTGTGTGAAGTTCTACCACCCGCAGAGGGAGGGTGGTACTCTGAGCAGACTGTGTCTTGGAGACGTGTGCACGTGTGCGGAAGAGAGCTGCAGTATGCAGAAGAAAGGCGAGCCAGATGTCAACCGCATAGACAAAGCCTGCGGCGCGGGACTGGATTACGTTTACAAAGCTACGGTGGTGGACTCGAAGTTGACGACACACACAGATACTTACACCATGAAGATCGATTTGGTCATCAAGCCAGGTACTGACGAGGGAGTGGAGGGGAAGAATCGTGACTTCATGGGACTGTCTTACTGTAGAGAAGCTCTGGGTCTAATGCAGGGGAAAACATACATGATTATGGGGAAGTCTGAAGACCTGCACAAAGTGAAGGATGAAGGACCGTTGGAGTACAAGTATGTCCTAGGTGAACAGACATGGATAGAGTACTGGCCCTCACAACAAGAGTGTACATCCAGAAACTACAGAGAAGTCTGTCTGGGCATTGATGAGTTCATCAACCAGATCACAACCTTCGGCTGCCCTGTTTAGTTTCTCTTCTTGCTTTGTTAAATTTAAATTTTTGTAACATTGCAATCCAGGTTGCATGCCCTGTCATAACTCATTGTAACCTAGAGAATGTATGGAGATGAGTTTGCCCACTTGGAATATATTCTGTTAGAAACTGACCAGTAAATTATGTACACCGTGCATAAAGAATTTTTTCTTTAAAGTTAACATATGATGATGACGACTGCAAATGGCACACTTATACATTTAAGTGTGCCATTTGCAGTTGTCATCGTCATTGATTACTATGACATGGTCACATTTCTATGGCTTTATTTTAGCACTAAAATGACCCTGCCTGCTGTAATAAGCATGAAAGAAATGCATTAAAAAACATATTAATTCTAATTCCTTTGTGTGCATACCACCAGTCATTATGGGGATGTAATTTTTTATTGGTTTTAAACACCAAACAAAGACATTTAAGTTTAAGGTTGAGTGGGATGGTAACTGTTTCTGTTCACTATTTGAGCACCAAAATGTCCAAATATCTCATTCTGGTCCATATGGCAAGTCAGTCAGAGTACTATATATCTTTAGGCACTTCATCATTGTTTTTACCAAATGCGATCAGGATTAACAAACATTTCTCCTGCCCCATATGGCACGAAGCAAATAAGATGTACTGTATACAAATCAGTCAGGGTAATAGACACTTTCATCACTGCTTTTACCGATGTGGAAACTTGTTTATAGAAACAAGATCATTTATAATCAGGGGTTAATATATTATGAGCAAGGTTTTGACATTAGGGGTGCAGACAAAGGACACTGACCTTTACCAGGAGGAAGTGTGTCTCCGTCATTGAGCTTTTGTTTTACAGACATGTCATCATGGGAGATATGCAGTATGTATTTTAGCAGACAACAGTTGAAGTGGGATCTCACACACACACACACAGACACACACACACACACACACACACACACTGATGTGGAACCTTTCATGTAAGCCTTGGGAATGACACAGCTAGAGAGCTCTGAGTGTTTGAAGGACATTTCAGTCTCAATCAGTGAAGATTAAAGACAAAAATACCAATAATCACCCCACATTAACCATAGCCCAACATCCTCACTCTCTTCCTGAACCCAGATGACAAAGCCTGGTGCTAACATGCGTCCTTTGTCGTGATCTTGTCAACATTCTGATTGTGTCCACATTTTTTGACAGGTGTAGACAATCCAAAATACACATTGTGAACTAATTGTAATCAGATCTTTCTGACCACATCCAGAGGTAGTCAGGCATGCATTGAATTTTTTGTATTATTTTTTTTACCTTTATTTAACTAGGCAAGTCAGTTATGAAGAACAAATACTTATTTACAATGACGGCCTACACTCCATTGTATCTGGACATCTTACAAGTGTACAGATCTGGTTGGTAAAACAATTTAACTCATCAATATACTGTAGCAAAAGTAAAATGATTGGCTAAGCATGACATTATTTTGAAACAATAACTCTTTATTTGTATTTATTTAACTAGGCAACTCAGTTCAGAACAAATTCTTATTTTCAGTGATGGCCTAGGAACAGTCTGCCTTGTTCAGGGGCAGAAGAACAGATTTTTTGACCTTGTCAGCTCAGGGATTCAATCTTCCAGCCTTTCAGTTATAAGTCCAACACTCTAACCACTAGGCTACCTGCACATGGAAGGACCAGGAAATCTGGTCACAATGCCGAGAGAATGGACAGATAACACATTGTAATACTCTTTATTATTTTAACAAACCTAACGCAATGGTAAATCTAAGTGCAGGTAATATTGCTACAGGTTCAGGGTTGTGTCAAAAATATTTTTGCTATTTTCCCTATCATAATTATTGGCTCACCTGCTGGAGTTGGCACGGAAGGGCTGGGTTTTGATGAATTAACAAGTTGTCGGTGTGTCGAGGCTTGGACCCTCACTGGCCAATCAGAACATGCTCCATGGCGAAATGTGTGGTTGCTTTAGGTTGTGTATTTACAGTTTTTTATGTATTGCCATGGAATCAACTCCAATTCCAATGTTAGTCCGTTATAGTTTGTTAAATGGCTTACATAAACGAAATAACAAACTATAAACCTATCCTATCTTTGCCAAATAGGCTAACTAGAACCAGTTTGCACATTGTTCTAAGTAATTGCATGGCCTCAATCTCATTATCACTGATATAGGGGCTAGGCCTACTGTAAACTGCATTATGGCTGAGCATGGACATGCCAACCATTGTCAATAGGCAAGATTAAATTCATTACTGATGAGGTCTAAAAAGAGAACAAATAATTCTAATCAAATTCTAATCAAAACTAAACAAATTGTTTTAAATAGGAAAATGGTATGTTTGAATCAATGTCACTGTTTCAACGTCATAGCTTGAGTAAAATAACATACAGTACCAGTCAAAAGTTTGGACACACCTACCAATTCAAGGGTTTTTCTTTATTTTTACTATTTTCTACATTATAGAATAATAGTGAAACATCAAAACTATTAAATAACATATATGGAATCATGTAGTAAGCCAAAAAGTGTTAAACAAATCTAAATGTATTTTAGATTTGAGGTTCCATATTAGCCACCCTTTGCCTCGATGACAACTTTGCACACTCTTGGCATTCTCTCAACCAGCTTCACCTAGAATTTATTTCAATTAACAGGTATGCATTGTTAAAAGTTCAATTTGTGGAATTTCTGTACTTCTTAATGAGTTTGAGCCAATCAGTTGTGTTGTGACAAGGTAGGGTTGGTATACAGAAGATTGCCCTGTTTGGTAAAAGACCAAGTCCACATTATGGCAAGAACAGTTCAAATAATCAAAGAGAAACGACAGTCCGTAATTACTTTAGGACATGAAGGTCAGTCAATCCAGATTTTTTTTTAAACTGCTACGGGGCTGCCTTCAGGCGAGTCTTGTGAGGCTTGTTTTTTTTGGGATGTCTCATGGACTGACAAATACCGCTGCACTGTAGCTCGGCCACCTTTCACCACAGATATCTCTAGCGTAAAAAGACACATTTCGATTGGGATTGTTTTGGTTTGCCAATTAGTTTTCCACAGGGCCACAGAAATTGACTCAAGAGGGTTAAGGCAGCAGGACATTTTGGAAGCAATTGAGAACATCAGTGTTATTGATCTTAGCACATATTGATGGTTTAAAGATGCACTATGCAGAAATCGCTCCTCCATTTCCTGGTTGCTGAAATTGTAATAGTTTGCCTAATTTTTGAGTTTGTCACAAAACAAGTAAGTATAGTGCAGAGAGTCATTGCACCATCTAAATATATTTTCCATATCCAAAAATATTGTATTTTCAGCTGTTTGAAGCTGCTGTTCAAAACCGAAAGTTAAAAACAAAACTGAAGCACAGGAAGCATAAAAATAGCGCACACATAACAGATCTACCGCTTCTTAGAATTGCTTTGAGAATGAGAATGACAGATCTATGACTCATATTTCTATGTGGATTTGTTCACATAATAAGTTACATAATGCATTCCCCCCAAAAAATGTGTCTATTAATGAACCCCTGCGTCAATCTAAGTAGCATAATAAAGAAATCAAAATCAAAATCTGTCAGTTTAAACTAGAGATGTCTGCATCGAATGCGTTTCAATCCACCACATCCGCGTGTGGCGGCCTTACCCATCTGTGGTAAAAGGTGGCCGAGCTACAGTGGTGTATGTCAGACCCTGAGACATTCCAAATATCGTTCTTCTCACAAAAATGTCTGTAGGCCAAACAGTTTGGCCTACAAAACTAATATGAACATTCTATGGAAAGATGAGACTCTCATGAACACAATGGTTTTGCAGTTCCAGTTTAAAAAATGAAGTTTTGTGCCTGCCCAATAAAAGGGGTTAAATAGGTATCTCCTAGAATTTTAAGAAATGGGCTATAGTAGTATAGGCCAAATTCAATCTAAAGGGGTCCTAAAATTTAAGAGCTATATAAGAAAGCTCAGGAAATAAAATGGTTTTATTTCTTTACACATATTTAATCCCATTTTATGGGTAGGCACCTTTGTACTTCCATTAATTTTTTTAACTGGTACCGGTCACCTTCAGATGAGTCCCGAGGTACTTGTCGCAGAGCAAAACAGAGGTCACCGTCTTGTTCGTGAAAGTCTCATCTTTCCATAGAGACAGACTCTTCAAAACCTTATTCCTTATGATTCATTTTTTTACTGTCTTTTTTGCCATTTATGAATATGTTATTCAATTAGTTTCTGTGGGCTATAAAGCCCCCCCAACGGCTTAGACGTTTAGAGGTTAACGAGAGATCACCTCAAGATAGAACTGTGGCTAACATAGGCTCAACATAGGCCCTTCATGTTTTTGGTTCTTGATCTGAAACGGGCCTTCTAAAGGCTGTAACTTTGGCAAACATGGAGTCCAACTAATATAGACTGACATTTATGGGTATGCTTCGTGAAACAATGGGTTTCAGGCTACTAACACCCCATCTATTTGCAAAAATGTTTTCACCTTGTCATTATGGGGTATTGTGTTAAGATGGGTGAGAATTTTTCATTTATTTAATCCATTTTGAATTCAGTTTGTAATGCAACAAAATGTGGAATAAGTCAAGGGGTATGAATACTTTCTGAAGGCACAGTAGTTAATTATAGTAGCCTTGGTGAGTAACCCCCACTCATCAGACTTTGCCATGTAATCCACCAACCCACCCCATCCCTGTCCACATCACTATCCAATGGTCCCTGTCCAGGATTGTTTAATTATTACATTGAACAAAACCCTGCTAGTGTCAGGGGTGAAAAGGTGACGTTAACACAGTGTGTGTGGTTACGGTTCTTCTCGTCACTGACAGGAATAGGTATCGCAGTTTGGCCCGTTATCAAACACAGGCTGACCCAAAGATGGGGTCTACCTAGGGTTGCAAGTTTTCCAGGTGGACGTTTCTCGATAGGTCTTGTGCTATGCATCTGTAGGCCTTACAAAAGTATGTTTGTGTGTGTGTGTGTGTGTGTGTGTGTGTGTGTGTGTGTGTGTGTGTGTGTGTGTGTGTGTGTGTGTGTGTGTGTGTGTGTGTGTGTGTGTGTGTGTGTGTGTGTGTGTGTGTGTGTGTGTGTGTGTGTGTGTGAGTGTGTGTGTGTGTGTGTGTGTGTGCGTGCGGGTGCGTGCGGGTGCGTGTGCGTATGCGTGTGTGTGTGTGTGTATTCCACATCTGTTGCTATGGGGTAATTATGTTAGGGACAAAACAGGATGCATCACAATAATTGTTTTTTCCAAAATAATAGTAATACATGTATGTTTTGTAATGCCAATCCTGGTTATAGGTAACAATCCTTCGTATGAACTGCCTACATTTTTACACATATTATCCATTAATTGTGGAAATGCATTAAGATATGCAAGATTTTTTATTATATACTGAAAAAATATATATACGCAAACATGTAAAGTGTTGGTCCCATGTGTCATGAGCTGAAATAAAAGATCCCAGAAATGTTACACACGCTTAAACAGCATGATCATTACACAGGCGCACCTTGTGCTTGTCACGTTCTGACCATAGTTATTTTGTGTTTTCTTAGTGTTGGTCAGGACGTGAGCTGAGTGGGCATTCTATGTTGTGTGTCTAGTTTTCCCGTTTCTAAGTTTGGCCTGATATGGTTCTCAATCAGAGGCAGGTGTTAGTCATTGTCTCTGATTGGGAACGATATTTAGGTAGCCTGTTTTGTGTTGGGTTTTGTGGGTGGTTGTCTTCTGTCTTCGTGTGTCTGCACCAGACAGAACTGTTTCGTTTTTTTCACATTTGTTGTTTTGCATTTTGTAGTGTTCACGTTTATTGTCTTTATTAAACATGATGAACACTAACCACGCTGCGCTTTGGTCCTCTCCTTCGTCCACAGAAGAAAGCCGTTACAGTGCTGGGGACAATAAAAGGCTTCTCTAAAATGTGCAGTTTTGTTACACAACAAACTCAAAAAGGGTGAAGATATTAATTAACAATAATTTTGTTCAAATGTGCCAATTGTTCAAACAGAGCCGCAAGGTAGATGGATTCTTTTAAATATATTATTGAACCATTAACAGATTTGGCTCATTAATCTATACGTTCCAAATCATAATGATCAACGCTTCATTGGAAATATATATAATCATTTATCAAGCCTACAAGCAATACAATATTCTATTATTACGGCGGGAGATTATAATACGGTTTTAATTACCTCAATGGACCGTAAAGAAAATCACACTATAAACTATCACCCTTATGCACTTAAGAAAATCACGAATATCATTGATATATTGGAACTATTTGATATAAGGAGGCTTAAATATCCTGACCTACTGAGATATACATGGGGGAGGCTCAATATAGCTTGTCGTATTGACTACTTTCTTATGTCATTCTCGATGGCACCAAAAGTTTAAAAAGTGTCAATAGTGGACAGAGTGCGGTCATCGGACAATCAAATAATTGGCATATACATTACTCTTACAGAATGTCCACGTGGGCAAGGATGTTGTAAAAACAAATTGGATGACAACTTGATTTTAACCAGGACAGAATATTTTATAACTGACGTTTTCCGACATAACGAACTGTAGGTATAGCAGATCCCCTTATTGTATGGGACATTTTTCAATGTGCCTTTAGAGGCCATGAAATTCAATACTCATCTTTTAAACAAAAGCAATTTAGGTCAAAATAATTCAGAATTACAAAGGAATAGATGGACTAACAGTACAGATAGATAGCAATACAAACTGTACCACAGAGGCACATAATACGTTAGAGGAAAAACAAAAAGAAATGGAGGAACATACTCAAGAAAGATCAATTGTTATATATTATGAAAAATAAAGCGAACTGGATAGAATATGAGGGAAAATGCACCAAATTATTTTTTAATCTTCAACATAGAAATGCGACCAACATTTTTTTCCTATTAATAATGCAAAATTAGCAGAATATAACTTTTGTGAAACATCACAGCACAGTTGAAAAATATATGGCATATAAAACACAAAAATGCATGGTGTTCAGAGATAGATGGGGGGTTTGAGTGAAACTGATGGGTGTGACTAACAATTACAAGATAACTAATGTAAAATATACTGTGTCCATAAAATGTATATAGGCTCAAAACAATTGTGAAACAGCATAGCTGAAAAATATATGGCAAATAGAAACTGGATGTTCTTCAGAGATAGATGGGAGGGGTTGAGAGTAGAGAAAGGATGGGACTAAAAGACTCTCAGACCATGAGAAACAAGATGCTATGGTCTGATCGAATCAAGATTGCACTCTTTAGCCTGAAAGCCAAGCGTGACGTCTGGACGAAACCTTGCACCATTCCTACGGTGAAGCATAGTGGTGGAAGCATCATGCAGTGGGGATGTTTTTTCAGCGGCAGGGACTGGGAGACTAGTCAGGATTGAAGGAAAGATGAACGGAGCAAAGTACAGAGAGATCCTTGGTGAAAACCTGCTCCAGAGCACTCAGGACCTTAGACTGGGGTGAAGATTCACCTTCCAACAGGACAACGACCCTAAACACACAGCCAAGACAACGCATGAGTGGCTTCGGGACAAGTTTCTGAATGTTCTTGAGTGGCCCAGCCAGAGCCCGAACTTGAACCCGATCAAACATCTCTTGAGAGATCTGTGCAGCGACGCCCCCATCCAACCCGACAGAGCTTGAGAGGATCTGTAGAGAAGAATGGGAGAAACTCCCCAAATATAGGTGTACCAAGCTTGTAGTGTCATACCCAAAAAGACTTGAGGCTGTAATCGCTACTAAAAGTGCTTCAACAAATTACGGAGTTAATTTGATTTTTGATGAGGGAAAAAAAAGTTTAAATCCGTTTTAGAATAAGGCTGTAACTAAACAAAATATGGAAAAAGCCCAGGGGTCTGAATACTTTCTGAATGCATTGTACTTCCTTTCATTTTTTAAACTTGTACCGGTCTGCCTTCAGGCGAGTCTTGTAAGGCTTGTGGACGTGTTCGTGATTGACTCACCTATCCATAGAGGTGTAATATTAGTGTTTGTGAGAATACTGTTTTTTGGGATGTCTCATGGACTGAAATACAGTGGTGTTTGTCAGACCCTGAGACATCCCAAAAATCGGTCTTCTCACAAAAATGTCTGTAGCATCCAAACAGTTTGGCCTACAAACTAATATCATCACTCTATGGAAAGATGAGACTCTCATGAACATGATGGTTTTGTGCCTATCCAATAAAAGTGGATAAATATGTATCCCTAGAATTTTAAGAAATGGGCTATAGTAGTATTGTGTTATTCAATTAGATTATATGGGCTATAGTAGTCAAGCCCCCCTCCCCAACGGCTTGGACTTTTAGAGGTTAGCGTGAGATCACCTCAAGATAGAACTGTGGCTAACATAGGCTCAACATAGGCCCTTCATGTTTTTGGTTCTTGATTTGAAACGGGCCTTCTAAAGGCTGTAACTTTGGCAAACATGGAGTCCAACTAATATGGACTGAATTTTAAATGGGTATGCTTCGTGAAATAATAACCTGCAAAGGGACTGCGAATGAAAATTAGCTGGCTGGCTAAATCCAGCACTTTTACTGAAACGTTGATTAAAGTGCAATGACCCTGTAAAAATAAAATAAACTCAACTCAACAATGGGTTTCAGGCTACTAACACCCCATCTATTTGCAAAAATGTTTTCACCTTGTCATTATGGGGTATTGTGGTCACATGGGTGACAATTTTTATTTTTTTAATCCATTTTGAATTCAGTTTGTAATGCAACAAAATGTGGAATAAGTCAAGGGGTATGAATACTTTCTGAAGGAACAGTAGTTAATTATAGTAGCCTTGGTGAGTAACCTCCACTCATCAGACTTTGCCATGTAAGTTTTCCAGGTGGAGGTTTCTCAATAGGTCTTGTGCTATGCATCTGTAGGCCTTAAAAAAAATTATGCAACCACTTGACTGTGCAGATAATGAAGAAAACATGGCAGTTGGTGTTCAGTAAATAGGTACATTGTTTCGGATTGTTTCAGCCAGGTGTTCAACGTTAGTTGATTGCAAGCACTTTCATAGCAAAGCCATGGTAACAAGATTATTTGAGAAATACATCATTATAGAACTGACTGAGTGTGTGTGTGTGTGTGTGTGTGTGTGTGTGTGTGTGTGTGTGTGTGTGTGTGTGTGTGTGTGTGTGTGTGTGTGTGTGTGTGTGTGTGTGTGTGTGTGTGTGTGTGTGTGTGTGTGTGTGTGCTGATTCATTATGAGATGCACAGAGCTCTCCTTGGCATTTAGGGTGTTTCTGTTGTTTTGACAGTGACTGTATCATGCATGACCAGGTGACTTGTCTTGAAACCAGATCTGAACTAATGGAGTTAGTTAGCTTCGGCTTTGATAATAGCACATCCATGTCCATTTACTGATAAATAATATAACTTTTTTTTGCCATTTTGTATTATTAAGTTGTTTGTTTCAGTGGTTAAATATAAATCACAGAAGTTCCACAGGTCCAGTACATTTCCAACCTGTATATCTCTCTGGTAGATTTTGAGCTGTTTGTTTTGCTTAACAGTGGACTTTCCAACTACTCTTATCAAGCCCGCTGGTTACCCAACTCTACTGCTGGGAAGTAACGCACCCCACAGTGGATTCACCCCTGAAACTCCTCCCACAGAAGGAGCAAACCCTAGACAGGATAAAAGCCAGGGCTGGAGAGGGAAGGCACTATTACAGACCCAGAATCAGCGGTGGAGATGTGGGTCGGCAAGTTGCTGTGTCTGGCCGCTCTGGCTGTAGCCCTCTCCTTACCTACCTTATCTGATGGAGCTGCACTACAAGTGTTGTCAGCTCCTAACCTGCTGCGTGTGGGCAGTAATGAGAACATCTTTGTGGAATCTCAGGACCATGCAGGAGGTCCCCTGAATGTTAAGATCATGGTGAAGAACCACCCTACGCAGAGCAAAGAGCTAGTCTCTAAATCAGTGGTTCTGGATCAAGCGAACAACTTCCAGGCTATGACACAACTCGTCATCCCAGAGGGGGAGCACTTTTTTGTGGATGACCCCAAGCAGAAGCAGTATGTGGTCCTCCAGGCCCAGTTCCCTGACCGCCTCCTGGAGAAGGTTGTCCTGGTCTCCTTCCAGTATGGATACATCTTCATCCAGACTGACAAGACCATTTACACTCCGGCCAGCACCGTCTACTACAGAGTGTTCTCTATGACTCCTGGCCTGGAGCCTCTGACCAGGGAGATATTTGAGGACAAGGAGGTCACCAAGAACAAAGATATCGCAGTCATTGTGGAGATCATGACTCCTGAAAACATCACCATCTTCAGGCAGATCGTCAACCCAGACAAGGGAGTCAAATCTGGACAGTACATCCTCCCTGACGTTAGTTTCGGGACATGGCATATAGTCACGAGGTTCCGGAGCACTCCTCAAAATACCTTCTCATCTGACTTTGAGGTCAAGGAGTATGTTCTGCCCAGCTTCGAGGTTAGTCTGACCCCAGCTAAAGCCTTCTTCTACGTTGACGACAAAGACCTGACTGTTGACATCACTGCCAGGTATCTATACGGTAAGGAAGTGACAGGGACAGGCTATGTGGTGTTTGGTGTCATCACAACAGATAACAAGAAAAATATCTTCCCTGCCTCTCTGCAGAGAGTAGAGATCAAAGAAGGTAAAGGAGTGGCTTGTCTGAAAAATGAACACATCACACAGACTTTCCACAACATCCATGATCTGGTCAAACAGTCCATCTTCGTATCAGTCAGCGTGTTAACAGAGGGTGGGGGTGAAATGGTAGAGGCAGAGAAGAGAGGGATCCAGATTGTCACTTCGCCATACACCATCCTCTTCAAGAGAACGCCCAAATACTTCAAACCTGGCATGCCCTTCGACGTCTCTGTTTACATTACGAATCCCGACAACTCTCCAGCAAGTGGAGTGGAGATTGAGGTGACTCCAGATAATGCTAAAGGGGTGACCGGGACCAACGGTTTTGCTAAAATATCACTTAACACTGTGGCATCAGCCAGAGAGCTGGCAATCACTGTGAAGACCAAGGACCCAGCGATCCTCCACAACAGACAGGCGGAGGCCACCATGAAGGCTCTCCCCTACAGAACTTCCACCGGGAACTTTCTCCATGTTGATGTTTGTTCTAATGAGTTGAAGATTGGAGACCCCATTAAGATCAATCTGAACCTGGGACCCACCCCCATACAAGTCCATGACCTTACATACATGTTCCTGAGTAGAGGTCAGCTGGTGAAAGTGGGCCGATTCAAAAGACAGGGCAACACACTGGTGACACTGTCAGTGCCTGTCTCCAAGGAGATGCTTCCGTCGTTCCGCATCGTAGCGTACTACCATGTGGGAGCAGCTGACCTGGTGGCAGACTCTGTCTGGGTTGACATCAAGGTCTCCTGCATGGGCTCACTGAAAGTGACATCGACCAGGCCCAAGCCATCCTATGAGCCTGGTAAGGAGTTCAGTCTAACCATCACTGGAGATCCGGGAGCTAAAGTAGGACTGGTGGCTGTAGACAAGGGAGTCTACGTTCTCAACAGCAAACACCGTCTCACACAGGCCAAGATCTGGAACACCATAGAGAAGCATGATACAGGCTGTACAGCTGGAGGGGGAGCAGATAATATGGGGGTGTTCTACGATGCTGGTCTGGTTTTTGAGACCAACACTGCTAAAGGGACTGGGATCAGAACAGACCCCAGCTGTCCTGTTAGTTCAAGGCGGAGACGAGCAGTGACCATCAGTGACGGCATCACTAGTATGGCGAGTAAGTACAATGGTCTGGCCAAGGTGTGTTGTGTGGACGGGATGAGGGACAACACCATGGGATATACCTGTGACAGACGGGCCCAGTACATCACAGATGGGGACGTCTGCGTCCAAGCCTTCCTTGTCTGCTGCACTGAGATGGCCTCCAAGAAGATAGAATCCAAACAGGATGCACTGCTGCTCTCACGCAGTGAGGAGGATGATGATGATGCGTACATGCAGTCTGAAGACATTGTGTCTCGTCGTCAGATCCCTGAGAGCTGGATGTGGGAGGACACCAATCTTCCTGAATGCCCTGCCCAAGACAAGCACTGCGAGTCCACATCTGTAATAAGGAACATCATCCTAAAGGATTCCATCACCAGCTGGCAAATAACAGCCATCAGCCTGTCTAAAACTCATGGTATCTGTGTGGCAGATCCATTTGAGATGATAGTTCTAAAGGAGTTCTTCATCGACCTCAAGCTGCCCTACAGAGCCGTCCGCAACGAACAGCTGGAGGTCAAAGCAATCCTCCACAACTACAGCGAAGACCCCATCACTGTGTGTGTGGAGCTGATGGAGAATGACGAGGTGTGCAGCTCGGCAAGCAAGAAGGGTAAGTACAGGCAAGAAGTGAACATGGATGCCATGTCCACCCGGGTTGTCTCCTATGTCATCATCCCTATGAAGCAGGGAATGTACTCCATTGAGGTCAAGGCATCTGTGAAAAACTCTGACAGCAATGACGAGGTGAAGAGGGATCTGCGCGTTGTGGCTGAGGGAGTGCTGGTCAAGAAGGAAACCAACGTACTCCTGAATCCGGCTAAACATGGTGGTAAGCAGACGTCACACATAATCAGGGGAGTCCCCCGAAACCAGGTGCCAAACTCTGATGCTGACACACTGATCAGTGTGACAGGTGGAGTGCAGACCAGTGTGCTGGAGGAGCAGGCCATCAGTGGAGACTCTCTGGGCAGTCTGATAGTTCAGCCAGGTGGGTGTGGGGAACAGAACATGATCTACATGACCCTGCCTGTCATTGCTACACACTACCTAGACACTACCAAAAAGTGGGAGGATATTGGCCTGGACAGACGGAACACAGCCATCAAGTACATCAACATTGGTTACCAACGTGAGCTGGCCTACCGTAAAGAAGATGGCTCCTATGCTGCCTGGGTCCACAGACAGAGCAGCACCTGGCTGACAGCATACGTGGTGAAGGTGTTTGCCATGTCCAGTACATTGATCAGTGTTCAGGAAAACGTGCTCTGTTCTGCTGTCAAGTGGCTGATCCTGAACACACAACAGCCAGATGGAATCTTCAATGAGTTTGCTCCTGTCCTTTACGCAGAGATGACGGGTAACGTGAGGGGATTGGACAATGACGCCTCCATGACAGCTTTTGTTCTTATTGCCGTGCAGGAAGCAAGATCACTGTGTGAGCAGTCTGTCAACAGCCTACCAGGCAGTATGGCTAAGGCAGTAGCGTACCTCGAGCACCGTCTGCCCCACCTGACGAACTCCTATGCTGTAGCTATGACCTCCTATGCTCTGGCCAATGCGGCGAAACTCAACAAGGACATTCTACTGAAGTTCGCCTCTCCACAGCTGGACCACTGGCCAGTCCCTGGGGGTTACCAGTACACGCTGGAGGCCACGTCGTACGCCCTGCTTGCCCTGGTCAAGGTGAAGGCCTTCGAAGAGGCCGGTCCCATAGTCAGTTGGCTCAAAAAGCAGAAGACGGTGCGAGAGGGATACAGATCCACACAGTCCATCATCATGGTGTTCCAGGCTGTGGCTGAATATTGGAGCCACGTGAAGGACCTGAAAGACTTTGACTTGCACATCAACCTAGAGGTGGCAGGCAGGGCATCAGTCACCAGGTGGTACATCAACAACAAGAACCAGTTCCACACTCGTACAGACAAGGTCAAGTCCATAGACAAGGACTTGACTGTAACAGCCTCAGGAAATGGTGAGGCGACCTTGTCGGTGGTGACACTGTACTATGTCCTGCCAGAGGAAAAGGACAGTGACTGTGAAAGCTTTGACCTCTCTGTCACCCTCACTAAAATGGACAAAACAAGCCACGAGGACGCCAAGGAGTCATTTATGCTCACTATTGAGGTGTTGTATCGTAACTCAGAGAGAGATGCGACCATGTCTATTCTGGACATCGGCTTGCTGACCGGCTTCATTGTAGACACAGACGATCTGAAAAGGTTGTCCACGGGTAGGGAGCGCTACATAGAGAAGTTTGAGATGGACAAAGTTCTATCTGAAAGAGGATCTCTCATCCTATATCTGAACAAGGTGTCTCGTGAGTTAGAATACAGAATTTCCTTTAAGATCCACAGAGTACAGGAAGTGGGAGTTCTACAGCCAGCTGCCGTCTCTGTATATGAATACTACAACCAGAAGCCCTGTGAGAAGTTCTACCACCCACAGAGGGAGGGTGGTACTCTGAGCAGACTGTCTCTTGGAGACGTGTGCACGTGTGCGGAAGAGAGCTGCAGTATGCAGAAGAAAGATGAGCCAGATGTCAACCGCAACACTACGGTGCTGTCCTAGGAGAACAGACATGGATAGAGTACTGGCCCTCACAACAAGAGTGCACATCCAGAAACTACAGAGAAGTCTGTCTGGGCATTGATGAGTTCATCAACCAGATCACAACCTTCGGCTGCCCTGTTTAGTTTCTCTTCTTGCTTTGTTAAATTTAAATTTTTGTAACATTGCAATCCAGGTTGCATGCCCTGTCATAACACATTGTAACCTATAGAGTGTATGGAGATGAGTTTGCCCTCTTGGAATATATATTGTTAGAAATTGACCAGTAAATGATGTACACCGTGTATATCAACATCAAAAAAATCTTTAAAGTTAACATATGATGATGACGACTGCAAATGGCACACATACATTTAAGTGTGCCATTTTCAGTTGTCATTGTCATTGATTACTTTTGCGCTAAAATGACCCTGCCTGCTGTAATAAGCATGAAATAAAGCATTAAAAAACATATTGTCTCTTTCCTTTGTGTGCATATCACCAGTCATTATGGGGATTTAATTGTTTATTTTAAACACCAAAAAGAGACATTTAAGTTTAAGGTTGAGTGGGATGGTAACTGTTTCTGTTCACTATTTGAGCACCAAAATGTCCAAATATCTCATTCTGGTCCATATGGCAAGTCAGTCAGAGTACTATATATCTTTAGGCACTTCATCATTGTTTTTACCAAATGCGATCAGGATTAACAAACATTTCTCCTGCCCCATATGGCACGAAGCAAATAAGATGTACTGTATACAAATCAGTCAGGGTAATAGACACTTTCATCACTGCTTTTACCGATGTGGAAACTTGTTTATAGAAACAAGATTATTTATAATCAGGGGTTAATATATTATGAGCAAGGTTTTGACATTAGAGGTGCAGACAAAGGACACTGACCTTTACCAGGAGGAAGTGTGTCTCCGTCATTGAGCTTTTGTTTTACAGACATGTCATCATGGGAGATATGCAGTATGTATTTTAGCAGACAACAGTTGTAGTGGGATCACACACACACACACACACACACACACTGATGCGTAACCTTTCATGTAAGCCTTGGGGATGACACAGCTAAAGGGCTCTGAGTGTTTGAAGGACATTTCAGTCTCAATCAGTGAAGATTAAAGACAAAAATACCAATAATCACCCCACATTAACCATAGCCCAACATCCTCACTCTCTTCCTGAACCCAGATGACAAAGCCTGGTGCTAACATGTGTCCTTTGTCGTGATCTTGTCAACATTCTGATTGTGTCCACATTGTTTTTACAGGTGTAGACAATCCAAAATACACATTATGAACTAATTGTAATCAGATCTTTCTGACCACATCCAGAGGTAGTCAGGCATGCATTGAATTTTTTGTATTATTTTTTTTACCTTTATTTAACTAGGCAAGTCAGTTATGAAGAACAAATACTTATTTACAATTACGGCCTACACTGCATTGTATCTGGACATCTTACAAGTGTACAGATCTGGTTGGTAAAACAATTTAACTCATCAATATACTGTAGCAAAAGTAAAATGATTGGCTAAGCATGACATTATTTTGAAACAATAACTCTTTATTTGTATTTATTTAACTAGGCAACTCAGTTCAGAACAAATTCTTATTTTCAGTGATGGCCTAGAAACAGTCTGCCTTGTTCAGGGGCAGAAGAACAGATTTTTTTACCTTGTCAGCTCGGGATTCGATTTTGAAACCTTTCAGTTACAAGTCCAACACTCTAACCACTAGGCTACCTGCACATGGAAGGACCAGGAAATCTGGTCACAATGCCGAGAGAATGGACAGATAACACATTGTAATACTCTTTATTATTTTAACAAACCTAACGCAATGGTAAATCTAAGCGCAGGTAATATTGCTACAGGTTCAGGGTTGTGTCAAAAATATTTTTGCTATTTTCCCTATCATAATTATTGGCTCACCTGCTGGAGTTGGCACGGAAGGGCTGGGTTTTGATGAATTAACAAGTTGTCGGTGTGTCGAGGCTTGGACCCTCACTGGCCAATCAGAACATGCTCCATGGCGAAATGTGTGGTTGCTTTAGGTTGTGTATTTACAGTTTTTTATGTATTGCCATGGAATCAACTCCAATTCCAATGTTAGTCCGTTATAGTTTGTTAAATGGCGTACATAAACGAAATAACAAACTATAGACCTATCCTATCTTTGCCAAATAGGCTAACTAGAACCAGTTTGCACATTGTTCTAAGTAATTGCATGGCCTCAATCTCATTATCACTGATATAGGGGCTAGGCCTACTGTAAACTGCATTATGGCTGAGCATGGACATGCCAACCATTGTCAATAGGCAAGATTAAATTCATTACTGATGAGGTCTAAAAAGAGAACAAATAATTCTAATCAAATTCTAATCAAAACTAAACAAATTGTTTTAAATAGGAAAATGGTATGTTTGAATCAATGTCACTGTTTCAACGTCATAGCTTGAGTAAAATAACATACAGTACCAGTCAAAAGTTTGGACACACCTACCAATTCAAGGGTTTTTCTTTATTTTTACTATTTTCTACATTATAGAATAATAGTGAAACATCAAAACTATTAAATAACATATATGGAATCATGTAGTAAGCCAAAAAGTGTTAAACAAATCTAAATGTATTTTAGATTTGAGGTTCCATATTAGCCACCCTTTGCCTCGATGACAACTTTGCACACTCTTGGCATTCTCTCAACCAGCTTCACCTAGAATTTATTTCAATTAACAGGTATGCATTGTTAAAAGTTCAATTTGTGGAATTTCTGTACTTCTTAATGAGTTTGAGCCAATCAGTTGTGTTGTGACAAGGTAGGGTTGGTATACAGAAGATAGCCCTGTTTGGTAAAAGACCAAGTCCACATTATGGCAAGAACAGTTCAAATAATCAAAGAGAAACGACAGTCCGTAATTACTTTAGGACATGAAGGTCAGTCAATCCAGATTTTTTTTAAACTGCTACGGGGCTACCTTCAGGCGAGTCTTGTGAGGCTTGTTTTTTTGGGGGATGTCTCATGGACTGACAAATACCGCTGCACTGTAGCTCGGCCATCTTTCCTCACAGATATCTCTAGCGTAAAAAGACACATTTCGATTGGGATTGTTTTGGTTTGCCAATTAGTTTTCCACAGGGCCACAGAAATTGACTCAAGAGGGTTAAGGCAGCAGGACATTTTGGAAGCAATTGAGAACATCAGTGTTATTGATCTTAGCACATATTGATGGTTTAAAGATGCACTATGCAGAAATCGCTCCTCCATTTCCTGGTTGCTGAAATTGTAATAGTTTGCCTAATTTTTGAGTTTGTCACAAAACAAGTAAGTATAGTGCAGAGAGTCATTGCACCATCTAAATATATTTTCCATATCCAAAAATATTGTATTTTCAGCTGTTTGAAGCTGCTGTTCAAAACCGAAAGTTAAAAACAAAACTGAAGCACAGGAAGCATAAAAATAGCGCACACATAACAGATCTACCGCTTCTTAGAATTGCTTTCAATGAGAATGACAGATCTATGACTCATATTTCTATGTGGATTTGTTCACATAATAAGTTACATAATGCATTCCCCCCCCAAAAATGTGTCCATTAATGAACCCCAGCGTCAATCTAAGTAGCATAATAAAGAAATCAAAATCAAAATCTGTCAGTTTAAACTAGAGATGTCTGCATCGAATGCGTTTCAATCCACCACATCCGCGTGTGGCGGCCTTACCCATCTGTGGTTAAAAGGTGGCCGAGCTACAGTAGTGCATGTCAGACCCTGAGACATCCCAAATATCGGTCTTCTCACAAAAATGTCTGTAGCGTCCAAACAGTTTGGCCTATAAAAATAAGATGATCACTCTATGGAAAGATGAGACTCTCATGAACACAATGGTTTTGCAGTTCCAGTTTAAAAAATGAAGTTTTGTGCCTGCCCAATAAAAGGGGTTAAATAGGTATCTCCTAGAATTTTAAGAAATGGGCTATAGTAGTAAAGGCCAAATTCAATCTAAAGGGGTCCTAAAATTTAAGAGCTATATAAGAAAGCTCAGGAAATAAAATGGTTTTATTTCTTTACACATATTTAATCCCATTTTATGGGTAGGCACCTTTGTACTTCCATTAATTTTTTTAACTGGTACCGGTCACCTTCAGATGAGTCCCGAGGTACTTGTCGCAGAGCAAAACAGAGGTCACCGTCTTGTTCGTGAAAGTCTCATCTTTCCATAGAGACACTTCAAAACCTTATTCCTTATGATTCATTTTTTTACTGTCTTTTTTGCCATTTATGAATATGTTATTCAATTAGTTTCTGTGGGCTATAAAGCCCCCCCAACGGCTTAGACGTTTAGAGGTTAACGAGAGATCACCTCAAGATAGAACTGTGGCTAACATAGGCTCAACATAGGCCCTTCATGTTTTTGGTTCTTGATCTGAAACGGGCCTTCTAAAGGCTGTAACTTTGGCAAACATGGAGTCCAACTAATATAGACTGACATTTATGGGTATGCTTCGTGAAACAATGGGTTTCAGGCTACTAACACCCCATCTATTTGCAAAAATGTTTTCACCTTGTCATTATGGGGTATTGTGTTAAGATGGGTGAGAATTTTTCATTTATTTAATCCATTTTGAATTCAGTTTGTAACACAACAAAATGTGGAATAAGTCAAGGGGTATGAATACTTTCTGAAGGCACAGTAGTTAATTATAGTAGCCTTGGTGAGTAACCTCCACTCATCAGACTTTGCCATGTAATCCACCCGCCCACCCCATCCCTGTCCCCATCACTATCCAACGGTCCCTGTCCAGGATTGTTTAATTATTACATTGAACAAAACCCTGCTAGTGCCAGGGGTGAAAAGGTGACGTTGACACAGTGTGTGTGCTTACGGTTCTTCTCGTCACTGACAGGAATAGGTATCTCAGTTTGGCCCGTTATCAAACACAGGCTGACCCAAAGATGGGGTCTACCTAGGGTTGCAAGTTTTCCAGGTGGATGTTTCTCGATAGGTCTTGTACTATGCATCTGTAGGCCTCACAAAATTATGCAACCACTTGTGTGTGTGTGTGTGTGTGTGTGTGTGTGTGTGTGTGTGTGTGTGTGTGTGTGTGTGTGTGTGTGTGTGTGTGTGTGTGTGTGTGTGTGTGTGTATTCCACATCTGTTGCTATGGGGTAATTATGTTAGGGACAATACAGGATGATTCACAATAATTGTTTTTTCCAAAATAATAGTAATACATGTATGTTTTGTAATGCCAATCCTGGTTATAGGTAACAATTCTTTGTATGAACTGCCTACATTTTTACACATATTATCTGTTAATTGTGGAAATGAATTATGATATGCAATATTTTTTACTATCGACTGAACAAGAATATATACGCAACATGTAAAGTATTGGTCCCATGTTTCATGAGCTGAAATAAAAGATCCCAGAAATGTTACACACGCTTAAACAGCATGATCATTACACAGGCGCACCTTGTGCTTGTCACGTTCTGACCATAGTTATTTTGTGTTTTCTTTGTTTTTAGTGTTGGTCAGGACGTGAGCTGAGTGGGCATTCTATGTTGTGTGTCTAGTTTTCCCGTTTCTATGTTTGGCCTGATATGGTTCTCAATCAGAGGCAGGTGTTAGTCATTGTCTCTGATTGGGAACCATATTTAGGTAGCCTGTTTTGTGTTGGGTTTTGTGGGTGGTTGTCTTCTGTCTTCGTGTGTCTGCACCAGACAGAACTGTTTCGGTTTTTTCACATTTGTTGTTTTGTAGTTTGTAGTGTTCACGTTTATCGTCTTTATTAAACATGATCAACACTAACCACGCTGCGCTTTGGTCCTCTCCTTCGTCCACAGAAGAAAGCCGTTACAGTGCTGGGGACAATAAAAAGCTTCTCTAAAATGTGCAGTTTTGTCACACAACAAACTCAAAAGGGGTGAAGATATTAATTAACAATAATTTTGTTCAAATGTGCCAATTGTTCAAACAGAGCCGCAAGGTAGATGGATTCTTTTAAATATATTATTGAACCATTAACAGATTTGGCTCATTAATCTATACGTTCCAAATCATAATGATCAACGCTTCATTGGAAATATATATAATCATTTATCAAGCCTACAAGCAATACAATATTCTATTATTATGGCGGGAGATTATAATACGGTTTTAAACACCTCAATTGTCCTTAAAGAAAATCACACTATAAACTATCACCCTTATGCACTTAAGAAAATCACGAATATCATTGATATATTGGAACTATTTGATATAAGGAGGCTTAAATATCCTGACCTACTGAGATATACATGGGGGAGGCTCAATATAGCTAGTCGTATTGACTACTTTCTTATGTCATTCTCGATGGCACCAAAAGTTTAAAAAGTGTTGATAGTGGACAGAATGCGGTCGTCGGACAATCAAATAATTGGCATATACATTACTCTTACAGAATGTCCACGTGGGCAAGGATGTTGTAAAAACAAATTGGATGACAACTTGATTTTAACCAGGACAGAATATTTTATAACTGACGTTTTCCGACATAACGAACTGTAGGTATAGCAGATCCCCTTATTGTATGGGACATTTTTTATGTGCCTTTAGAGGCCATGAAATTCAATACTCATCTTTTAAACAAAAGCAATTTAGGTCAAAATAATTCAGAATTACAAAGGAATAGTTGGACTAACAGTACAGATAGATAGCAATAAAAACTGAACCACAGAGGCACATAATACGTTAGAGGAAAAACAAAAAGAAATGGAGGAACATACTCAAGAAAGATCAATTGTTATATATTATGAAAAATAAAGCGAACTGGATAGAATATGAGGGAAAATGCACCAAATTATTTTTTAATCTTCAACATAGAAATGCGACCAACATTTTTTTCCTATTAATAATGCAAAATTAGCAGAATATAACTTTTGTGAAACATCACAGCACAGTTGAAAAATATATGGCATATAAAACACAAAAATGCATGGTGTTCAGAGATAGATGGGGGGTTTGAGTGAAACTGATGGGTGTGACTAACAATTACAAGATAACTAATGTAAAATATACTGTGTCCATAAAATGTATATAGGCTCAAAACAATTGTGAAACAGCATAGCTGAAAAATATATGGCAAATAGAAACTGGATGGTCTTCAGAGATAGATGGAAGGTGTTGAGAGTAGAGGAAGGAGGGGACTAAAAGACTCTCAGACCATGAGAAACAAGATTCTCTGGTCTGATGAAATCAAGACTGCACTCTTTGGCCTGAATGCCAAGCGTCACGTCTGGACGAAACCTGGCACCATCCCTACGGTGAAGCATAGTGGTGGAAGCATCATGCAGTGGGGATGTTTTTCAGCATGTATTTGCAAAAATGTTTTCACCTTATCATTATGGGGTATTGTGTTCAGATGGGTGAGAATCTTTTTTTATTTTTTTTATCCATTTTGAATTCAGTTTGTAATGCAACAAAATGTGGAATAAGTCAAGGGGTATGAATACTTTCTGAAGGAACAGTAGTTAATTATAGTAGCCTTGGTGAGTAACCTCCACTCATCAGACTTTGCCATGTAAGTTTTCCAGGTGGATGTTTCTCAATAGGTCTTGTGCTATGCATCTGTAGGCCTTAAAAAAAATTATGCAACCACTTGACTGTGCAGATAATGAAGAAAACATGGCAGTTGGTGTTCAGTAAATAGGTACATTGTTTCGGATTGTTTCAGCCAGGTGTTCAACGTTAGTTGATTGCAAGCACTTTCATAGCAAAGCCATGGTAACAAGATTATTTGAGAAATACATCATTATAGAACTGACTGAGTGTGTGTGTGTGTGTGTGTGTGTGTGTGTGTGTGTGTGTGTGTGTGTGTGTGTGTGTGTGTGTGTGTGTGTGTGTGTGTGTGTGTGTGTGTGTGTGTGTGTGTGTGTGTGTGTGTGGTGTGTGTGTGTGTGTGTGTGTGTGTGTGTGTGTGTGTGTGTGTGTGTGTGTGTGTAATGACTCATTATGAGATACACCGAGCTCTACTTGGGATTTAAGGTGTTTCTGTTGTTTTGACAGTGACTGTATCATGCATGACCAGGTGACTTGTCTTAAAACCAGATCTGAACTAATGGAGTTAGTTAGCTTCGGCTTTGATAATAGCACATCCATGTCCATTTGCTGATAAATAATATATATTTTTTGTGCCATTTTGTATTATTAAGTTGTTTGTTTCAGTAGTTATATATAAATCACAGAAGTTCCACAGGTCCAGTACATTTCCAACCTGTATATCTCTCTGATAGATTTTGAGCTGTTTGTTTTGCTTAACAGTGGACTTTCCAACTACTCTTATCAAGCCCGCTGGTTACCCAACTCTACTGCTGGGAAGTAACGCACCCCACAGTGGATTCACCCCTGAAACTCCTCCCACAGAAGGAGCAAACCCTAGACAGGATAAAAGCCAGGGCTGGAGAGGGAAGGCACTATTACAGACCCAGAATCAGCGGTGGAGATGTGGGTCGGCAAGTTGCTGTGTCTGGCCGCTCTGGCTGTAGCCCTCTCCTTACCTACCTTATCTGATGGAGCTGCACTACAAGTGTTGTCAGCTCCTAACCTGCTGCGTGTGGGCAGTAATGAGAACATCTTTGTGGAATCTCAGGACCATACAGGAGGTCCCCTGAATGTTAAGATCATGGTGAAGAACCACCCTACGCAGAGCAAAGAGCTAGTCTCTAAATTAGTGGTTCTGGATCAAGCGAACAACTTCCAGGCTATGACACAACTGGTCATCCCAGAAGGGGAGACCTTTTTTGTGGATGACCCCAAGCAGAAGCAGTATGTGGTCCTCCAGGCCCAGTTCCCTGACCGCCTCCTGGAGAAGGTTGTCCTGGTCTCCTTCCAGTCTGGATACATCTTCATCCAGACTGACAAGACCATTTACACTCCGGCCAGCACCGTCTACTACAGAGTGTTCTCTATGACTCCTGGCCTGGAGCCTCTGACCAGGGAGATATTTGAGGACAAGGAGGTCACCAAGAACAAAGATATCGCAGTCATTGTGGAGATCATGACTCCTGAAAACATCACCATCTTCAGGCAGATCGTCAACCCAGACAAGGGAGTCAAATCTGGACAGTACATCCTCCCTGACGTTAGTTTCGGGACATGGCATATAGTCACGAGGTTCCGGAGCACTCCTCAAAATACCTTCTCATCTGACTTTGAGGTCAAGGAGTATGTTCTGCCCAGCTTCGAGGTTAGTCTGAACCCAGCTAAAGCCTTCTTCTACGTCGACGACAACAAGCTGACTGTTGACATCACAGCCAAGTATCTATACGGTAAGGAAGTGACAGGGACAGGCTATGTGGTGTTTGGTGTCATCACAACAGATAACGAGAAAAAGAGTTTCCCTGCCTCTCTGCAGAGAGTAGAGATCAAAGAAGGTAAAGGAGTGGCTTGTCTGAAAAAGGAACACATCACACAGACTTTCGCCAAAATCCATGATCTGGTCAAACAGTCCATCTTCGTATCAGTCAGCGTGTTAACAGAGGGTGGGGGTGAAATGGTAGAGGCAGAGAAGAGAGGGATCCAGATTGTCACTTCGCCATACACCATCCTCTTCGAGAGAACGCCCAAATACTTCAAACCTGGCATGCCCTTCGACGTCTCTGTTTACATTACGAATCCCGACAACTCTCCAGCAAGTGGAGTGGAGATTGAAGTGACTCCAGATAATGCTAAAGGGGTGACCAGGGCCAACGGTTTTGCCAAAATATCACTTAACACCGTGAAATCAGCCACAGAGCTGGCAATCACTGTGAAGACCAAGGACCCGGCGATCCTCCCCAACAGACAGGCAGAGGCCACCATGAAGGCTCTCCCCTACAGAACTTCCACCGGGAACTTTCTCCATGTCTGGGTTGACTCTAATGAGCTGAAGATAGGAGACCCCATTAAGATCAATCTGAACCTGGGACTCACCCCCATAAAAATCCATGACCTTACATACATGTTCCTGAGTAGAGGTCAGCTGGTGAAAGTGGGCCGATTCAAAAGACAGGGCAACACACTGGTGACACTGTCAGTGCCTGTCTCCAAGGAGATGCTTCCGTCGTTCCGCATCGTAGCGTACTACCATGTGGGAGCAGCTGACCTGGTGGCAGACTCTGTCTGGGTTGACATCAAGGTCTCCTGCATGGGCTCGCTGAAAGTGACATCGACCAGGCCCAAGGCATCCTATGAGCCTCGTAAGGCTTTCAGTCTAACCATCACTGGAGATCCGGGAGCTAAAGTAGGACTGGTGGCTGTAGACAAGGGAGTCTACGTTCTCAACAGCAAACACCGTCTCACACAGGCCAAGATCTGGAACACCATAGAGAAGCATGATACAGGCTGTACAGCTGGAGGAGGAGCAGACAATATGGGCGTGTTCTACGATGCTGGTCTGGTATTTGAGACCAACACTGCTAAAGGGACTGGGATCAGAACAGACCCCAGCTGTCCTGTTAGTTCTAGGCGGAGACGAGCAGTGACCATCAGTGACGTCATCACTAGTATGGCCAGTAAGGGCAATGGTCTGGCCAAGGTGTGTTGTGTGGACGGGATGAGGGACAACACCATGGGATATACCTGTGACAGACGGGCCCAGTACATCACAGATGGGGACGTCTGCGTCCAAGCCTTCCTTGTCTGCTGCACTGAGATGGCCTCCAAGAAGATAGAATCCAAACAGGATGCACTGCTGCTCTCATGCAGTGAGGATGATGATGATGATGATGATGCGTACATGCAGTCTGAAGACATTGTGTCTCGTAGTCATTTCCCTGAGAGCTGGATGTGGGGGGACACCAATCTTCCTGAATGCCCTGCCCAAGACAAGCACTGCGAGTCCACATCTGTAATAAGGAACATCATCCTAAAGGATTCCATCACCACCTGGGAAATAACAGCCATCAGCCTGTCTAAAACTCATGGCATCTGTGTGGCAGATCCGTTTGAGATGATAGTTCTAAAGGAATTCTTCATCGACCTCAAGCTGCCCTACACAGCCGTCCGCAACGAACAGCTGGAGGTCAAAGCAATCCTCCACAACTACAGCGAAGACCCCATCATTGTGCGTGTGGAACTGATGGAGAATGGCGAGGTGTGCAGCTCGGCAAGCAAGAAGGGTAAGTACAGACAGGAAGTGAACATGGACCCCATGTCCACCTGGGTTGTCCCCTATGTCATCATCCCTATGAAGCTGGGCATGCACGCCATTGAGGTCAAGGCATCTGTGAAAAACTCTGACAGCAATGACGCGGTGAAGAGGGATCTGCGCGTTGTGGCTGAGGGAGTGCTGGTCAAGATGGAAACCAACGTACTCCTGAACCCGACTAAACATGGTGGTAAGCAGACGTCACACATAATCAGGGGAGTCCCCCGAAACCAGGTGCCAAACTCTGATGCTGACACACTGATCAGTGTGACAGGTGGAGTGCAGACCAGTGTGCTGGAGGAGCAGGCCATCAGTGGAGACTCTCTGGGCAGTCTGATAGTTCAGCCAGTCGGGTCTGGTGAACAGAACATGATCTACATGACCCTGCCTGTCATTGCTACGCACTACCTGGACACCACCAAAAAGTGGGAGGATATTGGCCTGGACAGACGGAACACAGCCATCAAGTACATCAAAATTGGTTACCAACGTGAGCTGGCCTACCGTAAAGAAGATGGCTCCTATGCTGCCTGGGTCCACAGACAGAGCAGCACCTGGCTGACAGCATACGTGGTGAAGGTGTTTGCCATGTCCAGTACATTGATCAGTGTTCAGGAAAACATTATCTGCAGTGCTGTCAAGTGGCTGATCCTGAGCACACAACAGCCAGATGGAATCTTCAATGAGTTTGCTCCTGTCATTCACGCAGACATGACGGGTAACGTGAGGGGATCGGACAATTACGCCTCCATGACAGCTTTTGTTCTCATCGCCATGCAGGAAGCAAGCTCACTGTGTGAGCAGTCTGTCAACAGCCTACAAGACAGTATGGCTAAAGCAGTAGCGTACCTCGAGCAGCGTCTGCCCCACCAGACGAACCCCTATGTTGTAGCTATGACCTCCTATGCCCTGGCCAATGCAGGGAAACTCAACAAGGAGACCCTATTGAAGTTCGCCTCTCCACAGCTGGACCACTGGCCAGTCCCTGGTGGTCACCAGTACACGCTGGAGGCCACGTCGTACGCCCTGCTTGCCCTGGTCAAGGTGAAGGCCTTCGAAGAGGCCGGTCCCATAGTCAGTTGGCTCAAAAAGCAGAAGACGGTGCGAGAGGGATACAGATCCACACAGTCCATCATCATGGTTTTCCAGGCTGTGGCTGAGTATTGGAGCCACGTGAAGGACCTGAAAGACTTTGACTTGAACATCAACCTAGAGGTGGCAGGCAGGGCATCAGTCACTAGGTGGTACATCAACAACAAGAACCAGTTCCACACTCGTACAGACAAGGTCAAGTCCATAGACAAGGACTTGACTGTAAAAGCCTCAGGAAGTGGTGAGGCGACCTTGTCGGTGGTGAGACTGTACTATGCCTTGCCAGAGGAAAAGGACAGTGACTGTGAAAGCTTTGACCTCTCTGTCACCCTCACTAAAATGAACATAACAAGCCACGAGGACGCCAAGGAGTCATTTATGCTCACTATTGAGGTGTTGTATCGTAACTCAGAGAGAGATGCGACCATGTCTATTCTGGACATCGGCTTGCTGACCGGCTTCATTGTAGACACAGACGATCTGAAAAGGTTGTCCACGGGGAGGGAGCGCTACATAGAGAAGTTTGAGATGTACAAAGTTCTATCTGAAAGAGGATCTCTCATCCTATATCTGGACAAGGTGTCTCGTGAGTTAGAATACAGAATTTCCTTTAAGATCCACAGAGTACAGGAAGTGGGAGTTCTACAGCCAGCTGCCGTCTCTGTATATGAATACTACAACCAGAAGCCCTGTGAGAAGTTCTACCACCCACAGAGGGAGGGTGGTACTCTGAGCAGACTGTGTCTTGGAGACGTATGCACGTGTGTGGAAGAGAGCTGCAGTATGCAGAAGAAAGATGAGCCAGATGTCAACCGCAACACTACGGTGCTGTCCTAGGAGAACAGACATGGATAGAGTACTGGCCCTCACAACAAGAGTGCACATCCAGAAACTACAGAGAAGTCTGTCTGGGCATTGATGAGTTCATCAACCAGATCACAACCTTCGGCTGCCCTGTTTAGTTTCTCTTCTTGCGTTGTTAAATTTACTTTTTTGTAGCATTGCAATCCAGGTTGCGTGCCCTGTCATAACTCATTGTAACCTAGAGAATGTATGGAGATGAGTTTGCCCACTTGGAATATATTCTGTTAGAAATTGACCAGTAAATGATGTACACCGTGTATATCAACATCAAAAAAATCTTTAAAGTTAACATATGATGATGACGACTGCAAATGGCACACATACATTTAAGTGTGCCATTTGCAGTTGTCATTGTCATTGATTACAATGACATAGTCACATTTCTATGGCGTTATTTTTGCACTAAAATGACCCTGCCTGCTGTAATAAGCATGAAATAAAGCATTAAAAAACATATTGTCTCTTTCCTTTGTGTGCATATCACCAGTCATTATGGGGATTTAATTGTTTATTTTAAACACCAAACAAAGACATTTAAGTTTAAGGTTGAGTGGGATGGTAACTGTTTCTGTTCACTATTTGAGCACCAAAATGTCCAAATATCTCATTCTGGTCCATATGGCAAGTCAGTCAGAGTACTATATATCTTTCAGCACTTCATCATTGTTTTTACCAAATGCGATCAGGATTAACAAACATTTCTCCTTCCCCATATGGCACTAAGCAAATAAGATGTACTGTATACAAATCAGTCAGGGTAATAGACACTTTCATCACTGCTTTTACCGATGTGGAAACTTGTTTATAGAAACAAGATCATTCATAATCAGGGGTTCATATATTATGAGCAAGGTTTTGACATTAGGGGTGCAGACAAAGGACACTGACCTTTACCAGGAGGAAGTGTGTCTCCGTCATTGAGCTTTTGTTTTACAGACATGTCATCATGGGAGATATGCAGTATGTATTTTAGCAGACAACAGTTGTAGTGGGATCACACACACACACACACACACACACACACACACACACACACACACACACACACACACACACACACACACACACACACACACACACACACACACACACACACACACACACACACACACACACACACACACACACACACACACACACACACACACTGAACCCAGATGACAAAGCCTGGTGCTGACATGCGTCCTTTGTCGTGATCTTGTCAACATTCTGATTGTGTCCACATTTTTTTACAGGTGTACACAATCAAAAAACACATTGTGAACTAATTGTAATCAGATCTTTCTGACCACATCCAGAGGTAGTCAGGCATGCATTGAATTTTTTGTATAATTGTTTTTAACCTTTATTTAACTAGGCAAGTCAGTTATTAAGAACAAATTCTTATATACAATGACGGCCTACACTGCATTGTATCTGGACATCTTACAAGTGTACAGATCTGGTTGGTAAAACAATTTAACTCATCAATATACTTTAGCAAAAGTGAAATGATTGACAATATCTCTCTTTAATTTGATTATTTATGCAAGTCAGTTAAGAACAAATTCTTATTTTCAATGACGGCCTAGGAACAGTCTGCCTTGTTCAGGGGCAGAACAACAGTTTTTTCGTTTTTTTTACCTTGTCAGCTCGGGATTCGATTTTGAAACCTTTCAGTTACAAGTCCAACACTCTAACCAGTAGGCTACCTGCCTATGGAAAGACCAGGAAATCTGGTCACAATGCCGAGAGAATGGACAGATAACACATTGTAATACTCTTTATTATTTTAACAAACCTAACGCAATGGTAAATCTAAGCGCAGGTAATATTGCTACAGGTTCAGGGTTGTGTCAAAAATATTTTTGCTATTTTCCCTATCACAATTATCGGCTCACTTGCTGGAGTTGGGACGAAAGTGCTGGGTTTTGATGAATTAACAAGTTGTCGGTCTGTCTAGGCTTGGCCTCTCACTGGCCAATCAGAACATGCTCCATGGCGAAATGTGTGGTTGCTTGAGGTTGTGTATTTACAGTTTTTTCTGTATTGCCATGGAATCAACTCCAATTCCAATGTTAGTCTGTTATAGTTTGTTAAATGGCGTACATAAACGAAATAACAAACTATAAACCTATCCTATCTTTGCCAAATAGGCTAACTAGAACCAGTTTGCACATTGTTCTAAGTAATTGCATGGCCTCAATCTCATTATCACTGATATAGGGGCTAGGCCTACTGTAAACTGCATTATGGCTGAGCATGGACATGCCAACCATTGTCAATAAGCAAGATTAAATTCATTACTTGATGAGGCCTAAAAAGAGAACAAATAATTCTAATCAAATTCTAATCAAAACGAAACAAATTGTTTTAAATTGGAAAATGGTATGTTTGAATCAATGTCATTGTTTCAACGTCATAGCTTGAGTAAAATAACATACAGTACCAGTCAAAAGTTTGGACACACCTACTAATTGTCACGTTCTGACCATAGTTCTTGTGTGTTTTGCTTGTTTTAGTGTTGGTCAGGATGTGAGCTGGGTGGGCATTCTATGTTGTGTGTCTAGTTTGTCCGTTTCTATGTTTGTGTTATGCGGAATGTTTGTGTTATGCGGAAAAGCGCACGCCCCTGCCCTGAGGTGCGTGCGCTCGGGCGGCTCTGGCGGCTCCTGACTGGCGGGCAGCTCTGGCGGCTCCTGACTGGCGGGCGGCTCTGGCGGCTCCTGACTGGCGGGCGGCTCTGGCGGCTCCTGACTGGCGGGCGGCTCTGGCGGCTCCTGACTGGCTGGCGGCTCTGACGGCTTGGGACAGACGGGCGGCTCTGACGGCTCGGGACAGACGGGCGGCTCTGACGGCCTATAGTGTGCCTCGAGAGTCCAGTGTGCCCTGTTCCTGCTCCCCGCACTAGCCTTGAGGTGCGTGTCTCCAGACGCAGCGTAGTTAGTGTTCAACATGATTTAATCAACAAGACGAAAACGTGAACACTTACAAATAACAAAATAACAAATGTGGCAAACCGATGCAGCCCTATCTGGTGCAGAGAAAACACAAAGACAGGAAACAACCACCCACAAAATTCCAACACACAACAAGCCACCTAAATATGATTCCCAATCAGAGACAACACAAAACACCTGCCTCTGATTGAGAACCATATTAGGCCAAACATAGAAACGGACAAACTAGACACACAACATAGAAAGCCGCCCTCCAGTCATGAGCCGCCCTCCAGTCATGATCCGCCCTCCAGTCATGAGCCGCCCTCCAGTCATGATCCGCCCTCCAGTCATGAGCCGCCCTCCAGTCATGAGCCGCCCTCCAGTCATGAGCCGCCCTCCAGTCATGAGCCGCCCTCCAGTCATGAGCTGCCTTCCAGTCATGAGCTGCCTTCCAGTCATGAGCTGCCTTCCAGTCATGAGCTGCCCTTCAGTCCGGAGCTGCCCTTCAGTCCAGACCTGCCTCTCTGTCCGGAGCTGCCCTTCAGTCCGGAACTGCCTCTGTGTCCTGAGCTACCTCTCTGTCCTGAGCTACCTCTCTGTCCTGAGCTGTCTCCTCAATCTAGTGGGGACCTTTGTGAAGGTTCATAGGCCAATGTCGGGGGCGAGGGTCGCCATTCAAAGGACGCTAAGTAGGGGGACAAAGACAATGGTGGAGTGGTGTCCTCGTCTAGCGCCGGAGCCGCCACCGCGGACAGATGCCCACCCAGACCCTCCCCTAGAGTTTTAGGGGGTGCGTTCAGAGTCCGCACCTCAGGAGGGGGGTACTGTCACGTTCTGACCATAGTTCTTGTGTGTTTTGCTTGTTTTAGTGTTGGTCAGGACGTGAGCTGGGTGGGCATTCTATGTTGTGTGTCTAGTTTGTCCGTTTCTATGTTTGGCCTAATATGGTTCTCAATCAGAGGCAGGTGTTTTGTGTTGTCTCTGATTGGGAATCATATTTAGGTGGCTTGTTGTGTGTTGGGATTTTGTGGGTGGTTGTTTCCTGTCTTAGGGCTGTATCGGTTTGCCACATTTGTTATCTGTAAGTGTTCACGTTTTCGTCTTGTTGATTAAATCATGTTGAACACTAACTACGCTGCGTCTTGGTCCGATCCCTGCTACACCTCCTCTTCAGACGAAGAGGAGGAAGGCTGCCGTTACACTAATTCAAGGGTTTTTCTTTATTTGTACTATTTTCTACATTGTAGAATAATAGTGAAACATAAAAACTATTAAATAACACATATGGAATAATGTAGTAAGCAAAAAAGTGTTCAACAAATCTAAATATGTTTTATATTTAACATTCTATATTAGCCAGCCTTTGCCTCGATGACAACTTTGCACACTCTTGGCATTCTCTCAACCAGCTTCACCTAGAATGCATTTCAATTAACAGGTATTTTTATTTTACCTTTATTTAACTAGGCAAGTCAGTTTAAGAACAAATTCTAGGAACAGTGGGTTAACTTCCTTGTTCAGGGGCAGAACGACAAATTTGACCTTGTTATCTTTCGGTTACAAGTCCAGCGCTTTAACCACTAGGCTGCCTGCCTTGTTAAAAGTTCATTTGTGGAATTTCTTTCCTTAATGAGTTTGAGCCAATCAGTTGTGTTGTTACAAGATAGGGTTGGTATACAGAAGATGGCCCTGTTTGGTAAAAGACCAAGTCCATATTATGGCAAGAACAGTTCAAATAAGCAAAGAGAAACGACAGTCCATCATTACTTTAGGACATAAAGGTCAGTCAATCTGGAAAATTTCAAGACCTATAAAAGTTTCTTCAAGTGCAGTCGCAAAAACCATCAAACACTATGATGAAACTGGCTCTCTTGAGGACCGCCACAGGAAAGGAAGACCCAGAGTTACCTCTGCTGCAGAGGATAAGTTCATTAGAGTTACCAGCCTCAGAAATTGCAGAACTGTTCAGAGGAGACTGTGTGTATCGGGCATTTATGGTCGAATTGCTGCAAAGAAACCACTACTAAAAGACACCAATAAGAAGAAGAGACTTGTTTGGGCCAAGAAACACGAGCAATGGACATTCAACCGGTGGAAATCTGTCCTTTGGTCTGATGAGTCCAAATTTGAGATTTTTGGTTCCATCCGCCGTGTCTTTGTGAGACACAGAGTAGATTAACAGATGATCTCTGCATGTGAGGTTACCAACGTGAAGCATGGAGGAGGAGATGATGTGGGGGTGCTTTGCTGGTGACACAGTCTGTGATTTTATTTAGAATTCAAGGCACACTTAACCAGCATGGCTACCACAGCATTCTGAAGCGATACGCCATCCCATCTGGTTTGTGGGACTATCATTTAGTGGGACATTCATTTGTTTTTCAACAGGACAATGACCCAACACACCTCCAGGCAGTGTAAGGGCTATTTGACCAAGAAGGAGAGTGCTGCATCAGATGACCTGGCCTCCACAATCACCCAACCTCAACCCAATTGAGATGGTTTGGGATGAGTTGGACCGCAGAGTGAAAGAAAAGCAGCCAACTTGTGCTCAGCATATGTGGAATCTCCTTCAAAACTGTTGGAAAAGCATTCCATGTGAAGCTGGTTGAGAGAATGCAAGAGTGTACAAATCAATATATTTAGATTTTTTTTTACCTGTTAGGGCTAGGTGTCCTGCTACTTCCGGGGTAACTGGAGGATGCGCAATTCAAATAAATAATCATAGAAATTATGGATATTAAACATTTAGGTACATATAAGTGTCTTATATCAGTTGAAAGCTTAACTTCTTGTTAATCTAACTGCACTGTCCAATTTACAGTAGCTATTACAGCAAAAACATGCCATGCGATTATTTTTTGGACGGCGCCCCACATCAAATATTTTTCCACCTGGTTTCATAAATTCACAAATAGCGATTATTCACTTACTTTTTAAAAATCTTCCTCAGATTTGTCATCCAAAATGTCCCAGGTATAACATGTAATGTCGTTTTGTTAATAAAATCCTTCTTTATATCCCAAAAAGTCTGTTTAGTTTGGCGCATCGATTTGAGTAATCCACTCGTTCAACATGCAGAGAAAGGAATCCAAAAATCTACCCCTAAACTTTGTTTCAACAAG
Source organism: Salvelinus namaycush (assembly GCF_016432855.1). NCBI lineage: Eukaryota > Metazoa > Chordata > Actinopteri > Salmoniformes > Salmonidae > Salvelinus > Salvelinus namaycush. The sequence continues at coordinate 44,684,064 of NC_052311.1, forward strand.
TCAAAATACGTTTCTATTTACTCCTCAGATACCATAAAATGTCATCAAACTATAATATTTCTTACAGAAAGAAGTATGTTCAATTGTAAACCGATTTTAGCAGGTGCGTCCTGTCTTCATGGTGCTTGCAAACACGAATTTCCAAGACTGTGTCCTTGTACTAAAACTTAGATTTCTTATTCGTTTTTGAAGTTACAAGCCTGAAACCTTGTTGAACATAGACTGCTGACACCCTGTGGAAGCCATAGGAATTGCATCCAGGGAGCTAATTTTCAGTATGACCTTATACTTGAGGATGGTCTCTCAAAAAATAAATCTGGCTGGTTTTTCTTTGGATTTTCTCTTACCATATCTATTGTGTTATATTCTTCTACATTATTTTAACATTTCTACAAACTTCAAAGTGTTTTCTTTCCAATGTTACCAATTATATGCATATCCTTCAGGGCCTGAGCAACAGGCAGTTTACTTTGGGCACGTCAATCAGGCGGAAATTGAGAAAAAAGGGGCCTAGCCCTTAAACACTTTTTTGGTTACTACGTGACTCCATGTGTGTTAGTTCAAAGTTTTGATGCCTTCACTATTATTCTACAATGTAGAAAATAGTAAAAAAATAATGAAAAACCTTGAATGAGTAGGTGTGTCCAAACTTTTGACTGGTACTGTATGTCTAATTAAATATAAAATTCAACATAATTTCACCAAACTTTAGGAACACCTTCCTAATGTTGAGTTGCACCCTCCACTTTTGCCCTGGAAACAGCCTCAATTTGTTGGTCCATGGACTCTACAAGGTGTCGAAAGAGTTCCACAGGAATGCTGGCCCATGTTGACTCCAATGCTTTCCACAGTTGTGTCAAGTTGTCTGGATGTCCTTTGGGTGGTGGCCTTTTCTTGATACACACAGGAAACTGTTGAGCGTGAAAAACCCAGCAGCGTTGCAGTTCTTGACACAAATTGGTGCGCCTGGCACCTACTACCATACCCCGTTTAAAAGGCACTTAAATCTTTGGTCTTGCCCATTCACCCTCTGAATGGCACACATACACAATCCATGTCTCAATTGTCTCAAGGCTTAAAAATACTTCTTTAACCTGTCTCCTCCCCTTCATCTATAATGATTTAACAAGTGATATAAGGGATCATAGCTTTCACCAGGATTCACCTCATCAGTCTATGTCATGGGAAGAGCAGGTGTTCTTAATGTTTTGTATATGCAGTGTATAATGAATATAGAATGAGAAAAAAAAATACGTTTCTATGTGGAAACGTCAACGCAATTTCTACGTATGCATTGTTCTGATGATTATGTTGGAATTAGATTGATGGAACAACCTGTTAGTGAGGTTAAGTAAATGTATTTAAGTTGAAGTTTATCCCCATTCAATGTTTACAACACCAGTTGAAATGAGGTGAAAACAGTAGTGTTTGATGACTTTTTTTATCCAATGTATTTCCCACACTGATTCCATGTCACAATATGTTGACAAATTACATGGAAAATGTTGATTCAACCAGTGTGTGCCCAGGGGGGAAGGTCCAGGGGCTCAATCTGATGTGGTTAAGGAGATAGAAGGTACTTCCAGTTCCATTGAAATACCTGGCATTCAGAGTTGAATATGAGAGAAACAGCATGCCTGCTCACTATTCAAGTGCTCAACTCTGAGGAAGTACATTTCCTTTGCTGCTCAACTGGAAAAGTAACTTGTCAAATATACTGCAAGCCTTGACCACCACTTCTGTCATGACCATGACTACTTCCTGTCCCTTTGCTAAGTTTAGCCTCCCAGGGCTGGCCAAATCCAGTCCTCTAGGGCCTGATTGGTGTCACAGTTTTGCCCCCGTCCCAGCTAACACACCTGATTCCAATAATCACCTAATCATGATCTTCAGTTTAGAATGCAATTTGATTAGCTGTGTTTGCTAGGGATGGAGAAAAAGTGTGACACCAATCAGGACCTCGAGGACTGGAGTTGCCCACCCCTGCCGGGAGTCTAACCTGACCCAGTAAGGTGAGCAGCAGGTCAGTGTGGGTAACCAGAAGTGGGTGTCACTCTGTGAATAGAATTGTCCTTTAAATCAGACCGAATAGGAGATAACTCAGAGGCCACTGTCGTGGTGTATGGTAGATTTGTTTCGCCACTCCCCTCCTTCTCATTCAAACTCTCCAGGGTCCCAGAGCAGCTGTTCTCACATGTCACACAAACACTATGTCACACATGGATACACATACATGCACGCAGACACACGCATCTTATTGACCCCTTGGCAGTAATTGACTATGATCTGAGAGGTCGGAGGTCATTGATATAATAATTTTTCAATGGAGGATAAATTAAGAATGGTAAGATTCAGTGCTGGTCTAGAAACATGAACTGAGCAGGCCACAGGGAGGAAGGTAAAATTATACAGTAACATAATTGTCTTGAAAATGTTATTTATTTTGTTTAAAGGACAGCGAGGGTAATTGAAAGTTCACACCCTGAAAGGTTTTTCAAACCATTTGAGAAATGTTTAAACTACTGGATCATATGGTTTTAACATTCAAACCATTTCTATCCAGGGTATTTTTCAATTTAAGTGCTATATTTGGGTGGTGGTGATATGAAAAACAACTTGTACTAGATAAAAGTAGTGCGTTACAGAGCTGCCTCGCGTAACCCAGTGGAAAAGAAGACACTACAGGTGCTCCCCAGAAAACTGTGTAGGGAGTCCACCTGTACTACACTGAATTATAGCCCTTGTACTGAGGGCCTGATTTAGCTAGCCAATAATAACACAGGCTTGTGCCATGGAGAATCTCCTTTCTACTTTACATGTATCTGGCCATCATCATTATTCCTTAATTGGAAGGCATCCAAGAGGCAGTGCTACAGTAGCCTACAGCAACACATTATTACTGTAGACATAGAAATAGAATGCCTAGAACATTACACTTATGGGTACACTTAACAGTAATTCTACAGTATTTATATGATTGTAGACTGCTACTGAAGGTGCAATGGGATTAATAGAGATAGAATTACTAGAATGAGAAAAGTCCCTCAGACCACAGCATTTTGACAGTACACTCAATATGTAGTAATTATATTTCTATGACTGTAGCTGTCAAGCCTACTCCTGCACCCTCCCTCCGGCGCTCGACGTCGCCGGTCTACTAACCACCAGTCCTGGCAACCCACATTGCGCACAGCTGTTCCCCATCGTTAAGCACACCTGGACTTCATTACTCTCCCTTAATTTAGCCCTCACCTACTTGAGTCATCAGGCAGTGTAGGTTCTGTTTTCATGTCCAGACGCTGCTCTTGTTTTGTAACTCTATGTTTGTTATTATTAAACTCACCACCTGCACCTGCTTCCCGGCTCCCTATGTTGTCGTTACAGTAGCCTGCTACAGTACTAATGTGCAGTGCAATATGGTTGATACCCAACTATCCCTGGGAACTGAAAATAACCACAGCCTCTGGCAAAATTGAAGCCCGAGGCTGTGCTGGGCTAACGGCTGGGGATGTCGTAAACCGGGTCCACTGTCAGCGCTGAAATTAAGAGACAAACAGCTCCAGCAAATCAAGGCTATGTCACCGACTGAATCCGAGACGTGAACTCCTTGATTGAACCATGGTATATGGTGCAGAGAGTCAGTGACCACATCGAGCCGGGCTCCACAAGGGGGCAAAAAGGGGCTTAGCCCCATCAGTTGAAACTTGTGCCACCTCAGTTTACATTTTCTGAAATCTGCATCTGTGCTGTATCAGCGTCGTGGAGAGTGTGTATGTTTATGTATAGGGGGGCTATGGAAAGCCACTGGGTGGCTAGGTATGACGCTGCTCATCTAGGGTAGGCTATGTGAATAACGTGATACGCCTCCGCCTGTAATATTTGATTTAGATTTATAAGGACGGGGTCAAGTTTACAGTTGAAGCTGCTTCACTCAACTCTGCCTCACGCCCCACCATTACAGAGTTTAGTAAGCTTTTTAGCCAGCTGTAAAAGGCGTTAGTGTTATTAGCCTATTTCGCTCTAACCAGCTAATCTGCCACTGCCACAATGGATATCAGAAATCAAACCACTGAGGCCTCCGCTGAGCCCAGCAATGATGATGCTGCCGAGCTCCAGCTAGCCTTCCACTAGTGCTGCCAAGATAATTGCTCCACAGCCTGCTCCACTTACAACTGTTCCTGATGATCTTGGAACAGAGGAGCCAGCCCAGTTTAGCCTATAGAATCATACCCTAGCCGCAGGTTTTCTGTAAAAAAAAAAAAAAAATTAGTAGCAACTGGTTCATAGGAAGAGAGTGGCTGGAATACTCAGTTACTGCAGATTACTTCTTGGTCAAAAGCACTCAATGGTCTCAGCATTTGAACTTACATTTTTATTGTGGTATAGCGTGATATAAGAACCCAAATGGGTATAGCAACATATCGGTATATTTCATCATAGAAATAGATAGCCTACATTCTATTTTTATGGTAGCCTATTGCTTTTCGTGGTTGTAAATGGAACTGTACGTATACTATACGTATAAACATAATTTATTGCTTAATTGATTACGTTGGTGGGTTGAATTTGATCCACAGAAGTGTATTGGGACATATTACAATGTGTTGCTGAACTAATGAGCTGCATGATTTTCCATGTTTTAACTTTTTTAGGATAGGGGGCAGCATTCGGAATTTTGGATGAAAAGCGTGCCCAAAGTAAACTGCCTGCAACTCAGGCCCAGAAGCTAGGATATGCATATAATGTGTAGATTATATGAAGAAGAGACTTACTTGGGCAAAGAAACATGAGCAATAGACATTAGGCCAATGGAAATCTGTCCTTTGGTCTGATGAGTCCAAATTTGAGATTTTTGGTCCGCTGTGTCTTTGTGAGATGCAGAGTAGATGAACGGATGATCTCCGCATGTGTGGTTACATCCGTGAAGCATGGAAGAGGAGTTGTGATGTTGTGGGGGTGCTTTGCTGGTGACACTGTCTGTGACTTATTTAGAATTCAAGGCACACTTAACCAGCATGGCTACCACAGCATTCTGCAGCGATACGCCATCCCATCTGGTTTGCGCTTAGTGGGACATTCATTTGTTTTTCAACAGGACAATGACCCAACACACCTCCAGGCAGTGTAAGGGCTATTTGACCAAGAAGGAGAGTGCTGCATCAAGAAGGAGAGTGATGGAGTGCTGCATCAGATGACCTGGCCTCTACAATCACCCGACCTCAACCGAATTGAGATGGTTTGGGATAAGTTGGATTGCAGAGTGAAGGAAAAGCATCCAACAAGTGCTCAGCATATGTAGGAACTCCTTCAAGACTGTGTCGAAAAGCATTCCAGGTGAAGCTGATTGAGAGAAGAGTGCCACGAGTGTGCAATGCTGTCATCAAGGTAAAGGGTGGCTACTTTGAAGAATCTAAAATCTAAAATATATTTAGATTTTTTAAACATTTTTCTGTTTACTATATGATTCCATATGTGTTATTTCATTCTACAATGTAGAAAATAGTAAAAATAAAGAAAAACCATTGAATAAGTAGGTGTGTCCAAACTTTTGACTCGTACTGTATCTATACAGCATATGCTTCCCTTCTCAACACCTGTCTGTTCTAACTTATCACCAATATGCTTGTATTCACAATGTCGTGCACCAAAAGGGAACATTGCATTTCTTCAGAGGACTGCAATGTGTGTGCCGATTGTCACAGACCTAAAGGACTCGAGGGCCCACACCACTCTACATCAACCCAGGGGGTCCTCATCAAAGAGTGGCCCAAGGAAATGCCTGAGTGAAAATTAATTCCAAAGGATTGGTCAGAGGCCATAAGAACCCGAGGGTCCACTCCATACATCAACCCCAGAGGTCCACACTCCTCATCAAAGAGTGCCCAAGAATGTGCCTGCATGAAAATGAACTCCAAAAGTTGTGTCAATGCTCCACCTTTCTAGAGTCAGCTACTTTGTGACCACTGTGGTTGGGCCACCCCCATGGGATGTGGGCCCTGAGACCTCCCAAACAGCAACTCCATAACAACAGGCACTGTAGGGAGGTGATAGGTTCTGGTGTGTGTGTGTGTGTGTGTGTGTGTGTGTGTGTGTGTGTGTGTGTGTGTGTGTGTGTGTGTGTGTGTGTGTGTGTGTGTGTGTGTGTGTGTGTGTGTGTGTGTGTGATGGGGTTTGGGGCAGCTGTTAGAAACCCTTGTCTCTCGTCAGAGCAGTTGAGAGGCCAGGTCAACTTGGAGGTGGTACAGCACCTCCAGGGATAAAGAAATGGGCTTATTTGGAGTGCCTGCCTTTCTGTGGCCTGCCAGTAATGTGTTGCCATCAGATAGCAGCTGTGTTAAGGGATCCTGTTGTTGTTGCTGAGCAGATAAAGGGGGGTGCAATGTACTGTATTAGGGGAGTGGGAGTGTGTGTGTGTGTGTGTGTGTGTGTGTGTGTGTGTGTGTGTGTGTGTGTGTGTGTGGTCTCTCTAGGGTTTTTCATGGTTCAGATGCAGGCATGGCTTGACCCCTCACTGACCTGTCTACCTCGTTAAATCCGGCAGTCACAGACGACACATTTGCGCTTCCACACCGTTTACAAGATTCCACGGGTCAAAAGGTGCAGGGGGTTTACGACAAGAACAACAGCGGACGCAAGTTGCACCACGTCGTGAATGGGAAGTGAGGCAGAGGTAGACATGACTGCCAAAGGCATCAGGCTTTTTACAGTAGTTGGATAGGTAATGGTAGAATAACAGACAACCAATGTTTGTCTGAGAATACCCAGATAAAATGACAAGCAAAGTCATAGAGGACTGAATTAGCTCTGTTAATTCCTGTTTTACCGTACTCTATAAGGCTAACTCTTATGGCCTCTCCACCCTGTGAACAGGAATGTGATCTAAGAATAGGGTTGATATGGCAACATCTCCAGTACACCTATCAGCAGGCCGGCCGGGCAGCTCTCCGTCCCCTGATGAGGAGATAATAGACCGATAGATCAAAGTGATGTTGCCAAATCTGCACCGCCACTATGTCACCCAGCCCTGCTATCCCAGGAGTGTGAGTGGCATGCCCTAACTCTGACCGACAGGCACCTTTATCCTGCTCCATGTCCGTCAGAGCCTCGTAAATCTAACGAACACACACTCTCTCTCTCACACACACACACCACACCACACTCTCTCTCTCTCTCTCTCTCTCTCACACACACACACACACACACACATACCTTCTCCTCTTTTCACCCTCCATTCTCTGAGAATTCATTCAGCACCTTGGCATTGCCCACTGCCCCGTCCATTACTCATTACTTGTCTGCTGACATCCGCCTAAAAATAGTGCCCCTCACCCTCTAGGCAGCACTATGGGCAAACTGGTTCTTGACTAAGTGGATGAAGAGAGGGAACACACTAAAGCTTGACTATGACTATAACATTTCTATTGAATGACTGTCTTTTAGATATGTTTGGGATTTGAATGTGTGAATCGCTATCTCTCTATGACACACACTGTCTTTCTCTGGTTTCGCTGGTAGGCTACACCATTGACTGAGAGCAATGGAGGCTGGCGGGAGGAGCTATAGGAGGACGGGCTCATTGTAATGGCTGAAATGGAATAAATGGAACGGTATCAAACGTATGGAAACCACATTTGACTCCATTCCATTCCAACCATTACAATGAGTCCATCCTCCTATAGCTCCTCCCACTGGCCTCCACTGACTGAGAGAGCGGTCTGAGAGAGTGAACATGTGTGGGCAAATGTGATCTGTGGTTTGACACCTCTGTGTTGCTGGGCTGCCCTCTGCTGGGCCGGATGAATACAGCTGTTAAATAGATTTTATAGTGACTATAGTGACTACTAATCTAAGCAACTGCGTCAGTCAGCTAGATGTTATCCAAGTGAGATAAGATTTATACGGTTAGATCATGTGCTCATAAAAAGACGAGCCATCTAGTTTATACTCTACAGGGACACGTAACATTCTATCAATATTCACTGATCCAACTACACAGGGGAAGTTAAGTCAATAAGAAAACCATTACGTCATTGTTCCAAGACATGAATCAGGCCATACCCGAGTAACCAAACTAAATGTGATTCAAAGATAGAGAAGAGATTCTCAAAACATTACAGTGACTTCTAAACACACCAGTAGTGCGGGGAAGGCACCTCTGTGTTTGGGGTAATAAGTCAAACATACTTCTCCCTAGCCAAGTCCATTAGTGTCTAGCATTAAGTCATAGTCATTAGTCATTAGACTCGCCAAGGTGCATTAGCAGTTATAAGTCAAATTAGTCAAATGAGAGTTACGCGTGATGATCAGTACTGCATGCGTTTACGTTGGGGAGCGGAGGGACATAAATCGTGCTGGTAATATAGTCCGGCTGCTTTGCATGGAAAACGAATGGCGAAACAGCAAATGGCGAGCGTTCATCAACATTGTCAGCCCCCTCTCACCACCAGTATGTGGGAGCAGTGATGGGGTAAGAGCATGGGAGGCATGAACACCCACTGGGTTTTGGGAAAAGAATACCAAATTGAAGGGGACAGCTGAGCTAAGTCACTGTACCCCCCTAAAAGATAGAGAGAGAGAGAGAGAGACTCTCTCAAAACCATCTCCAGATCTGGTTTGCTGGTGGTTGTGGCATTGTATTTTGTTGCTCAGGCTGTCAACAGCGTGTCTAAATGAGTTGGCATTGGACTTTGAAGGCCAGCTTAAAAGGGGGAAATATGTCCGATTTGTGTGTTTCTGATAAATGACGGACATTAAGAGAATCGATGAGCACATTCAACCTAAACATAGTCTACAGTGTGTCTGTCTTTTCAGCCTGGTCTCGCCAGTTTTTTAACAACAGTGTTTTCTTGGTCGTATTTTTGCTGGTTTCGAGTGTCATTCCAAATCTCATCCATCCAGATTGTGGACAGACTATATACAAAAGACAAGAAAAATAAAAAATAAATAAGGAAAACTAAACCACAGACTACTGGACAACAATGTTCTCTTTAATAAGACTCCCGATACTCCCTTTGACCCTTCAATACACAACGGAATATATTTATAGCATATACACACACCAGCATTTCATTTTCAAACACATTCGAATCTGTGGAATTTCGATGGAGGTGGCAGCATATCGTGCTTCTTGCTCAGGTTTAGAAAAAAACTAAACTGCACTGATTTTTAAAATAGTGGGATGGAATGCCCTTGTGTACATTCTGTTTCAACACTGATTAAACTGAATGGATCACTGATTTGACCCAAGGCTTACCAATCCTGAATCTGGAGTACCCATGCGTGTGCTGTTTTTCGTTCAACTGATCCCTTGTTCATTTCTATAGCGCTCCTTGGAGACAGCTGACGCTGTGCTGCAACAATGTAATTCTTACATTGTCAAAACGTTGTCAAACGTCTTCTTCAGTATTTTGGAGACATTCTATTTGCAGTGTAGCTCCATTTACAGAACATTTACAAATACGTTTATAGAGACCATATCATTACGTTTCCAATACATATTAGTTACTGGGGAAACCTTGAAAGGCAGGAGTTAAGTAAACATTGGGATTCCTTTCATAAATTCACACACAATTTATTCCACAGACCACTCTCCCTCATTTAGTCCAACTCTCAAGTTTTCATTTACATTATTCACATACAACTGTACCCATTTCTCTTAAATAAACTAAACAGTAGAAACAAAAAGCCAACTCACTTCTCTTTCAACTCGTCAGCATAATAATAACACCAATTACTCATTTGTGTCAAATGTGTATTTTTCACCCCCAGGGCTACTGAAATCTACCATGGATGATACTGCTGTGGAAGAATTGATGCCGCGATATCTTCTACCATCTACAAATGGTAACACTGATGCACCCTGTCGGGTGGCGATGACGTCATGTCCTGTTTTTGTGTTTTGCTTGTGTCTTTTTTGCAGAATGCAGAGTTGTTGCTTCTTCTTCATCTTCTTCTGCCCTTTTCCCAGGGAAAGTTTATGTTTTTTTGGGCCTAGAAAGCAGTCTGTGATTGGTTTGGCACAGGTCATAGGGGATGTGCACCTTCGGGAAGAGGGGGGCCCTCTACCCGTACGAGTGGAGGCTGGATTCGGGAAGGTGGGTGGGGTGGGGGGGGGGGGGGGGGGGGGGGCTAAGAATCGCCTTTGTGAGTGGCACACCTCACAGGACCTCTGGAGAGATAATAAACGGAGAGGACAAGATGAGGGTCAGTTTCAACACAGTGATACACCACACAACAAGAAAAAACACCAGAGATCCAAAATGGTGTCCATTTAGAGCCGTTCTGAATGCGCCATCTGAATGGTGAGCCAAAATGGTCGCCAATTTGAGCATTTGTAAAATGTGTGAGGAGGACCCACCCTCACTGACCATGCTAAAGACGAGGCTTATAAACCCTTGACCTGGCAACATGACTACATTTTAAAAGGTCCTGAGTGCATGTCACAAAGGGCATGAACCCATAAGGTTTTATAGGCCTGTTTTTATAGGGAAATGAAGAGGCTAATCAAACCAAGCACCAGAGGCTCCAGGCAGAATCCTGACTCCTTTTAATGACGGACCATCAACGACCATTCAGTCGCCCATCATGTGAGTGAGTGATAGCTAGCTGGCGCTACGAGTGTGATAAACACAGTGTGATTGATGCTAACAGTAGCAATAGATTGACAGAGGCACCTGTCAGGCAGCTAAACGGTCCACCACACTAGCTCACAAATATCGCCATTTGAACTAGCCCCCGGTGGTATGTTTAGAAATAAACATGTCCCCGATTCCCAATCTATGGAATTACATCATAACATTCAATCAGTGTCGATACATTAATCTCCCCAGTCACAAACCCCCAGCCCCACGGCCATAAACCAAATAACCCCTCCAAGTCATCATGGTAAGAGAGTGCGGGGTATGCAGACAGGGCAGATTAGAAATGTGATGTTAACTTGTGAAAGACTGTGACTTGAAGGCAGTGTGAGTGGCAGAGTGAATTCACTCGGATAAAAGTGGGTCATATTGTCGGAGCTCGTCTGGCTGTAGCTCTGCAGCCGGGTGACCCTCTTCTGTTTGCTTTGGATATAATGTATGACCTGCTGGCAGGCTGACAGGTGGGGACTAAGCCCTAGGGGGAGGGTGGAGGGGCGAGGGGCAGTAATGCTGACCCCGCCGTGGGGAGGGGGGTGAGGGTGACGGGGGTACATAACTGTGCCGGGGTCCTGTTTCCATTCCTGGCAGCTAGCTAGCTCCCCAACACTCAGGGAATTTGACACTGAGTGTTGAGCCTAGCGACCGGAGCTCTGGGAGTGAAAGCAGTCAGTATTAAGATACCTCACTCCCTCCGCCTCTCTGTGTCACCTTAGGCACTCTGGGGGCTGGAGGATTCCCCCTGCCACCTTCTACCTCCCTTTCTCTCCCCCTCTCTTTCCCTAGGGACACTCACGTACGCACGGGTGACGACTTGCATCTGAGACGACACTAAACCGACCGGCTCAGTCGGACGGGTCTTCGTTGCCAAGGACAACACTACGAACCCATGGCGCCTCTTTGTGGCACGTTGTGAACCCTGGCCCTAATGTGAAAAGTCAACCGCCAGAGCAGATGCGAGGCCATTATTACTGCTGTATTTGAACCCCAGCTTAATCTATAGTTAAGAACACTGTCAGGGGTTGAGGATACTCAGATAAGATTCCTTGCTTGAATCCCTGGATAATATTGGCACAGCTGATACAATATTATTAGGTTATGATGTCATTTGAGGGCGGTTTCCAAGAAACAGATTCCAAGACACAGATTAAGCCTAGTCTTAGACTGAAAAGCAAGTTCAATGGAGATTCTCTATTCAAATGCATTTTAGTCCAAGACTAAGCATAATCGGTGTCCAGGAAACCGGCCCTTGGAGTTCCCTCTCTCTCTGTCTATGTACCTGCGACATGCTGAGGCTTCATGGGGCCCACTTTTTTCAGGAAGGGCTCATCACTTTCAAAGGCCAGGATTGGTTCAGTGGGCATGTCACTCTCTGATTTCTCCCTCCCCCCGTTGCTGCTGTTGCCTTGATTGGCTAGCTGGATGACCTCCTCAAAGTGTGCGGTGTCCCCCTTGCTAGACAGGCCATTCTCGTGTCTGGCAGGCTGGACACCGTTGACCACATGGACCGTGGAGCTGTGGGAGGGTGAAACATGGTTACAGACAAAAGGACTACGGCCCCAAGTGGTTCAGTTGCAGATTTTCCCCTCGGGCCTGTTCAGGAAGATGTAACATTATACTGTAGCTATAACGTAGAACAGAAATTATTGTCAGATAGATAGAACGATGACAGCAACATTCATAACGTTTCACATCACTGAATACAACCCTGGTCTGCCCTCAGTGGCTAACTGAAGACCTCAAACCTTATATTACACTACCCCTCAAGAACAAAAAACATATTTCAATAGATAAATAAACAATATCTCTATTTTTCTACTGAAAGCCTATGTACTGAGACTCTCTGTTTCATTTTGTGATTTGAAACTATACAAATCGGCCCACGTCTTGATTAGAAGGCCACCTGTAGCACGCGCTCCAGCAGGTATATTTCACTGGTCATCCCCAAAGCCAACTCCTCCTTTGGACAACTTTCTTTCCAGTTCTCTGCAAAAATCACTGAAGCTGGAGTTGTATATCTCCCTCTCTAACTTTAAGCATCAGCTGTCAGAGCAGCTTACCCGATCACTGCAACTGTACACAGCCCATCTGTAAATAACCCACCCAACTACCTCATCCCCATATTGTTATTTATTTTTGCTCTTTTGCACCCCAGTATCTACTTGCACATCATCATCTGCAGATCTATCACTCCAGTGCTAATGTTAAATTGTAATTATTTCGCCACTAGGGCCTATTTATTGCCTTACCTCCCTAATCTTACTACATTTGCACACACTGTATATAGATTTTTCTATTGTGTTATTGACAGTACGTTTGTTTATGTGTAACTCTGTGTTGTTGTTTTTGTCGCACTGCTTTGCTTTATCTTGGACAGGTCTCAGTTGTAAATGAGAACTTGTTCTCAGCTGGCCTACCTGGTTAAATAAAGGTGAAATAAAAAAAATGTATCAAATAAAAAGGCATCCAATACTGCTGATTTCTGGTTTGCTTGTTTTCTAGCGCTCATGGTGGTCTTGTAATAACGGTAGTGCACGGCTTGCTATTTTACATTTCTAATAGATATTTTGGACAAGAGGAAATAGAGGACACGGTTTTTTAACCTTACCTGTCTCTCAAACCACTATGGTCGTTCTCTGTATTCTTGTTGATCTCTGGGCTTGGCTGGTAGTCAGCAGAGGCTGCGGAAACAAATAAAATCCACTGTAAAACACACGCACGTGCAAGCACACACACTGTTCGCAGGGCCACCCTGAAGCAAGCACAGACAGTGCTATGACAATATGCAGGATGGATCCAACCAGTGCTGGATTCATGATTACATCCTTGGGCTGTGGCTGTGTGAGAGTGTGTGTGTGTGTGTGTGTGTGTGTGTATTAGTGCGTCCGTATTTGAGCATGCGGGTGCGTGCGCGCACGTGTGAGTGTGTGTTTGTGTGAGTATGTCCAAAGGCCTGATTGAAGAGGAGCCACGCCAGCCAACTTGCCTGGACTCCCCACCACATCAGTGCCTCCAATAATGGTTTCCACCATACGGGAATCCTGCCCACATGTACTCAAATCCCCTATCCCCATTTCCTTCTCATCTGAAAATGTTGTGTGTGTGTGTGTGGGGTCAAATGGGGATGGGGGTTGTATAAGTAGGAGTAATATTTGTCTTTCTTTGTCGTGTGAACACTGTATTTATCGTGTCTTATGTACATCTGGATGCACAGTGACTGTCCCTGCCGCGACAATAAAGATAGAATAAAACGGAATTAAATTGACGGGCTAAATGTGGTGAGTGGTCCATTTACAGTCATTAAGCCAACCCTGAAATGCAATGCACTGCCATAAGATATTCCCAGAAACTGAAAAGCCCCCAGACTGGGTTTGGACTGAAAACAATAAGCACACACATGGGTTATACTGTCCTAAATGAAAGCAGTGGGGCTGGGATTCTAACAATAGTATTAAATAGTCTTCATATGAAAAGGGAACATAATGAAGACGGCGATGAAACCTAAGACAAACATTCTAAATATCAGGAGGGAGGACAGGGACTGTTCATGGACCCGTTTTATCCTTTTATCCATTTTGTCCGTAACTATAGCACTTTACGAGCAGCACTACATATTTATTTAATTCATGCTTTTAGCCTAGTCTAATGAGATAATTGTGCTGCATATTTACATTGACTCTTTTTGACTCTGCATGTTCACATGTATGTTTATATTGTTTTACTGTTTGCGAGCTCTTACGAAACGGGTATTTTAGTAGCTACAAATGGCTTAGATGAACTTGACTTGACAAAGTACTGAAGCTAAACAGTAGGGGTGAAAAGTAGAAGTTCAGTCCCTCCATTCTAAATCAATAAGATTCCTATTATATAGGAAGAGGTAGGGAATAGATCAGTGAGCTACTTCTCTTAATCCTATATATCGGGCCTAAACGTAAACAACACACAGTCAGCTAAATCCTACCTTAAGTTATGGGTGTGTAACTTGGAATTTGGCAATGTAGGCAATGGGGATTTTGATTTTGATTTTGAGTGAACAAATGTCAAAGTTAACATTAAGACTGATACAGCCATCCAATCAAAGAAGCCAAATTATCCCACTGGGCACACACTGGTTGAATCAACGTTGAACGAACGTGGAATAGACGTTGAATTGACGTCTGTGCCCAGTGGGATTAAACTTCTCCATTAATGTGGCAGTGAAACACAGGCCGGAAAAGGACCAGGGACACAGCACACTGATGTTTGAATCCGTTCCCCCCAGATATCATTGATGATATAAATGAATACATTTCCTTTCAGGATTAATTGAGACTAATCGTTTGAGTCCGAGTCCAAACAGCGATTTCCTGAACACAAGAGCAATATAATGAACAAAGATGGACGCCGGTTTACGCTGCATTTCATTTTCTGCTTACCTTTGCTGCTCTCGGCCTCTTTGCCATTGACTTGGGAGGGAGGTGGGGACTTGGTGTCTTTCTATAGAGAGATAGATTATCACGTGTTACATGTATTTTAAACCGAGCCAATGTTGCAAAGGCATTGCCACTGTGCCTTTTCAACAAAAGTACCTTTTCCCCTCCGTCTGTCTTGCGTGTCCTCTTCATGATCTGCTCGAGACGCTAAGGAAGAAGGCACAAAGGTGACAATGGTCAGAGAGAGGGAATACACTGAGAATGTTAACAAGGTGGAGGGTGCAGATGATGTACTCAGTCTCCATGGGTTGAATCACAGAGTAATACAGTAAATGTGCAGTAACTTAATCACAATGGACTCCTTGTTGGCACCGAACAGCTAAAACAACACCCAAATCTTACCTGGTACAAGATAACCATGATGCTAAGGGAAGAACTACCTGCCATAAATCAAGTAAAACATACAGATATGCCAGTGGAGAGTAAAGTGGAGAGTTAGGTGATCCGTGTGTGTGTGTCACAGGAGGTTGGTGGCACCTTAATTGGGGAGGACGGGCTCGTGGTAATGGCTGAAGCGGAATTAGTGGAATGGTATAAAATACATCAAACACATGGTTTCCATGTGTTTGATGCCATTCCATGTGTTCCGTTCCAGCCATTATTATGAGCCGTCCTCCCCTCAGCAGCCTCCACTGGTGTGTGTGCGTCGGTGTGCGTCCATGCATTCATGTGTGTGTGAGCGAGCTTCCACAGAACACAGAATCCATACTCAGTCAGGTATGTAAGAGCAGCTGTGGAGCAGTGTGCAGAGGCGTGTGACTAAGCAGTGGTTTGGGTAGAGGACATACTGTTCTTGTGCAGTAATACCACTAGAGCCTGGCTCAACACACGATGTGGAGCTGCTTTGGCTGACAGCCTCAGATAAGAGATGGGAAAAAAGAGGGAGATGAGGAGAGAGTGAAAGAGAGAGAGAGAGAAGGGAGAGAGGGAAAGAAAGAGGGAGAGGGAGAGAAACAGACAGAGAGAGAGAGGGGTAGAGAAATAATGAGAATGGGAGAGCGAGGGATGAAGGTGGAGGACAAGAGACAGACAGAAAGGAAAGGAGAGGGTGAGTAAGAGCAAAAGAAAGAGCAAGAGGGAGAGAGAGCAGACTTAGCAGGTTGCAGCATGGTGTGACTGCGGGTGGTACACCAGGTGAGGGCAGAACACAAAACCCTGGGCAGCATACTGAACTGGGCCAGTTAGGACTCACTCTCCATCATTACTGTTAATATCTAGCCTGGGGTCTTGGACCTAGTATATAGCCTTCCGCTCACACAAATAGAGACTGTAAGCCCTATTAAATCAAAACAAGTAGCCAGGAAAAGCCAACAACGTCATTCTTTTTGGCGGCAAGAATGTGAAAGTCGATATTATCTTCAACAAATCCTGGTCTAAAGAGTGTGAAACAAAAATAAACGGAATTAGAAGCAAAATCAAGCATGCTTTCCTGTTGCTACTAGAACAATGTTATTTTTGACTGATCCCGCAATAATAACAGTTTTGATTGAATAAGGCCCCGTGTGAGCTTACTGTAATGTACACTAAACATTTCACTCTGTACCTTTGGAATATGTACAGTACAGGCAGCACAGAATAAATACAGTAGTCTGCCAGTCTGTTTGGCATGACAATTCCATAAGGAGATGGCAATAGCGCAGAAACAGTCTGTTTATGCTGTCTTACCAACTCCTTTGGCATGACAATGGCTGGAATTAAATAGGAGTTGGCTACACAGCACAGATATGGATACCAGGGTAGAGAGGACACTGGTGGGGTACACTCATGTAGTAGAATGAATGCATTGGATCTTTTCTTACCTTCTTCCTCTCCAGTCTCTCCTGCTCCTCCTTCTGGAAGTGTTTCTCTCTGTCCAGACGCTGTTTCTCGGCCTCCTCCTTGGCCTTAGCCTCAGCCTCCTCTCTCTGGAAAGCATACAGATTACAATGTGGTATGCTCTTCCCTTACAGAAAAAGAAAAAAAATTCACATGTGTTTTTGGAACACTTTACACGTGGTCACATGTTTACACGTGTGTGGTTTCATGTTATCACACGTTGCTTTACATGTTGTCACGTGTTATCACATTAGCTTCACATAAGATCACATGAAAGTGTGTTTTTTGGAACACTTCACATGGGATCACATGTGAAATTCATGTGAAATCCGTAAGGGTTACCATAGAGATACATTATATTACTGACCAAGATGACAACCCTTTTAGTCACACTGCTGGGATGCCAATGTCCATTCTAGTGTTCTATTTAATTGTATGGATTTTACAACGCTAATAACATGCTACTACGACCAATAGTGTTGTTGTATATACGTTATATATACTGAGGGAGATAGTGACTGTATAAAACTACAGGAAATACTATCTTTTTGTAGTAGTAGAAGTGAACATTTTCAGCATTGTGAGAATTTTGTCATTGTATTACACCTGTCATTGAACACAATACCCTTTCTAGGCTACTGTATTTTTTAAATACATAATTATTGAAACGACGAAAGACACTTCACTGACAACGCACTAGACGGTATCATAGGGTCGCCAGCCAGAGAAAACAACCACTTAGACAGGGACAGAAACCACACAAACCCAGGGGCAACTCCTATCTCCTATCACACAGTCTATGTTGACACTGCAAACAAACACTTCTGTGAATCACAGTGTTTTCCGGTTAACTGACTGACGTCTGTTCCTCGGGGTCCTAGAGCTCGACTGCTCCTGAGCAACAGCGCTAAAACCATTGGTAAATACAGGAAGTCGACAGTGAGTCAAACAGACTCAGGCCTTTTGTGCTGATCTCCAAAAAGTGAAAGGGGCCATTCAATGTGCATTAATGTCAATGTCTGTGGCCATTAGGAAAATATTGACCGATGCTAACGACAAATCACATTGGTTGAAAGTGATTTGAACAAATATACGAAACAAGGTTGATTATGAGATATGCCTTATCAAATGAGGTCAGGTAGATGACAAACTTGGCTAAAGTAGTGATATGGGACAGAGAGGGTGTTAAATACAGACAGGGTTACAGAAGGCTCTCTGTCACAAAGCAGGTGGACAATAAGAAAAGCAGACGGACAGACGGACAGAAAGATGGACAGACACAGCCCCCTCTGTGTGTGTAGACTAGCCCCCCTTCCTCTGTGTGTGTAGAATAGCCCCCCCCCCTCTGTGTGTGTAGACTAGCCCCCTCTGTGTGTGTGGACTAGCCCCCTCTGTTTATGCAGACTAGCCCCCTCTGTTTATGCAGACTAGCCCCCTCTGTGTGTGTAGACTAGCCCCCTCTGTGTGTGTAGACTAGATCCCTCTGTGTCTGTAGACTAGCTCCCTCTGTGTGTGTAGACTAGCCCCCCCTCTGTGTGTGTAGACTAGCCCCCCCTCTGTTTGTGTAGACTAGCCCCCCCTCTGTGTGTGTAGACTAGCCCCCCCTCTGTGTGTGTAGACTAGCCCCCCCTCTGTGTGTGTAGACTAGCTCCCCCTCTGTGTGTGTAGACTAGCTCCCCCTCTGTGTGTGTAGACTAGCTCCCCCTCTGTGTGTGTAGACTAGCTCCCCCTCTGTGTGTGTAGACTAGCTCCCCCTCTGTGTGTGTAGACTAGCTCTCCCTCTGTGTGTGTAGACTAGCTCTCCCTCTGTGTGTGTAGACTAGCTCCCCCTCTGTGTGTGTAGACTAGCTCCCCCTCTGTGTGTGTAGACTAGCTCCCCCTCTGTGTGTGTAGACTAGCTCCCCCTCTGTGTGTGTAGACTAGCTCCCCCTCTGTGTGTGTAGACTAGCTCCCTCTGTGTGTGTAGACTAGCCCCCCTCTGTGTGTGTAGACTAGCTCCCCCTCTGTGTGTGTAGACTAGCCCCCTCTATGTGTGTAGACTAGCCCCCTCTGTGTGTGTAGACTAGCCTCCTGTGTGTGTAGACTAGATCCCTCTGTGTGTGTAGACTAGCTCCCCCTCTGTGTGTGTAGACTAGCCCCCTCTATGTGTGTAGACTAGCTCCCTCTGTGTGCGTAGACTAGCCCCCCCTCTGTGTGTGTAGACTAGCTCCCCCTCTGTGTGTGTAGACTAGCTCCCCCTCTGTGTGTGTAGACTAGCTCCCCCTCTGTGTGTGTAGACTAGCCCCCCCTCTGTGTGTGTAGACTAGCCCCCCCTCTGTGTGTGTAGACTAGCCCCCCCTATGTGTGTGTAGACTAGCCCCCCCTATGTGTGTGTAGACTAGCTCCCTCTGTCTGCTGGCAGTTGGGGGTGCTTGTTCACCTGTTTCTGTAGGCGCTCATTCTCTTCCTGCTCTGCCCTGGCTCTCTCCTGCGCCTCCTTCTCCTCATCCACACGCTGGGCCTCGTCTCTCAGGCGCTGCTCCTCAGCCATGAGGCGCGCCTCCTCCTCTCTGCGCTTGCTCTCCTCCGCCTCCCGCAGCTTACGCTCCTCTCGCAGGACCCTGAGCAAAGGATGACAAGCATTTAGCAATCCTAACTATAATACAGTCTCTTCCCCACCTTCGCTGTGTCGCCATGAGTATAGCGAGCAATACAACCTATTATGTATCGACAACCACTATACCAATCAAAACATAGGCTCATTTACAAATGTACAGTGCCTTCAGAAAGTATTCAGACCCCTTGACTTTTTACACATTTTGTTATGTTACAGCCTTATTCTAAAATGTATTTATTTTTAATTTGGGGAAAGGCACACACCTGTCTATATAAGGTCCCACAGTTGGCAGTGCATGTCAGAGCTACAACCAAGCCATGAGGTTGAATGAATTGTCTGTAGAGCTCCGAGACAGGATTGTGTCGAGGCACAGATCTGGGGAAGGGTACCAAAACATTTCTGCAGCATTGAAGGTCCAAGAACACAGTGGCCTCCATAATTCTTAAATGGAAGAAGTTTGAAACCACCAACACTCTTCCTAGAGTTGGCCGCCCGGCCAAACTGAGCAATCGGGGGAGAAGGGCCTTGGTCAGGGAGGTGACCAAGAACCCAATGATCACTCTGACAGAGCTATAGAGTTCTTCTGTGGAGATGGGAGAACCTTCCAGAAGGACAACCATCTCTGCAGCACTCCACCAATCAGGCCTTTATGGTAGAGTGGCCAAATGGAAGCCATTCCTCAGTAAATGGCACATGACAGCCCGCTTGGAGTTTGCCAAAAGACACCTAAAGACTCTCAGACCATGAGAAACAAGATTCTCTGGTCTGATGAAACCAAGATTGAACTCTTTGGCCTGAATGGCAGTGTCACGTCTGGAGGAAACCTGGCACCATCCCTACGGTGAAGCATGGCGGTGGCAGCATGATGCTGCGGGGATGTTTTTCAGCGGCAAGGAATGGGAGACTAGTCAGGATCAAGGGAAAAATTAACGGAGAAAAGTACAGAGAGGTCCTTAATGAAAACCTGCTCCAGAGAGCTCAGGGCCTCAGACTGGGGAGAAGGTTCACCTTCCAACAGGACAACGACCTTATGCACACAGCCAAGTCAACGCAGGAGTGGCTTCGGGACAAGTCTCTGACTGTCCTCAAGTGGCCCAGCCAGAGCTCGGACTTGAACCCAATTGAACATCTCTGGAGAGACCTGAAAATAGCTGTGTAGCAACGCTCCCCATCGAACGTGACAAAGCTTGAGGATCTGCAGAGAAGAATGGGAGAAACTTCCCAAATACAGGTGTGCAAAGATTGTAGCGTCATAATCGCTGCCAAAGGTGCTTCAACAAAGTACTGAGTAAAGGGTCTGAATACTTATGTACAGTGGCAAGAAAAAGTATGTGAACTAGAGGTCGACCGATTATGATTTTTCAACGCCGATACCGATACCGATTATTGGAGGACCAAAAAAAGCGGATACCGATTAATCGGCCGATTTTTTAAAATGTATTTATTTGTAATAATGACAATTACAACAATACTGAATGAACACTTTTATTTTAACTTAATATAATACATCAATCAAATCAATTTTGCCTCAAATAAATAATGAAATATGTTCAATTTGGTTTAAATAATGCAAAAACAAAGTGTTGGAGAAGAAAGTAAGCCATGTAAAAAAGCTAACGTTTAAGTTCCTTGCTCAGAACATGAGAACATGTGAAAGCTGGTGGTTCCTTTTAACATGAGTCTTCAATATTCCCAGGTAAGAAGTTTTAGGTTGTAGTTATTATAGGACTATTTCTCTCTATACCATTTGTATTTCATATACCTTTGACTATTGGATGTTCTTATAGGCACTTTAGTATTGCCAGTGTAACAGTATAGCTTCCATCCCTCTCCTCGCCGCTACCTGGGCTCGAACCAGGAACATATCGACAAAAGCCACCCTCGAAGCATCATTACCCATCGCTACACAAAAGCCGCGGCCATTGCAGAGCAAGGGGAACAACTACTCCAAGTCTCAGAGCGAGTGACGTTTGAAACGCTATTAGCGCGCACCCCGCTAACTAGCTAGCCATTTCACATCGGTTACACCAGCCTAATCTCGGGAGTTGATAGGCTTGAAGTCATAAACAGCGCAATGCTTGAAGCATTGCGAAGAGCTGCTGGCAAACGAACGAAAGTGCTGTTTGAATGAATGCTTACAAGCCTGCTGCTGCCTACCACTGCTCAGTCAGACTGCTCTATCAAATATCAACTCATAGACTTAATTATAATATAATAACACACAGAAATATGAGCCTTAGGTCATTAATATGGTCAAATCCGGAAACTATAATTTCGAAAATAAAACGTTTATTCTTTCAGTGAAATACGGAACCGTTCCGTATTTTATCTAACGGGTGGCGTCCATAAATCTAAATATTCCTGTTACATTACATAACCTTAAATTTTATGTCATAATTACGTAAAATTCTGGCAAATTAGTTCGTAACGAGCCAGGCGGCCCAAACTGTTGCATATACCCTGACTCTGCTTGCAATGAACGCAAGAGAAGTGACACAATTTCCCTAGTTTAATATTGCCTGCTAACATGAATTTCTTTTAACTAAATATGCAGGTCTAAAAATAAATACTTCTGTGTATTGATTTTAAGAAAGGAATTGATGTTTATGGTTAGATACATTCGTGCAACGATTGTGCTTTTTTCGCAAATGCGCTTTTGTTAAATCATTCCCCGTTTGGCGAAGTTGGCTGTCTTTGTTAGGAAGAAATAGTCTTCACAGTTCGCAACAAGCCAGGCGGCCCAAACTGCTGCATACACCCTGACTCTGTTGCACAGAACGCAAGTGAAGTGACACAATTTCCCATTGTTAAAAGAAATTCATGTTAGCAGGCAATATTAACTAAATATGCAGGTGTAAAAATATATACTTGTGTATTGATTTTAAGAAAGGCGTGGATGTGTATGGTTAGGTACACATTGGTGCAACGACAGTGCTTTTTTCGCGAATGCTCTTGTTAAATCACCCGTTTGGCAAAGTAGGCTATGATTCAATGATAAATTAACAGGCACCGCATCGATTATATGCAACGCAGGACAAGCTAGATAAACTAGTAATATCATCAACCATATGTAGTTAACCAGTGATTATGTTAAGATTGATTGTTTTTTATAAGATAAGTTTAAGGCTAGCTAGCACCTTACCTTGGCTCCTTGCTGCACTCCCATAACAGGTAGTCAGCCTGCCATGCAGTCTCCTCGTGAAGTGCAATGTAATCGGCCATGATCAGTGTCCAAAAATGCCGATTACCGATTGTTATGAAAACTTGAAATCGGCCCTAATTAATCGTCCATTCCGATTAATCGGTCGACCTCTAATGTGAACCCTTTGGAATTACATGGATTTCTGCATAAATTGGTCATAAAATGTGATCTGATCTTCAGCTAAGTCACAACACGAGACAAACACAGTCTGCTTAAACTAATAACACACAAAAAATGATATGTTTTCATGTCTTTATTGAGAACACCGTGTAAACATTCACAGTGCAGGGTGGAACCGCTCACTTGAGGTCATGTCACAGTGTCTCAAATCGGGTTGAGGGCAGGACTCTGACTGGGCCACTCCAGAAGGTTTATTTTCTTCTGTTGAAGCCATTCTGCTGTTGATTTACTTTTGTGTTTTGGGTCATTGTCCTGTTGCATCACCCAACTTCTGATGAGCTTCAATTGGCGAACAGATAGCCTTACATTCTCCTGCAAAATGTCTTGATAAACTTGCAAATTCATTTTTCTGTTGATGATAGCAAGCTGTCCAGGCCCTGAGGCAGCAAAGCAGCCCCAAACCATGATGCTCCCTCCACCATACTTTACAGTGGGGATGAGGTTTTGATGTTGGTGTGCTGTGCCTTTTTTTCTTCACACATAGGGTTGTGTGTTCCTTCCAAACAACTCAACTTTAGTTTCATCTGTCCACAGAATATGTTGCCAGTAGCGCTGTGGAACATCCAGGTGCTCTTTTGCGAACTTCAGACGTGCAGCAATGGGTTTTTTTGGACAGCAGTGGCTTCTTCCATGGTGTCCTCCCATCAACCCCATTCTTGTTTAGTGTTTTACGTATTGTAAACTCGTCAACAGATGTTAGCATGTTACAGAGATTTCTGTAAGTCTTTAGCTGACACTCTAGGATTCTTCTTAACCTCATTGAGCATTCTGATCTGTGCTGCTGCAGTAATCTTTGCAGGACAGCCACTCCTAGGTAGTGTTGAACTTTCTCCATTTATAGACACTTTTATAGATACTTTTGTAACCCTTTCCAGCGTTATGCAAGTCAACAATTCTTTATCATAGGTCTTTTGAGATCTCTTTTGTTCGAGGCATTGTTCACATCAGGCAATGTTTCTTGTGAATAGCAAACTAACATTTTGTGAGTGTTTTTTATAGGGCAGGGCAGCTCTAACCAACATCACCTATCTTGTCTCATTGATTGGACTCCAGGTTAGCTGACTCCTGACTCCAATTAGCTTTTGGAACTTTTTCCAACCTACACTGTGAATGTTTAAATGATGTATTCAATATAGACAAGAAAATACAATAATTTGTGTGTTATTAGTTGAAGCAGACTGTGTTTGTCTATTGTTGTGACTTAGATGAAGATCAGATCAAATTGTATGACCAATTTATGCAGAAGTCCAGGAAAGTCCAAAGGGTTCACATACTTTTTCTTGCCACTGTAAATGTGATATAAGTTTTTAAATTTTTTTATAAATTAGCAAAAAATGTGTGTGTAAAAAACGATTAAATCAATTTTAGGCTGTGACCCAACAAAATGTGGAAAAAGTCAAGGGTTCTGAATACTTTCCAGAAGGCACTGTATACATCTAGATTTAGAATAAATCAGTTAACATGTGCTCTATCTTAAAGAGTGCATCTTTGTCTTTGTACAACATTGGCAATAGCTGTGTCAGGAAAATAAAAAGTTGAACACAATCAGGAAATGAAACTATTTTAAAAGGAAATAGCTGCCTGCTGATAAAATGGAGAGGAACAGAGAGTAACAGGAGCCCATTGCCCAGCCTGACAGCTGTCCCGATATAAATACCCAGTGGTCACATAGTAACTGTGGTCAACATGGCACAATAGGCTGACGCGGGAAATCCTTTTTAGCTCATAAACCTGAGCGGAGGGGGGAAACTTAAGCCATTACACAAATGTCAACAGCTCCACACCTCTGGGGGTAACACGAGCACCACACAGACAGAGCTGAGTGGTCTAATTCTGCCATGCATACGATACGGTGGAGAACTGTACTGTATTCCATATGTTGATGCTTTACACTTGAAATTATTCAAATTGTGATGTGCTGCCATGGTTACTTCCACCTTGTCCCTTCAAGCTGGTAAGAGATAGGTTGTCTTTACAGTAGATAGGATAATGAATATAAGGTGTTTCTGGAAGACCTGGGAATATTGGGGAAATTTCAGGAATTTTGCAACCCGACTAGACACTGCTCTGGCTCTCTCCAGTGTGGGTTTATGTACTGCAAATGAGGATAATATGATTCTCACTTCTCTCTCTCCTCCAGCTCGCGTTTCTCCTGCTCCTCCCGCTCCCTCTGCTCCCGGGCCTGCCTCCTCTTCTCGGCCAGGATCCGGGCGGCCTCCTCTGGGTTGTTGGTGCCCGCCATGGGCTTGGCTGACGAGGAGGCTGGGGCTGGGGACGATGCAGGGACACTGGGGGTTGATTGGGCAGAATGAGGGACCTCAGAGGGAGTGGCGGTGGCCGTCGTGATTGGTGTACTCAGCGAAGGGAGCGTGGCCGGAGCAGAGGATACCACGATTGAAGGAACGGGGGAGCCTGGAGAGAGAGTTGAACAGGAAAAGAGGAGAGGAATGGGAAAGTCCAATAAAAATATTTTTCTATAGACAAATCACTGTTCACACTATCGTCTTCTTTAAGCTGAAACCTTGATGAAACTGTGTAATTCCACTATGACAAGTACACCAGACCCCTGGTCTAGATTCGTCTTGATTGATTTAAACAGTGGCAAAGCATGGAAACTCTGGCCATTTTTGGATTCTGTAAACTTGGGAGACTCGTAATTATAGCATTTTTCAGTAATTAGCACCACCTCTGCTGTTCTCAATGTGTGTGAAGGAGAGAAAGACAGAGAAGCTGTGTAACTCACTTAACGAGCTGGCATTGCTGGCGTGCCTAATTAACTACGACGGTAATCATCCTCTGGCTGTGCCGACGCTACTGCGCACCGACGCGCGCGCACACACTTTTTCCAGTTTGAGTTTCAAGTTCACTCTTCTCAGCAACGGGAACAACTGAGCCAAACCACAAAGAACTAAAGAAGCAAAGTATGAATCAGCCGTGGCAGGCAATGGCCTACAGGAAACAGACACACTAAAATCCAACTTGTGTCAGGGGGAAATTAAATGGTACTGAATTGTATGGGTACACAGTGTTCTCTCATCCCCGTAAGAGAAGTACACTGTACTAAAACATAACCCTCCACCTGGGGGTACTAACTAGCTACTGCATACTCACTCTTGCCTTTGGGCTCCTCGGGTGTGGCTGACCTACGGCCGCGGGTCTCCCTGGCCCTCTCCAGGGGTACGGGGGAGGAGGTGCGCCCGTGGTCCACCCGGGCCGGGGTCCTAGCCCTCTTGGGCCGGGCCTTGGGGGTGGAGGGACTAGCCTGGGCTGAGGAGGGAGGTTTGGGGGAGGCAGCAGGGCTAGGAGAGGAGGAGGAAGGTCTTGCTCTAGGAGTAGTGGCAGGTGAGGCAGCCCGCTGTCTGGATAAGGGACTAGGACTGGAGAGAGGGAGGGAGGGAGGGAGCGAGGGGGGGAGAGTGTGAGAGAGAGCTATTATGAAAAACATGAATACATACAGTATGTCTGACAAATCATTAGAAATCCTTAGAAATATGTAAATAATAATAAGCAAACAACAGTTAAGTAAAGTTTAGTCGAACATTTAGTCATATCCAGTCCTAGGGATGAAAAAATTGTCCGTCTCTATACACAATCAAGCAAGGAGACTACCACTAATACATCCATTGAAGTAATACTATTGAACTGTTTCTGTTACATATGTGCCTCCCTAACCTCAAGTCTCAGACAGCAGTCAATAAACATGACCTCACCAGGTAGCAAGGGTCAGACACGACACAACACAACATAACACGTGTAACATTGTGTGGTCTGTGACAGAGCATTATGGGATGGTTTCCCAGCAGTAGAGAGTGTAATAGTCGCCGCTCGGGACGGGAAAGTTCCATTATACCAGAGTGATGTGTGTGTGTGTGCACTTCTCTTCTTCCTTACGGCATTTGGCATTCTCTCTCTCTCGCTCTCTCTCTCTCTCTCTCGCTCTCTCTCTCTCTCTCCCTCTCTCTCTCTCTCTCTCTCTCTCTCTCTCTCCTTTCCTCCCTCCCTCCCTCCCTCCCTCGACCCTTTTTTAAGTCAGAGCACTCATTTTTGTCTCTCTCTTCCCCTCTATCTGTCAGTGAGCCCATCCATTTCCATGTCCCGCGGCCGGCTATGCTAAACACACTGGATAAATATCCTTTGGCTCAGGGGCCTCATGCTTTTAAGTCTTAGCTCGAGTTCAGTTAAACACACAGACACGCTGGTTTTACCATCTGCACTCACAGCCATGGTATCTTTGTCTTTTACTGTATCCCTAACCTCAGGAAACACTCTAAGCTCTAATTGTAGTATTTTACCCTATTCACACTATAATGTCGACCCAATCTATGTATGCTGTGCTGTCCTGTATATGTTCTTTACACATGATCCTTTCCAGCAAGTTTTCAACAACTATGATGGATGTGTAACCAGGACAATACAGTACAGCCTTGGCTTGACTTGGTTCGACTCGGCTCAGTAGTGGGTAAAGGGTGTTTAATGCTTTACTGTGCCAAAGGCAGATACAGTAGATCTGTGTGAGGGCAGGTTACCTGGGGTCCGGTTTGTGTCTCATACTGGGTAAGCACGGTCTCTTCTTCAGCACCTTGTCTTTGCTGAGAGCACTCTTCTCCTTCTCGTTCTCCCGCTCCTTGTCCTTCTTCTCTTTCTTTTTCTTCTCTATCTGCAGAGAGACAAGGGCAAAGACACAAACCGTCAGAAAGGTATAAATGATAAAAACATCTCTCTCGAAACCCAAAAATATACTGTACATTCTAGCTTATTCAAAAGTGCCAAACAGTGTTGCATTGCATTTAAACGGTAAGGGATGGTAGTAGAGTCTGGTTGAGCAGCGGTGCTCCAGATTTCGGGCCACGCAGGCCTGCAGGCGACAGGTGTCGAGTCCTGTCTGTCTGTGCCCTTCACTGTCTAGGACCCTCTTCGTTTTGTATCTCTCCATCTACTCTCCTCTCTATCCCGTCAATGAAATTGAAAAACACGAAAGGAAAGAAAAAGGGGTGGTTGACGTACCGGCGTGGAGTCGCGTCGGCGCTGGGTGATGTCGGGCGTGCTGGACGTCACCCTCCAGCGGTCGGAGCAGCGGTGGTGAGGCCGGTGGGCACACAGCGTCAGCGGGCTGGCCGAGGCCGAACGAGGGCATAGGGGCGACTCTGGAGGGACGGGAAGGAGAGGCACATAGAGAGCAGGCAGGAGATAGAGAGAAGGGCGGGAGGAGAAATAAATACGACACCCATATCTAAAAACACAAGCAGAGCACAGGCGACAAAGGTATTCATTGCCGCACATCACGTCAAATACCCTACATCAGAGTTCCTCAAACCTCTTATCGTAGATCGTAAGCTCATTCAAGGGCTTGATGATTAGTTGACAAGTGGAATCAGATGTGCTAGCTCTGACTGGAGCAAATTGATCAAATACATGGAACTGCTGGGGACCAAGAGGATAGGTTGGAGAGATGCTGTTCTAAATGACAAAGATCCCCACTAATAGCAGGTCTCATCTATCCCAGTGTGATTGTGCTAACTACTTACGGTCTTTACCGTTGCTGAGCACGCTGGCGACGCTGCGACTACGGGCCAGAAAGGACAGGGTGGGCGTCATCAGTCGGTCCACAATGCTGCTCTCCCACGGGCTCAGCTGGAGGCTACGGGCTGCTGGAGGGGCCAAACATTACCAATGTTAACGCATATATTCAAAATGCTACGGTGGCCCAAGGGGCAAACCAGCTTCATTTCCAAAGCTGGTTTGCCTCTTAGAGCCACCGTGAATGTCTCCACTTCTGTATCGCTACGTCAGACGACGTCAGTGTTCAAACAGTATTACTATGCACCTTATACCCACTAACTGTTTGATAACTATTGCAACCCAATTTTAGTAAATTACTCAAATGTAATGATCCAATCTCGCATTCACATCACTGCATCACAGGAAGGCCTTTTGCTTCTCGTTTTATATAAAATAGTGACAATGAGCTAAGCTTTGCTCAGTTAGCTTTCCCACCTTATATATTATAATGACAGATCAAATAACACTATCTCACCCGCAAAAACCCTTATGTCTCTAGTAAACATGCTCTATGGGGAAATGGTGGGTTCCATATTAGACTGGGAGAACTTCCAGACACATAATAACATGAGAGGGAGGAAGAACACAGCCTATATGCCAGAGCAGTATAAAGTAAGCACTGCCAGAGTTAGCAACATCCTTTATTTAGAAAAACACCTCTGGCTATGGAGGCAGCTGTTCAGAACATTGACATTGAAAACGAGGGAGGAGAGAGATGAAAGAAGTCCACTGCAGAGGTTTGCTCGGGGTCGTTTATGGTACACCAAATCACGTCCCACTTCCCTATTAAACCTGCCCTGAAGGATAATAAGGTTATCCAGCAGAGCGGGAAAGAGAGAGAGACAAAGTCTGAGAGAGAGAGCGAGAGAGAGAGAGAAACTGAAATAAAGAAGAGAGGAGAGTGAGCTTTTGATAGACAACGAGTGAAACAAAAGTACAGTGGGTAGAGGAGAAAGAAGAGGAGTAGAGATAGGGAGGAAGAGACGAGAGAGAGGAAGAAGAAAGAGACGAGAGTGAAAGATAGGGTAGGTAAGAGAGAGGGAGAGAAGGAAAGGAAAAGAGGGAGAGGGTTTACGCTTTCACCAGTCACCTTAATCTATTTTCAAGCATCACAGTTGTTCCTGTGGAGTTTTCAGAATGCATTATCTCTCAAAACGCTGACTCATCCCTTAGTGGCTGACTTTTTAAAATTTGAAACACTAAAGTTCCTATGTGTTCACACCGGTACACTGCAACCTACTTAGACATGCACTTCTGAAAGAACCCTGTACCTGCAGTGGTGTTCTAGGTGCACTGAAACACCTCTGACTTGTGTGAGTAACTCTGAATATGAGTTGCTAGATTCAGCTTAGTACAGTGTAGTTATTTCGGGTTAGCATAGGCCTGATAACCCATTCATCATCATCATCATCTCCCGTCACCATCACCATTCAAGACATCCTCATCACCGTCACCATTCGAGACCTCATCATCACCATTCAAAACATTGACCAAGACTTTCCAACGAGTGAAAAGAACATCTACTGACACACAACCCAAAGAGCACGAAATGACCATCACCAGCAAATGAATAACCCAAGAGAACACCAAAAAACGCAGGACATAAAATATGAAGACAGCGTAAATGAACCCATATATTCACACCAAAGTATGAAGTATATAAATGCAGGGACTGAACAAAATGCAGAGGGAGGGAGAAAAAGCATAACCCATGAACCACAGAAGAAAAAAAACTAAGGTGGATTTGAATTTGGAAGGTGAAAATGATACGGTAATCAACCATCGAACACAGACAGGCGATTGGATTGGAGACGGCGGTGGGGAGAAAAAAAAATGTGGAGAAAAAAATGTGAGAGAACGAATATGAAAAGGGGGCGTTCCCGGAAAAGGGGGCCTGACGTGTCTTACTTCTGTTGGGGGAATTCCAAAGGGTGGCGGAGGACTTGGAGAGTCTCTTGTTTATAACCGAGTCCACGTGTTTGGGCAGGTTGACCGCCGACATGGAGCATCTGCCTGTGAAGCCAAGAGAGTAGTCCACAGAGATGGTGGGTCACACTGTTTCACACAGGGGAGGGAGACCTCCAGGATGTGTCACGGTGATATCTATCCCCCCCACACACGCATACATACATACAGCAAACATCCAAATACCAAAATGGTGTATTTCCAGAGGGCAACTATTTCTGATTCAATAAAGAATCAAAATAATAAAATATCTGTATTGAACTTTTCTCATCTGACAATGTTATTTTACATTCCTTTTGACATAGAGATAACGGGAAACAGAACTGAAATTCAAACTGTCATGTCAAAGTATACTTTGAGGAGCCTCCACCAAAAATCGAATACAAACTGAAAACAGACAATTGATGGTAGAGGGAAATAACACAGCTAGGGGGCTTTTTCTACGCACGGAAAAAATATATTCAAAGAAATATTGTGTTGAGTCTAGTGGGTCATGCATCATTCAGTTAGATCTTGATGTTCAAAATAGATACACTTGACAGTAGAAGTCAAAAGTTTGGACACACCTACTCATTCAAGGGTTTTTCTTTATTTCTACTATTTTCTACACTGTAGAATAATATTGAAGACATCAAAACCATGAAATAACACATATGGAATCATGTAGAAACCAAAAAAGTGTTAAACAAATCAAAATATATTTGATATTTGATACTCTTCAAAGTAGCCACCCTTTGCCTTTGTCACGCCCTGACCTTAGTTCCTTTTTTATGTCTCTATTTTGGTTTGGTCAGGGCGTGAGTTGGGGTGGGCATTCTATGTTTTTGTTCTATGTTTTGTATTTCTATGTGTTTGGCCTGGTATGGTTCCCAATCAGAGGCAGCTGTCTATTGTTGTCTCTGATTGAGAACCATACTTAGGTAGCCTTTTCCCACCTGGTGTTTGTGGGTAGTTGTTTTCTGTTTTGTGTGTCTGCACCAGCCAGAACTGTTTCGGTCGTTATCTTTGTTATTTTTGTTATTTCAGTGTTCATTTAATAAATATGGACACGTACCACACTGCACCTTGGTCCTCTCCTTCCAACAGCCGTTACAGCCTTGATGACAGCTTTGCAAACTCTTGACATTCTCTCAATCAGCTTCACCTGGAATGCTTTTCCAACAGTCTTGAAGGAGTTCCCACATATGCTGAGCACAAGTTGGCTGCTTTTCCTTCACTCTGCGGTCCAACTCATCCCTAACCATCTCAATTGGGTTGAGGTCGGGTGATTGTGGAGGCCAGTTCATCTGATGCAGCACTCTATCACTCTCCTTCTTGGTCAAATAGCCCTTACACAGCCTGGAGGTGTGTTGGGTCATTGTCCTGTTGAAAAACAAATGATAGTCCCACTAAGCGCAAACCAGATGGGATGGGGTATCGCTGCAGAATGCTGTGGTTGCCATGCTGGTTAAGTGTGCCTTGAATTCTAAATAAATCACAGACAGTGTCAACAGCAAAGCACCCCCACACCATTACACCTCCTCCTCCATGCTTCACAGTGGGAACCACACATGCGGAGATCATTGTGAAGCAAAATTACAAGATTATATTATAATACTGTTATTGCATCAAATGGTTGTTTTATAGAATAGAATAGGGTTCTTAAAACACTCTAATCTGTGTGTGGTCTTCTGAGTTGTGCCTCTGGGGCTTAATGCTGACAGTGGATTTACGATGCCTTTGGTGATTAAAAACCTAAAGACCGCATTCCATAGCATGAGTTGGTGTTTGTGTACTGGGAGGTACCAGGGTAGAGATGGCTTGGGTATGGATAATGATGAGGGGAACCTTGTTTTGGGGGCCAGACCCTGGTTTCCACACAATGAGAGACGTCTTTACAGCAGATACTATACTGGCTGCTGTGAATGATTATTTTCTTTCATACGAAATCCTAACCTCCCCATTCCACACATCTGTTGTTTGTCATGTAAACTAAGGGGGTGTATCTTTGCCATATAAAAGATCTTGGTATTCTTTGTGACAGGGCTCTCAACACAACAGTCAAGAGTGTTGTGTCATTCACTTATGTGTGTGGTGTGACATGCTTTCCTTATTAATAAGTGAATAAATATTTTGTTTAAGTATAACTCTGACTTGTGTGATAAGTTTGTCTCTCCTCATTTGATAATAAAGAAATAACCACCACAATCATCCGTTCACCTACTCTGCGTTTCACAAAGACACGGAGGTTGGAACCAAAAAGCTCAAATTTGGACTCATCAGACCAAAGGACATATTTCCACCGGTCTAATGTCCATTGCTCGTGTTTCTTGGCCCAAGAAAGTCTCTTCTTCTTATTGGTGTCCTTTAGTAGTGGTTTCTTTGCAGCAATTTGACCATGAAAGCTTGATTCACGCAGTCCCCTCTGAACAGTTGATGTTGAGATATGTCTGTTACTTGAACTCTGTGAAGTATTTGGGCTGCAATTTCTGAGGCTGGTAACTCTAATGAACTTATCCTCTGCAGCAGGTAGAGGTAACCTTGGGTGTTCCTTTCCTGTGGCGGTCCTCATGAGAGCCAGTTTCATCATAGTGATTAATGGTTTTTATGACTGTACTTGAAGAAACTTTCAAAGTTCTTCAAATTTTCCGGATTGACTGACCTTCATGTCTTAAAGTAATGATGGACTGTTGTTTCTCTTTACTTATTTGAGCTGTTCTTGCCATAATATGGACTTGGTCTTTTACCCCCAAATAGGGGTATCTTCTGAATACCACCCCTACATTGTCACAACACAACTGATTGGCTCAAGCACATTAAGAAGGAAAGAAATTCCATAAATTCACTTTTAACACTACCTCATGAAGCTGGTTGAGAGAATGCCAAGAGTGTGCAAAGCTGTCATCAAGGCACAGGGTGGCTACATTGAAGAATCTACAATGTATTTTGATTTGTTTAACACTTTTTTGGTTACTACATGATTCCATATGTGTGTTGATGTCTTCACTATTATTCTACAATGTGGAAAATAGTAAAAATAAAGAAAAACCATTGAATGAGTAGGTGTGTCCAACGTTTGACTGGTACTGTATGTCTAACCTGCATTGATATGATTAGAATGTAAATGTAAAAGAGCATATGTCCCGACCTGAGCCTGCTGTACACAAAGTAGTAACATTGTTTTTGTTACCACAACCTGCTGTACTACACAAACTAATAACAATGTCAGTCAACACAACTGACACAAATGTAACACAACTGACAACCAGCGGAGTGAACTACTGAGACAACCCACTGATTAAACACCATTCCCCTCCAGACCCTCTAATAGAGACTAATCATGTGAACATTGTGCCCTTTAAATTAAATGCCACCAGACATACGAAAGTAAAGTCTGATGTTAATGGGGGAATTGGATGTCTCTGTCCTAAATGTCCCTCCTCAGATATGGGTCTGTTGTTGTTAGAGATGGGCAGGGAGAGGTTCTTTGTCTGCAGGCCAAGATAGAGTTCTGCTGCCTTTTCCTAAATAACTCTGATGGATTCTCAGTAGTCCACTGTATCCTATTTGTTTACGCTTGTTACCGTTCAGTCTTTCTTTTCCTTCTTCTTTTTTCTACCTTTCAGTCTTTGACAGCACTGGGTCTGAAAGAGGAGGCTGGGGGGCAGGTTGATTTGGCAGACAACATTTGCCATTACTCATGGCTCATAAGGGACGTAGTCTGTTCCCAGATCTGTTTGGCTGTCTTGCCAACGTCTATGGTCATTGTGACCATAGACGCATAAACAGATCTGGGACCAGGCTATTAGTAATTCCACGACTTAAGATAATATACTGTATATGAGACCCCCTGAGATTTAGACTTGCAAAGGTGGAGAACAGCTAATGACCCTGAATTAAACAACCAGTCAAGCAGTAGCCTACACTATGTGCCTGAGGTTGGTTGTGCGGATAAGGCCATAACCCTGCTTGCGTGGGTTTCGAATCCCGGTCAAACCCAGGACTCTTCTTCACACTACTTATATTCATTCTATCTATCTCCCCTTCATTCCTTTCAATAAAATATGAATAATATAAAATCCTTTTTTAAAAATTGTACACTGTGAATCACCAGAGACCGTACAAAAACAGGGGGAAAGAAAATAAGGGGACGACTGTTGAGTATGTCGCACAAACGCAGACCGGAAAACATTGGTCAGATTTGTTTGTGTCTCGCAGGGCATCACTACATATCTAACACCATCACAGCCCCACCCCCACCCAACACACCACACATATACACCTCAACCATGCCTGGACATCTCATATTCACCTCAGCCTTGACATTACCCATCTATTTCCTCACGGAATGAAGCCAATGTTCCCTCCCTCTGCAGGGAAATTAGACTACTGTAGTGTAGCACATCCCAGCAAGAGCAGATAGGGATATCAACCCACCTGTCGTGTGTGTGTGGGTGTGTGTGGTATCTCAGAGTGATTTAATTCGAGATAACGATGTATAGGTTGAGAGGAGCTGTTCAGCAGTGTAGGCTGTTTGATGCCAGACTGAATCATGGAGAACCACCTCTGCTTAATAGGGTTGAAGGTGACTGGAATTCAAGTTTGACTGTCACTAATTGACTAAATACTTTAAAGTGAGTGACCTAATTTATGGTTTACTTTAGTGCAAAACAACCGTAAGATTGTGAAAATATGTAGACTGTGAATGTCTGCACAGTAGTACCATTTTCACACTACTGAAGCGAGCCAAAACGAGCTGTACTGCACTGGCCTGGTAACGCATCCACCAAAGTTGCTGGAACTGTGCTGGGAAGGACCATGTGAAAAGAAATGATCCAAGCCAAAACAGTTGTTTGGCTCAGCAAGATAGTGTCAAATGAGTATAGATGAGGGAGTTGTCGTTGAAGGAAGGAGAGGCTTTGGCCATGTCTGGGTCAGTGGGCTCTGGTTCTGGGTTCCTGTTTCAGCGGTAGGTACTCACTTTCTCTCTGGCTGGAGTTCTGGCTGGGGCCTCCGGCCCAAGACAATCTCTGCTGACGGATCTCAGCCCAGGTCTTCTTAGTGGACCGCTGGAGGGCAGCCTCATATCGCTCCTTCATACCAAACATGGAGAAATACTAGGTTAGCACTAGTTAATAATTCTCTTACCCAATCTCTTCACCCACCTTATTCTCTTGTTTTGTTAAAGTGAGTGGAATTTAACCTCTCCTTCAGTATTTTCTAACCTTCATTAAGACAGTGTGGAAATAGATATGGGAGACAGGTTAATAGAATCAAATCAAATCAAATTTTCTTGGTCACATACACATGGTTAGCAGATGTTAATGCAAGTGTAGCGAAATGCTTGTGCTTCTAGTTCTGACAGTGCAGTCACGCTTTCAGTTTTGCGCGAATGCTGCCATCAATCCACGGTTTCTGGTTAGGGAAGGTTTTAATAGTCACAGTAGGTACAACATCTCTGATGCACTTGCTAATAAACTCGCTCACCGAGTCAGCGTATACATCAATGTTATTGTCTGAGGCTACCCGCAACATATCCCAGTCCACGTGATCGAAGCAATCTTGAAGCGTGGAATCCGATTGGTCAGACCAGCGTTGGATAGACCTGAGCACGGGCGTTTCCTGTTTTAGTTTCTGCCTATAGGATGGGAGCAGCAAAATAGAGTCAGGGTCAGATTTGCTGAAGGGAGGGCGGCGGAGGGCTTTGTTTGCATCGCGGAAGTTACAGCAGCAATGATCCAGAATGCTACCAGCTCGTGTCACGCATTCGATATGCTGATAGAATTTAGAAAGCCCTGTTCTCAGATTAGCTTTGTTAAAATACCCAGATACAATAAATGCAGCCTCGGGATATATGGTTTCCAGTTTACATAGAGTCCAGTGAAGTTCTTTCAGGGCTGACGAGGTATCTGCTTGGGGGGGGATATACACGGCTGTGACTATAATCGAAGAGAATTCTCTTGGGAGATAATGCGGGCGGCATTTGATTGTAAGGAATTCTAGGTCAGGTGAACAAAAGGACTTGAGTTCCTGTATGTATGTTATGATTACACCGTGAGTTGTTAATCATAAGGCATACACTCCCGCCCTTTTTGCCAGAGAGATGTTTGTTTCTGTCGGCGCGATGCATGAAGAAACCGGGTTCCTGTACCGACTCTGACAACCTATCCCAAGTGAGCCATGTTTCCGTGAAACAGAGAATGTTACAATCTCTGATGTCTCTCTGGAAGGTAACTCATTCCCTAATTTAGTACACCTAGAGATTGGACATTGGCGAGTAATATGCTCGGAAGCGCTGTGCTCGCCTTCTAAGTCTGACCAGTAGGCCGCTCCATCTGCCTCTCCTGCGGCGGCCACGTTGTTTTGGGTCGGCCTCTGGGATTAGATCCCATGTCCAGGGTGGAGGTCAGAACAAAGGATCACGCTTCAGGAAAGTCGTATCCCTGGTCGTAATGTTGGTAAGTTGACGTCGCTTTTATATCCAATAGTTCTTCCCAGCTGTACGTAATAACCCTTGAGATTTTATGGGCTAACAATGTAAGTGTAAAATGTAAAATGTAAAATAAAACATAATTATTTTTTTTAAAACATAGTTTCCTAAGGACCTGAAGCGAGGCGACCATCTTGGTCGGCGACATCTTGCAGGGAAAGCAGGAAAGGCGGACGTGGGGATTGAACCCACGATCATCAGGGCTCTAATATTGGCTTGCTGTGAGGAGTGCTACCCCCCGTTCTGGGGTGAAGTTTCCCCTAGGTACAGATCTAGGATCAGCTGCCCCTCCGCAAATACTAACCTTTGTCATTAGTTAAGAAAATGCTAAACTGACCTAAGATTAGCGTCTAGGGGTACTTCACCCTTCTCCCTCACAACCCACCTTGTTCTTTTCTAGTTTTTGTTTCTGCCTCTCCTCCAGGGCAGAGCGACGTTTCTCTGTCTTGATCCGCTGCTCCTCCAGCTTCCTGCGTCGCTCGTCCAGCTGGCTATCCCTCAGCTGCCGGGCCTTTTCCTCTTTCTCCAGCCATTGGGACTTCTTCGCCGCTACGGGAAAACCACATCAGGAGGGTTAGAGAGGCAAGATAACAAAATTGGGATCAAGAGAGAACTCTCCCTCTCTCTCTTTGAGGCCCTGTTCAAATGTCTCAAAAGTGCATCGTTCATTTCTCCCTTCCTTGAGACAATCACTGATTGGAAATGACTAGACAAGTGAAAGCCATGTGGGGGAGCCCTCTTTTTCTTCCTGTCCACTTATTTGAGAATCTTCTATTCTCTCTTTGAATACAATACCTTTGCAGCTGATAGGCAGAGCCCTGTTGCATTGTTAGATGTTGACCAACATTTTAACGTTGTGTTTTAAACTGTTTCAATAAAAAACAGTACTTCTTCCAAAAGCAAATCTGTGGTAAACAGTATTTTAAGTACTTTTAAATAAAACACAACATGTCTCTTCACTCTGATCTTGACTGTGCTTTAAAATCTCAAATCCCTCTGAAGTGCGGGTGCGTGAAGCAGTGTTTCTTTTCAACAGGGAAATTCCACTTTCCCTCAGATATAAATTGAATTACTTCACTTTGCACAGAGCGACACAGAGGCAGCATTATGCAAGGTTCAGCTGATACCCCTGGACTGACACTTTACCACGTTAATCGCATCATGCGCCGGTTTCAATAAACTGCACGCTTTGATATGGTAAGCGTCCCCACCCCCTGAGCCATTCAAAGAGGGTGTATAAGGTGGTATTATGCCACCAACTCTATGACTGCTCCTGCATTTTAAATGGCATCTTATTCCCTACATAGTGCACTACTTTATGACCAATGCCCTATAGGGAAATAGGGCACTAAATAGGCAACAGGGTGCCATTTGGGACACAGAGTGCTTCTCTCTCTTTGCACATAAGCCCCCATGAACGATCAGCTTCTTTGGGGGGGGAGGAGGGTACTTGCTGGAACAAAAACGACTGGTGGTTATCAGGTTACGTTAGGGGAAACTGGGATAACATCGGAGGCAACCGCTTAGATTTATCGCAAGGCGCACAGCTGTGCTTTTATTTGAGAGAAGTAGGCTCAAGAAGCACCAGGAAACATGCCACAGCAGGCCAGTGGGCCCCAGCACTAACAAAATGAGTTACTACGTCTTATCTGCTACAGTCAGTGTGCATTTCGGTTCAACGTAATTACTTTTAATAACAGTACTTTGAATCCAGTAAGGCAAGGGCATATTTGAGGTCTAGCAGTAGAGGTAATTGCATGCAGACTGTCTCGGGTTTCAACCTTGTGGAAATCTGAAGTATGGGGAGTGAGAAGGAGGGAGTGTGGGAGAAGGGAAGAGGAAGGAGAAGCAAGGCTTCGAGTGTCCACAGAGGCTACATTACATTAAGGGCTGGCTATGGATGGAGAATTATACAGCTCTCGCCTCCACTGACTCAAAGGCACACTGACAAGGCCCACATGAGATCTTGGCACATTGGCAGGGAGCAGCACAGTGGCCATGCTAATTTAGAACATGCATAGCATTGAGGAGTAGGAAAAAGATAATGCTATAGGGAACTTTTATAATGCTGGTGTCAAATAGACAATTATTTTGTGCAATAAACGCATACTTTCAGTTAATAACTGATCTTAGGTCATTTAATAAATGTTCCCAGTGATCTTATTTCAGTTTTGACATCCGTCGTCGTTTGAATAGGATGGTGTAGTGCCAGTTGTGCCAATTAAAAAGTGTGTGTGTGTGTGTGTGTGTGTGTGTGTGTGTGTGTGTGTGTGTGTGTGTGTGTGTGTGTGTGTGTGTGTGTGTGTGTGTGTGTGTGTGTGTGTGTGTGTGTGTGTGTGCGTGTGTGTGTGTGTGTGTATGTGTGCATATTGAAGAGATCAACGGCACTACATTCCCCTTGTGGATGTGACTTAAATATGGTCCTCCTCCCCTTCATCTCCCCTAATGCTTCCCTGCATTGACACTCAACATCCTGGTCTGCTAGGCAGCAACTAGAGACATTAAATAATCATTAACTGAGTCATGTTCCCTCCCTGTCCACATTAAGTATGGATTACACTCTACAGAGAGCCAAGAACGGACAACTCATATGGTCACAGGGCCAAACACGTCTTCTTGGGCCAAAGGGGACATTTCATGCAATACTCACCTATCAAAATACTAAAACATACAGGGAGAAAATCGGATCTCGTTTGAGGAAAAAAAAGGAAAACAATGGAACAATATAGCCTACATTTGAAGAAGACACAGTACACTCCAGCTTTTGATACTTCAAAAGACTGGCCTTCGTAGCCCGGGTTTTCCTTCATAACTGGGATTGCAAACACAAATATAGATTGCATCTCAGTGAATGAAGGAATTAGATCTGGGAGAAACCCTCTGTCTGGACTCCTGCCCCAGTGGAATGACAATTACACTGATCCATGATGGTATAACGCATTTATCCCAGATGTACTACACTTTACTATGATGATGAAGGCTGGATTTAACAGAAGGCATATATATTACTTCTATGAGGTTCTTTACTTAAGCAGCTCCCAGCTGTGTACTCCAATTGTGACAATGGAACATATAGGACAATGAACATGACCTTTATAGTAAAAACTAGTCTCTCATGACAGACTTGTGACATAAATGTTTAGAAATTAAGAAGCTGGCCAGGGAATGTGAAAATTCGATCTGGTTTCCGAGATTAAGTATAAACACATTTGCCATTCAGCAAGGGTGACGTGACTTTTGATTCCTATCCCCTCTTTATAATTCCTGTATAAAATGGCAAAATAACTGCATTTAGTGGTAATAAATGATATATTATATGGTTATACAGGTAACTGACAAAATAAAGGAAACACCAACATAAAGTGTTTTAATAGGGCGTTGGGCCACCACGAGCCAGAACAGCTTCAGTGCACCTTGGCATGGATTCTACAAGTGTCTGAAACTATTTTGGAGGGATGCGACACCATTCTTCCACGAGAAATTCCATAACTTGGTGTTTTGTTGATGGTGGTGGAAAACGCTGCCTCAGCCGCCGTTACATAATCTCCCATAAGTGTTCAATTGGGTTGAGATCTGGTGACTGAGACGGCCATGGCATATGGTTTACATTGTTTTCATGCTCATCGAACCATTCAGTGACCACTCGTGCCCTCTGGATAGGGGCACTGGAATACTATGGGGGCATAGCCATGGTAGCCAAAATGATGGCAAAAATAATGGCCTGCCCAGCATTTTTATATATGATGGGATGCTATAATGCTTAATTAACTCAGGGACAAGCACCTGCTTTCAATATACTTTGTATCATTTACTCAACATGGAAGGAAAACATGTGATGGAAGTAGACACTGGGCTGACGTCCTATGAAAAAAAGGTGCACAAACGCAATGTTACCGACGGTAATGGATGAAGACCGCCATGAAATTAAAATAACCGTCATAATTTGTGGAACGAACAGCTGACTGAAGACCGACCGGCCGGGCATTCATGTAGTTGAGTCCCTTTATGCGGAAACTTTGTTGCTCTTTGTTGAAAAAAGCAGGGTCTTGTACCAAATGAGTCGTCGGTTGGCTAGGCAACACCCCCCTCCCTGCAGCAGCAGCACACATAGAAATAGAATGAATAGAACAGGCTTGGATCCTCTAACCCTGGCAATTTGACTGATAAACTCATTGGTACTCTCACAATGGCGGCCTGGTACTGTGATGCAATCATTTCCATGCAGAAAGTTCATTCAAAAGATTTTTTGTAGAGAGTGATTGAGCGACAAACAGACACAATTGTTAAAATCAATAAAGGCCACAGGTCAAAACTGCAGGTCATGACAACAAGAATTCTCACCACTACCACCTCCACCACTACCACCATGGACACATCGATTGTGACTTACCTTGTATCTGGCCGAGCTTGTCTGGAGGGGGGGGGTGGGCGAAAGAGAAGACAAGAGCAACTGTCAATCATGCAAAGCAGTGCACGTCGCCAGTGTGTCACTAGAGCCAAGGACAGCGTGACTTGTGAAATAAACAAACAAAAAAACTCAAGCAGGTGACAGGCAGCCATTTTGACTGACAGAATAAATAGAGCCAGAGAGTGTTAAGGCAAGTGGAAGCAGGGCATTGACATATGCTACTATCAATTGAAAACGATTCTTTATCAATTGACGTTGGGTTAAACATATAAGTTCAGAGCTGGGGATCTTTAAAGCATTTGTGAGTTCCAAACAAAAAGGGGTTGGCTAGGCTATTGTTTTAATAAAAAGCACATGAACATTTATTTGGCGCATGCACGTTGAAAACTGTGTCTTGAAAGCCAAATACTAAATCATCATTGGCTTGGTTTTCGCTCTCATTGAAGTGCTCGGCTTGAGCTTGAGCCACAGTCCAGGTTGGTTTGACGTTCATTCAACGTTTTCTAAATGTTTCTGTGATACATGTGCACACCATCTGTAGGCTTGAAAACAAAGCCAATGCCGACACAACCTAAAACAAAATCTGCCACCACCCTTTACCCCCCAACACTAGGGGGCAACCTCTCCCTGTGTACAGAGTTTCCTCCTCTCAACCCCCCCCTCTCAGCTTACCCAGATATTTGGCCTTCTCCTCTCTCCGCTCCTTGGCCAGCTTCTGTCTGTCCTCTGACTTCACTGTGTCTAGGGTGAGAATGAGAGAACAAGAGAAAGAGTGAGAGAGAGGAAGTGAATGTGACAGGTCCTTGTACAGAGAGAAGACACAATCCAGCCCCACATCGGCAGAGCGATGAAACGCTGGAAGCTGGCAGTCAAATCTGGCAACTATATCAGAGCCAGATAGAGACTCCACTCTAGTATCTAATAGATCTGAATGAGCAATGTGGAAAACACTCTGATTAGGACTGATGGTTAGTCACACCATGGCTACTGTGTCCTAGTGAGGATTCACGAGTGAACATGTAATTGCATTCAGTTAAGTAACGCACCTAATCCTAGACAAGATATGGCTATAAACAGGGTTTATGTTCTTTCAGCATTCAATTTAGCCGTTATTGACTTACAAGGAAATGCATACCACATAAACAATCATGCTTGAAAGGCAGAGATGGTCTTTGTCCAACCTCGAGACAAAAACGTTGTACATCAGAACAATCCGTTTCTATAGAGGTCCTCGTCGATCTTCAAGCAGAGCTGTCTTGCAAGTTATTGTATGTGTTCAAAGTCCCTGATGGTGCTGACTGGAAAAAGGTGTGTGTATCTGTGTTACATTACTGAAAAAAGGGAGAGGAGTGTTGATCTTTTCCTACTGTAACATCTCTGGTGTCTGCATTCCTCTGAGCACCTTAACTCATGCCTGGGAAGCATAGTCCTACTGTTACAGGAATTCTACTGCACCCCTTTGGGTTGTTTGGTATAGATTCTTTGTGGAACATTTCCCCTGACCCATAACCAATTATCAATTTAACCCCAATTGGTTTTGAATGATAATTTTAAAAAAGATTATGTAATTAGATGATCATGTGATTCTTTGCATAATTATGACCTAGGCAAAACTCCCTGAATGAAAACACCATACTGTAATTATTACGATGTAATTCTCAAATGCCAAGCACCATTTACTACCTTTTCATGACAAATGATCGGCATTTAAGCGGCCAAGTTGAATTCTACTGTATGTGTGAAGGTTTCGGCATCATCTTCCATCCATTCCTTCCATAAACAGAGCTTATGTTCCACATCCATGTCACGATTCACACCTCAGGGGATTCTAACACATTATAACAATATCATCACAGTGCTGAAACATTCCACCAGATACGGAAGAAAAACA
Source organism: Salvelinus namaycush (assembly GCF_016432855.1). Classification (NCBI taxonomy): domain Eukaryota; kingdom Metazoa; phylum Chordata; class Actinopteri; order Salmoniformes; family Salmonidae; genus Salvelinus; species Salvelinus namaycush. Next base: position 44,727,255 of record NC_052311.1, read on the forward strand.
GCAGCCTCCCTAAAACATCCTCTGACCCACTTTCTTTGATTCTGTATAGTGCTGTAAAAAGCTCTAGCGTGTGCGTGTGCGTGTGTGTGTGGGGGGGCCCTGACCATCACGATGAGTCACCCACAGGAGCCTCAGAGACCGAAACAGAATCAAGTTGACCCAGAAACACTGCAGCGTGTTTGGGTTCCAGACTGTTAGCAGCACACTCCTCAAATCTCAACAATATGGTCCTCTCTCATCTCTTTTACTTGCCTTTTTGAAAGGAATAGAGGAGCAGTTTTATACATAGCTCTCATGGCAGACTGTAGTACTAGCTAACGCACACAGGATTTGGTTCTGGGGTCCGAGTTTTAATGCATAGGGAACTTTTGTCTGGGCAAATCCAATGGGTATCCTTTAAATGGACCACTTCTCTCATTGGACGAAGATTGGACAGAGGAACTCTGCCTAGAAGGCCATCATCCCGGAGTCGACTCTTCACTGTTGACATTGAGACTGGTGTTTTGCGGGTACTATTTAATGAAGCTGCCAGTTGAGGACTTGTGAGGTGTTGGGTTCTCAAAATAGACACTCTAACGTACATGTCCTCTTGCTCAGTTGTGCACTTGGGCCTCCCACTCCTCTTTCTATTCTGGTTAGAGCCAGTTTGTGCTGTTCTGTGAAGGGAGTAGTACATAGTGTTGTACGAGATCTTCAGTTCCTTGGCAATTTCTCGCATGGAATAGCCTTCATTTCTCAGAACAAGAATAGACTGATGAGTTTCAGAAGAAAGATCTTTGTTTCTGGCCATTTTGAGAATGTAATCAAACCCACAAATGCTGATGCTCCAGATACTTAACTAGTCTAAAGAAGGCCAGTTTTATTGCTTCTTTAATCAGAACAACAGTTTTCAGCTGTGCTAACATAATTGCAAATGGGTTTTTTAATGATCAATTAGCCTTTTAAAATTATAAACTTGGATTAGCTAACACAACGTGCCATTGGAACACAGGAGTGATGGTTCCTGATAATGGGCCTCTGTAGATATTCCATAAAAAATCTGCCGTTTCCAGCTACAATAGTAATTTACAACATTAACAATGTCTTCACTGTATTTCTGATCAATTTTATGTTATTTTAATGGACAAAAAATGATATTTTCCTTCAAAAACAAGGACATTTATAAGTGACCCCAAACTTTTGAACGGTAGTGTAATTATTTTCAAAATTCTTCAAGCTCTGTCTAATTGGTTGTTGATCATTGCTAGACAACCATTTTCAAGTCTTACCATAGATTTTCAAGCAGATTTAAGTCAAAACGGAAACACGGCCATTCACTGTCTTCTTGGTAAGCAAATCCAGTGTAGATTTGGCTTTGTGTTTTAGGTTATTGTCCTGTGTACAGGCTTCCTTCTCTTCACTCTGTCAATTAGGTTAGTTATTATTGTGGAGTAACTACAATGTTGTTGATCCATCCTCAGGTTTCTCCTATCACAGCAGGTTGCCTGAATGCCGGTCTTATTTCCATCACTACCTCAAGCAGACCATAACATCTATAATTCACACAGGTTTCGCTGTGTGAATTATACATGTTATGGTGTTAGACTAAACTAAATATACATGTTAGACTAAACTCTGTAACTGTTTTAAAGTCACCATTGGTCTCATGGTGAAATCCCTGAGAGGTTTCCTTCCTCTCCGGCAACTGAGTTAGGAATGACGCCTTTGTAGTGTGTAGAATGTAGATCTTTGTAGTGACTGGGTGTATTGATACACCATCCAAATTGTAATTAATAACTTGCTCAAATGAATATTCAGTGTCTGCTTTTTTATTTTTACCCATCTACCAATAGGTGCCTTTCTTTGGTAGACATTCGAAAACCTCCCTGGTCTTTGTGGTTGAATCTGTGTTTGAAAATCACTGCTCGAATGATGGACCATACAGATATTTGTATGTGTGTGGTACAGAGTTGATGTTGTCATTGAAAAATCATGTAAAACACTATTATTTCACACAGAGGGAGTTCACGCAACTTATTATGTGACTTGTGCTTACTCCTGAACTTATTTAGGCTTGCCATAACAAAGGGAATGAATACTTATTGACTCAAGACATTTCAGCTTTTCATTTTAAATTAATTTGTAAACATTTAAAAAATATATATATAATTCTTCTTTGACATTATGGGGTATTGTGTGTAGGCCAGTGACACAAAATCTCAATTTAATCAATTAAATTCAGGCTGTAACACAACTAAATGTGGAAAAAGTCAAGGGGTGTAAATACTTTCTGAAGGCACTGTATGTATGTCCATGGGAAATCCACAAGAAAGTGTTAGAGTAAAAATGAAGTCTCCATAGCAACAAATAACAAGTGCCATGGAGAGGGGTTTGGGGGAGCTGTGTGTGCGACATGCGTGTGTTGGCTGAACTGAAGCAGCAGGGCCCCCTGACAGTGATAGTGAAGAGTAAAATCCCTGGTCTTTTAAAGATCTCTTGAAAACACAGGGACCCTGAAAACCTCCCAGGAGGCAAGGGACCGCCGGTGGCCAAGTGCCACGAGCTGTCAGACCCGAGGCTAAGATGTAACAAAGTTTAATTAAAGAGGACATTATGGAGGTAGTGCTCCCAAATGCATGACTTGCCATTTCATTTAGCTAATTAAGAGCTGCAGAGTGTTTCTCGTCCCTTTCCTCTTCCTCCTACCCTCAGGGTAAGATTAAACACAGAGGTAAGCTTGCATGACTGAGCAGGAAGGCAACCTGAAGGAGAGGAAGTGACAGAAGTTGTTTGAGAATGTGCTGTCTCAGAGGTTTGTTGACTTATTGGTGCTCAAATGCTTCTAACAGACCTTCCAGAGACATAACATTATACGCCTTATCATAAGACACTACAAATGCTTATGACAGGTTATAAAGCATTATACCTGTAGGCTTTAAGTAAAGTCTTACCAATATCTTTTACATTACAAAAGCTGATCTGAGATCTGTTGTCTACTGAGGGATCCTGCAGTTAGACCGTCACTAAAATGAGCTCCTTGATCTGACTATCTGCTCTGGCACACCAAAACCAGTCTTCTACTTTGGAGTTACTGTGATATTTTCGGAAATCAGTCAGTAGAACTATTTTGGTTCAGCTCTGCCACCTCACGCTACTGTTAAATAGACCATGACCACAGTCAATAGATTACTGGGCAAAGAATAAAATGGGCAGAGAGAAAATAAGATTATGTTCACAAAACCCCCCAAACACATTTCTTAGTGTTTGCATTAGCCAGCGCTCGGGGCAGGACAAGTAGTGGCATTGTGGAAACAAACGTGGTGGTGGTCCAACAGCGGGTCAAGCTAGTCTAAATGACCCCCTGGCATCACTCAGTAAAAAGTGATGTCCAGTCTGGTTAATTCCTCTAACTTTCATTAGACCGGAGGTGATTAGCAAGCAGGCTAGCTATAGCCCGTAAGCGACTAGCCTGTTAGCGAATAGCATTAGCCATCCACTCAACATTACATCAGAAATTACCCAAAAAATACAATTTTGGCTAAATTCTATAAACCCATAGCAACACAATTCTAGCTTAATGGATTTTGTCAAGTGAGCTGTAAGCGCTGTAACTAACCACCTGCACCATGTCTATTGGATTTATCCCCAGCACTGAAAGCCTGTGGCCCGGATAATTCTGGACTGAACCATTTTGTTTTCCCAAGGGGTCAGATGACATCATCTGAGCGCTGAGGTAATTGCTCAATACTCACAGGGCACTGCTGAAGATAGCCTTTATTACACAACCATGGATATCTAATGCTGTGTTCCTACCCCTGAAAATGGTCATAAACTACTTCAAATGCTCTATGGTAGATAGAAACACATACTAATGGGTAGCCATTTTCACACCATTTCCTTTAGTACCGGTAACACCACAGTATAGGGAGACTTACCTTTATTACGTTTGGGGCTAGAACTTGAGCCAGGCATGGGCGATGTCGGTGTAGCAGGTGACTTCGGGATGACGTCCAGTTTCGTGGGGGTCCCCACTCTCCTTTCTTTGTCTTTTTTCGTGTAGGTTTCCATTATCTGGGCTGAGCCTGTTTTCGGGTGGCTTGTCAACCCCTCAGTGTCTTCCTTTGTGGGGTTTGGGTCCTGAGCCGGGTGGGGAGCTGGTCAGAGAAAGAGACAAAAAGAAGCCAGGTGAGATAATGGCGGAGTGAGAAGCGTAACACACCACAGTATAGAGATGGAATTCAACCTGTCCTCATTCCAAAGCAACTGCTTGTCTGGAGGTGGATCTGAGTGACGTTGTATTGCTCTACTTTAAAGTCTAGAATGTAACAGAACAGGTGCAACAGGTGGAATCAAGGTCTATTAAGGAACCCCTTCTCCATGGAAGAACTTTATATAGCACAATACCTATGATCATAAAATGCTTAGGATCATAATATGCTAGTGATCGTAATTCACATACCTAACAGTATACTGTACATACATACCGTACCAGCAAGTCATAGTACGAGATCAACAGAGAACACAGGCATTGTGCATTGTGGTCTCCGTTGAGCTACTCAACTAACTCTCAGCCTCAATAATGTAAAACTATAAACACACAAGAATGATAAAGCACAACATGACAAGAACGATACGATACATCTCACCCACTGGCAAACCTTAAAGTGTAGCACTCTAATACAAGATCTCGGTTCTCTGTTCTCTGGTCTGGTTCTCTAACTTTACCCCACACTCCTCTCCCAGAATGACCGGCTGATTTATCGACAGTCAGGGCTGAGTGAATTCTCTCCCTGGCAGAACAAAACAAGGTAATTGCCTCTCTGCCTCTTGATGATTCTACCGGGGAGGAACGGATTGATTTAGTGAGAGGAAGGGGGAAAAATAATTGCAGGTTCCTCTCTTTATGACAAAGGTCATCATTAATTTAGCCCGAAGAACATTTTAAAGGCGTACTCTGTAGTTTCATACTAAAAAAGTAGTGTCTGGTCTTTTTGAGTATCTTTTTGAGTAAATTGAACACGGACTTACGTGGCACTAAGTTTGTTATTGTGTGTGTACAGTTTCATTGGGCCTTGATTGTGTGTGCATTTCATCCTGTGACCACATAAGACAATGGAATTACAGGTTGCACCTGCAAAAAACCTATAGGAATAGAAACAGTTGGACAGGGTGTTGGTTACGAGAGCTCTACGGCTGGGTCAGTGTCTCAGTGGCAGTGTGACTCACACTTGGCAGCTTGAGCCTGAAGCTCCCTGCTCAAACATAACTTTGCCCAGACTTTGGAGGCCTCACAAAGTCCTAGGGAGAAATGTTTGGCTCCTTTGTCCACTCAGCACTGTCGCCCTACATTCCCTATGCAACACTCAGCATTGAGCCGTGTTTCTTCCACATAGTCTCTCAGGGTAAACACTGGGGCATCGTGCTTGAAATGATTCATCCAGGGCTAAAAACAATGACGGTGGAGCAGGTATGTCACAAAGGACCATTGACAGGAGATTTACTCTCTTCTGTGCAACACAGTGGCAAGTATGATAATGCCACACAGTGCAGCAATGCTGGAAGAAGCAAATAGTATATGACTTTGGAAAGTCAATATGATGTACTTAGTATCGAATCTAGCTGCATGTAGCCTATACAGTATAGCTATACTGTTTTGAATAGTACTCTGATACTGAACAGTAGGTGTGTGTATAAAAATTGAATGACTAGAACGGACACGCCCATCTAGACATTCTATTTCTATGGGAACAGGTCTCCTCCATATTGACATTGTCGTTCTCAGTCACCTGCCATCTGTTGTACAGTCGACCTGGCACAGAGAGACACACACACAGCTAACCAGGCCTCCTCCATCACATACACTATGCATTTTTGTGGGAAGCTGGCAGGCACCTGGCAGAGCGAAACCTGTGTGAATATAACATGTTATGGTCTGCTTGAGGTAGTGATGGAAATAAGACCGGCATTCAGACAACCTGCTGCTTACCTCCACAAAGAAGAGAGAGTGGGTGGGCATGGGTGGCCAACCAAGTCAACAGGTAGTACCAATGCGTTATTACCACAAAAAAAGAAGGACCCACTCCATGAAGCATATTGTATATATATATTGTATATATATTGTCTTATATATATAAGACAGCGATAGAGACATCGATGGAAAGAGAGAGAGAGAGTGCTGGCATGCGAGATGAGCTGAGACGAGTCTACGAGGGAGCTCAGCTGAGACGAGACAGATACACAGCGGTCCCCTTCTCAAAGCCTGCCACTGTTAAATAAGTACTGGGCCAGCGAGGTGGATGAGCTCAGTGATGCACTCAGAGAGAGAGGAGCCATTGTTGGCGTCTCTGTATGGCAACGGGCCTGCTGCCAAACACACTGCAATGACAGGGAGAAGTGTCAGAGGGGAAGATATATAGAGAGGGGGAAACAGGAAGAGGGCAGAGAGAGAGAGAGAGAGAGAGAGAGAGAGAGGAGATATAAAAAGGGGGGATATATGGAGAAAGGGAGACAGAAACAGAAAGAGGGAGAGAGAGAGTGTGCAGAGGATGGCAACTAGAATCTATGACTAGGGTGGCTGGATGGCAGGAAGCTTGGCCCCGGTGATGTACTGGGCCGTACGCACCACCCTCTGTAGTGCCTTGCAGTCGGAAGCCGAGCAGTTGCCATACCAGGCAGTGAGGCAACCCGTCGGGATGCTCTCGATGGTGAAGCTGTAAAACCTTTTGAGGATCTGAGGACCAATGCCAAATCTTTTCAGTCTCCATAGGGGGAAAAGGTTTTGTCGTGCCCTCTTCACGACTGTCTTGGTGTGCTTGGACCATGTTAGTTTGTTGGTGATGTGGACGCCAAGGAATTTTAAGCTCTCGTCCTGCTACACTATAGCCCCATCGATGAGAATGGGGGTGTGCTCCGTCCTCCTTTTCCTGTAGTCCACAATCAGCTCCTTTGTCTTGGTCACGTTGAGGGAGAGGTTGTTGTCCTTGCACCACACGGTCAGGTCTCTGACCTCCTCCCTATAGGCTGTTTTATCGTTGTCGGTGATCAGGCCTACCACTGTTGTGTGTTGGAGTCGTGCCTGGACATGCAGTCAAGAGTGAACAGGGAGTACAGGAGGGGTTCTGAGCACGCACCCCTGTGGTGCCCCGTGTTGATGATCAGTGTGGCAGATGTGTTATTACCACCTAGGGGCAGCCCATCAGGAAGTCCAGGATCCAGTTGCAGAGGGAGGTGTTTAGTCCCAGGGTCCTTAGCTAAGTGATGAGCTTTGAGGGCACTATGGTGCTGTACTCTGAGGGAGCATATCATAGCATACTCATTAACACCTGAGGACTATGGTCATAAAGAACACAATGGGTAGCAGTGCTGAGTGCGACCGCTCTGATAATCTGCATGATATATACAGTGTAGTGTCTATGATATAAATTTGCAAGAAAGCCCCGTCTGGAGGCACATTGTGTATGCTGAATACAAATTAAACCGTATACTACTAAGCGTAAGAGTTGGAGGAAATGAGAAGAGGTGTTGTTTTGTGTTGTGCTGCAGGCTAGGGGAGGTTTGGCTGATTAATATTCCATGGTGTTTTGGTGCAGTGGAGAGAAGCGAGGGTCATTATGGATGTGATATTGTGGCTGCCTGCAGCCCTGCACTTTCGGACAACAGAGAAGGGATTGCTGATACAAAGACCAAGAGAATAGACACTCTATTTGTCTCACTGAATAATATTCTATGGGTTATTGACATTTAGTCATCTGTGCCCGTACTCTCAGAGTAAGAGTGCTGATCTAGGACCAGTTTGGACTTTAATATGATAATGAATAAGATGACATGGACAAACAGGACCTGATCCTAGATCAGAACTCATATTCTGAGATGCTTTATGAATACGGGCACTGAGCAACAAGCCTGGTGACCCCATGCCAGTTACCCTGACAGGATTGGGGCACAGCACAGCACAGCAACAAAATGTTAACACGCTAGCTACAATTTAACACACTGTGGTTTTCAAAATGCAAATCTGATATTTGCACAGATGTACTCAATGAATTCCAACACTTACTGTCGAATAACCATTCAAATACTGCCTTCTGGCGTCGAACAGTGACCCAAGTCATCTGAGTGTAAAAACGTCTAAAAACAACTTAATTCAAAAAGTGAATGCAATAGGCATGTTATGAGGTAGACACTGCTATCCAGCTGTGTGTATATTCAAGTGCAAATTGTCTTAGAAATAACTGTTTCACAATCATTCAGTCACATTATTACTCACAGAATAAACTGGAACTCTGTTCAGTGAGCAGTAGGCACGTTCTTTGTTTGGTCTCTACATTTTGAAGAGACCAATTGCAGTGCGCATATACACATGCAAGCACACACACCGATTTAATGTGTTTTTATGCTTCTTGGAGTGTTCCTACCACTCTAAATGCCGCCTTGCACAGACCTTGAAAAGTGCCACTAGAATCAATCTAAATAATGAACACTATGACACTGCAGATTTCCATGTTGAAGGGTCGCTACTTTCTATCAAACCTGGGTTCACATACTATTTGACATTTTTCAAATACTTTGAGAATTTACTTCAGCCTGCCTGGAGCGCAAGATGGGCAGCGTTTGCACTGTTGCGACTATTCTAATGGTCCCATTGTACCAGACAAGCTCAGTAAAACACGGATAAAGTATTTGAAATACATAGTATTTGAGCCCAGGTCTGCTGTGGGTATATAGAGACAAACAGTGAAAAGCAGAAGGTTGAACAGGCCAGGCCGGGGCCCAGAAAGTGGGACAGACAAGCTTCGGTAATCTGAGGCATGCTGGTCCTGTACACTGTCCAGTTCAGTTATTTTATTGTTGCTCTTTAATTATTTGTAATTGTTATATATATATATATATATATATATATATATTCTTTTTTTATATACATTTCTTTTTTACTTAAGTTTATTTAGTAAATACTTTAACACTTTTTTTTCTTCTTAAAACTGCATTGTTGGTTAAGGGCTTGTAAGTAAGCATTTCACTGTAAAGTCTACACCTGTTATATTCGGCGCATGTGACAAATAACATTTGATTTGATTTGATTTGAACTACACTCAACTTTCTAGAGCAGTGGTCACCAACAGTTCGATCGCGATCTCCAAAGAATTCCTAGTCGGTTTCCAAATATTTATGTAAAAAACCCAATGATAAGGCCTAGAGCTAGAGGACTAAAAGTCGTATCCAGAGATGAGACCTATATTTCAACGGATGGTTGTGAGATCTCGATAAAGTTCTGTTACCAAAACTAGAATCCGTTATGAACAGAGTGGACAAAGATTTGTGGACTTTACACTTTTCCAACGTTTTTTTTAAATTGCGTTGTTTAGAAGGAGTGCAAAGGCGAACTGAGTTATTGCACACGGGCACTTCATAGAGTAGGTGTTCCCTAACAGAAATATGCACACGCACGCTAGAACGTGCCAATAGGATCTCAGTAGATCGTGCTTGGCTCTGCCCACCTCTTTGCTTGTTCTGCCCACTATGATTCACTTGTTCCCATTGGAAACGGCATGCTGTGGTCTATCTTTGGTTAGTTATAAAAATCTCAGTCGTATCTGTCCCATTATGGCGTCTGTGAGTATAACGCTCGTCGTGTGTGGAAGAAGAGGAGGACCAATGCGCAGCGTGGTAAGTGTCCATATTGTTTTAATACGAATACTGAACAAAAACAATAAAACGACAAACGAACAGTCCTGTACGGTGAAGCAAAACACAGGACAGAAAATACCCACCCACAAAACACAATAGACAACAGGCTACCTAAATATGGCTCCCAATCAGAGACAACGACTGACACCTGCCTCTGATTGAGAACCATACTAGGCCAAACACATAAAAATAGAACAACAGAACAAAACATGGAAAAAACAACATAGAATGCCCACCCCAACTCACGCCCTGACCAAACTAAAATAAAGACATAAAAAAGGAACTAAGGTCAGAACGTGACAGTGAGAGCATGGGCAGAGCCATTGAGGCCATCTCCATTTTGAAGTAGTCCATTTTCTTCTAATACTTCTATGAGTTGGCAAACAAACTGAAAGGGAGCTTACTGCCACCTTGAGTGAATTGTTTAAACAGTTATATAGTTGGCGATTTACTGTCACCTGCAGTTATGTTTGCTCATGACACGAGTATAATTAATTGGCTAATCCCTCCTGGTGAACTGGATGGAAGTATGTGATCCTTCCTTAACTCATAAGAAATCCCACCAAGTTAACTATTTAGAAATGGTGAAACTCCTCAATAGCGCTGCCCATGTTAAGAGAGGATGGATTTTAGTAAGGTAGGATTTCTTTCGTTTATTGCTTTGGTCATTAATTGTTCTGCACAAATAGAACAGGAATCTCAGAAGATTGATTTGGTGGTAGCAGCAGCAGAGAAGGGTTTGGGTGTCAGAGATTTTAGTGCAGAACTACAGCGGGTTTTGAAGGAAGGGGTTCCATCCTCCCAGGCCGACGGCCAGGTGGTGGATCTGTTAGGGCCAAAGTAGTGGGAAGGGGTGGTGGGTTTGTTGGGGATAGTGGCAGGGTTACCATGTCTGAGATTTTCTCTGAAAATTGGGCTACTTTGAAAACGATCGCGGGTGAAAACGTTTTGGACGTGGAATGCAGGTTTTTGGACTACACTCATTTGCACCGAGGCCACCATCAGGCAGTGAGGCAACCTGTTGCTGTGCTACTTTGAACTGGACTGTGTTTACAGCATGAGCGGTCGTGAGTAGATGAGCTTGTTTTGATCAAAGCGAAAGCTGCATTTAGCGACATGTGCACATTGTGTTCATATCCTTTGCTAGTTAGTGAGTTATTAGCCCAGTTATAGAGCATTTGCAGTCAGCAATAGGGGAGTGATTTCTTTCTACAAGAGCCCAAAACGTGTACATTTCTAGACATCTTTGAAAAGTGAGTCAGGTAAAGAACTATTTTGTCTTAAAGGGGCAGTATAGTATTTTAAGACAGGCTTGGATAATAAGCTAAGTAGCCATTAGGCAGGGGGCAGCATGATTTGTATGATTCTCTGTAATAATGGTATGGGAATAATAATGCATTTTATTTTGTACATTTTTTTTTGCATCAAACAACACAACAACAAATCTGAATGACAAGTGGATAAACAGGTTAATATCAAGCCCTGTAAGTTTTAAGGAAGTCTTAAGGAATGTAAGGCCAATATTGAACACCACACATTGGCTGCTGCTAAAAGGCTGAATAATAGAATGTTATGGGATGTTAAAATGTAAAAAATGTTATGGGAGGTATTTTCTCCATTGTTTTTGATGGTAGGCCACTTTGGTAGCCCTACATTATGATCGAATAGCCACAGTAGCCTACTTGGCCACTGTTAAAACTGTAACTTATTCAGCCTCAGTGTTCACAGTAAACGCGTGCTGGAAATTGCACAGAATTTTCACAACGTTCAAGTTTTTGAGCTCAGCAGACCTGAAATTTGCTTAGTGCCTAAATTGTTTTGAGGGAATATTGCTCTGTAGCACCTTGCAGTCAGATGCCAACCAGTTGCCATACCAAGCGGTGATGCAGCCAGTCAAGATACTCTCAATGGTGCAGATGTAGAACCTTTTGAGGATCTGAAGGCCCATGCCAAATCTTTTTAGCCTCCTGAGGGGGAAGTGGCGTTGTCATTCCTTCTTCACGACTGTGTAGGTGTGTGGACCATGATAAGTCCTTAGTGATGTGGACACCGAGGAACTAGACGCTCTCGACCCACTCCACTACAGCCCCGTTGATGTGGATGGAGGTGTGCTCGACCCTCCGTTTCCTGTAGTCCACGATCAGCTCCTTTGTCATGCTGACATTGAGGGAGAGGTTGTTGTCTTGGCACCACACTGCCAGGTCACTGACCTCTGCCCTATAGGCTGTCTCATTGTCGTTAGTGATCAGGCCAACCACTGTTGTGTCATCAGCAAACTTAGGTGTTGGTGTTGTGCGGAGGGAGGTGTTCAGACCCAGGGTCCTTAGCTTAGTGATGAGCTTGGAGGGCACATTGGTGCTGCTCTAGCTCTTCTAAGTGGCTTTCCATATCATGGTCTGAATGGAAATACAACTGCATATAGTAGGTGAGGAGGCCACTGAGATAAGTGCAAATGGCAACATTGCAACTGAAAATGTCAGTAATTACATTTTCACACAACATTAGTGTTTTGTTTCTCAGAGGAGAAATCACTGCTTTTTTCGTAATCAATGTGCTGCTCCCAACTTGCTTCCTGGGGTCCGGTGAGTCATACCAAATAAATGTCTCAAATCAAAGCACTTTACATAAAAATGACTGATGTGAAATCTTTGATTAAAAATTACACAAAAAGCCCCACAGCCTGATAAAAATGAAAATATATTTGTATTATCCAAAAAATTTGGCAGCCTGAAAATCAAAAAATACAAAAAACATTTATGCATGCATGCTTCTATTTTCAAAGCCCAAAATACATATGAAAGCTGTAAATGCCATCGAACTGGAAAAATGTTATCATTGTGTCCTTGATAAGTTGATCCCATTAGAATGTAAGGTATTTCATATCTCAACACTGTTCACTCAGGCCTTAAGTAACTGCCTAAATGTGCTGTGCCAGTCTGGTTGCCTGATACCCTGGCAGACGTGAAAATTGGGGACTGTGTGTGTTTGTGTGTGTGTGTACCACACCCCTTTCTGTTGGCTACCTGTTCTTCAAACTCCGACTCATGTGATTGTGAGATTGTGAAGCGGTGTCATCATACAGGCATTGAGGAACAAAGAGCGATGAGGTTGTCTCATCCACAACGCAAACATATGACTCAAACGCCAAAGTATGACTAAACATTACTCAATTACACCTGAGAAGGGATTTTGTCTTTGGAAGCAATCCATCAACTAAGGCATTGGGAATGTGAAACTCATATGGTCATTGTCACACCAAACAATGACCATAGGATTTAGCAAGAAAACAGATATCGGACCAGGCTTGGATTCCCACTATCCACAGAAAAGCACATGGGTAAAACCCATGTAGATCCTGGTCCCAGGACATCAACCAATTAGATCAGATAAACACAGTGAGTCACTCAACTGCACCCAAACATAAAATCATGGGTATTAGCATTGGCACTGGCATGGCCCAGGACATGATGTATATAGAACAGGGAGGGAATGAAATATTCATAGATCAAAGTATTGCTCTCTCAAGCACATCTCTCTTCCCGTCTCCTGCCAAACCAGGCAAAAAAGGGCCGAGCACAACAAGACAACCACTGGTAATAGTGGCTAGTGATATGTGGACTTGGAAGCCCAAGCATGAAAATAGACTTCAAACTGAACTTGCCAGAAAAAGATCACTGAGTAAACAGGATGGGGACTCTCTCCTGGTTCTCTTGCAAAATGGAAATGAGACAAACAACAGGCTAGGAAATAGCATCGGGTCCCGAGCTGTGAAATCAGAGAGTGGAAAGGGAAAAGGGCTGCTCCGACAAAGAGTAAAGAGGAACTCGGGAGGCCGAAAGAGAATAGGTCTGCATCTCATTTGAGCGGGACAGGGAACTAATTAATTACCTCACCGTCACCCCCCTCGCTCCTCTCGGCCCTCACACTCTCACCCCGGATGGGGTGATGTAAGGGGCTATGGTGGGGCCCCAGACACACTGGAAGCGCAGTGTAAACAACAACCACCAATTCTGCGCCAAAAGGCTCTCACTGTGTGTATTTGTGTGTGGGTGTGCGTACTCATGCCGGGGTTTAAAAGTTCCAACTATCGGGCTTGCCAGCCTGCGAAATGAGTGTATTTGTACTTTGTTTTCAAGTTCCTAGAGTTCAAGCGACGACGGGTGTGAGAGAGAAATAGATAAAACAGATAAATCACTAATTCACGTGTACACAGTTTCACTCCGCATTAGCACAATCAACACAACATTGCAGGTTACTTTTTAACTCCACAAAATATAATTGCTTGCTTGTGAGCATTATTATACATACAACAAATGAGAGAAGAGATGTGTGCAGGGTTTACAATGTAACTAAACTGAGGTTGAAACATTATTGGGCATCCAACATCTAGAAATGGCAATTTATGGCCTAGTTAAGCAACATAATTCTGATTTGGGGCCGAAAACAACTTTTAAAGGCGGTGTCACGTGTGCTCCCTCTCCGGCCTCTATGTCAGTAGTCTGCTCGTTATGGCGCACACCTGTCACCATGGTTACACGCATCTGTGCGTCATTAGACTCACCTGGACTCCATCACTTCCCGGATTATCTGCCCTATATCACTCCCTTTGGTTCCTTCCCCAGGCGTCATTGTTTCTGTTTCATGTCTGTGCGTTGTTCGTGTTTGGTATTATGTTACGTTTACTTATTAAAACACTCACTCCCTGAACTTGCTTCCCGACTCTCAGCGCACATCTTTACAGGCGGTCTCTCATAGCATATAAATCTGCCTGTTAATAGTCATGTCTCTGTTAGGGTCTCTGCCACGGCTTTTCTACTGTCACCTGGCCTGGATGTGGAACAATGCCTGGCATTTTGCTAGCCGCTTTCCTCCCAAGCGTTGTCATCCTTTTCAAAGCCATCGTGGTGATGAAATGACACGCACACACAAACAAACACACACCAGTATTTCATTGGTTGAGACGCCCAGCAGTAATAGGGAGTGATAGGACCTTCACACACAAGCCACCCTCAACTGGATATCTGGGCCATGCAGCTTGGCTGCCATCCATTCATAACTGAGCACTCTATCCGGCATACCGACTAGTCAGCCGTGGCAACCTGCTCCACCTCCCCTTGGGGGTTGGGAGCAGCAGCCCAGTCTAATCCTCCACTGGTCTATGCGAGGTGGCCTCATGGCACTAAATACACCCCTGTCACATTGTGTTTACACGGCGGTAGGACGGGGCATTAGCTAGGAGGAGTAACTGTTTAGTAGCTGTAAATGGTGTGGATTTAAGTTTCGATGTGTACAAACCCTCTACAAACAAACTCAACTGATTGTGCCAAAGTCCCCTTAATTGAACTATCAATATTTAATGGAGCATTTGTAAAACAGTCCTCAAGATGTATCTGACTAGCAGGGATTTCATTGACAGCTTCACTGTTCTAGGAAGTGAGTAGTGACTGGCTGGGTAATGAACACATCAAAAAACGATACGAAAAATAAATGAAAATGGAAAGAAAAGAAAAGGAAAAACCAGTAACAAAGTGCAATGCAATCGTGAAATTACCGTAACATCACATTCCAAGACCAACACAGCCCTAGAAGAGTAGATAGAGGGGGTTTACATCCGATAATCAGATACAGTTTAAACAGTCATGCTTACAATGGAGAGACTTCAATCGCATGACCTTGTTTTTGGCCAGATGCCCATTACAAAACACAGCTGTGCCTGGATGGCTGGTTAGTCATGACAAAACCACATTGAACATCTCTGCTATCTGCTATTCCTCTTCTCTCTGTACATCACCGACGAGTGACACAGCCAAAATTCCTATACTCTCCCAGAGGGTTAGGTTTCTAACTCAGCAGTGATTTGGCGCCAGCAGACAGAGAGATGAACAAAAGAGTTGGTTTCAAACTGTTTCTCTGTGGAAAACCGAACTACAACGCCAAATTCCACAAGCTCGCATAAACTGTAGCTAGATCATACATTGATGAAAACCAGGCACCACTATTGGTGTCATTTTGTGTCATTATGACTTTGTTGACAGTTTCTGGAGATAGGGATGTCTGGGACTGCGTGTGTTCCCGCATGAGGTGCTGTAGGTGGGAGGATGACGGAGGTTGTTTTGTCTAACATAGTCATTTTCAGGGCCATTACTTCAGGCAAACAACATCAGGATGTTTGGGTTTTTAAGGTCCCACCCAACCGTTCAGAGATTCTCTGCATAATGACAAGAGCTCTAATTATAGCTTCTACAAGAACACAACAGACCATAATAGTCATGTGTAATCTCTCAAGGCCTAGACTCTTAGAAAAAAGGGTTCCAAAAGGGTTATTTAGCTGTCCCAATAGGAGAACCCTTTTTGGTTCCAGGTAGAAACCACCTCAAAAGGGTTCTAACTGGAGCCAAAAGGGTTCTACTTGGAACCAAAAAAGTTTATTCAAAATGTCCTGCAAAAAATGTGAGGTTTAGTGCCAAAAGGAGTAGGGATGCACGATATATCGGTGAACATATCAGAATATGGCCTACCTGGTTAAATAAAGGTTAAATAAAAAAATTATAATCGGGCAAAAATAGCTAAAAATGCCAACATCGGTCTCGGCCGGTCTAGTTTAACGCCCGATGTGCAAAACCGAAGTCAAAGCTGACGTGCATACCTATATAACGAAGGTACATGACGTAATGACGCCACGTTGCGATATACGTGCAACACAGCATTCCTAAACTAGCCCACAATATCTGCTGTGTGTATCGAGGAGTCAACAAGTCCAGCAGTCATTTGAAAGAGTAAGGACATTTCAGCGAGACAACTCAAAGGGAAAATCCATTAAAGCCAAGATAATGAAATTCATTGCCCTTGACAATCAACCGTTCTCTGTCGTGGGTGATGTTGGCTTTCGCCGACTGGTCGAGCACCGGTTAACACTACCAAGTGCGCTATTTTTCCAATGTTTCCCTTCCGGAGTTACACAGTAATAGCTTCACTGCTATTAGCTTCACGACATACATACTATGGAACGCCGTTTGGGTCTTGGGTGTCAAAAAAGATTCAGTAGCACTGTCAAAGCTGTACAAAAAAGTCAGCAAACAAGCAAACACCGGCCACGAACGATGTGTTTACAATACCGCGTTGGTAATAAAGCAGCATTTGTTCGACCACAACTTCTGGGGTAGCTAGCTTTAGCTTGGTACCTAGCTAGCAATAGGTACCAATACAACAAGCCTGAAAACAATGACCAGTAAAAACTGCAGTCATTTTCATTATTCTTAGCAATGATTTAGGAATCCTTGTGATTCTTAGCTAGGTTGCCACTTGTTATTCGCCTATTGAAATTGAACTTCAGTTCATGAAAATAAATAGCTAGCCAGCTACTTAACCCTGTTGCCCAAAGCTAACGTTATAAGCAGCCAGCTAGCTTCATCTGGCTAGTGAGGCTCGACCGGACCGGGTTATGTGTAGCCACAATAAGGATTAGGCACAAAAGTGGAATTTGTAGTTTGCCTTCAAAATAAAAGTATGTCATTGACATTGATGCAAATGAATACAAATAGTAGAATTATGCCATACTTTTATTTTGAAGGCTAACCACAAAGTCCACTATTGTGGCTAGCTTCACATAGCTGGTTCATCAAATCAAAGTGTATTTGTCACGTGCGCCGAATACAATACTTACAGGCTCTAACCAATGGTGCGGAAAAAAAAAAAAAAAAAGTATGTGTGTGTGTGTGTGTAGGTAAGTAAAGAAATAAAACAACAGTAAAAAGACATTTGAAAAAAGAGTAGCAAGGCTATATACAGACACCTGTTAGTCAGGCTTATTGAGGTAGTATGTACATGTAGGTATCGTTAAAGTGACTATGCATGTATGATGAACAGAGAGTAGCAGAAGTGTAAAAAGATGGGTTGGCGGGTGGTGGGACACAATGCAGATAGCCCAGTTAGCCAATGTGCGGGAGCACTGGTAGGTCGGGCCAATTTAGGTAGCATGTACATGAATGTATAGTTAAAGTGACTATGCATATAAGATAAACAAAGAGTAGCAGCAGCGTAAAAGAGGGGTTGGGGGGGCTCACAATGCAAATACTCCGGGTAACCATTTGGTTACCTGTTCAGGAGTCTTATGGCTTGGGGGTAAAAACCGGTACCGCTTGCCATGCGGTAGTAGAGAGAACAGTCTATGACTGGGGTGGCTGGGGTCTTTGACAATTTTTAGGGCCTTCCTCTGACACCGCCTGGTGTAGAGGTCCTGGATGACAGGCAGCTTTGCCCCAGTGATGTACTGGGCCGTACGCACTACCCTCTGAAGTGCTTTGCGGTCGGAGGCCGAGCAATTCCCATACCAGGTGATGCAACCGGTCAGGATGCTCTCGATGTTGCAGCTGTAGAACCTTTTGAGGATCTCAGGACCCATGCCAAATCTTTTTAGTTTCCATAGGGGGAATAGGCTTTGTCGTGCCCTCTTCACGACTGTCTTGGTGTGTTTGGACCAATCTAGTTTGTTATTGATGTGGACACCAAGGAATTTGAAGCTCTCAACCTGCTCCACTACAGCCCCGTCGATGAGAATGGGGACGTGCTCGGTGCTCCTTTTCCTGTAGTCCACAATCATCTCCTTAGTCTTGGTTACGTTGAGGGATAGGTTGTTATTCTGGCACCACCCGGCCAGGTCTCTGACCTCCTCCCTATAGGCTGTCTCGTCGTTGTCGGTGATCAGGTCTACCACTGTTGTGTCGTCAGCAAACTTAATGATGGTGTTGGAGTCGTGCCTGGTCATGCAGTCGTGGGTGAACAGGGAGTACAGGAGGGGACTGATCACGCACCCCTGGGGAGCTCCAGTGTTGAGGATCAGTGTGGCAGATGTGTTACTACCTACCCTCACCACCTGGGAGAGGCCTGTCAGGAAGTCCAGGATCCAGTCGCAGAGGGAGGTGTTTAGTCCCAGGTTCCTTAGCCTGGTGATGAGCTTTGAGGGTACTATGGTGTTGAACGCTGAGCTGTAGTCGATGAACAGCATTCTCACATAGGTGTTCCTTTTGTCCAGGTGGGAAAGGGCAGTATGGAGTGCAATAGAGATTGCATCATCTGTGGATCTGTTTGGGCGGTATGCAAATTGGAGTGGGTCTAGGGTTTCTGGGATAATGGTGTTGATGTGAGCCATTACCAGCCTTTCAAAGCACTTCATGGCTACGGACGTGAGTGCTACGGGTCTGTAGTTAATTAGGCAGGTTGCCTTTGTGTTCTTGGGCACAGGGACTATGGTGGTCTGCTTGAAGCATGTTGGTATTACAGACTCAATCAGGGACATGTTGAAAATGTCAGTGAAGACACCTGCCAGTTGGTCAGCACATGCCCGGAGCACACGTCCTGGTAATCCGTCTGGCCCTGCAGCCTTGTGTATGTTGACCTGTTTAAAGGTCTTACTCACGTCGGCTACGGAGAGCGTGATCACACAGTCGTCCGGAACAGCTGATGCTCTCATGCATGCCTCAGTGTTGCTTGCCTCGAAGCGAGCATAGAAGTGATTTTGTTCGTCTGGTAGGCTCGTGTCACTGGGCAGCTCGCGGCTGTGCTTCCCTTTGTAGTCTGTAATAGTTTGCAAGCCCTGCCACATCCGACGAGCGTCGGAGCCGGTGTAGTATGATTCAATCTTAGCCCTGTATTGACGCTTTGCCTGTTTGATGGTTCGTCGCAGGGCATAGCGGGATTTCTTGTAAGCTTGAAAGTGGCAGCTCTACCCTTTAGCTCAGTGCGAATGTTGCCTGTAATCCATGGCTTCTGGTTGGGGTATGTACGTACAATCACTGTGGGGACGACGTCCTCAATGCACTTATTGATAAAGCCAGTGACTGATGTGGTGTATTCCTCAATGTCATCGGAAGAATCCCGGAACATGTTCCAGTCTGTGATAGCAAAGCAGTCCTGTAGTTTAGCATCTGCTTCATCTGACCATTTTTTTATAGACCGAGTCACTGGTGCTTCCTGCTTTAATTTTTGCTTGTAAGCAGGAATCAGGAGGATAGAGTTGTGGTCGGATTAACCAAATGGAGGGCGAGGGAGAGCTTTGTACACGCCTCTGTGTGTGGAGTACAGGTGATCTATAATTTTTTTCCCTCTGGTTGCACATTTAACATGTTGATAGAGATTTGGTAGAACTGATTTAAGTTTCCCTGCATTAAAGTCTCCGGCCACTAGGAGCGCCGCCTCTGGGGGAGTGGTTTCCTGTTTGCTTATTTCCTTATACATCTGACTGAGTGCGGTCTTAGTGCCAGCATCTGTCTGTGGTGGTAAATAAACAGCCACGAAAAGTATAGCTGAGAACTCTCTAGGCAAGTAGTGGCATGCAATCTATCACAATATACTCTACTTCAGGCGAGCAAAATCTAGAGTCTTCCTTAGATTTCGTGCACCAGCTGTTGTTTACAAATATGCACAGACCGCCCCCCCCTCGTATTACTGGAGTGTGCTGTTCTATCCTGCCGGTGCAGCCTGCATCCCGCTAGCTGAATGTCCATGTCGTCATTCAGCCACGATTCCGTGAAGCATAGGATATTACAGTTTTTGATGTCCCGTTGGTAGGATATTCGTGACCGTACCTCGTCTAGTTTATTGTCCAATGATTGCACGTTGGCGAGTAATATTGACGGTAACGGCAGCTTTCCTAGTTGCCTTCTGCGGGTCTGGACGAGGCATCCGTCTCTTCGTCCTCTGCGTCGCTTCCTTTTGCGAATAATTGGGATGTCTGCCCTGTGGGGTGTTTGGAGAATATCATGTGACTCCTGCTTGTTGTTGTTGAAGAAATCTTCGTCTAATCCGAGGTGAGTGATCGCTGTCCTGATATCCAGAAGCTCTTTTCTTCCGTAAGATACGGTTGCAGAAACATTATGTACAAAATAATGAACAAATATTGCGGAAAAAAACACATAACAGATGAGATCATTACACTGCCTGATACACCAGAGTATTCTTTGCGCTTAACTCAGCGGTGAGTTAAAAAAACACCATGGACTCAGTTATGGCTATCATAGGACTCAGTTATGGCTATCATAAACTTTATGCAGTCAACATCTAGCTTGCAACATTGCTTGTTGCTTAGTCTGCTGAGCATCATGATCTACTTTTACGCAATGATGCTCGGTGGCTAAGCAAGGGTAACAATGGTGTCAAGAGAGCAGCCCATGTGAACTTAAGGAGGAGATACGTTTCTTTTCGCCGTGATTGCCGCCACAAGAACGCCAACACATATCTAGCGAAAATGCTTGATGAGGAGTTCGAATCAGATGTTTGTTTTTTTTGTGACATCTTCAAATCAATTGGATGCACTTCATTTGAGACTACAGGAGAGGGATAAAACAGTCATTGACATGATTGACTTGCATTTTTGTATTTTCTCCTTTGATTTGAGCCCCCCGCAAAAAATGCTCAAATTCTCTACACTGCGCAACTACATTCAGTCATCATCAGTACAAATCACTCCTGTGATGTCTGAGTTTTTAGATAAACTGAAAGATAAACTCTTCAAATTTCGTTGCAAAGTTAAGTCCCCACAGAGGTTGTACTGTTTGTTATAGAGACCAGTTCTCCACTGATGCGGAGGTAGAGAGACTTCTCCGCAAAAGCTAGTCAACTGAGATATGCCATGCATAAAATGTTTCTATATGTAACAAAAAACATCAAGACAAAGAAAAGAACGAAATGATAAAGAAATAGAAAACAGAACAGAACATGATGCTGGTCAACTGATATATGCCATTCATAAAATGTTTACTATGTGTAAACAAAAACAAAAGATGAAGCTATGTATGTAAAACGGACAGGAAAGTAGAAATTATTTAATGTGATGCAGGTCAACTGTGTTATAAGTACAAATGTGTTCCATTATTTAAACAATTTGATGCACTGAATAAGGCTAATCTTAAAGCACTTAAAATGAACTTTTAGCATCATTTAATTTGAAATAAAGTGCTTTATAAGATTATAATTGTGTTAGTGCATAGTTTGTTATACCGGTTTTAGGAAGAGTAATCTCATGTAGAAAATATCTGTCCCCCTTGTAAGAAAAAAGGTTTTCAAATCTGGCCCCTGTTAGAATATGGTTGAATAGCCCTGGTGTACAGCCTCCATCATCCACAACATGGGAGGCTAGTGAAACTCGTGACTATTTTAGGACAGTTTACTGCAATGACAAGCTTGGCAACTATCTTCCATGGAGCCAAAATTCAGGACTATGAACCTGTGGATCAATAATACAACAGGACACTTGGTGGACAGTCAGAGGTTGAGTTCAAAGTGCTTTATTAACCAATAAATGACTACCACAACATTTGGTTCAAGATATTTCTGACAAGATGGCCACCACCATCAAGTGATCTTTCTGATCGGTGCAGAGGGGAGAACACATTGAGGTGGCCTATAAAAACAGTACCAATTCCTTTAGCTGAACAGGGCCTGGCTCTAATGTTAGCTGATGGGTCTGGTGACTGGGACTTTAAGAAGACCAAGAGAGCATAGAGCAGCCTGTCTGGGCTATTTTGAGAGGAGTGGAAATGGCAGGATAGGAAGCAGCTATGGAGTTCAGAGCTAGTTTCCTACCATAGCCCTTCACATTCAGCAACGACCTAGTCCGGGAAGTGGAGTACAGCTGTTTGGTGATATAATTAGGGCACGGCACCACGCCATGGGCTCAGAGTTATTCTGAAGTTACAGAGGAGTGACAGAGAGAAAGAAAGATAGAGAGAATGAGAGAGTGGGAAGAGAAAATAAAAAAGAGGAAGGTTTGTAAATAGCTGATGTGTGCGTTTCAGGGCCCCTCGTGTTTTGAGAGTGAGGGGTCAGGTGGCTATTAGACAGCATGTGGCTCTGGTATTCGGTCACTTCCTCTCTGTGTCCTTTTGGTTTTAAATTCCTGTGTAGCACTCTGTCGAGACCCTACTACGGTGTTTGTCCAATGTTTTGGATGACAAATTCATGAATGGATGAGCTCTTCAGAGCAATGACCATTACTTTATAGGGAACCACTCCGCCATAAATTAGCTGTTGGTATTAGATTATATGTTACATTTAACTCAGCCACTCAACTTATTTCAAAGCACTTCGTTGTCATCTGCTATTAGCCTTTAATCACTATACCTGGAGCTTTGGAGTTACAGGTCCACATAAAGGAATTATAGGTCTGGAACCATCTGAAACATCAATGGTCTCCTATTTCAGAAGGCTAATATTAAGTGGGGAAGACCAAAGAGATGGAAGAGGCTACCGCAACTGCCAAGCCCCGTTGAAAGCGTGACTAATAACATATTTAATGGAGCTGTGAATGAGCATGAATATGCATACCACTTAAGTGCTTAAGAGACCAAATTAACATCATAAGCATGGGCGACAAAAACGATCACATTCATTTTAAAAAGCAATGATCTTGCTCCCTAAGTAACATAAACAATGACTGGTTATAGTTCTGACAGCACATTTCTGAGCATAAAAGGTTGAAAGGTAACTAACTATTTTCCCCGTTTTCTGTCTAAACATGTATGTTTTTGTTTACCTTTGAGCGTGTCTGAGGCGGAATTCCACAAAGGTTCTTCAATAAAACCTATTATCAGCTAAATTTAACGACGGTTAGTCATTACCTTAAGTGGGGTCAAAAGTTCACAAAAATAAACAGAAACTGAGTCTGATTAATTCAGTCAAAACATTTAAATATCCACACACCCTGATAAAATAGTATGGAACCTTAAGAGTTTGCACACTTTGAGTGCCGGTTTCCAGTGAGGTGGGCTGGAGGGTTGCCTCCACTCCCCTGTGAGAAGTCAGTGACTGAGGTAAGTGTGAGTGGTGTGATTTACACCAGCTGGGTGCTGTAGAGGGGACCCTAGCTGACATGATGCTATCTCTATGTGTGGGGATTCGGAAGGTTAGCCCTGGGGAAGATATCTTTTCACTGAGCTCTCCTTCATCTCTTTACCTCTTCTCCCCATCTCTTTGGCTCGCCTTTACCTCTTCTTGACCCTCACTGAAACTCTTCCTCTGAGGGAGAAACACCCCGCTGAAAACATACACATAAGCACACACACATGCCCGCTAGCACGCACACACACAAACAGGGAGGCCCCTGCACCAGAAGAAAGAGAGAAATGCCACCCAAACATTGTCAACATTAGCCTCTCTAGCGACACAGACTTGCCTGTTGTTTAATTAAAGACCTGACTCCAAACACTACGAATCTGGCATGACTTCTGTCACTCTGTGGCCTCTCCCTCTCTTTTCTTCTTTCTCTCCAGTCCTCATTCAAAACCCACCTCGGCTGTGCAATACACTGAGCATGGAATTTTTGAACATGTGGGAGAGGAGGACTACTTCCTAACACTCTATCCTTCTGAATCATCCTCTCTCCTGCACCAACAACATACCAGCATTACTAGGGCCCAGAGTTTTCCCTGGTTAGGTTGAGTGGTCTGGAAAACTCCTGTTCCTATACTACAAACTTAGAAGGGTAACCCATTCCGTCAGCAATCGAGCAACGAGCCATACCTCTTGAATAGGATAGCAAAGTAAAGCCTTCTCCTTATTCTGCTGATTTTATTTCCAAATTCTATAGAGGATTTAGGATTTGCCTAATCCTTTTAACCATGCAAATGCTTTTTAATTCTTCCCAAAAAGTCAACGGGATTAATATGTTGGGAAACGAGGCATTTGATTGGCAACATAATCTTGGGTAGAAGAACCATACATATGGAATTAACTGGATTATACTGGATATAGAGCCTTCATCCTTCCGGTGGGTCTTCCTTCTGCACTGTAACCGCTAATAAATAAATTAGATTATAAAACAGAGGAGTGAAATGATGAATTAGAACAAGACTTTCTATTTGCTCGCCGTCTCTCCCGTCCTCCCTCAAATCAAGAGATAGAAAATGGGCCCCCTTTTGAAATCTCACTCTGCGAGCAAATTGAAATCTTCAGAGGATGAATTATTTCTGTGCTAGCCGGAAGCTCGTCGACACACACAGCAGTAACAACACGTCTTTTCTAGGCCAGCTTTGATGTCGATGAAGCGAAGTGCAATCTGCAATCACTAGGCTATAGTAGGATGTACAGCATACATAGTCTCACCCACTCACTGACTCATTCACAAATGTGGAGGGAAAGAGTATGGTCATGTTCATATGTCCAGTTGAAATAAAGTATTTTCTTTAGAAAGTTATACAAAACAATTTGATTCAACAATGACATTGTTAGAAGCTCAAGATGATCAGTAAGATGATCACATCGCCACAAATATTACCCCATATATCAAATCTGACAGAAGACCAATCTTAGGCTACATCTCTATACGACAGCAATGTTTACATTTGTGATCACCCTTACAAAAAAAATACCCCCAAAAAAATCACATTTTTAAAAAAAAATCATATTAAAATTTTGGTGGATTTCTTTCTCCCCCCAACACATTTATTTTTCACATTTTCACCACTTTAAGCTACATCTGGTCTCTGGTTCAGGGCTGACCAGAACCAACCCTGTTTAGCTTCAGAAGCAAACCAGTAGTGGGATGCTATGTTGCTGGAAGGAATGTTCCGAAACAGGGAAAGCAAAGGCCAGGGTAACATAACCAAAGATAAGTCAAATTGCAGGGAAGAGGGAGTCGTTTTATTTAGTTGCGCATCATTTTTCTTTTAACTAAAATTTTAAAAATTGCATTAATTTACAATTTATTTGCTCTCGCATTTAAAAAGTATTTCCTTGCTATACTATACAGTGTTTGTTTACATTTACTTTGTTTACAAACATTGGCATTTTCTTACATGTGAAACTGGAAATTGGATTTTCACTTTCTCATGTGGAATTGCAAGTTCACATGTGAAAAACAATCACGTGTAAAAATCTAACTTGCAGTTTCATATGTGAAAAACTTTCACATGAAAATATCACTTTCACATGTGGAATTGCAAGTTTGATATTTTATTTTTGTGAACATGCAATTCCACATATGAAAGTGAGGTTTTCACATGTGGACTTTTCTTACATGTGAACCTGAAATTTGACAAATTCGCCAAATCTTAGACGCCATTTGTCTCCAGTCCACGAACCTCAATTTCCGTCTTTCTCACGTTCATTCTGAAATAGCTGAGCCTGGAAAGAGTGTCAACTTTCCAATTTGGGGGTCTCCTGAGTGGCGCAGTGGTCTAAGACACTGCATCTCAGTGCAAGAGGCGTCACTGCAGTACCTGGTTCGAATCCAGGCTGCATCACATCCGGTCATGATTGGGAGTCCCATAGGGCGACACACAATTGGCCCAGCGTCGTTTGAGGTTTGACCAGGGTAGGCCGTCAGTGTAAATAAGAATTTGTTCTTAACTGACTTGCCTAGTTAAATAAAATAAATAAATACAAATGTGAGACTCCTAGCACTAATTCACTAATGCAGCTTTCTCTCCAGGACACTGGCTTCACAATTCACATAGTCTCCTAATTATGTAAGAGCTGTGCCTGTGTAGCTAGCTGAGTGATCCTGTTCACTGCAGGGCTGACAGGGGTGGTGGTGCTTCGGCTTCCCTGACTGGGTTACACAAAAAGTCCTGTCAGATGCTACAATTTGTTTCCCTGTCAAGTCTGCTAAGACTCTTTATCCTCCGGATGACGAGCGTGTTTGTATAAACTAGGGTTAGTAACAGTAGGCTACAACATGGAACTCAGTGAGCAAGCTATGAAGCTGACATGTATAGTGCCATTTGGAATAAACGCACAACAAACAGTATTGACCTTAAAGATCATTGATCTGTTGGTTAGATCTATTGACCATTACAGTGCATCAGCAAATGCGTGACCCAATATTACACACGTTGTCAAGATTTAAAGTAGGCCTAAACTGTGATACTATGGCCGACCCTCAATTCGTTTAAAGGCAGTTACCATTAGCTGTGCAGTTACACACTTGACATTTACAGTAAATATCAGAACATGCCAGTACGAAACACATCAATATTCACATGATCTGCCTCCAGAGTTCACACGTCAAGATGGCTTCTCTTCACTTTGCTCCTCACAGGTACCTGACAAGTTATTCAGAAGGCCTGAATTCTATATGATATATCCTGTACTGTCTGTGACGTCTACAGTAACCATTTCAGTGTTATTTTTATAGCCCTCTCTGATGTGTAGAGCATACTCTGTGTGTGTGTGTGTGTGTGTGTGTGTGTGTGTGTGTGTGTGTGTGTGTGTGTGTGTGTGTGTGTGTGTGCACGTGTTCGTGTTCGTGCGTACACGTGAGTGAGTACACGTGAGTGCGGTCGTGTGCGTTTGTGCATGTGTGATGGTTAGAGTGCACTAGCAATGGTATAGCTAGCCTCGAGAGAGAAAGAAAGCTCTTGATTCCAGTCAGCCTGCCTCAGATTTGCAGGTTAACAACAGAGAACAGATTAGAGCGAAAGACCAAATGGTTGCCGACTCCAAGGGCATGGAACGAGTGGCAGACTGGCGGTGCAGAAAGAAGGAGAGCTCAGAGGGGCGAGTGCCTGAATGCAAATCTAGGCTGCGTCCCAAATATTCCCTGTATAGTACCCTACTTTTGACCAGAGCCCTATAGTGCACTACATAGGAAATGGGGTGCCATTTGGGACACAGCCCTAAAGAAAATAAGGATTAGAAGATGTTCTTCAAAAGCCCTGACGGAGGCAGAATTCCACAATGCCTGGGCCGGACTAAAGAGACTACTACAGCAGCCCCACTGCAAGGGCCTCTGATTCACAGTTCACACCAATGAGTGGATCCTATCTACGGTATTCTACGCTACTTGCTTGTTGAACGTAGTAGCGTTAGCAATCATAAACAATGCACTCCAGAGGCACACTGTGCTAACACGAATGGGTAACTCCCTGATTCTTCTGAAGTGATGACACAGAAAAACATGTCTGACTTTGGTTAGCAACAAAGCTGGTCTGTCCTCCAAGGTGTGAATGAATGACTGCCCCAACAACCTATTCAAAATCCTTAGATATCGAAAAATTATCCAACCAGACCAATATAAACAACGATGGCATTAAAATATTGATTAACTTAGTGTCCCACTGAAGAAAATCCCCTCTATAAATGTTCTCACATGACAACAGAGTTCCGCTAAGACTCGACAAATAGGTCACCCTTCATGCTTGAGAAATGCGACGGTGAAGATTGACTAAGATCTTTAACAGGACCTGCCGGTCAGAGAGGGCTGCATGCATGAGTCGTGGCTTTGGTACATTTTTAACCCATGTAACATGTTCCACGTGAATCCTTCCAGACAGCTTCAGAAACAGCTTCTGACCGTTGTCAAGGGGGCGGAGATCAGAGAAGAAGAACACAGCTACAGTGCACATAATGAAGATGGCGCGTTTCCTGGACACGGCCTTCAATGACATAGCCCGGTTCCAGATTGGTGTGTGCTGTAGCCAACTCCTATTGTCATTGTCATCCAATGACCGTATGAGTTGGCAAGACCACACAAACAGATCTGGGACCAGGCTATCAATGGCATAGCTGCTCGATAGACACAGCAGAGTCTGGTCAAGGTTCCCACGGTCGACAGGGTGGCGCTCCATTCTTATGAATCTCAGCCAGAACAAGTAACAACCCACCCATCCAGCAGCCCACAAGAAGTAGGAAGGAAGCTCTTGGTTGGACATTGTTGTCCATGGTGTGTGTGTGTGTCCTACTAGCAGAGCGGGGTAATGGGTCAATGCAATGGTTCTAGCTCTTAGACAACCTCAGTTCTAACCAGTGAACACCACCTCACCTGCATTATGACACAACTACCTCCTCTCATGAATTGCCTGAGAGTTCCATCTTCCTTCTGGGGAGGATTTGTTTTGAGGAGCTTAGTTATCCGCCCCCCAGCCGCCCCTATTCATTACTGGGAGTATTATTACTCACACAGAGGTAATTGGCCAACAGGCTATTGCACAAAATAGGCCTGTTGATTATCAGGTATGTCTGATTCAGAGAGAAAGTGCACTGTCCACTATTTCCCAATAAACCTATCTTCATGTATTCAAATAGAGCTGCTTATCTGGCTGTGTAAAGCGCAACATTTAAATAGCCACTGACACTCTCTTAACTGGATGACATCCATGGCTGTGCTCTGGTCTTCAGTCAAAAAGTCCTTCACTCGCTCATAAGTATACTTCATAATAGTCCTTATGCATTATGATGACACATGAAAAGCCATCGAGGCGAGGAGGCATATCCTGAACAATGCGACAATCCATGCTACTCTGATCATCTCTCATCTGACAAATAGAGGGTTATGGTGTGTGTGTGTGTGTGTACGGCACTTGTGCCTGAAGAGAATGCACAACTGCACTCATACTCCTGCCATATCCGTTTTGACCGGTCACTGTTAAACACTCTTATGCAAAAGCCCACTGACAGAATGACAGCATACTGCTTATGACATCCAGTGGATAACTTTGTCCGTGGACACTAGCTCTCCGGGACAACACAGTCACAGATTGTAATTGCACATATAAAATCATAGCACTTCAAGAGTAAATCAATCAATCTGGCCAGGTGATGAAGATGGCACCTGCCTGCACTTTGGCTCTGCACTTCTGATTAAAGGGCATCTGATCTCAGTAGGCTAAATCACAGTACTCATCTGTGTATCTATTTACCGATCAGAAGGCACCTGGATTAAAGATATATGATCCATGAATCCCTGCATTAGAACTAGGCTAGTCAATATCAAATGGCACAGAACAGAAGCCGATCATTATCCCGGTTGATGGGTGCTCGTGTGATATGCCGGTTGAGGGGGAAACGGAACGAATGCCAGACCGGTGACCCCATAATGTAAACATGTGAGGGGGAGGGGACAGAGATTACCTCATCAAGCGCCGCTGTATTATTTATTATTAATTCAGTTTTGATCGAATGGGCAGTGTTTGGGTCAGGCTGTTAGAGACACTCGTCATACATTTGTTGAGAAACCTGTTGAGGAAAATCCAATGATTTAAACCAAGCATATTCCCATGTGGTGTTGTTGTTGTCATACGGATTGGATTAGAGAAGAATTCGCAGTGTGGCAGTAGACTAGGCTGTACTGTGAGGCTTTTTGGACGGAAATCAATCCGGACAAGTCTATGCTATTATGAATTGTTTGTGACTGTGGTGAATGTATAGCTCTGCTTCCTTCCTTTTGACCTGGCTAATAATCAACATTTAGACAAATAATCGACATGTGTTATTACACATTTATAGCGTGGAAATAACCCTTATTAGACTACTCCACACATAGCCTAACAATGATACAGATAAGAAGAAATGAAGCTCGTTTGATCTCAAACAATTTCACATTCACACGCACAACAACCGTGCAAATTACCGGTATGATGATCATTCGATAAAAAGTTTGTCGGGAGATACGTGAGAAAGGCCACCAGAAACTCCTCGAATGCATTGACAGATCGAACAACAAACGTTTCAATGGGCGTGACATTTTTACGAGCTTCAATAAAATAATAGGTAACTTACATGTTGCTTCAGGCAACACATTTCCCACCAAATCGGTGTCGAGGTCTTTGCTTTCCATTTTATTCATTCAATCATGCGCTTTTCGGCTCGTCCTCTCCCGACCGTATGTATACTCATTCCTCAGACAGAAGGGAAACTTGGTTGAGTCACTAGTTGTTCACCAGCGCGCGCAGTCTACCCCCATTTCCAAATGGAAAACGCTGGAAACGCACCGGGTAGGTAGCGCTCTTTCAAAAATAAAACCGGTGCCACACACAGAGCAACAATGTGTTTGGTTGGAAACTATTTTGGCTGCAATGCCATCAACGTTCACAAATTGCTTAGGATCGGAAAGATATTGAGGGAGAGGAGAATGGGGAAATAAGTTAAACCCACACAACAGCTGACGGTATGCTCATTGTACGCACAGTCGGATGCTGGCCTCCGGATCGGACTGTTCCATAGCCAGTAGGGGTGTGAATATGTTATGGAGCACATTTATTTTCAATCTTTATACCGCATTATCTAATTCACAAAGAATAACATATATTTGTATTATTATTTTGTAATTACTTATATTTGAATGTGTACATGTTTAAACGTGTTTAATCAAATACTTCACATATGATACAAATGTATACCCCTTTCATTCCAAATGGACCCATCCGTCTATAAAATAATACAACCTCTGGTCCATTCCAGTGTAAAATAATTCAATTCTTTTCATGTGTTGAATTCCTGACCTCTGCTTCAACGATGCTATCAAATCAAATGTATTTATATAGCCCTTCGTACATCAGCTGATATCTCAAAGTGCTGTACAGAAACCCAGCCTAAAACCCCAAACAGCAAGCAATGCAGGTGTAGAAGCACGGTGGCTAGGAAAAGCTCCCTAGAAAGGCCAAAACCTAGGAAGAAACCTAGAGAGGAACCAGGCTATGAGGGGTGGCCAGTCCTCTTCTGGCTGTGCCGGGTGGAGATTATAACAGAACATGGCCAAGATGTTCAAATGTTCATAAATGACCAGCATGGTCAAATAATAATAATCACAGTAGTTGTCGAGGGTGCAGCAAGTCAGCACCTCAGGAGTAAATGTCAGTTGGCTTTTCATAGCCGATCATTAAGAGTATCTCTACCGCTCCTGCGGTCTCTAGAGAGTTGAAAACAGCAGGTCTGGGACAGGTAGCACATCCGGTGAACCCAAACAACATTGAAAACAAATGTTTTCAAAGGCATTTTTTTGGAGTCACATATGGTAGCCTAATTATTAGTGCATCCATCACCTGGTACACACACACTTCATACTCACACACGCACAGCTAACGCTGCTGTCCCCCATGTCATATAGAGAGACATTGAACCACTGGTCACTTCCCGTTTCACACTGAGTATTTATAAATTGTATTCGCGACATAGCTCATTCTAATATTTATACCACTGTACTTTGTATTCAGTTACATTGTTTATGCACACCACATATATATTAATGTAATGGATTATTGACATAGCTCACTCTAATATAGCCCAGGAGGAGTATTTCTGTCTGTAATAAACTAATTCCAAATGGCTGCGTCTGGCTCCCCAGTGGCTGGGATTGTCTCCCAAGTGGCTGGGCCCATGGCTGCGCCCCTGCCCAGTCATGTGAAATCCATAGATTAGGACCTAATGAATTTATTTCATTGGACTGATTTCCTTCTATGAACTGTAACTCAGTAAAATCTTTACAATTGTTGCATGTTGCGTTTATATTTTTGTTCAGTATATTTTGGCACACTTATTGTCCTGCTATTGACCACGAAAAAAGTATAACCTAAAGTATAATTCACTCTCCCCAAGTGTTTAAATTTTATTATCTCTCGCCAGGGGTGCAACTTTGGTTTCAGAAGTGGGGGGAGACATAATTATTATATTTTTTTATCCAGTCGGATAAACACTCCAAACAGACTACCCGACCACTCTGAGGCGTCCGCATGGGCCTAAAGCACACCATTGCCTCGTTTTCTATCATATTCCAATTAAAAAAGTTGGGGAAATGCAATTTCACAATGTCGCCCCGTCCCCAGTGAAAGTTGTGCCCCTGTCTCTTGCAGAAATGAAAATGAGACTGCTGTCTAAACTCAGTTGTTACTTTATTTTATGTTGGCATGGCCAAAAGTCAGGCCAGGGTTTTACCCTATGATTAATGCCTTGGTCTTAGTCTGCACAATTTCAACATAACATCAAGACACCACAGTGACCACACTCTCTGGGACTACACGTTTGTAGAAGTTTGTGAAAGGCCCCACCAGTTCAGGGCCATCATCGATGGTAACTAACCATATACAATGCAATATTGTACCATGTGAGAATGATATTCTCTGAACACATGTACTGTTCAAAACTCTCATGTGTGCATCTCAGGTAGGCCTAGACTGACCCTAGTCCCTAGGAATTAGGTTGCCAACATGCACAACCTTTCACACCTAAATCTCTTGACCTTTGACTCAGGAGTGGGATGTACACTTTAATTAGGATTCTCATCACAGTGTGTAAAAGATGCTGATTCAGTCGACCATTCCAGTCTGAGGGATTAGAAATTAGCTGAGGATTTGGACTGTGAGGGTGCATGCAGTGATAACAAGAGAAGAGGGTGCACAACAGCACAATTATTGGCACATGGTTTGGCATATCAAACACAATAATTGGCATGAAACATGTTTCTCCTTTATAGTAAAATAAATGAAAATTTCAGCAAATTATATGATAAAGTTATCCTGCATACATTGTTACGATATATATAAACTCAGCAAAAAAAGAAATGTCCCTTTTTCAGGACCCTGTCTTTCAAAGATAATTCGTAGAAATCCAAATAACTTCACAGATCTTCATTGTAAAAGGTCTTAACACTGTTTCCCATACTTGTTCAATTAACCATAAACAATTAATGAACATGCACCTGTGGAATGGTCGTTAAGACACTAACAGCTTACAGACGGTAGGCAATTAAGGTCACAGTTATGAAAACTTAGGACACTAAAGAGGCCTTTCTACTGACTCTGAAAAACATCAAACGAAAGATACCCAGGGTCCCTGCTCATCTGCGTGAATGTGCCTTAGGCATGCTGTAAGGAGGCATGAGGACTGCAGATGTGGCCAGGGCAATAAATTGCAATGTCCG
Organism: Salvelinus namaycush; assembly: GCF_016432855.1. Classification (NCBI taxonomy): domain Eukaryota; kingdom Metazoa; phylum Chordata; class Actinopteri; order Salmoniformes; family Salmonidae; genus Salvelinus; species Salvelinus namaycush. Next base: position 44,760,544 of record NC_052311.1, read on the forward strand.
TACTGTGAGACGCCTAAGACAGCGATACAGGGAGACAGGACGGACAGGTGATCGTCCTCGCAGTGGCAGACCACGTGTAACAACACCTGCACAGGAACGGTACATCCGAACATCACACCTGCGGAACAGGTACAGGATGGCAACAACAACTGCCCGAGTTACACCAGGAACGCGCAATCCCTCCATCAGTGCTCAGACTGTCCGCAATAGGCTGAGAGAGGCTGGACAGAGGGCTTGTAGGCCTGTTGTAAGGCAGGTCCTCACCAGACATCACCGGCAACAACATCGCCTATGGGCACAAACCCACCGTCGCTGGACCAGACAGGACTAGCAAAAAGTGCTCTTCACTGACAAGTCGCAGTTTTGTCTCACCAGGGGCGATGGTCGGATTTGCGTTTGTTGTCAAAGGAATGAGCGTTACACCGAGGACTGTACTCTGGACCGGGATCGATTTGGAGGTGGAGGGTCCGTCATGGTCTGGGGCGGTGTGTAACAGCATCATCAGACTGAGCTTGTTGTCATTGCAGGCAATCTCAACGCTGTGTGTTACAGGGAAGACATCCTCCTCCCTCATGTGGTACCCTTCCTGCAGGCTCATCCTGACATGACACTCCAGCATGACAATGCCACCTGCTATACTGCTCGTTCTGTGCGTGATTTCCTACAAGACAGGAATTTCAGTGTTCTGCCATGGCCAGTGAAGAGCCCGGATCTCAATCCCATTGAGCACGTCTGGGACCTGTTGGATCGGGAGGGTGAGGGCTAGGACCATTCCCCCCAGAAATGTCTGGGAACTTGCAGGTGCCTTGGTGGAATGATGGGGTAACATCTCACAGCAAGAACGGGGCAAATCTGGTGCATGAGGAGGAGATGCACTGCACTACTTAATGCAGCTGGTGGCCACACCAGATACTGACTGTTACTTTTGATTTTGACCCCCCCCCCCTTTGTTCAGGGACACATTATTCCATTTCTGTTAGTCACATGTCTGTGGAACTTGTTCAGTTTATGTCTCAGTTGTTGAATCTTGTTATGTTCATACAAATATTTACACATGTTAAGTTTGCTGAAAATAAACGCAGTTGACAGTGAAAGGAAATGTATTTTCTTTGTAGAGAGAAAACTCTATTCAGTGTTCTTGTGTGTGAATCTGACCTTTTGTTTTGCTGTGATGGATCTGATTTATATCAGGACTTGTTAAACAAGCCATGTTCCACCCAAGATAAGAGTTTTTACTGCAGTGTTTATGCTTACAAAAACACCATGCCAATCTGTGCCAAAACAATGTTGGAAAAGTATAACAAAATGATTCTTCTTCACAATTCTTTAATATGATCTAATACAGTATTCCAATAATATTTGTTACGCAGTCTAATGGGCCTCATAAGGTAATTAAGCAAACGGCGACTGCATGCCAAATAGAAGCAGAGTAGAAATCCATGTTTTGATTTCTTGATTTCATTAGTTCATCATGCACTGAAAATTATACGAAGTGTACAAGCTTCTCCATAATGGATCTCTCCACTCATTCCAACTGAAGCACGCTATCCCCCACCTGTGGATCTCAAGGAGCATCTGCCAAGGAGGGGGCTGCGATGGGGGGTAATCGGCAGGCTTGAGAGGGGACACCCCCCCAAAAAAAGACCCAGTGGGGCTCCTTTGTGCAGCTGTTCAGCCATTTTAGCACAAACCCCCAAGTGCCACCTATCACTACAACTGAAAAGGAGAGAGTTAGAGAGGGGGGGTATGTGTGTGTGCTGGGGAGCAGGGGGCTTGTGTGTGTCTGTGCACATGCTTGATTGTTTAGTTTGCATATCTGACACTTAATCTTTTGAAGAGGGAATTTCAAATGAAAACGGAGGAGACAGAGATATTCAGTTGGACTTGGCTTGGGATGAATCCAGAAACCTATTCAACAATCTTGCATTCATTTTATGATTTGGTCCCAGTACTATACCCAAGAGCCTTTTTACAAAGATAGGAGATGAATAGGAGCAAATGAAGCACTTTCTATTGCCTGTGGAGGTCTTTACCACACATACGAAATGAAGATAAAATGAAGACTGATGTGGGAAAAAACTTCTAATAGGATCGAGGGAAGAGCATGACATTTAATTTTCAGGAGATGAAGAGTAAATTAAGAATGAATATCCTTCTGCCTTGCAGTCAGGCATAGATTCCTGTATAGTGGAGAGCAATAAGCTTATAAACATGTCAGATTACTATTAAAAATGGGGGAAATACTTTACATTTGGTGTTATCAATTTGATATAACATAAGAGCTCATGTTACATAGACTGGGTTGGACATGCTCATAGCTCAATGTTGCATAGTGCAATAACCTAACAACTGTGTTGGCAAAACAGGTTAACTTCGTATGTTCTCTTTCTGAATACTAGAATGTGCTACTGTGAGTGCTGCAAAGCTGGAGTCCTAGAACATTGTACAGTTAGACCTTTCAGCATGACTTCCCTGCATGCAGTATTTGGCACATTTAGATGTGGAGGTTTAGTGCAACAGTTTAAAAGGATAATTCACTACCTCTTTCGAGCTCCTTGCTTTGGCTTTGTCATTGTAATCACAATGTTTCTGCCAATCTAGCAATGTTGCTGTACTCGCACAGAACAGTGAAGAGCAACTTGCCATGGGTCATTTAATGAGGAACACTGCTTTTCTCAATTAGCCCTCTCCGTGATAAACTACTCTACATACTTTGCCTGTGTTGTAACTACCCATGGTGGAGCAGGGATAAAATGGCATGTGAATAATTTGATCAACAATACAAACGCATTCTTTTCTTATTTCATCCTGTTTATTCAACTTGAGAAACCCTTTTAACATCCTTGAATGTTTCACATGGACTGTAGCTGAACAAATGCTAAATGCTAATCCTAACCCTAACCCTAACTTTTATTTTGTCACATGCTTTGTAAACAACAGGTGTAGACTAACAGTGAAATGGTTACTAACGGCCCTTCCCAACAATGCAGAGAGAAAAAAGAGAAATAGTAGAAGAAAAAATAGATTTTTTTAAAGAAAGGAGAAGATTAAAGGATCAGTGTAGAGTTTAGCACACAGAACAACGTTGTGTTTATGCCATTTCAAATGTGTCCATTTTTGCAGAGGAAACAAAGGAAATCCGGTCCCAGATCAGTTTGTGCTGTATAACCAACTCATATGGTTGTTATCAAGGCTATACAGCACAAACAGATCTGAGACCAGGCTAAAGTGAACTCATTGGTTTGATCACACATTTGTCATGTTCTGACCTTAGTTCCTTTGTTATGTCTTTATTTTAGTTTGGTCAGGGCGTGAGTTGGGGTGGGCATTCTATGTTTTTCTATGTTTTGTTCTATTTCTATGTGTTTGGCCTAGTATGGTTCTCAATCAGTGGCAGGTGTCAGTAGAAGGCTTCTGTCTATTTGAGCTTGTCAGTCTGTGTTGGTGATCCTGTCGAATGCGGCTTTTAAGAAATGTATTGTGTAGTGGAGCTGCATAAGTGTTGCTCTCCACTTTCTGGAGGATCAAGTTTTAAAGTCAGTGGAATTAGAGTATGATAGCTAAAGAGATGGAGAAAACACCTGTCTCCGGATTACATCTTCAAACTAAGGGCAACCGTGATATGGCATTCCTGACAGGGAGACACGTCCATCATGCATGATGATGTATACAAGTAAGATAGTCTAGCGTTAGCTAGCTACCTTTTTAGATATTACACATTTCTAATTTTGACAAAGTGGTTTCAATTCAAGCTAAAGTGTACTGTTAGCTAGCTACCTAACGTTAGCTGGCTGGCTCCCTAGCTGATGTTATTATTCGTTTCCCAGAGCTGTTTGCTTTTCTAGTTAGAGCCTGATGTTTGCTAGCTAACATTGAACCTGGTTGATTAGCTCCCAGCACTGTGGCATTGTTGGCACTTCATTGTTGTTCATTGTTGTTTAACTAGCTAACGTTAGTTGGCTGACCCGTTAGCTAACATTACGTGATATTTAGGCTGGGAGGCCAGTAAGAATAACAAAGTAGTCATGACATTACTTTAGTTTCGCACTCAATCAAACATACTGACAAGCTTTGTCATTCACCCATTGAATATGACAGGTGTCAGTAAACGTCTGCAAAAAAGCGTAATGAAATTGTTGCCAGCGGAGCTGGTTAGGCTGTTTTACAAAAAGGTCTGCAAAGTATTTGTCTGATTATTTACACTAAAATATTACTGTTCTGGATCAGTCACTCAATAAACTTGTACTGCTTTGTACATGAGCTATGTAGATGAGGTGTTAATGTATTGGGGGTCTGTCCTTAATGCCTACAGTTGGACACTCATTCTCACCGCTGTACCATAGCAATATAGTCCTCATTGAAAGGCCACTACACAACACAATGTTAGGTAAATGTTTTGAGGTCCTAGCCTCCAAGGAATATGACAAACTAAAACAACAAGGATGAAGGGACTGTCATTATGGTCATCTTTATTGTGATTTGTAAAGTGTGACTAAGAAAAACAGCTAAACCAAGTGTGTAGCTCACAACATGATATATATAAAACAGTCATCAACCAGAGGAAGAGAACACATGTGTGCACATATTTTCCAAACCACATTCCAACATTTACTGTAGGGTGCCACGCGTGACAGTAGCAGCATCCTGGAAAGACACTTTGACCGTTGTGGAGCACGTCTATAGCAACTCTGGTTGCTCTGTATGCCGACATGTTTCTTGGGTCCAGGAAGCTGGTGTCCCCTTTGTACCAGTTGTCTCCAATCTCCTGTCCCCAGTGGGTGTGGAGTGGTCAACAAGCGTGGGGGCGAATGAACCGTGTTGATGACTGTGTTGCCAGTGTCTACAGTGCAAAGGTAATTGTGGAGTGCCACGCAGGACTTCACAATGGTCTCAGCTTTCTCCGGGGCAACCTCAAGGGCTCGTTCCAGGATCCTCCATCTTGCAGCAAGGATCCCAAAGCAGTTCCTTGAAATTGAGAGTGGTGGTAGTTGTAGATATTCTTGGCGTAATAACCGTGTGGCCTATGCTTTGGACATAGGCCTTTATCCTCTTACTGGGATGCCAGATCACTTTTATGTGAGGTATATAATTACAACATCTATAATGATATCATTTTCACATCATACTGTATGTATAGTCACATGTATTTAGCATATCTTACCTGGATATGGTCGCATTAGGTTTACCATCAGAGGGAATGCTTCGTCTCCCACGAAGACATATGGGCTCAGTGTTTGGGTCCATCGGCAAACACTCTGGCCTTGATAGTGGCAGCTGGCCGAACTTGCTCCAGACTATGCGGCAACGTCGATCATGGTGAAGCCCATTTTGCCAAGGAGGGATCAGCAACAAAATCCTCCTTCAGGACATGCCAGATGGCACGGCACACTTCCGTGACGATGACACAAACTGTTGAGATTCCTAGCTTATAACTCACAGCAATACTTTGCTGTTTGCTGCCAATCGCCAAAAGCTGAAGGGTCACAGACAGCCTGCATCAATTACGGGCAAGCTGTGAGTTCTCTCGCATACACGATGTGAGGGGCAAGCCGCTGAAGCAAGCCATCAGATCTGGCAACAGACAGCCGAAAGTATTGAAAATGTCTTTCCTCGGTAATGCTTTGAATAGGTTGGACAAGAGACGTGTATTCTCCATCGTCCCCTCTTGTAGGGTTCAGTTTTGCAATTGCAATTCATAGAGAGACATGTTTGCTTCTGTAGCTAGCTAGCTTTCGTAAACAGACATATGACACCGGGTCCCGAAGTTCAAATGTTGCTGCTAGCTAGAGTCAAAAAGAGTGCTCCGGCCCCTCTTGCTTGGTAAGCTACACTGGCTTACCCCAAGCCCCCTAGTGGATATATACTACACAAGGCAGACTTCTTCTCTGGGTGTAACGCAACGAAAAGAGTCTATGCACATAAACCATGTAGCCTGCCTTTAGAGTTCATTGCATTGCACACACTTCACTGCACACAGGAAGCGGGGTCCCACCCTCCCCTCTCTCATCCCTCGCTTATTCACTCACTGCTCAAGAAAGGGCTTGATTTGAGAGTCGCAGCTGCACTCTCTTCACCCAACCACTCAAAGAGAGAGGGAGAGGCCCTCAAACTCAGACACATTCATAATCACTAATAGGAACAAGTGCACAAGCAAGCAGGACAGTAAGCAAGCCGAAACACACACATGCAATCACACGTCGCTCATTAAATTGCTACTGATTGCTTTGAGTGGCGCAGGCCTGAGGCCCAGCAGTTAATTATGGAAATTGGGGAATAGGGGGGTAAATAAATGGCACTGAGATTTTCAAACTATCACTGAGGAAACAAATGAACAACAAACAAACAATAGAAAGACAATAGAAAGAACGATAGAAAAGCAGAGGAAATACAGATGATACATGGTGATAGCAGACAGACAGATCACAGATCTTGCCATAAAATTATGGAGAGCCTTTGCAGGGAGACTGAAAAGCGACTGATACCACAAAGAATGAAAGAAAGCCACACAAGATAACTAACTTATCTAGGGACAGATAACACTCAAAACTCGCCTGATCTGATTATTTCTTTGTACAGGTCCCTTTTGAGCATTATACTCTTTGAACATATTGGCTATGGTTGTCCCTAATGGGTAAAGATATAGGCCACAAGCAAGGTTGGTTAGGTTACTTTCTAAATGTAATCTGTTACAGTTACTAGTTACCTGTCCAAAATTGTAATCAGTTATGGAACTTTTGGATTACGCAAACTTAACTTAATTTTTCTTTCAGTTACTTTTGGATTACCTAGAAGACAGGGTTCCAACAAACGCATTTGGTGTGTCGTCATAGTCGTCTCTGACTTGTGGTCAGACTCAGGTGAAACAAACTTAAACTTGCACCTTTTTTCAATGCTGAATTGAATGTCATTGAGGAAAGAGAAAGGTGTCAATGTATTTTTTCACAAACATCCTTTCTGAATTTAAAAGTAATCTAAAAAGTAATTATCTAGTTTTTCAAAAGTATCCCTGGCCAGAAGATAGTTTAAATGCTGTCATTTTGTAAAAAAAAAAATCAGATAGCTGTGTGTGTCTGTGTGCGTGCGCGCAAGTGAGTGAGAGAGCACTCGTTTTAGAGGGCGCAGTGCAGTGGCCACAGACTTGTTCTGGTCTCTATTCCACGGAGTCTAGTGTCCACCGCCACAATGAGTTTGGACTCTGGAGGTCAGCTGCTGTGAATGGCCGAGGTCATCCGTGGCCCCTTAATGAAATAACAATAGCAGGAATGTCCAGAATGTCCCAGGAGAACGTACGCAGAGCCAGCTCGTATAGTCTACTGAACATGCTATCTCTGACTGTTGCCAATGCTTTCTGTGATACGTGGGTAGAGTAGCATCAAGGAAGCTTGGTCAAGACAGTAGTTAGCTGTCAGCCTATATGCTGGATTTCATGGTGTCTGAATTTATTTTCATGCTAACCTGAAAAGCACAAATTGCACAATTATTGCTATACAAAACTATTGGTCAGAAATAAGTGTTTCGTTCATGTTTTTTATTATGTGTTATATCCTATAATACAACTGTAACGGCTTTCTTCCTGGGATGAAAGAGAGGACCAAAATGCAGCGCAGTTAGTGTTCAACATGTTTAATATAACGAATAAACGATGAACATTAACAAAATAACAAACGTGAAAGCCGAGACAGTCCTATCTGGTGCAGAACACAGAGACAGGAAACAACCACCCACAATCCCCAACACAAAACAAGCCACCTATATATGATTCTCAATCAGGGACAACGATTGACAGCTGTCTCTGATTGAGAACCATATCAGGCTGAACACAGAAACAGACGAACTAGACACACAACATAGAATTCCCACCCAGCTCACGTCCTGACCAACACTAAACAAGCAAAACACATAAGAACTCTGGTCAGGACGTTACAACAACCCTGAAATTACTTTCTAGCAACAGACACTGGTGTTTGTACAATGCCTTCGAAAATGATAAGCATAATTACACAATAGCAGCACATTGAGCATGTTAAGACCTGACAGATACGTGCGAGGTGAGCCATCCAAACACATGAGTTTGCTTTTAAATGACAGGTCTGGACGTGCAAAAGACCCATTTTGCCCTGATATTGTTCTGGCTGCCCACCTCTGGAAGTGTTCCGGAACAATCAAGTGCAACGTGTCTCTAGTAATGTTAACTATTTATGTTGTGAGAGGATAGCCTAAATATCCTGTAATTAACATTTTATACTATGTGTAGGAGGCAGGGGTGGGCAACTCCAGTCATCGAGGGCCTGATTGGTGTCACACTTTTTTTCCATCCCTAGCAAACACAGCTGATTAATCAAATTACAATTGCAGATCATGATTAGGTGATTATTGGAGTCAGGTGTGTTAGCTGGAGCTGGGGCAAAACTGTGACACCAATCCAGCCCTAGAGGACTGGAATTGCCCACCCCTGGTATACAGGGAGTACAGGAGGGGACTGGGAACTCACCCTTGTGGGGCCCCCGTGTTGAGGATCAGTGTGGAGGAGGTAGTGTTCTCTCCCTTCACGACCTGGGGGCTGCCCGTCAGGAAGTCCAGGACCCAGTTGCATAGGGAGGAGTTCAGACCCAGGGCCATGAGCGCGGGGATGATAGTGGACATCTTTTTTTTATTTTTTATTGAATATTCTAAACATACAATATACTTGCAGTGAAGCCGCTCAATAACTACATCATACCAGTCATCCAACAGATTCCCATTCAGAGCGACACACAGAAGCATCCAGGGTCAATGCCCTGCTCAAGGCCAAAAACGTGAACCCGAACCCTCCAAGATCCCCCCACAGTTCCCCAATAGCTGTCCCTCAACCATTCGAGACCCCTCCCACAGTCACCCCCTCCAGGAAGAAAAAATTCATAAAAAATACAATTAATTCCATTCCGCACCCCGAAGAACCCCCCAATGCACCAACAACCAAGAGAATGAACTAAAGAGAATAAAGGAAACGACAGAAGAAAACAGCAAACAACAATGCAAAAAAAAATAAAAAATAATAATAATACATTTCAAACAAAGGACATCAAGGACAACTAAAATCCTAACAGCAATGCCAACTGTATATGTTTGTATGCATGTCTGGCACTATTACATGTATGTGTGTGTTCTTTTATGTGTTTATTTGAATGAGAGTGTGTGTGTATATGCATGTGTACAAACACCTGCACGGCATCAGCCTCAGGCAAACCGGCATTAGTTGTAAAAACACTGCCACTTAGTGTCATTCAAATGTACTTTTTATTATGTTTTCTTTTGACTTATTTTTTTTGTTGACTTTTATCTTTTACCATCATTCTATCTCTGACACAGCAACTCCACTCCCACTTGTCTCCAATTCCACATACCAACCCTCAGCTTCCCTCAGCCCATCCCATCTATCTCTGCTGGCCACCCACTTCGGGTTTCTACGCAACACATATCTTTCAACTATGCTGTGATGTTTAATGTACAATTTCAATCTATCTAATCGAATAGAATCCAGATTGCGAGTTGAAGATAAATACTTTACTAAGAGTATTAGTAATTGACTGACCCGGTCTCTCCAGATCTCCTAACAGTACTATTTCTAGGGTCAATTTTATATCAATGCTATGCATTTTCAGCCATTCCTGAACCTGAGACCAGAAACAGGCTACCTGAGGGCAATACCAAAATAAATGGTCTATTGATTCTGTATCCTCACAACAAAATCTGCAGAGCTTCGATGATTTCATGCCCCAAATATTCAACATTTTGTTGGTGGCAAAAATTCTATATAATAATTTTAGCTGAAAAGCACGAAGTCTTGAATCTTGAGTTGTTTTATACACTGCTCAAAAAAATAAAGGGAACACTTAAACAACACAATATAACTCCAAGTCAATCACACTTCTGTGAAATCAAACTGTCCACTTAGGAAGCAACACTGATTGACAATACATTTCACATGCTGTTGTGCAAATGGAACAGACAAAAGGTGGAAATTATAGGCAATTAGCAAGACACCCCCAATAAAGGAGTGATTCTGCAGGTGGTGACCACAGACCACTTCTCAGTTCCTATGCTTCCTGGCTGATGTTTTGGTCACTTTTGAATGCTGGCGGTGCTCTCACTCTAGTGGTAGCATGAGACGGAGTCTACAACCCACACAAGTGGCTCAGGTAGTGCAGCTCATCCAGGATGGCACATCAATGCGAGCTGTGGCAAGAAGGTTTGCTGTGTCTGTCAGCGTAGTGTCCAGAGCATGGAGGCGCTACCAGGAGACAGGCCAGTACATCAGGAGACGTGGAGGAGGCCGTTGGAGGGAAACAACCCAGCAGCAGGACCGCTACCTCCGCCTTTGTGCAAGGAGGAGCACTGCCAGAGCCCTGAAAAATGACCTCCAGCAGGCCACAAATGTGCATGTGTCAGCATATGGTCTCACAAGGGGTCTAAGGACCTCATCTCGGTACCTAATGGCAGTCAGGCTACCTCTGGTGAGCACATGGAGGGCTGTGCGGCAGTTTGAATTCACATAAGTGTGATTGACTTGGAGTTACATTGTGTTGTTTAAGTGTTCCCTTTATTTTTTTTGAGCAGTGTATATCAACTCATCAACTCCATACCATGGAATCGGTACATCAAAAATCTCTTCCCAACTATTTTGCAATCTGTATGGCACAGTTGTCAACATCCTGGTCCTCAAATGAAACTAGTATACTTTCCTATTTATGCAATTTTTATTCCTCCACCAGTTTTGATCCTTTATAATGGGCAGACAGACCAGTTCCCTACCTCCTCCCGCTGCCACCCGCCTCCTCCATTTTTGGGGCAATGCTGTAATCAATTGGTTGTACTCTTGGATTGAGCAGACCTTTCCGCACAATTCTGATAACTCCATGAAGGACATAACTCTACCATTCCAATTTACAATATCATTTAAGAACAAAATGCATTTTTCAAACATCTTTCCCATAAATACAGGTATTTTATCAACAAGCACATTTGAGTTCAGCCATAATATTTGTTGTAATATAGTGGACATCTTGAAGCAAGTGGGGATAATGGCCTGAGTTGAAGACTGATTGAAAATGTCTGAAAACTTGATGATAGCTGGTCTGCGGCTATGTTGCTGTCTGGGCCGGCAAGGGTTAACACATTTGCTATCAGTTATTTGTAATCTAACTATTTAGTTATAGAAACGTGATACCATCAATGCAAGCTGTAAAATGACTCCCGATTTAGAACACAGCAACCTTAGTAATATGCAGTGCCTTCAGAAATGTATTCACACCCCTTGACTTTTTCCACATTTTGTTGTATTACAGCCTGAATTAAAAGGGTTTAAATTACAATTTTGTGTCACTGGCCTACACACAATAACCCCCAATGTCAAAATAGTAAAAAATAAATAAAAATGTGCTTAACAAGTCACATAATAAGTTGCATGGACTTAATAATAGTGTTTACCATGATTTTTAAATAACTACCTCATCTCTGTACCCCACACATACAATTATCTGTAAGGTCCCTCAGTCGAGCAGTGAATTTCAAACACAGATTCAACCACAAAACAGGGAGGATTTCCAATTCCTCACAAAGAAGGGCACCTATTGGTAGATGGGTAAACATAAAAACAAGCTTACATTGAATATCCCTTTGAGCAGAGTGAAGTTATTAATTACACTTTGGATGGTGTATCAATACACCCAGTCACTACAAAAACACAGGTGTCCTTCCTAACTCAGTTGCCAGAGAGGAAGAAAACCACTCTGGATTTTACCATGAGGCCAATGGTGGCATTAAAACAGTTGCAGAGTTTAATGGCTGTGATAGAAGAAAACTGAGGATGGATCGACAGCATTGTAGTTACTCCACAATATTAACCTGGAAAGAAGGAAGCCAGTACAGAATAAAGATATTTCAAAACATGCATCCTGTTTGTAATAAGGCACTAAAGTAAAACTGCAAAAAATGTGGCAAAGAAATGAACTTCATGACCTGAATACTAAGCGTTATGTTTTGGCCAAATCCAACACAAAACATCACCAAGTAAATCAAATCAAATCAAATTTTATTTGTCACATACACATGGTTAGCAGATGTTAATGCGAGTGTAGCGAAATGCTTGTGCTTCTAGTTCCGACAATGCAGTAATAACCAACAAGTAATCTAACCTAACAATTCCACAACTACTACCTTATACACACACGTGTAAAGGGATAAAGAATATGTACATAAAGATATATGAATGAGTGATGGTACAGAACGGCATAGGCAAGATGCAGTAGATGGTATAGTGTACAGTCTATACATATGAGATGAGTAATGTAGGGTATGTAAACATAAAGTGGCATAGTTTAAAGTGGCTAGTGATACATGTATTACATAAAGATGGCAAGATGCAGTAGATGATATACAGTACAGTATATACATATACATATGAAATGAGTAATGTAGGGTATGTAAACATTATATTAAGTGGCATTGTTTAAAGTGGCTAGTGATACATTGTTACATCATTTCCATCAATTCCCATTATTAAAGTGGCTGGAGTTGAGTCAGTATGTTGGCAGCGGCCACTAAATGTTAGTGGTGGCTGTTTAACAGTCTGATGGCCTTGAGATAGAAGCTGTTTTTCAGTCTCTCAGTCCCTGCTTTGATGCACCTGTACTGACCTCGCCTTCTGGATGATAGCGGGGTGAACAGGCAGTGGCTCGGGTGGTTGTTGTCCTTGATGATCTTTATGGCCTTCCTGTGGCATCGGGTGGTGTAGGTGTCCTGGAGGGCAGGTAGTTTGCCCCCGGTGATGCGTTGTGCAGACCTCACTACCCTCTGGAGAGCATTACGGTTGTGGGCGGAGCAGTTGCCGTACCAGGCGGTGATACAGCCCGACAGGATGCTCTCGATTGTGCATCTGTAGAAGTTTGTGAGTGCTTTTGGTGACAAGCCGAATTTCTTCAGCCTCCTGAGGTTGAAGAGGCGCTGCTGCGCCTTCTTCACAACGCTGTCTGTGTGGGTGGACCAATTCAGTTTGTCCGTGATGTGTACACAGAGGAACTTAAAACTTTCCACCTTCTCCACTACTGTCCCGTCGATGTGGATAGGGGGGTGTGGAAAGGGGGGTGCTCCCTCTGCTGTTTCCTGAAGTCCACAATCATCTCCTTTGTTTTGTTGACGTTGAGTGTGAGGTTATTTTCCTGACACCACACTCCGAGGGCCCTCACCTCCTCCCTGTAGGCCGTCTCGTCGTTGTTGGTAATCAAGCCTACCACTGTAGTGTCGTCCGCAAACTTGATGATTGAGTTGGAGGCGTGCATGGCCACGCAGTCGTGGGTGAACAGGGAGTACAGGAGAGGGCTCAGAACGCACCCTTGTGGGGCCCCAGTGTTGAGGATCAGCGGGGTGGAGATGTTGTTACCTACCCTCACCACCTGGGGGCGGCCCGTCAGGGAGTCCAGGACCCAGTTGCACAGGGCGGGGTCGAGACCCAGGGTCTCGAGCTTGATGACGAGTTTGGAGGGTACTATGGTGTTAAATGCTGAGCTGTAGTCGATGAACAGCATTCTCACATAGGTATTCCTCTTGTCCAGATGGGTTAGGGCAGTGTGCAGTGTGGTTGCGATTGCGTCGTCTGTGGACCTATTGGGTCGGTAAGCAAATTGGAGTGGGTCTAGGGTGTCAGGTAGGGTGGAGGTGATATGGTCCTTGACTAGTCTCTCAAAGCACTTCATGATCACGGAAGTGAGTGCTACGGGGCGGTAGTCGTTTAGCTCAGTTACCTTAGCTTTCTTGGGAACAGGAACAATGGTGGCCCTCTTGAAGCATGTGGGAACAGCAGACTGGGATAAGGATTGATTGAATATGTCCTTAAACACACCAGCCAGCTGGTCTGCGCATGCTCTGAGGACGCGGCTGGGAATGCCGTCTGGGCCTGCAGCCTTGCGAGGGTTAACACGTTTAAATGTTTTACTCACCTCGGCTGCAGTGAAGGAGAGCCCGCAGGTTTTGGTAGCGGGCCATGTCAGTGGCAATGTATTGTCCTCAAAGCGAGCAAAAAAGTTATTTAGTCTGTCTGGGAGCAAGACATCCTGGTCCGCGACGGGGCTGGTTTTCTTTTTGTAATCCGTGATTGACTGTAGACCCTGCCACATACCTCTTGTGTCTGAGCTGTTGAATTGCGACTCTACTTTGTCTCTATACTGGGACTTAGCTTGTTTGATTGCCTTGCGGAGGTAATAGCTATACTGTTTGTATTCGGTCATGTTTCCGGTCACCTTGCCCTGGTTAAAAGCAGTTGTTCGCGCTTTCAGTTTCACGCGAATGCTGCCATCAATCCACGGTTTCTGGTTTGGGAATGTTTTAATCGTTGCTGTGGGTACGACATCGTCAATGCACTTTCTAATGAACTCGCTCACCGAATCAGCGTATTCGTCAATGTTGTTGTTGGACGCAATGCGGAACATATCCCAATCCACGTGAATGAAGCAGTCTTGAAGCGTGGAATCAGATTGGTCGGACCAGCGTTGAACAGAACTGAGCGCGGGAGCTTGCAGTTTTAGTTTCTGTTTGTAGGCTGGAAGCAACAAAATGGAGTCGTGGTCAGCTTTTCCGAAAGGAGGGCGGGGGAGGGGCTTATATGCGTCGCAGAAGTTAGTATAACAATGATCCAAGGTTTTACCAGCCCTGGTAGCACAATCGATATGCTGATAAAATTTAGGGAGTTTTGTTTTCAGATTAGCCTTGTTAAAATCCCCAGCTACGATGAATGCAGCCTCAGGGTGTGTGGTTTCCAGTTTACAAAGAGTCAGATAAAGTTCGTTCCGGGCCATCGATGTGTCTGCTTGGGGGGGAATATATACGGCTGTGATTATAATCGAAGAGAATTCCCTTGGTAGATAATGCGGTCGACATTTGATTGTGAGGAATTCTAAATCAGGTGAACAGAATGACTTGAGTTCCTGTATGTTGTTATGATCACACCACGTCTCGTTAATCATAAGGCATACACCCCCGCCCCTCTTCTTACCAGAAAGATGTTTGTTTCTGTCGGCGCGATGCGTGAAGAAACCAGCTGGCTGCACCGACTCCATTAGCGTCTCTCGAGTGAGCCATGTTTCCGTGAAGAAAAGAACGTTACAATCCCTGATGTCTCTTTGGAATGTTACCCTTGCTCGGATTTCATCAACCTTATTGTCAAGAGACTGGACATTGGCGAGTAGTATGCTAGGGAGTGGAGCGCGATGTGCCCGTCTCCGAAGCCTGACCAGGAGACCGCTTCGTTTGCCCCTTTTACGGCGTCGTTGTTTAGGGTCGCCGGCTGGGATCAGATCCATTGTATTGGGTGGAAGGCAAAACACAGGATCCGCTTCGGGAGAGTCATATTCCTGGTTGTAACGATGGTGAGTTGACGTTGCTCTTATATTCAGTAGTTCCTCCCGATTGTATGTAATGAAACCTAAGATTACCTGGGGTACCAATGTAAGGAATAACACATAAAAAAACAAAATACTGCATAGTTTCCTAGGAACGCGAAGCGAGGCGGCCATCTCGTTCGGCGCCGGAAGTCATTCATATTTTCATGCGTGGTGGTAGTTGCATCATGTCATGGGTATGCTTGTCATCGGCAAGGACTATGGAGTTTTTTAGGATAAAAAGAAACAGAATACAGCTTAGCAAACTGCTAAAGGAAAACCTGGTTGCCCAGCTGCGGCTGTCAAGCTACCAACCCAATTTGCTGGGTTTGTGTCACAACCCAACACACTGGGTTGATTTAACCCAGTAATATAGTCTAATTTACCCAGCAGTTGGGTCAAGCCCTCAACCCAAGGCACTGGGTTGAATTAACCCAATTCTGTGTTTGTCCGATATTGACCCAGCGCTGGGTTGTCGAAATTACCCAAATTGTCTTATTTTTAACCAAGCATTTTTTAAGAGTAACAATAAAAATATATATATATATAATATGAATTGCCATATTAGGCATAACTAAATTTGTACCTTTTAAGACGCCAAAATATACATATTTTTCAGTAGTTGTTTTCAGTATCCTAATTTTGTTTTGATTGTTTCAGTGCATGCATTCAACAAGCTTTGGATGAAGGACTTGGCCTTCATCTCTCCTCTACTCTCCGAAGTTCACTCAAAAAGACAATAGTTCTGAAATGGGTTTGATTCTTGTTGTTTTAGTTATTAATATTTTGTTGATTCTCTTTTAAACTTCCATTGGTTAATCTATTGCTCAGTTATCATTTGGCTCATGTAAATAATTCTGTAGTTGTTTCTTTAAACATCCTAAGGTCAACATCCCCATAGTGTTCACACTTCTCTCATGTAAATGTTGAAGCTACATAAAAAGATGAAACCATTTATTTGTCTTTGCTATTTTCTTCATTACCATGCTGCTGATTTCAAGTTGTATTGGATTTATTTTTTATATGTTAAAAGACATTGAATACATGTTGTAGTAAATATATACAGTATATTTACTACATTTAGTATGTTTCGTTTTTTTATTTGAAGTAAGTTCATTTAAAGTTATGTGATTCGATTTATTTAGATATATTTCATGTTAAACACACAGTAACCAAAAACCTGGTTCGCAGTAAATAACATTTTCCAGAAGTTTACCAGAATAGTTTACCAGAAGTTGAGAAGTTACCCCAACAGTTGGCAACAAAACAAATTTTCATGTGAAAATATGAGTTTTCCGCAAATTTGCGACAAATTGACCAAAGGTTTGCCACAACTGTTTGCCAGAAGCCTGTGTTTTTTGGTAAGGGTCTACCGTATTAAGTTAAGCATTGTGTAAGTGGAAAAAATTACACACATTTCAGACTAATGTGACGCCAAACGTGTTTTCTGTTGGGCAACAGGGCACAGGAGGCTAACTCCAGACCGCTCCACAACACGTGGGCCTGCATGGCTCCATGCACTCAGTCCACCTTGCCTGCTCTCAGGGTCCCGCGCCATACCCCCTTTCCACCCCCTTTTTCCTCCTTCTGCTTCAGTGCACTCCATGTTTATATGACTGCATCGCTCCATTTCACCGGACTCCCCCCCCTCACATGCACACAACCCCCCTCAGCAGCAGCTTAAAGAGCCTCCCTCAGTGCCTTCATTACCATGACAAACCAGAGAGAAAGAGAGAGAGAGAAAGAGGTAGAGAGAGGGAAAAGTAAATGAGAGAATGGCACCTCCTTCCCTTGACCTCTGGTTGCAGCTGAATATTTGGATTCTTCCCCCTCTCCTACTGGCCCTAACAGAGTATTCCTTAACCTCCATTGTTCAGCACATTTATGAATTGTTGTGTGTCAAGAAATGTAATTGCGTGTATTTAGATACACTCTGAACAAATCATTTAATTGGAGCGGGAGTACATCAGTGCTTTTCATTTACAAGGATGATCAAGAGAAGGACAGATTCATGCTGTTAGGAAAGACAAAATGTTTTTTAAGGAATATATTCATGTAAATAATTGTCATTAAAAAAGAAAGAGACAAGGAAGCGTGGTGCACTGGGTTTATAGACTGAGCTATTAGGTAGAAATGCTCACATTTGCTTTGCCGTCTGCAGCCAACTGTTGGGCTTAGGTCACTGTTCTGTGAAAAAATGTATTGATTAGATGTCACATGGGCAGACAAGTGTAAAAGTGTCACACAGGCACAGCAGGTTGAGATAACTAAGGGGAAAGGTTAAAAGGTCAAGCCCTGGTGACTGTGACGTTCCATTTTCCATTAACCTTCACACACACACACACACACACACACACACACACACACTCTACGGGTACATTTGGACAGCTGGCAGATGAACAGCTTTTCTTATGACAATGTCTGTTACAGTAAATAATTATCTCTCATCATTGTCCATATATCATACCATTGCCGCCAACATGGTCATTAAAAAGTCCCATTCCCTATTAACTGGCCACCACGAGACTCAGTCAACCAACTGAAATATAGGCCAACGTCCCTTACCCACGGGAGTAATCACATTCTTATCATCAAAAGGGAATGACGACACTGTGAGGAGTGAGCTCACACGCTGCCTGCTATATGCCCTCGCTACACAGTTATAGCGTACACACTCAGAAGATAAGAGGCTGTGCTCTGTGTAGAATATGGTGTCCGTATTAGGACAGCTTCCACCTTGGGATACGATCTCATTAGGAGTTAAAATAATGAGGATGATGTCCCTGACCTGGTGTGCACCACATACACACAAGATCTCAGTAGAAGCAACACAGCATGTTATTGATTTTGAAAATGGTCTGTAGTTTGCAGTATGATTAGGCAGATGAGTTGGTTATTTACCAGCTGTGCCCCTCAATATGACCCACGAGGGGTATGTACTCAAGAGGATGCAGTCTTTAGGATGCAGTCGGATGCAGTCGTACAGAATACACTCTACTTTTATACTATTAGTCCAAAGAGATGTTTACAAGCAGAACACCAGAATGATCTATTTTAGCATAATCCCCCCCCGTGTTAGTCCCCAGTGGTTTAGACCGGACTCTTAAAGAGACCCCAATCCCCTTGACATAGATTCTCATTATTCGCCTATCAATGGATTAGCCCCACCCTCCAGCCAGCACTGCAGAGGGGGAGGATGGGGAGAGAAGAGGAGTGTTATAGCTATAGGTTATAAGCAATGAAAACAGAGCTAACTGTTGTCCTTAGTTTACCTATAAACTTAGAAATGCAAACAGTACTGTCCTTGAACATTTTAATGGGATACATAGTGTATCAAATATGAGAGCAAGAAGAAAGCTGCAGGCTTAGTATTCAGTTTTCAGTAGATACATACAGTCAATTGGTCCTGTCCAGCATCCACTGGTGCAGTGTTGGCAGCTAAAATGAGTTTATAGAATGTTCCGTCACTCAGAGTAAATAAAAACCTTTGAAAAAGCCCCACTATCAACCAACCGTCTCACATTGAATTTCCTCTCCGCTTTACTGTCAATTAGTTCTGTCCCACATCAGATTGGACGCAATCATGTTTACACGGAGAAACTCAACATAATACCAATACAATCCTACAGGAATGACTTCTGACGACAATAAACATTTTTTATCCCATTAGATGGACATGCTTAATACCACTGAGGTACAAAGCCTGTTACAGCCGCGACTCAAGGGCTTCTTTTAACTTTGCATTCAATTATCCTATGAGGAATGCCTTTGAAACAGCTGCAGCTGCAGTCAGCGCAGCCTGCGACAGTGCTGACTGTCATGGCATTATGTGATGGAACCATGGTAACACATCAGCCAAGTCATAGGATGTGGAAGTGATCACACATCACAAGAGATACCTATCAATCTACATGTACCAAATGTACATTTGGATGCCATGCTGACTTATACAGAGTTTGTAATGCAAAAAAGCCAAAGAGGCTGCTATTTAATCAAGATCATTCTAAGATGATAAGACATTATAAAGGTGTTATTCATTCTTATATCAAGTTTTACAATGCATAATAACCCCATCATAATGCACTATACCTGCACACTATGAAAGGTTTTGCTGAAATAAATATTGGAAAGTCGCAGACAAAGTTTGTCTGCTGACACCTTGGTCCAAGGACACAGCAGTGAACGCCTGGCTCGATTTATTGGTTCTTTAACCAATGTACAGTATATTCCCACAGAGAGAGATTAGTACTGATACTCACAAGTCTAGTGAGGCGTTCTGTTATCAGTTCAGAGCTCTGGTCATGGCAGGAAATACTCTCTGCGCTTGTTCCTCTTCTCCTCTGACGAACTGGAGGCAGAATTCACCTCTTGTGCAGTTGTGTCATAGCACTACAGGCTGAAAACAGAATATTGTCTGCCCTACATATACAAACTAACAGCATTAGGATATCTTAGAGAATTTTGGAAATATAGACCTGTAAACACAGATACCATAGGAGGAAGTATCAACTATGAATAGTTATGATGAACTTCACTTTGTGGTTCAATACACAACTTTCCAAGTCAAATTCCCTCTCATTCAGTGCTGGGTGGTCCTGCCTGACAAAAATGCACACAGTTACACATGTTTTTTGATGTTGTGGCTATTGTAATCGGCTCTAAGGAAAACAAGTGGGCTCAGACATCAAAATTAATTTTTGGGGGGGTCCAAGGTTCCATAAAGGATTTTTTATCTTTAGTCCCTGGTCTTGCAATCAAGTCTGGGGACCCCACTAGATTTGTCTCCAAATCCAATATTGAGTCCAAATTTCAATATGGCTGCCACATTACCATTAAATGGTGGTTTAATCACCTGTATATGTACACATTTACTGCACGTATGACCTGTACTCAAGATCATTTTTGTCTAAAAAAGTATGGGCGTTCAAATGGAGTTGGTCCCATCTTTGCTGCTATAACAGCCTCCACTCTTCTGGGATGGCTTTCTACTAGATGTTGGAACATTGCTGCTGGGACTTGCTTCCATTCAGCCACAAGAGGTCGTGCACTGATGTTGGGCGATTAGGCCTGGCTCGCAGTTGGCATTCCAATTCATCCCAAAGGTGTTCGATGGGGTTGAGGTCAGGGCTCTGTGCACGCCAGTCAAATTCTTCCACACCAATCTCAACAAACCATCTTTGTATGGACCTCGCTTTGTATATGGGGGATGTCGTGACGTGATTATCATTAATCTGATGACTGTTATATATTTTATCAACTAACTATGTTTAATTGTTACTTGTTGAAATTAATCATGTAACAATTAACTCATTAGGAATTTGGGGCACCACAGGAAAAGTTGTTTAACAAGTTACTATCTCCCAACTCTAAAGATATATAGTTATCTCTTACATCAATAACAGTCACTTATTAATCCTTACCTCATCAGTCTCATTCTGAACGTCGCATATTCCTTGATATCTGCAAGAACCTTAACCTTATTGATGAATCAGAAATACAAAAATTGGCTTAATTATTTATTTACTAACTAACTAAATAATAACACAGAATACACACACACTTACATGAGATAAAAGTCCCTAGTAGACTGACAAGATATGATGGCTTGTTACACATTTGGAGAGGGAGGGGTAGGTAAAGAGAGGGAGAGACAGAGAGAACATTTAGATACATTTGGAACCTATGCTCAAAGGAATAGTAATAATTTGCACGTGAACCACCGCTCATTTGGATAAGAAATACAATATATATATTTACGCATAGATGTCTTTCTCTGTCATCTCTCTGTTGAAAACAATCGAGCCGTCTATGGGGAGTGGCTCGATGTAAGGCTCTGGTTGTACACTAGATGTCATAAATGCCTTTTAGGTTGTAGAGCTTCTCTGGTAGCGAAGCGTTTGTTAGACAGATACTTCAGATGTACCAACGGTTGTCGGATGGGATTCTCCTTCCCACCTTGTGTCTTTAGGCAAAGTTCTAGATTACTTTACATGCCAGCTGCAGACTGATATGATAAGGTCTAGTGAGTTCATCTTCTTGTGTAGAGGTTGAGAGCTTCAGATTTTCTAACCATTTCAACGTGTGGACCACAGCCTCACGTCTTTTGGTCTCGTAGTGGTCTCAATGATTGATTATTCAGGGTTCAGCTCCCGACCACTCTACATGCCAGTAGTAACCCGGCAATGTACTGGTCTCACCATTTTCAGCCACCGCTCCACGCTTTCTGGTCTTGTGGTTTTAACCATTCGTGATGTCCGGCTTACACCGTCCGTCTGCTTGGTCGTGCTGTACATCGGCTGGCCTTTTATCCTTGGGTAAAAAGGGGACGTTCCATCATGCCGACACAATGTCTGTGCTCACTTGGGCGTGGTTACTGACTAGGCACAAGTTTGATAAACTATCTAATTTAGAAGACTAAAATCACATTGCTATCTTCACAAAAGTAGTCTCATATATTTTAAACAATATTTAAATGTAAAGTTGATACATAGAATGCGTACACTTTCAGAGTTACAGTTACTTTGTAATACCATCCTTAATGACATCACAAAATAATAAACAATATGATATGATTATCCTTTTGATCCCCACCAACGATTCTTAACATTTGGATGTCAGGAATAATGTTCCAATGTTTCCCTTTTATTGACGTAAATGTTTTGGTGGCAAAGAGTCTCATTATTCCTCCTCAATCAAACTTTACAGTTGGCACTATGCGTTCTGGCATACACCAAACCCAGATTCATCCGTCGGACTGCTAGATGGTGAAGTGTGATTCATCACTACAGAGAACGTGTTTCCTCTGCTACAGAGTCCAATGGCGCCAAGCTTTACACTACTCCACCCGATGCTTACCATTGCACATGGTGATCTCAGGCTTGTGTGTGGCTGCTCAGCCATGGAAACCCATTTTATGAAGCTACCAACAAACAGTTCTTGTGCTTATGTTGCTTCCAGAGGCCGTTTGGAACTCAGTAGTGAGTGTTACAACCGAGAACAGATGATTTTTAAGCACAACGTGCTTCAGCACTCAGCAGTCCCATTCTGTGAGCTTGTCTGGCCTACCACTTCGCGGCTGAGCCGTTATTGCTCCTAGACGTTTTCACTTCACAATAACAGCACTTACAGTTTACCGGGAACGGTCTAGCAGAGCAGATATTTTACCAACTGACTTGTAGCAAAGATGGCATCCTATGACGGTGTCACGTTGAAAGTCACTGAGCTCTTCAGTACGGGTCATTCTACTGCCAATGTTTGTCTATATAGATTGCATGGCTGTGTGCTCGTTTTTATACACCTGTCAGCAACAAGTGTGACTGAAATAGCCGAATCCACTAATTTGAAGGGATGTCCACATACCTTTGGCCATGTAGTGTATGTTAAGAAACTTTTACTGCCTCAGAAACCCGGATCCGGGATCACCCCCCACCCCCCCCACACTGATTAGCATCGCTAGCATAGCGTCACAATTAAATAGTAGCATCTAAATATCATTAAATCACAAGTCCAAGACACCAAATGAAAGATACAGATCTTGTGAATAAAGCCACCATTTCAGATTTTTTAAATGTTTTACAGGGAAGACAAAATATGTAAATCTATTAGCTAACCCCGTTAGCAAAAGACAACACTTTTCTAACTCCATCAGTTTCTTACTCCATCAGGTGCTATCACCAATTCGGCCAAATAAAGATATTGATAGCCACTAACCAAGAAAAAACCTCATCAGATGACAGTCTGATAACATATTTATTGTATAGCATAGGTTTTGTTAGAAAAATGTGCATATTTCAGGTATAAATCATAGTTTGCAATTGCAGCCACCATCACAAATCTCCCCAAAGCGACTAGAATTACTACATAGAGCAACGTGTATTACCAATTTACTCATCATAAAACATTTCTTAAAAATACACAGCTCACAGCAATGGATAGACACAGATCTTGTGAATTCAGACAATATTTCAGATTTTCAAAGTGTCTTACAGCGAAAACACAATAAATCGTTATATTAGCATACCACATTTGCAAACGTTACCCGACCATTGATTCAAGGCAAAATTAGCTATAGCGTTATCATCACCAAAATACATAAATTTTTTCACTAACCTTCTCAGAATTCTTCCGATGACACTCCTGTAACATCATATTACACAATCCATATAGAGTTTGATCGAAAATGTGCATATTTAGCGGCACAAATCGTGCTTACACAATGGAAATAGTGTTCAACTACTCAAGCAATCTGCCCGGCGCCATTTTGAAAGTACAACTATTTTTATCGAAAACTATTCATAAACTTGACTAAAAAAATACAGGTTGGACATGAAATGAAAGATGCATTAGTTATTAATGCAACCGCTGAGTTAGATTTTTAAAATTAACGTTACTAGACATACAGTGTGCGTTACAGCCAGACTAGTGCCGCAATAATGGCGTCACTAATCGCCATTATTGAGTTTACATTTTTCCACATAAAAACGGAATAACATCATAAATAGCTCTTACTTTTCGACGAGCTTCCATCAGAATCTTGGCCAAGTGGTCCTTTGTCCAAAAGAATCGTTGCTTGGTTGTAAAACGTTGCATTCAACTTCTGATATAGCAGCTAACAATAGCTAACAATAGCTATTTTGCCCCAACGTGTCCAAATCCTCAAGACGCAATACTGAGGAAATTCCGAAAAATAGCAATATACTCGCATAATCTGATATAACTCGGTTTAAAATAGCTTCGTTATGATGCTTCTAACACCTATATCGAATTAAATTACAGACGGATACATCTAACGTTGATTACTGAGCGTTTGAAAATGGCATCCTGAGGTCCCTTTCTGCGTAATGGTCAGCGTCGAAAGGAAGCCTACCCTCACTCCTTGGCCTTTTATAACCTCTGAGAGCTACGTAGCAAGCCCATTCCACTTCTCATTGGTTACTGACATCCAGGGGAAGGCGGGTGCAGTTCATGTCGTTCCATAGGATACACACAGACCTTTAAAACTGATCTGAGACCAGAGCTTCGCTCTCAGACATTCGCAGTACCTGTCATGGATTTCGCTGTAGAAAGAGTTCTGGGTCACCCACAGACATAATTCCAACGGTTTATGAAACTAGAGAGTGTTTTCTATCCAATAGAATTAATAATATGCATATTGTACGAGCAAGAATTGAGTACGAGGCAGTTTAATTTGGCAACACCCAGAAAAAATAAATGCTAACTGCTCCCCCTATTGACAAAAGGTTTTAAGAATCCAATATGCCCACCATAAACACTCAAACACCTTTGTCTGGATATATAAAAAGGCAGCAGACTGCTTGGCATGGCAACACCAAGTATTCCAAGTCACAAGTCCTCTTTGAGGATCAATGAGGCAACAGGGAGGCTCCAATGAATGGAAAGAGATTCCCTAGCTCTACAACGAATTTAAAGAGATTCCCTAGCTCTACAACGAAGGGAAAGAGATTCCCTAGCTCTACAACGAATGGAAAGAGATTCCCTAGCTCTACAACTTGCCCCCACTGTGGTATAACTTGCCCCTCCAGGATTGCTAACTCTTAAGTCACCTCCTGATCATTTAGAAGTGAGCTTTGATTCATTTCTAGTCCAATATGTCTGCCTGAATCCAACATGACCTTCTGCTGGCTCACTACAATTGTGATGCACATTTGGATGTTCTGGTGCACTCATCTTGTTTGGGTTGAGCTAGCACATTGCTTCTGCTAGACAATCATGTCCACCACCCTGGCTGTTTTATGCTGGGGTGACTCGTACATTGGTCTGGGAAACTGTACAGTAATCACAACATCCCTATAAGGACAAAAAAATAGGTAAAATGTGCTTTATGTGATCGTTTCTGGTGGCTGGGGATTGACTGTGAGATAGTGGTCTTTGGGCACCATGCTTGGTCAGCTCTACCTCCTCTGCAACCATTTTACTGTCCATTAAAGCCAATTGATCATCTTCAAATGTATATATGTGTGGAGCTGTGCTATGCCCTCACAACCAATGCTTCTTAGGTCATAGTCTTTGACCTAACTACAGACTAAATAACCTCTAAGTAACTTGAGGTCACCCTCACAGGTTCTGCCACTCTCAACATCTCCTGCTAGGCGAGCCCCAGTCCATAATCAATGCCAACCACCCACAGTTCTGCAGGACCTGCAGGACTTTTTGCAACATTCAACATAAAATACTCTACCCACAGGCCAATTAGGCGTTGGAAAGATCTAAAGGCAAGTCTGTTTTGACAGCCCTTTTCACAGACTTTCCTTCACAACCAGACAACCAACCATGCCACCCCTGGAGTGTCCCCGGCATCTTTCAGGCTTGGATAACATTCCAGTTAGTCAATGGGTCTCTTTGGTATGCAAGATGCATCTGCTGACTGCTTATAGCGAACTGTAGAAATGGAAACTGGTCACCCCACAGCCCCAATACCCTGCCTGTCATACAGGAAGGATATTACCCTTGTCGCTGCAGCTTGCCCAGAATGACCAGTTAGCTGTGCAAGCTGGTCAGGCCCCAGAACTACAACCACAACTGTCTATTTAGTCTCCTCACCCTTTGAGGACACACTCATGTCCTGGTCACCTCAAAGACCTTGAATCAACCTTGCACACTTAGTTTAAGTGGGGAAAAGAGGGGCTGTACATATACACTCCTAGAGTAGCTGACTGTTGTATTACAGGTTGCTTTCCTGTAACATGGTTACGCTACTGTGTGCTTGTGTCGTGAAAGGCTTGTATTTGCATTTTGTGGAATTGCCCATTGTTGATATGCTGTGTGTGAATGAGATTAAAACATGAACACACATTGAAAAACTAGTTGGCTTCGGCTATTCAAACACAACAGAGGTATGGCAGTGCCACTCACTAGATATACCAAAATATGTATGAAACCATTTTAAAGACAGAAAAACACAATAGAAAATGAACTACGGCTACTTATATGCAGGCGAAGGTGTTGGGAGTGTAATCACATTGGCTGTATTGGATTCAGAATAAAATGTATTCACACCAACCGTCTTTATAGGCATTGTTGATTTTTCTACTATAGTATCTGTGTGTTTATAGGTCTATATTTCCAAGGTGCATGGAAATATCCTAATGCTGTTTGTTTCTGTATGTTGGGCAGACAGCTGACTACCTGTATTCCGAATTTGAGCAATATGAGAGATTGCAGTATTGGGCTACATTATTCTGCACTTTTGAATGAATGGGGTGTGTCACAATATTTATCAATTTAACCACTTTTGCATGAAAATATTTTTATACAACCACATTGTTGTGTTTGTTATACCTCGGGTAGGGGCATCTCAACATTTTGGGGGCCTTGCCACTATCCTAAATGTATGCCATTTCCTAAACACACTCTACCTTCTTTTTGATTATGTTCCAAAGCCTTCCTTTTTGTACTTGGTTTGGCTGAGGATAGGCTGGGATCGGCAACGGCCTCAACCCTGGAACCACTGGGCTGGTCATTTGGGTTGGGATCAGATTTCTTCTCCTTGGGAATTGTTTTGAGAACTGGGTTAGTGCAATTAACAGTTTCTTTACAGCTCTCATTGATGGAGGAGAGGTACAATTCACCAGTCAGCTTGGCATCAGGAATCAGAAGCACAGATGTCTGAGACAGTGTCTCTGCCACATTTTTAGCTATCACTTGCGTGAAGAGAGATTGACTACTCCTGGGCAGATCTTGGCTTAGAACACCGTGACCTGGCCTGGCCTGTATGTGAATATGAAGTGGGTGTCAGACTCGCAATGGGTCTGAGAAAGGGAAAGCAGAAGGCCACATCAGTATCTCCTGGTGGAAGGAGGGGGACTTGGAGAAATTGCTCTAGAAGGGACTTGAGAGACGGCTCTGTGAAGGCATAGACTGTCTCCCAGTATCCCTCTGTCGACAGCTCCCTCTGGATCTCACCTGTCTGCCTTCTGCTGGGCAGAGCAGATTCAGAGTTGAACCTGCAGGTCACTGAAGACAACCGGGTGCTGTTCTGCAGAAGGAAGCTGCAGATCTGCTCCACCAGGTGGTCTATGAATGGCCGGAGGATGCCTGTGGATAGAAGGGTCTGAAGGCTTCTCTCAGCTGAAGCTGCATCCTTCCCTGTAGCCAACATATTTGCCATGAGGTTGGATACTGCCATGTTGGCCTTGTCTAACACCTCTGACTGTGAGACTGAGCTGGTTGTGCGAACTTCCTGCCCTTATCTCCAGTGCTTCAATAACCCTAAGGGTTCTATCCGTGAGTGAGGGTCTTCCCTGAGTCTTACAGATGAGGATGTGCTTTAGATAGCCTGTCTCTACTCATTGTATTGTCACAAAGTCCAACACTAGCTTTCTCTGGCTTAACGTTCAGGCTGCTACTGCCATTTTGAGAAGTGGCAATGGCCTTCAGGGTACCATCAGAAGAGAAGATAGCAATGGTGGATGTTGGCTGGTCATATGGGATTATGGGCATGGTGGAAGAGGTTGTACAACTCATGATAGATTTACAACACTTCTGAGTCCACTGTGTGATCAGACACACTTCTTGTCTCATTCGGATGTAACACAGGGGAGTTGTTCAGTGGTGCTTTTATGTATTTCTCAACAGAGGCATCATTGTTGAACACCGTTCCAACGCTGTAGAGCATGGAACCCAAACCACTGTTTGTGAGCAGGGAATGATCTGAATCTCTGCCTTAGTCTGAGGTCAATCGTGTTTTGATCCACTTGTCTTTGTTGGAGGT
This sequence comes from Salvelinus namaycush, assembly GCF_016432855.1. Classification (NCBI taxonomy): domain Eukaryota; kingdom Metazoa; phylum Chordata; class Actinopteri; order Salmoniformes; family Salmonidae; genus Salvelinus; species Salvelinus namaycush. The sequence continues at coordinate 44,788,684 of NC_052311.1, forward strand.
GATACTGTAGTTGCATCACTCCTGCATCTCTGCAGACTAGCAGCAGGTGCAACTACCTCCATTGAGTCAAAAGCTGAGGATTTATGGGGACGGATGAACTTGTCCACCTTGACCCTCACTTTGCTATAAAATCAAGCAGCAGCGCTCAACCAGTCCTTTGGGAACCCAGTCTAGGGGTCAAAACATATTGAGCTCTTGGAAGGCATGAAAGTGGTCTCTGAGATCACAGCTTCACTCTGGTCTGCACTGACAGGTGTGGGTACAGACTTCTTGAACCTGCGCAGGCGGACTCCTCCTCATGCTGGCCAGTGATGATGGTGCAGCTGACAGAGTATCACTCTGGTCACTAATAAAGAAATCAGAGTCTGTAGAAGAACTAAAGAGAATCTCGCTTTCTGCTCTTACAGCTTTAGCCTGGAAGTTACAGTGATGCAAAATAATAGGGAGACTCCAAGAGGACCCAGTTCTAGCACTAATAGGGATATCGTCAAAGTACGTCTCCAATCTCACAGAGTACCAATAAGTTGTATCAGAGGAGGATTAATCCTTCATGTGGGACAACAAACTGTTCAGAAATATACTGACCTCCATGGAGGTTTCAGATTTTCTCTCCCAAAGATTCCTCTGTTGTATTCTCTGATAAGTAAGAGAGGACAATAGTTCCAATAACCGTTTTGGTCCTCGTGTCTGCGTGACCTTGGTATGCCTCCTGACCATTGGCAGACAGGGAATGAGAACTCTTGCTGAGTTTCTCACAAAGGGCCCAATGCCTTTACCTGGGTCTCTGAAAGTGTATCATTCTCCCTGGATGGAAGTATATAATTGATATATAAACAATGGTAATGGCAGCATGGTTCAAGTCATCCTGAAGCTCCTCGGGTGTGCCTGTGTCTTCTTGAACTGGAAAAGGCATCTCTAAGTCCAAGACTTTATCTAGTCTCAACATTCTGGGAAACTGATGACAACATTTGGAGTTTGGAGTGTCATGGGGCAATGATCTTGGTGGTGAGTAAGGCTTGTTGAGGATCAGACAAGGACCTCACTGACACCACTAATGGCCATGGTCAAGTCCTCCATCGATGCCTGTTGTGCAACATGTTGGTCAACAAGGGAGCTGAACAGTGACTACTGCCACTGGCTGAGCAGCTATCTGGGCATTAGCCTTTGGGAGTTCTAGCCATGTTGCCCTAAGCCCACGAAGGTTGGCCAGGGTCTGCTGTATACGGTCCGATATAAAAGCATTGATCTGCTTCACCACAGCTATGAGCGGTCTGATCTCCCAAAACAGATCTGTTTCAGCTTGGAGAAGTGTTGTACTCACCATCCTGTCCACTATATACTCACGGTCCTGGCCTTAAAGATTAGTCCTTGGTGACTTCGAAAAGCTTGTTCAATGGGTCGGCCAAAGCTCAGACGCAAATTGCTTTGCTCTCCGAGTTTCCAACATCCTAATTGTGAGCCTGGTCTTCTTCCGTAAGTGGGCTGCAACAGACATTCAAAATCCACATAATTTTGTTTTGGAATAGGTTAGGTAGTTTAGACAGCACAATACAGCTCAGTGCCACACTCAATTCCCCCAGGGGGCAGGAGCATCCTGGTCCAAGTGCTGAGCCTGGTTGATAAGCACATCAGGTGCTTATCAAAAGACCCCTGGTGGCATGTCTGGTGGGGGGGGGGGGGGTGTCAGAGCTGTGTGTAAGGTGTGTGTAAGGTGACTACGCAAACAATTTGGGATTTTCAACACATTAATGTTTCTTCTAAAAAGAAGAAGTGATGCAGTCAGTCTCTCCTCAGCTCTTAGCCAAGAGAGACTGGCATGCATAGTATTTATATCAGCCCTCTGATTACAAGGAAGAGCAAGACGTGCCGCTCTGTTCTGGGCCAGCTGCAGCTTAACTAGGTCTTTCCTTGCAGCACTTTCCTTGCACCACACGACAGGACAATAATCCAGATAAGACAAAACTAGAGGCTGCAGGACTTGCATTTTGGAGTGTGGTGTCAAACAAACAGAGCATCTCTTTATTAAGGACAGACCTCCCCCCGTCTTCACAACCATTGAATCTATATGTTTTGACCATGACAGTTCACAATCTAAGTCTCCTCAACTTGTTTAAAAGCCATACCATTCATTACCAGATTCAGCTGAGGTCTAGAACTAAGGGAATGATTTGTACCAAATACAATGCTCTTATTTTTAAAGATGTTCAGGACCAGTTAATTACTGGCCAGTGGCCACCCATTCCAAAACAGACTGCAACTCTTGGTGATGGAAGATCCTTCACATGGGTAATTGTCCAACATCATCAGGACATCTTCGGACTTGGCTCCTCTACTTACAATTTGTATTCTGAGCTCCCATTGAGGTACAATAGGACACTGCAAATGCAAGGGACACTATCTGTATAAAGAGCATGATTTATAACTCTTACATTGGTCCTTGTCCGTCATTGTTTTTTTACTTTGTTTACTCAAAAAAGTATATGTTGGTTTTTATTTCTAATACGGTTATTCACCTGACTCGAAACTTGATGTGAACCCGAGCAACAAACCCTAGAGAAACTATTGAGCTGTACCTATCAGAGAACAGAGTATATTTGAGAAGTTATTGCACAGGTAAAATGTGGAGTGGTTGAAAAACAAGTTTTAAATGACTCCAACCTAAGTGTATGAAAACTTCCGACTTCAACTATATCACTGATTCAGCTCCACGGTCATAGACAGCGCCGCGTACAGTTTGGCCAAGATGGCTCGCCTCTTTATTGACACTGCTGCCAGTTCCCATTCCACCTAAACTTAGGTTGTAAAATGGCGACACGCATCCCTACGTGCCTGGCAGATATCTCAGCTTGGATGTTGGCCCATCACCTCAAGCTCAACCTCGACAAGACGGAGCTGCTCTTCCTCCCGGGGAAGGCCTGCCCACACAAAGACCTCTCCATTACGGTTGACAACTCCACAGTGTCGCCCTCCCAGAGTGCGAAGAACCTTGGCGTGACCCTGGACAATCTTCCCAAGTTCTCCCATGTCACCCCGCTCCTCCGCAACCTCCACTGACTTCTAGTCGAAGCTCGAATCCACTACAAGACCACCTCTGGTCTCTCGGCCCTCCCACCCCTACAGGGGGGCAGCTCCCACTCAGCCCAGTCCAAACACTTCTCTGTCCTGGCACCCCAATGGTGGAACCAGCTTCCCCCTGAAGCAAGGACAGCAGAGTCCCTGCCCATCTTTCGCAAGAACCTAAAACTCTACCTCCTCAAAGAGAATCTTAAATAATAACACTCCTCACCTCAACCCCCCCCCCCCAACAAAAACAACTTCCTAAACCAACACTTGCACTTGACTGCCCCCACTTTCTAGCTCTGATTTTGCTGACAATTACTTAATTGAGGAAGTGTTCTTACTGTGCCTGTGATATGTGGTTGTCCCACCTAGTTATCTTAAGATGAACTGTAAGTCGCTCTGGATGAAAGCGTCTGCTAATTGACTAAAATGTATATGTACATTTTTTTTTATTCTGAACTAATTTCTCTGGATGTTTTTAATCATGTACCCTCATATGCTATGTGCAATAGCAATAGGGTAAAACACTCTCATAAAGACAAGAAAGGAGAGGAAATAAACATTTATCTAAATAAAAAACAGACAATACTGATATGCCTTTGTGGGTGTTTTTCATACATTAAAGTGAACCAAGCCCAGTCCCTAAATGACTTCATATCCCTTATGACGCAGTGTTTGAGTAGACTTGTACTTCACTAGCCCTCTAATATTTCCAGCACTTATTGTAGTTATGAAAATAACTGACTTCATTGTCCCATCTCACCAATTGCATATAGGACCATAGAGAATACTGGAGAATAATTGCACAACTAAATGAATGAAACACACACACACACAATGTGTAGCCATATGGCCTGGGATAACAGGAAGGCCCAAACACTTGTCTCCAAGGTGATGTCAACAGTATGAAAACAGATGGGGAAGCATGTATGGAATTTTACAGTGTGGGCACCACTGCATCACTTCTTCCACCAGACTGTGTGTGTGTGTGTGTGAGAGAGAGCAGGGGCGTGTGTACACTGTACACTCACACACAAATATGATCATCTTTCCTTCTATTGATCGTTCAGCTTATGACAGCATGTGGGTCTTTCTATAAACTAGGGTACCAGGGAACATTTCTTGTAGTGGGGAACTGTTTGGAGCTGTTACACAGTCATGAATAAAACTCAGCTTTTTCTTCATGTGAATACATTAAGATATAAACCGGGGAACTTACAGTCAGTGGATAGTTTACTAGGTACACCACCCCGTTCACGAAAATAGTTCGCTCCTACAGACAGCGAGTAACGTGGCTTGCTATATAAAGCAGCCAGATGGACATCGAGGCATTCAGTTACTGTTCGAACGATCGTTAGAATGGGCAAAACTAGTGACCGAAGAGATTTTGAGCGTGGTATGACCACCGGTGCCAGGCGAGCCGGTTTCAGTATCTCAGAAATGTCCGGCCTCGTTGGGTCGTCCGGAGACCATGGGCCCATCCTGCCTGGTGCCAACAGTAAAGGCTAGTGCCGGTGGTGGAATGATGCAGGGAATGTTTTCCTGGCACACCTCTGACAACCACAAACAGTTGTTATCCTATTAGATGGACATGCTTAATACTCTAGGGGTTCTTTTAACTTTCCTCATAGGATAATTGAATGCAATGACTTTGAGATGACAGCTACAGTCGATGCAGCCTGCGACAGTACTAACTGTCATGGCGTTATGTGATGGAATCGCAGTATGAGGGGACACTTTCGATGTTCACGTGTGGGGTTAAATGTGTAATGCCTGTCATTGGTCAAGTGCACAGCTAACACTTCCTGTCCTTTCAAAGTAGGAGTTCACCCTTCCAACTCCATTCTATATGAATTACTCATCAGCTACACAGAACTGCCTGATCAGCCCGATAGGTGTAATCTGGACACACCCACGGCACCCTGTGCTAATCCGTGTGTACAGCAATGGAATTAAACATCCAACCATGCATCAAGTGTTGTGCCGAAGGTCCACCACAAATCCGAAGGGTTCTGGGGGTCCTGTCCAGAAACAACCCCTTCCCCTAGACACTTGTGGAGATCTGGGCAACAGGTAGTCAAGTGGTTAAGAACGTTTGGGCCAGTAACCGAAAGGTTGCTGGTTTGAATCCCTGAGCCGACTATGTGAAAAATCTGTTGATGTGCCTTTGAGCAAGGCACTTAACCCTCATTGCTCCTGTAAGTTGTCTCTGAATAAGTGCGTCTGCTTTATGACTAAAAATGTACAAATGTAAATCTGAGAGGATTAGACAGGTGTAAGCAATGGGAAAAATTCAACCAAGTAAGGTGGAGCTCTCACCATGTCACCACACATTGGTATTATGGTAGCTCAGTCACTCACTCTGTCACTGTCTAAATCTGTCAAATACTTGCTTCCTCTGTCCTTGGGAGAATCTCAATTGCATTTCCTTGATTTGTCGCATCCTCTGTCCTCGTCTCCTTCACTCCCCTCTTTAATCCAATGGATTTTGAGGAGGTGGCGAGAGGACGTGAGGATGCAATTGAGATTCTCCCCTTGTTTCCTCACCTCCCTTTCAAAGCACATTGTGGGAGAGGAGTGAAGGATCCTCCCCTCGGGCCCCAATGCACTTTCAAAGAGAGGCAAGGGGTGAAGGAAACAAGGACAGAGGAAGCAAGCATTTGATGGCTCGTTTTCAGACTCAGCCACACAAAATGCTTGATAAGTTTACTGATTATATAGATGTAATTATTGATCATCAAGTTTCTTGACAGGACCCATTGTATTTTATAAACTATAAAAACATAGAAGCGGTTTATCTTTTCCATTCTTCAGAAATGTTTAGCATGGCTATAAATTATAGAGAAGTTGACAAGCACAAACAGACCTGGCTACTAGGCATGACAAAGAAACATGCAGTGTCCACATTTCATGTGACATTTTGAATGACATGTAGATGTTTTGTTGTTGCTAGGTGTCATTATGCCTACCTAGACTTTTATTCCTGTAACTACCCATGTGAAACTGAAAGAAAATCATATTTAAACATATGACATTTTGAACATGAACATTGGCCCCTTTCTTTATCAAAAGACCCATATACACATCTGACAGACACCACCAGTATGTACACCACTATTCCCGCTTATTTTAATGATCAGTCACCAGTGCACATTCTCGGAAAAGTGTATATTTACCATCAATAACATACCTTTTCTTCAAGCTTTAGGCCCTTCTAAGATCTCAGAAATGGTGTACATTAAAGAGGTACAATAGAAAGTAGTTATTTTATTTTATACTACACACCAAACTAACAAAAGAATATAAAGTATCCATGGAGTGTCTGTTGAGGTAAAAATATGACAGCTGTTGGCCCTAAATATTCCCCTTTCCCCTGCATATGCATTTCAAATATCAGAGAATTGTCAATGGTTTAGAACGCCATTTCAGCCAATCAGATTGCAGATTTCTCAAAGCCGTTTTTATAAGTATCGGTATTCACAATAAGAAATGACAGAAAAACATATCCTTTACTGTTCATCCATCTTTCTGTAACCATTTCAGTTTCAATATAACAACTTTGGGGAAATACTAAGGTAGGTCCACTTATGACATGATTATCTTGTTCTCAGAAAACCGCACATGCGCACACACACTAACACACACACTCATTCCTGCATCTTAACTATGAGATAAATTCACAGGCTCAGTAAATCTGTACCATGTTGTGCTTATAGGACCAGCCTATTCATGGAACATGTGACTACCCATCCGAGAATGTGTTCTCGCTCGCTTCAGAGTGCGTGCTGAGCTGAGATTTGAGCTGTGACTTCCTCCGTGTCGTGATGGCCGCCCAGATACGACACAGCATCCCTCCTCTGTGGAGAAACAGTTACAGTAAACAAACAACCATTACGGTACAGACCCTTTGTGTGTGTGTGTGTGTGTCCATGTGTGTGTGTGTGTGTCACATCCATACACCCTCACACTGCACCTATCCCTAGTCACATCCACATTGACACATCTCAGCGATTCACAGTACTTTCACAGTCCTCTGAATAACAACCATCCAAACAGAAAACAGTGGGGTTTTCCTCATTAGCACAGATCAGTTGTTTCCTGTTTCTGCTTTAAGGATGTGTGAACATGATTGGAGGAGGCAGGTCACCTTATGGCACAGTACATCAAGTCATCCCTGCAGGCCATGGTGAGGAGACAGTCCAAGGTGAACTCGTGAGAGAGTAACTAGAAACAAAAGCACAGCATGGATTCCACTTACACAACATCAGTGAGAACAAGCCTCTAGCCTCACGCAAACACCAACTGAAACTGAGCTACATCAAAGAAAATTGTCATAATGGATTACTTCCTCTTTTTTCAGATTTTTCGTGGTAGACTTTTGTGACCTGTCATATTATTATAATGTGAATAAGGCTCACTCTTTTCACCAGTTAGATGGTTTATTCCATGCATGTAGTTACCCATCAATCAATAGTCACACCATATTATGGTAACCAATCCCACATCATTAAATCACAAGGTATTTTTGAAGTTCCTTACCTTGCCTATGGTGTCCTGATCTACTGGGATAGCCTTCAGCCAGCAAACCAAAGACTTGACTTCTGGGTTCGAACTCATCTGCAGGGACAACTCTGTATCTACAGGAGGATGAGAAGACAAGTCGGCATGATCTGGTCACCAGTTTGCACCTTCATGGTACTAGGCTGAACATTATGAGTATTTCAAATGAAGATTTTCAGTAATGGTTAAGGTGTTAGACTGACAGTCACAGGGACTGAGGTTTTGAGTCCCAGTAGGGGCTATTCGCGACATTATACGTTAAAAATGGGGAAAGGAGGTAATTAGGGTCTAATAAACAAAAACAGTCCAACATTTTCCTATGCCAGTTTCTAATCATTATTATGACTGACACATCTGGTTTGATGTCTCGAATCTCAGCAGCAATGAGCTATACTCCTTAAACTCAAACCAGTAGAGCAGAAATCCAATGCCTAGGGGTGAGGTGTGGAGAGAGATCTAGAAACACAGGGTGTGAATCACAAGGCCTACCACGTGTCTCAATGGCATTACATCTCTCCATTTTAGGAATATTACAGTAGGCAGGCTATAACTTGTGGGGCTTCAACCTCCAGTATCTACATGTATACAAAAACACAGGATGTAACGGCTGATATTCATTACTTGTTGGGCAAGGAGTGTTTGGCCTTGCTACATACTAAGGTGTGGCAGAGTGACACAAAATTTGGCTCAGTAAGGTACCTCACCCAAACCTACAATCTTTACACACTAGCCTTAAATGTGCTCACATTAGCAATAGTCAGACTGCTTTGGGACGGAGTAGGAGCTGAAAACATTACCTGTGGGTTCTGATGGGTTCCTGGTAGTGTTGATCTGATCCTGTCTACTCTGGACAGAGTTCCTCAGTAGCTCCTGGTATTCCCTCTCTTTCTCACTCAGTTGGCTCAGCAGTCTAAAACACACTTAGTCATTATGGACCAGGCCTGAAGAAACAGTACATTTCACTATTTACACACATCACTTCACTGTCCATTTTGTAACTGGTTGCAATGTAATCCTTGGTGGTGTGCTGGCATTGTTCACTGAATCTGTAGGAATGACCTTATTTTCTTTACATTTTAAAGGCCATTATACTAAAGGTGAAAAAAAAGGAAACTCCACGTGAAAAGGTGGATTAAAGAATAAAAATGACAATACAAATGCATTTTTTGTCATGCCAAAAAGCTATGTAATATAAACAGCTAAGTAAATGGTACTGAACCTGCGCGTCTCTAGCCGTAGATCTCTCAGTTCCTGACTGAGGGGACAGTTAGTGTTGTACCGGTGGCCATTGGGTAAGCAGGGGCTTTCTGAAACCTCCTCTATGGTCTTTGTGTCGGCTGGCGCCACCACCTGGTCATCTGAGAAGACTGCAGGCAAAAGCTCTGCTAGCTCACTGGGCTGCTGCTCTCTATCTGGGCTACTCTCCTCCGTCTCAAAGGAAGACTGCAGCTGGAGCTTGAGCTCTGAAAGTCATCGAGGTGTGTGTGAGCAAGAGTGTGTGTGTGTGTGTGTGTGTGTGTGTGTGTGTGTGTGTGTGTGTGTGTGTGTGTGTGTGTGTGTGTGTGTATAGAGGGGGCGGGGGTTGGGAGGTGGTGAGGTCTTTGAATGGCGGGGTTGGACTCAATTCCAAATCCCAGAGTCATATCATGAAATTGAACTGTAGTTCTATGAGGAATTTCCATGTCCAATACAACTGATAGAAGTTGAGATGGAATTATGCCTGACTCTGCTGGTTCTTACCTGGTAACAGCACAGTGATGGCGTCCTGTACGGCCTGCCTCAGCAGGTTATCCAGAGCAAACATCCAGTGAGGTTTCACCTGCTGCTGCCTCAACACCTTTTTTACCTGCACACACACGAGGGAGTGAGAAGAATGGGTTAACACAATCCTACTGGGTGTGACGCAGATCCTGTGGTCGAGTGGTAAAACTCCTGCCTATTGACACATATACGACTCCCCCTGTTTAATCCCATGTCCACCCTTGCCTTGTGATTACTAACTATCTAATACTTGAGGAACCATGTGTGTGAAATATATGGCCAATCAATGACAGTACGCAATCTTTTACGTGCCAGGGAGAAATGGAAACCGGCAGGGCTACTGCCCTCGAGGACTGGCTTTGCAACTCCTGGGTAATGTTCATTATGTACCAAATGAAAAAGAACAGGGAGGGACTACCCGGGCTAGTCCAATAAGATGTTTCAAGATGTTTATAATGTTTTCCGTTGCATACCCTAATGAACACATCCGTGACCTCCAGTGACCTACCGCATCCTGGAAGCTGAAGAGCACAGCTCGCAGGTTTTTGAGGGGTACTGCAGTAGCAAGCAGTGTGGAGCGCAAGTTCACCAGGCTGTTGGTCAGGTGCCTTCTGTCTGGAGAGCGGATGTTCTCCCGCAGGCAGCCAATCAGCTCAGAGATGTGCTCTGAGGTCACAGACCCAACGTCTGTTTGCTTAGAGGCAAGGAGAGAGGAAACGCGATAAAATAATTATAGGCAAAGAAACCTACAAATGTAAAATGTAGACATAAACACTCATTCTTTCACACCTAACAGGTACAGCAGACTCCTGATAAGGGTATACTCCGTTTAAGTGCCTTGTGGTCCTGTGTAGCTCAGTTGGTAGAGCATGGCGCTTGTAACGCCAGGGTAGTGGGTTCACTTTCCTGGGACCATCCATACGTAAAATGTATGCACGCATGACTAAGTCTGCTAAGTGACATATTATTATATTATTTCACCATACATTGTCTTTAATTGCTCTGGATATATGCATGCTCCGATCGGTTGGGTGCATGCCCTCATAACAATCCTAAGCCATTGGGCCCATATTCAAAAATTGTCAAAGAGTAGAAGTACTGATCTAAGATCAGGTCCATCCTGTCTCATTCATTATGATCTAAAAGGAAAAACAGATCCTAAATCAGCACTCCTACTCTGACACTCTTGATACGCTCTCTACCTGAGGTAGTGTGTTCTGGATGTTGTGCACCACGTCGGTGATGTACTCAGTGAGGATCCTGTGCAGTGTGGCCCTCCTCTCGCTGTCCTTCCTCAGTAGGAACAGGCCCAGGTTCTCCCCTGACGTGGCTGGACTAGCCATCATGTCCACAGTACAGGGCTCCTCTGACACCCTGGCCACCACAAGGGGGAGACAGATATACACCAATGTCACATAGATAAAACATTCTGCCATACAAATATGGTCTTTGGCAATATATAGCATGGGCTCCATCTCAATTGCTTGAAAATCTGACCTCTCCTCTACTCCCCCCTCTATCTGCAGTGATTGGAAAATAAGACATGGTGGAAGCTCATCGAAGAGCAGCTGGATTTTTCATACAATTTAGGAAAAGCCATGGTCTATCTTGAGGTTATCTATTGCATTACATTGCATTTACAGTAAGGCAATGATCTACAATGAAGTTGCTTCACAAATCTGATGTATTCGAATGGGGAACCAGAGGGTATAGGATGTTATGACCTACAGCAGGAAGCCTCTGGTGCTGGGTGGGCTCTTTGTAATGTCCTTTCCTCTGAGGGGGGAGATGGTCCTCCGGAGGTCCCAGGAGCACGACAGGTCCATCCTGTCAGTGTCCCTGTCTGTATCTGTCACACGTATAGACACTGGGACAGACATACTCCGCTGGTAGATGTCACCTACAGGACACAAAGCAGGGCAGAGTCATTAATTACCCCAATAATGGTGATGGAATGGCGATGAGCATAGCGTTTCTGAATTAGGAAGACTATAGACAGACAAGGGCAATAATAATTAATATTTTAGACAATTATGAAAATAATGAGTGTGGTGATTGAAATTAGGATCCCCTTTTGTATTTTATATGTATTTTTTAAAAGAACACAGACAGACAGACAGGCTAAGAAAGGGATTGCGTTCCCATCGTCGGGGGGTATGTGGTCCGGAGTAGGCAGTGCAACCACAAGACCAGACTCTGGCACTGATGATGACAATAAAAATGATGGTGATAAATATGATGATTAAAATAACGCTATCTATGATTATGAAGATGACTCACCAGCATCCGTAGGCAGTGTGTCAGGCTCTGGCTTGGCCTTCCTCCGAGAGGTGGACTTGAGGAAGGAATCCTTGAGCAGCTCAGAGGCCGTGGCCCTGTTGTCTGGGTCCGGTGTGAAGCAGCTCATGATGCAGCCTTTGGCCCCAGCTGACATACACTCCGGCACCTCCGGGTGGATCTTGAACATCCCAACCTAGAGGGAGACGGAAACAGAGTACGTACACTTCAAGGTTGTGTTCAGTAGGGCACGCAACGTAAAACGTTTTGCAATGGAAACTGACAGTTTCTTATTGGACAAGTTCAGGTAGTCCCTCCCCGTTTCAGGTAGTCCCTCCCTGTTTCAGTATATCTTCAGTTTGATGCTTTATGAACACAACCCTGGTTTCAGCTGGTAAAATTCTTTACAGTCCAGTATTTACCTAGTATTCACAAGTACTAACAAAGAACAGGCTACAATGTAATAACATACTAATTATCAAACCTTTTGGTTTCTAAGAGAAAGATTACCTTGAACATGGCTGCCTGTGGGCTGCCCAGCTCATGGAAGGGTGGTTTCCCCGTGGCCATCTCTATGATGGTACAGCCCAAGGACCAGATGTCTGCAGGCTTCCCATAACCCCGCGGGCCCTGGTCGATGATCTCTGGAGCCATGTACTGCAGGGTCCCTAAAACACCACAGAGACATTTAGACACCTACCTACACAAATATGTAGGCAACACATGTAAATAATATTCATACCAACAAAGTCAAATATAATGTCCATATGCAAAAAGCATGGCCACATACCCAATCACATAAAAGCATCAAACATATACACACACACACCTGTAAAGGTCTCTGTGCAGGGGTTGATTCCCGCCAGTCGTTTCGAGGTGCCAAAGTCAGAGATCTTGAGAACACCACTGTATGTGTTAATCAACACGTTGTCACCCTGTGAGGAAATGTGTCGTGGAAAATTGCAAGATTATGTTATAATGCTTGTATTGCATTATAATGGTTGTTTTATTCGACAGAATAGAGTATTGTGTGTGTGTGTTCTACTGAGGAGGGCCTCTATGAGAAAACACTGACAGAGGAGATTTACGATGTCTTTGGGTGATAAAACCTAAAGAGCATTCCAGAGAACATGAGCTAATGGTTCTGTTCTATGCCGTACCAGGGAGAGACGGTTCCCTTTTGGAGTAAGAGGGCCAAAGCACATTGCCGAAAAAAAGCACAATCTTTGCACAAATGTACATAACCATAAACATCAATGTCTTTCTTAAAATCAATACACAGAAGTATATATTTTTAAACCTGCATATTTAGTTAAAAGAAATTCATGTTAGCAGGCAATATTAAGTAGGAAATTGTGTCACTTCTCTTGCGTTCAGTGCAAGCAGAGTCAGGGTATATGCAACAGTTTGGGCCGCCTGGCTCATTGCGAACTGTACACTAATTTGCCCGAATTGTACATAATTATGACATAACATTGAAGGTTGTGCAATGTAACAGCAATATTTAGACTTAGGGTTGCCACCCATTCAATAAAATATGTAACGGTTCCGTATTTCACTGAAAGAATAAACGTTTTGTTTTCGAAATGATAGTTTCAACATTTGACCATATTAATGACCAAAGGCTTGTATTTCTGTGTTTAATATAATTAAGTCTATGATTTGATATAGCAGTCTGAGCCGTGGTAGGCAGCAGCAGGCTCGTAAGCATTCATTCAAAAGGCACACTACTGCGTTTGCCAGCAGCTCTTAGCAATGCTTGAAGCACAGCGCTGTTTATGACTTCATGCCTATCAACTCCCGAGATTAGGCTGGCAATACTAAAGTGCCTATAAGAACATCCAATAGTCAAAGGTATATGAAATACAAATGGTATAGAGAGAAGTAGTCGGCGCGTCATAATTCCTATAATAACTACAACCTAAAACCACCAGCTTTCATATGTTCTCATGTTCTGAGCAAGGAACTTAAACGTTAGCTTTTTTACATGGCACATATTGCACTTTTTCTTCTCCAACACTGTGTTTTTGCATTATTTAAACCAAATTGAACATGTTTCATTATTTGTTTGAGACTAAATAGATTTTGTATTATATTAAGTTAAAATAAAAGTGTTCATTGTTCATTCAGTATTGTTGTAATTGTCATTATTACAAATATATATATATATATATATTTTTTTTAAATTATTATTATTTTTTGTTTTGTTTAATCGTCCGATTAATCGATATCGGCTTTGAAAAATCAATACCTCTATTCCACTGGATACACTTTCCCCATAAAACATGGTAACACATTAGTAGTTGAGTAAGCAACATACACCAGGTTCATGCTCAGTAGCGCACAAAGTAGCAAAACGTTTTGAAATGGAAATAATAAAAGGAGCGTTTCTTAAGTCCAGGAAGTCCCTTCCTGTTTCTCTCCAACACAACCAGCTCTGACTGTGAATTAAAATCTGCTGCGGCATTGGTACTTTTTTGAACATTTATTTAGCAGCAACAAACGGTATCCTTGCGGACACCTCACCTTGATGTCTCTGTGGACTATCTGGTGGTCATGGAGATACTTAAGCCCTTCAAGGATCTGCTTGGTGTAGAAAATGACGGTGGCCTCGTTGTCTTTCAGGGGTCCCCATTTGGAACGCAGGAGAGAGGACAAGCTTCCTACATGGGAGAGATGACATTGGAATGGGTTACAGTTAGATACGCAAGGGATTCAATTTAGGATTCGCAACACCTCTGGGCCTCGTTCCCCAGTTGCGATGCAACTTAAGCGTTACGATGACGTACCAGACGCATCGTTATTTACGAGCCAACTCGTAAGTGTTTCCCAGACAACCACGTAAAGAGAACGTTCGCTTAGTGCGTTGTTATACCACGTGTCGACACTGATAGGATCAAAAGAAAAGCAGCGCTGCTTTCAGGTCAGATTTCTCCACTCAAATCTTAACATTAAAACGATTCCACAATACTGACCAAGGATCAGCGCCTAGAGATATTACCACCGACGGCTGCAACAGCTAATTATGCTTACCCAACAATAATGCACTACATCACAGATTGGGCACATTATTGACCACGTTGTCACACATCATGAAACACTTTTAAGCAAAAAAAAACAGAAAATAGCCTAGTCGAAAAATAGAACTCAATTGATGGAAATAGCCCATGTAGGCTATGCATCTTTTAATGCGGTCATCTCGGTTTTCATTCCATGCATCATTTTATTCTTCACTTGTTGTATTTATAGTAAACTTAGTTCTGAAGATAACAGCCGTCACAGTCAGACAGAAAAAAAATCTAGATGTTTATGCTGTGTTTAGCAAAGATCTTCTGTGAATAAAGTGATGCGAAAGGGGGGGAAAAAAGCACCTAATGATGCACTTTGGCTGTACTACGAGTGGTCTGGATCACTAGATGTGCCACGTTACTAACGAAGGAACTGGGAAACACCTCGGCTACTAAAGATACATGGTAAGAAGGTTCTAACGATGATCTTAACGCTACGAAGGCTCTGGGAAAAAAGGCCCAGAATATTCACAATGATAAAATGTCGGAAGCTGAAATAAAACAAGTATTTTCACTTTCTTTAACACTGGTACATCAGAGACTTGATTGCATTGTGAAATCCATTTTTCCTCCATCACTGGGATACTGGAAACACCCACACATCCTGTGTGATATCCTGCCTGTAGCTATTGCACAGAGTTACACACACATCTAGACACACACAAAAGACCTCCAGACTTCCTGGAAACTAAAATACGATCATTTTGTAATATTCCAGTGGGTTTCACTAAGCCTTCACAACAGTATGTAGCTGAAAGTGTAGTAATGTGTACCGTCCTTTTTACAGTGCATTCAGAAAGTATTCAGACCCCTTGACTTTTTCCACATTTTGTTAAGTTACAGCCTTATTCTAAAATGGATTACATTTTTCTCCCACATCAATCTACACACAATACCCCATATTGACAAAGCGAAAACAGGGTAAGACATGTTTGCAAATGTATTAAAAAAAATACATTATTGCCATTAGTATTCAGACCCTTTGCTATGAGACTCGAAGTTGAACTCAGGTGCATCTTATTTCCATTAATCATCCTTGAGATGTTTCTACAACTTGATTGGAGTCCACCTGTGGTAAATTCAATTGATTGGACATGATTTGGAAAGGCACAAACCTGTCTAAATAATGTCCCACAGTTGACAGTGCATCGGAAACCAAGCCATGAGGTCAAAGGAATTGTCCGTAGAGCTCTGAGACAGGATTGTGTCGAGGCACAGATCTGGGAAAAGGTACTAACAAAATATCTGCAGCATTGAAAGTCCAAGAATACAGTGCCCTCCATCATTCTTAAATGGAAGAAGTTTGGAACGACCAAGACTCCTCCCAGAGCTGGCCGCCCGACCAAACTGAGCAATGGGGTAGAAGGGCATTGGTCAGGGAGGTGACCAAGAACCCAATGGTCACTGACAGAGTTCCAGAGTTCGTCTGTGGAGATGGGACAACCATCTCTGCAGCACTCTACCATAAAGGCCTGATTGGTGGAGTGGCCAGACGGAAGCCACTCCTCAGTAAAAGGCACATGACAGCCTGCTTGGAGTTTGCCAAAAGGCACCTAAAGCACTCTCAGACCATGAGAAACAAGATTATCTGGTCTGATGAAACCAAGATTGAACTCTTTGGCCTGAATACCAAGCGTCACGTCTGGAAATAACCTGCCACCATCCCTACTGTAACAATTGCTTAACACTCTGGGCTACTGTATGTTTAAGCTTAAACTCTATTGGATCAGTTAGGTTCGCTACTGGAGCAGTAGGGAGAAATGAAAACTGCACAACTGAATAATTTAGGATAAGAATGCCTGCTTGTATTTTGTAAATAAAAATACTTACAAAAAATGAATCACCTTGAGTAAATATTGATATGTGAAATTTGTACAATGAGCTCAATATGAATGAAATACATCAATGGTACTACAGACTTAGATATTGGGCATATATCCGGCCTATAGTTTACTAGGGTGCACCCAACTCTATCTTTATCTGAGAATCTCTCAGATTTCAATGTTCAAAATTCAATAGCAATACAATAAACATGAATCCACAGAAAACACAAACCAATTCACAAATACTGACATAACCCAATATGAGATGGAGTCAAATATGAGTAACTGTGCCTATCAATAAACACTAAGGTTTATAAGTGTAGCATGTGCTTATAACAATCCCACTACAATGTACGATGCAATGACGTCTTGCAAAAAAAAATGCTACCACACCATAGTATGGCAGTGCAAATTCAGTGTTCTCCAAGGAAAAGAAATCTTCGCATGCAAATCTTCTTATTTATGTCCTGGATTCGGGCGGCTCGCCATCCTTGGTGGAACTGAATCAATAATCATAAAACCTGACATATAACCATTAATATAGTGCTTAGCTTTAATCTCTTACAGGACTAAGAAAATAAAACTTTGTCAAAATAATTTATACTTTTAACTACAGCACCAGGCTCAGGTGGACTGAACAATAAACTAGCCCGGGTAAATGAAAAGTACACGTCATTTATTATAAAGTAATCTAAAACATAAGTGTACCAAAATGGATTATGATACTAGTTAATCACATTTTATAAAAGTATGAAAACGAAAATAGTTCGCCATGCATGATTAGCATGCTCACTAACGTTTGCTATTTCAATTATCGATAGCTGAGCTAGCCTAAATGTTAACGGCTTGTGCGTATGCACTTAGGTTGGAATCATTAAAACTAATTTTTCAACCACTCCACAAATGTCTTGATAACAAACTATCGTTTTGGCAAGTCGGTTAGGACATCTACTTTGCGCATGACAAGTAATTTTTCCAACAATTGTTTACAGAAATTATTTCACTTATAATCACTGTATCACAATTCCAGTGGGTCAGAAGTTTACATACACTAAGTTGACTGTGCCTTTAAACAGCTTGGATTCCAGAAAAATTATGTCATGGCTTTAGAAGCTTCTGATATGCTAATTGACATAATTTGAGTCAATTGGAGGTGTACCTGTGGATGTATTTCAAGGCCTACTTCAAACTCAGTGCCTCTTTGCTTGACATCATGGGAAAATCAAACGAAATCAGCCAAGACCTCAGAAAGAAATTGTAGACCTCCAAAAGTCTGGTTCATCCTTGGGAGCAATTTCCAAACGCCTGAAGGTATCACGTTCATCTGTACAAACAATAGTACGCAAGTATGAACACCATGGGACCACGCAGCCGTCATATCGCTCAGGAAGGAAACGCGTTCTGTCTCCTAGAGATGAACGTACTTTGGTGCGAAAAGTGCAAATCAGTCCCAGAACAACAGCAAAGGACCTTGTGAAGATGCTGGAGGAAACAGGTACAAAAGTATCTATATTCACAGTAAAACGAGTCCTATATCGACATAACCTGAAAGGCCGCTCAGCAAGGAAGAAGCCACTGCTCCAAAACCGCCATAAAAAAAGCCAGACTACGGGTTGCAACTGCACATGGGGACAAAGATTGTACTTTTTGGAGAAATGTTCTCTGGTCTGATGAAACAAAAATAGAACTGTTTGGCCATAATGACCATCGTTATGTTTGGAGGAAAAAAGGGCGATGCTTGCAAGCCGAAGAACACCATCCCAACCGTGAAGCACGGGGGTGGCAGCATCATGTTGTGGGGGTGCTTTGCTGCAAGACCCATTTGCTGCACTTCACAAAATAGATGGCATCATGAGACAAGACAATTATGTGGATATATTGAAGCAACGTCTCAAGACATCAGTCAGGAAGTTAAAGCTTGGTCGCAAATGGGTCTTCCAAATGGACAATGACCCCAAGCATACTTCCAAAGTTGTGGCAAAAAGGCTTAAGGACAACAAAGTCAAGGTATTGGAGTGGCCATCACAAAGCCCTGACCTCAATCCCATAGAAAATTTGTGGGCAGAACTGAAAAAGCGTGTGCGAGCAAGGAGGCCTACAAACCTGACTCAGTTACACCAGCTCTGTCAGGAGGAATGGGCCAAAATTCACCCAACTTATTGTGGGAAGCTTGTGGAAGGCTACCCGAAACATTTGACCCAAGTTAAACAATTTAAAGGCAATGCTACCAAATACTAATTGAGTGTATGTAAACTTCTGACCTACTGGGAATGTGATGAAATAAATAAAAGCTAAAATAAATCATTCTCTACTATTATTCTGACATTTCACATTCTTAAAATAAAGTGGTGATCCTAACTGACCTAAGACAGGGAATTTTTACAAGGATTAAATGTCAGGAATTGTGAAAAACTGAGTTTAAATGTATTTGGCTAAGGTGTATGTAAACTTCTGACTTCAACTGTATATAGCCTCATTATTGTTATTTTATTGTGTTAACATTTCCTTTTATGCTATTTAATTGTAATTTTTTTTGTATTATTTTTTAACTCTGCATTGCTGGGAAAAGGTTTGTAATGAAGCATTTCACAGTCAAGTCTACACCTATTGTATTCGGCACATGTGACAGTTTCATAATTAGGGGAGCAGAGAAAGATGAGCAATAGGGAAAGTATTGATGAGAGAATACAGTACCAGAGTGTGTGAGTGGTAGACAGAGATTGAAGGAAGGAGAATGAGTAGTAGAGACACACAAAAACTGAGAAGTGAAGACTGAAATTAGTTGTACGGCAGTTTAAAAGTTAAAGCAGGACAGTATACGATTACCAAAACTTCCGTCAGTGAAAGAATGAATGAATACTGCATATACTGAGTGAAGGAGTGATCTAAAGACTACTAATTTGTAGTAGACAGGCACAAAAATTGAAATTAGAACACTGAATAAACTGGTTCTATGTGACCTGGTTTATGGGACCATAGAAACAGAATGAGATTTAATATAGAATGAAATAGATTCTATTTCTATGCTCTGTACCTCCAGGAACCTCCTCCATAAAGATCTTGATGAAGCCATCCTGACTCATAGAGCCCAGGTACTGAACGATGTTCCTGTGCTTCAGCCTCTTGTGCAGCGCTATCTCCTCATGCAGAGGCTGGGAGTAACTGAGATTCACACACAGATGGGGAGAGAACCAACAGTTAGCATTGGCACTAGATTAGCATAGCATTAGCAAATGGGACAGTGTTCATCTGCCGTTATAACAACATTGCTACAAAACATAAACAATGTTAGTGCTAGCTGTGCTGTCACCGAAAAACAACAAAATTCACACGCTAATCTTGCAGTTGTGCTGACATGGTGTAGCTGTGACCCATACATACTGTATGAATATGATGAGAGCTTTACAAGCACCCGTCATGTGCTGCTTTGGCCTATGTGGCCATTAGTTCTGCAGAGGAACTAAGTATTAACATTTCTTGAACTGTGGGGCTAAGCTCTTAGTCGAGGTTGAAGGCTCGTAAACAAGGAACGGGGAAATCTAAATAGACATCCATCTCTTCAGGGAGTAGATTCCGGTGTAGCTATGGGGATACTGGACAAACATTACACATTTGGAATGTTGAGGAAAACATATGCACATTCATTATTCTCATCATTAATCGTGAATCGTTTCGCTCACAATTATATAATATATTATACATATTAGGCTCAAATAATAATTGGGATTTATGGTATAATGTGCAAAGAAAAGTAGCCTAGTCCCAGATCTGTTTCGTCGTGACAACAAGTATGGTCATTGTTTGACAATACAGCAAAAACAGATCTGGGACCAGGGGGGAAAAAAGGGGGGAAAAGGAGGAAATGTAGCCTGGTCTCAGTTCTGTTTGTGCTGTCGTGTCAACAAATATGTTCATTGTTTGACAATACAGCAAAAACAGATCTGGGACCATGCAAAAAAAAAAAAGGGGAAATGTGTTTTCCATACGTTCTGTCTTTCTCTGGGATCTCCTTGATGGCGATGCGGACTTGGTTGCTCAGGTCCCTCCCAGCATACACCACACCATAGGTTCCTTTACCCAGAACCACCTTGTCTCCGTTTTCGCTGGTCTCATAGATAAACTGCAGGAGGTAAGGGAGAAGGTTTAATTCAACAGGAAGACGGGTGTGAAACTAAATGTCTGTGGTTCATTCAAAAAAAGTGTTTTAGAAATATTGTAAAGAATTTCACAGGCAACCAAACAGAAAAGGTTGAGTGAGAGTGCGAAGCAATGGGAAAATATGCTAATTTAGAAACCTTTTGCTGCTCTGAACTGCAGTGAACTGAAATACTATTTGAAATTATTTCAAATTGTATTTGAACCCAGGTTTCCTGGAGTGACATGCTGGACTGAATCCAATGTTCTGTGAATACCAGGAACTTAACACACAAAAATGAGGGGTCGGGAATACGTTGGGGAGCGGTTAAGGGAAACTTTTCACCTTTTGACCCCATCATGACAGGGCTTGTTTGTGTACTGGTAGGGTAGAAGGGGGGTCAAAAACAGAAAAGCAGCCTCGAGAGGAAGGATTCTAGGCTTCTATGGCTCTCTCTCAATTTGTCTCTCCGCAAGTCCTTGAATCCTTTCTCCTCACCTCCTTTTCAACCGTATTGAGTTTGAGTTTATTTTTTATTTTTACAGGGACAGTGCACATTAATCAACGTTTCAGTAAAAGTGCCGGTTTTAGCCAGCCGGCTAATTTTCAACCGCAGTCCCTGGGCAGGTTATTAAAAACAATTACAATATAGACAATAGCAACATAGAACAAGCAAGACATAGCAACATAGGACAAGCAAGACGTAGCATACAGACAGAGCAACATAGAACAAAAAGCAGCAAGACAAAATTCATAAAAGCAACAAAGTGTTTCCACAACTCACAAGTTACAGACAACAGACATGGAAAGCGGCAACACACAGCTAGGGACCATGTTCACAAATCTGATTGACCTTTAGCCATGTCTTCAAGCATTTTGTGAAAGTGTGATATGTGGTGCAGTTATGTGTGTCTGATGGCAGTGTATTCCAGACATGGGAAGCTCTCACAGAAAAAGCGGATTTACTAAAGGTGCTTTTCCTTAGGGGAACTATACAGTCACCTCTCATGGCAGACCTTGTGGATCTGCTGCCATATGTTTGGTTTTTCTGTTTAACAAAAATACTGAGTGGAGGGGGAGCCAAGCCATTTAGGATCTTGAATACAAGACATGCATCGGTGTATTGCACAAGATTTTCCCAACTCAGGAGCTCATGCTTTCTGAGGATGTGACAGTGATGATGGCTATTGGGCTTCCTATCAAGCACTTTGAGAGCCTGTTTGTAGACAGACTGAATGGGTTTTAATGTTGTACAGCAAGCTTGGGCCCAACTAGTCAAGCAGTATGTTAAGTGGGGGAGTATCATAGATTTGAAGTACAGTTTTGCTACCTCTGTAGTCAAACAATTTCGTATAAATCGAAAATTAGCTAGGTTGAATTTGGTTATTTGAATTACCTTTTTCACATGCTTTTTAAAAGAGAGGTTGGAATCAAGTATGATGCCAAGGTACTTAAAATCAGATACCACCTGGAGCTTCTCCCCTGACACATAGACATCTGGCTCAGTAGCATCTGTTGCCCTCTTTGTGAAGAACATGCAAACAGTTTTTTTCACATTGAGATGCAAACACGAGTCACTGAGCCACTTTGTAACCTGGACCATTACAGTAGTGAGTTCTTGTGCAGCTTGTTGTTTGCTCTTTGCATGCACATATATCACTGTATCATCTGCATACATTTGAACTTCAGACCCAGTACAGACAGAAGGCAGATCATTAATGTACAGGCTGAACAGGAGGGGCCCCAGTATTGACCCTTGGGGCACGCCCACATCATAGCTAAGAGTGGGCGACAGCTCATTGCTCACTCTGACACACTGAGTTCTGCCTTCAAGGTATGATTTCATCCATCTCAAGGCATCGGGGGAAAAGTTGAACTTGGACAATTTTGTGATGAGAATCTCATGGTTAACAGTATCAAAAGCCTTCCTTAGGTCCAGAAACACAGCCCCAACAACGCCCCCTTTGTCCATCTTGGACTTCACATTTTCCAGAAGAAAGCAGTTGGCCGTTTCTGTGGAGTGTTTCGCTCTGAAGCCAAACTGCATGGAATGTAATGTGAAGGGGCTGTTGTTGAGGTGGGCAATCAGTTGTTCTGCTACACACTTTTCAACAACCTTTGACACCACAGGTAGTATACTAATGGGCCTGTAGTTACTCACGTCAGCAGGGTCGCCTGATTTAAAGATGGCCGTTATTATGGCCGACTTCCATACCCTTGGAAACACCCCGAGACCAATAGATGTGTTGGTGACCTTAGTAATGGGGCCAATGAGTGACTCTTTGTAGTTTTTAAGAAAGGTAGAGTCCATCCCAAACACATCTTTGGCTTTAGAGTTCTTTAGTGAGCTAATCACCTTGTCCACCTTTGACTCAGAAACCTCCCTTATGATGAAGACAGGTTGAGCATCATTTACTAGCACTGAGCCCAATAAACCAGTGGAGGGGTTCTGTGTCCGTACCCTGACAGAGTCAATAAAGTAGGAATTGAAGGCTATTGCTATTTCGACTGCATCCTGTGTTAGATTGTTATTCACCATGATTTCTAGTCTTTTTGCAGTGTTACTATGGTCTTTCCCTGTTAACTTTTTTAGATTCTCCCAGATCAGTTTAGAATTTCCCTTTGCTTCACCAATTATGTTAATAAAAAAGTTTGCCTTGGCCTGTCTGATTTCTTTCATCACCTTATTTCTCAACATGGTAAACCTACGTCTGTCATGCTCTAATTTGGATCTTAGGGCTATTTTTAGATAATAATCTCGTTCTTTCATCAATTTCCAGATTTCTCCATTTAGCCAAGGAAGAGTGCTCTTTTGGCCAGGTTTGGATTTGATTTTCTTTAGGAAACCATTTAATGTAGTCTGGATTGTGGATAGAAAAACTTGACTATCAGCTTCCACGTCTGCATAGGACAAGAGATCATTCCAGTATTGGAGGAGAATGTCCAATGTCTCTTCCCTCGAACCCTGGTTTCCAATGCGTTTTCAGAAGGAAGCAAGAAAAGAGGAAATCGAGGAAAGATGAACTGAGAAAGAGCCTAGCTGACCTCCAGTAATCTTCCAGTGAGCTCGCTGGGGTACTCCACTGGGGCTTCTGCCTGGCTTAGGAGAGAGTTGACCAGCTCACAGAACCTGATGGAGAAACAGCACACACAAGAAACTAAATCATATGGAAAGACAGTCATATATTCATGGACCTCACAGGCAAATCATAGATAAGACCTGCTGAAACACACACAAACAAATTCAGTACACAGCACTGTTATCAATCTTATATGTCATGACATATTAAAGGGGACCTTTCGATTGCCAGTTATTTGCCTTTCACTGTTTCCGCAAATACTACTATGAAAACCACTTCCCATTTCCTTCCTTCTCAGAAAGTCTTGGATAACACTGGGTATTTACTGTATCCCAATACACAACACCTAGATAATAATGTACTGTATTAGCACACAATGTAAAATACATACACCTATCAATCCACACAGAAAGGGGAGAGAGAAGCAGGCTCTATTTCCATATGCCAGAGTAAAATAAACATTAACAGTTGTCATGTCAACGCAATCAAATAATGTGATAATGGTTGAATGAACAGGCCCAATCTGTATGTACGTTTTATGTGGGGAATGAATCATTGGTTGATATGGTCGGTTGTTACACCAGTTCCTGCTAGACAGCTGGGGTAAAGGCTGTCTTTTGGTGTGTGTTTGTGCGTATCTGCGTGAGCGTGTGTCTGTGTACAAGTGTGTTTGTATGTGTGTGCGACTCACCCTTTACAGTGCAGCTCGCTGGGAAAGCAGAGTTGGAAGTCATCCGAGTTCTCCAGGACATACAGGAAGCAGCTACGCTCGTCAAACTTGGAAACACTGAACAGGTCAAAAGGTTAAAGAGGGGGATTAGGAGCTACACAACACTTCAAAGCGAACAGCGGCATCACAACGAAATAACAACAAGTATTCTCAAAATAGCAATGCAGGCAAACAAAGTTAAAGGAATATGAATCAAGACAAGAAAAGCCAATAATAACACATTCAATACGTGGCTCTGCAATTCAGAGATTTTTTTTTTCTTTGTATCTCGTATACGTAGATTGAAATACTGATAGGTTTCAAGCCACCGGGGGATAGTGTTGCAAATACAAACTGAAATAAAATAAATCTACCTACTGCCCTGGAGGCAGTTCGGTAAGCAAAACAAGGGTAAAGTACACAGTGACCTCCACAGCCAAATAGACACGGACTCACACACACACATATCCAATCCCAGTCTTTGAAAACAGCACAGACAAAAACACCCTGATGGCCAGTGGCCAAATCCGCCAGACAGTTAAAGTGTTTAGACTCAGTAGACCGCAACCTGGGTTCAAATACTATTTGAAATCCTTTCAAATACTTTAGCCGGGCTTGACTGAGCACAATGGAACCAATAGAGTAGTCGCAAACCTGCAAACTCCACCCATCTGGAACTCCAGGCAGGCTAAAGCAAACGCTGAAATATTTCAAATAGTATTTAAACCTAGGTCTGGTAGACTAGCCCTGATGATGTGTACGGGCTGCAGGCTTGAACACCACACACCCACACACATCAAATGTTAGCACACTCTGTACTGTCAGTTACCATACCTCACTCCCCGGATTTGCGAGGCTGGGAAAGTCCACTGGGCTTTCTGGCCTTTCTATGGAAGGGAAGACATGGCAGACTGTCAGAATGCTCACTCAACAGTCTAAACACACACAAAGTATGCACGTGCCTGCACACACTCGCGGGCACACGCTTCCTCATTAGGCGTGTCTTCTTTCCCATCGCTGACGTGGTGCTGTTAAGAAAACACTCCACGCCTATTCTAGTTAAACACACCATTCTGTCTCACACCATTCCTGAACTACCATTTTCAATGTATTGACAGGTTGAAAACTGTAGACCTGTACAGTATAACTCAGTAGTTAAATATCTACAAGGCAGTAGGGGTCTGTTTACCTGGTCCCAGATCTGCTTGTACTGTATTAGCCAACTCTTATGGTCATTGTCATGCCAAACATGGTCTGTACCTTCAGGGGTGTGATGTGGTTGAGCCGAACCGTGCAGCTGTCGTCCTCCTCACTCACACACACTATGGTGGGCTGGAGCACTTTGGTCTGCTCCAGGATCAGAACCTGAGGAACGGCAATGGTTAATGGTGATAACAGTTTTTAGCATTAAAAGGTTACTTTTCTAAATACTTTCGCTGCAGAAAGGCACTGTACATTGTCAACGTGACAAACTATCCCGGCAGGGTGACGCCAAGTGCCAACTTCATTAGCAATTATCTAACCATGACGGTGCAGTTAAAATTCATGTTAAAGCAAATATTTTTTACTGCTCTGCATTTGTATATAACAGTTCTGGCCATTCAAGACAGAGAGAATCTATTGAGATCTCACAAAGCAATGTGGGTTTGAGGAACTGGGAGTACTGGGAGTACTGGAGTCTGACAGAGTGTCTTGGCAGCGGACAAGACACTCTAACTAAATAAAGCTGAATGTACTGGGAGCTGTGGTGAGGTCTTACTGGGCAGCGGTCAGTGGAAACAGTGGGCTTGCAGGCTTGCAGCATCAGCTCCATCCAGAAGTCCACAGTCTCCTGTTTAGACGGTTTCACCTCCGGGGGCTTGGTGAACTGACGATACAAGATGAACGTCTCCATGACCGAGCCCACATACCTCAAAAGAAAGAAGCGAATAAGTATTTGAAAATCAAAATAAAGTTGACCTTATAGAGACATTGACATTGACCTTAAAGAGGCCATACCAATATTTTTCTTAGGGGAAAGGGGTCCCCTAAATGGACAGTATCTTTAACATTAAAGGTCCCGCATAAAATCATGTTTTTCATCAAATGGATGATATTTGGATGAAGCCAGATCAGAGTTGGATGACCAAAGTAAGAAAAATTACTGTTGCTGGTACATTGATCAAGTCTGAGCATAAAGTTACTGGTCCCCTCCCCGGGTCAAAAACTTGAATTCAGATGGTGGGATTATTTAGGGATTTGTGTGACATCACATAAAGCCTTAATTTGAATATACCAATGGTAATGTCTTATTCTCTTACCTAATCTAAATAAGTACCGCCTCGTAACCATCAGCACAGAAAGTGTGTTTGCAGAGGGGTGTGGTTTACATAGCTAGCTAGTCTACTGGTGCCAAAACTTGACTGCAGGGTGACATCAGATTACAGGTTTCTCGTATTCATCTAGGGCAAATTTTTTTATAAGTTTCCCCTTTCATCTGTGTCTGGTGTTTGCTAGTTACTGGCTAGCTAGTTCTTCAGCCATCATGGAACAAATAGGGGGGAAGTGTCATTCAAAATTCAGACGCAGTTGTCATGTAATATATCTGTCAGTGCTGCTGCAAACTGCAACAGAAGAGACATGGCAAATGGGAGATTTTGACATCATTGATAGTCATGGTTTATGAACATGGTCTGGCAGTCAACATATATATACTTTATGAGGCATAGCCAGACCTCACCCTGTCCAGTTTCAACTGAAATTGTCCAAGATGAACTAGCTACAAGATGAACAAGCTAGCTATCTTCATGATCTCACTGCAACACTGCTGTCATGACGTGGCCCTTTCTGGGTGTAGATCATGGCTTCCCCCTCTCTTTCTCTCACTCTCCTAAACCCAGGTTTTATTGCCCCAGGTCGTAAATACCACAGAGACTCTCCCTGACCATGCAATTGAGAGAGTTTCACAGTAAGACAAACGGATTCTCCCGCCCAATTCTACTACGTCCCAGAATTTGAGAATGGAACAATATTCCTATTTTGGAGAATGTGTAGACGGTCGGTGGAGAAGCCAGCTACAACCCGGTCCGTTTTGTTTCATGTTTGTGACCTCATGAAAGACAAGTGCCTCAGTTATGGAGGTTTGCATCTAATTCTTGTATAAAGTGAATAAGTAAAGATGAAACTATTTGTGAAATGAGATGTTAACCTTTAATTTGAGAGACATGTATTTCCTGTAAAGTTTCACTAGTCAGCGGACACAAATTATAATTTTGTAATCTGAAGATTTTCCGTGGTGCCCCGACTTCCTAGTTAATTAAATGTACATGATTAGCTGAATCACGTAATAATAATTAGAGAATTGATTTGGTAAAATAACAGTCTTCACCTTTAATGATAGCCAGACACGACACTGCTCATTACATCCAAGTTGCTTTACATAAGTATTTCAAAGAAATGTCAGTCAAGGTGAGCTCTCCTCCACTCAGCCTATTAGCTCCCTGCCCACTCAGCCCATCTTTTCAGCCTTACTGATAGTTAGACATAAGAGAAAAAGTGAATTCTCAAATTCTGAGCATTTTTAAATTGAGAGAAAAAAAAGAAGGCTATTTTACATGGTAATCCGAATGACTGTGCGGGCCCTTTAACAAGATATTTTTAAATGTGCCCTCTCATTCTGGTTTCTAATCATCTCAATCTCAAAAACAAGGTTCATATAACATCAGTGTTATTGAGTACATCACTGGGGCCAAGCTTCCTGCCATCCAGGACCTATATAATAGGCGGTGTCAGAGGAAAGCCCATAAAATTGTCAGAGACTATAGTCACCCAAGTTATAGACTGTTTTCTCTGCTACCGTACGGCAAGCGGTACGGGAGTGCCAAGTCTAGGACCAAAAGGCTCCTCAACAGCTTCTACCCCCAAGCCATAAGACTGCTGAACAATTTTTTTTTTTTTTTTTTTAATCGCCACCCGGCAATTTACATTGACACCACCCCCTCCCTTTTGTACACTGCTGCTACTGGCTGTTAATTATCTAGGCATAGTCACTTCACCCCCACCTACATGTACAAATTACCTCAACTAACCTGTACCCCCACACACTGACTCGGTACCGGTGCCTGCTGTATATAGCCCCGTTATTGTTATTCTTATTGTGTTACTTTTTATTTTAGTCTACTTCGGAAATATTTTCTTCTTGAACTCTTCTTGAACTGCACTGTTGGTTAAGGGCTTGTAAGTAAGCATTTCACGGTAAAGTCTACACTTGTTGTATTCGGCGCATGTGACAAATAAAGTTAGATTTCAATCTGTTAGAATGATATGCTCATATATTTCACATCAAGAATGCCTGCCTGGTCCCAGATCTGTTTGTCCTGTCTCGAATGTTTGCAGTGACAATGACCATAGGATTTGACATGAACTGTGACTCCTCTCACCACATGGGTGCATTGAGCCGGTAGAGTTTCTCTGAAGCCTCGATGACCTTCCTGTGTTCGTTAGCCAGGATGCTGGCTCCCAGGTAGAAGCCTACGTCCCAGTAGTCCTGCATCTTCTCCAAGCTGCCCTTCCTCCCCAGGAGGCTGCTCAGGGTCACGCCTGGATACACACACACAACAAACACAAACACAGACGGGCGCAGACAGACACACATGTTAGATAGTGAGAATATTATTATTGTATGTATATTTTTTTTCAGGCTAACAGTATGGCATCGAAATGTAACAAAAGAAAAAGAGACATGACATGGCACAGAAGCCCAAATAGAATAACAGTGACATGCATTGATAAATAATGTACGGGTGTAATTATTTAGTGTCTTTATGCAGGCTGTTAGCAATGATGACAGTGATTGGCAGGGTTTAAGACTGCACCAACAATTAGCCCACACACGGTTGATCACAGACATGGATAAATAAAATAAGGCAATTGTAGTTTACTTAAGCAATTAAACAAAACAAAACATGAACACACAAGTTCCCTTTGACAGGCTACTGATCCAGGGCAGTGGAGTGCCGGTGTGAATAATGTACCTATTTTCCGCAGCTCGACGGAGGTGTCAAATTCGTGGCCGGCAGCCATCAAGAGGACAACGTTGTTGATGCCGGAGTGAAGGGTTGGCTCTGTCTTGAAGGCTTTGCCGTACCTGGGGGAGAATCCACGAAGGGAGATTAAAACTGATTCATTAATACATATTGCTGCCCAGTCAATGAGCTGACCTAAGCAATGATTTGTTTAATAAGGGCGTATCATATAGTATCAGGTGTGTCGTGACTGTTTATGCCATCTGCTATGTCTTCATTCTAACAGTGTTATGCAGCCTTTATGACAGAGGACTCAAGTAAAGTGTAACAGAAAGGATGGAGGGAACTCAAAGGGATAACATAACAGACTGATGTATAGCCCTAGTAAGGAGGACTTGACTGGAGTGAGTGAAGGGATGCTGTGTCTACGGTGTGCATATTAGGACGAATTACAAGTCCAAACTGCTGTACTAATATGGATACTGTAATGGTGTGTCTCACCAGTAGCAGGCCTGGTCTCGACTGCGATGGTCTTTAAAGCCAGAGCTCATGAACATGTCTTTGTAGATACGGCCGCAGAGGCAGTGCACGTCCGACGCCACCCTGCCACCTGACTCCACAATGGGCAGAATCACCTCCAGGGCCTTGGCACGGTCACCTGGACGATTCCTCCTGAAGGTCAAAGATTAGGAAACATTATGACAGATGGAATCCTCAGAATCAACAGCCTGTGTCGTGCTGCAAGTTAAAGTGTCGGGTAAATTTCTTGATGAAACTGTGTGCTTGCTTCAAGCTGTCTAAAATAATAAAGATGGGGGAAAAAACAGTAGTGTGCTTTCAGAAAGCCCACTAATTAAGTGTTAAAACAGGGGAAGGCTTTAACCCATTTAGTGTTGTATACACATTATTTCCTTCTATTATATAAGGTGAAAGACTATAGTCAAACAGAATATGTGAGCAATACACAAGTGGAGGAACAATGGTACCTGTTTAAAGCAAATATGTAGTGAAATTTGATATTCTGCTGGGCAGCCACCAAGCACATGGGCAAGTTGTTCAGAGTCTCTACCAGTTTGATAATGGCATCGTAGTCCTGAAGTCAGAAAGAGGACTGGATTACAGCAAACCCTTTATCAACATTAAAATAACATCTCTGATTTCAATGAATTATATATTAGGCATGGCTGCAGACACCTTTAATATTCTTTAAATTGACATACAGAGTGAAGGTCCTCATTCAAATTGATTTACTTTAACCCCTGCAGTACTTGTTGGGTTGGGCGACGTCAACCTTTGTTCTATCTTGATTAAGTAGCCATAAACAAAATGGTGACATAAAATGAATATCCCCCCTATTTGCCAAGCCAAAAATATATACAGTGCCAGTCAAAAGTTTGGACACACCTACTCATTCAAGAGTTTTTCTTTATTATAACTTTGTTCTACATTGTAGAATAATAGTGAAGACATCAAAACTATTAAATGACACATATGGAATCATGTAGTAACCAAAATAAGTGTTCAACAAATCAAAATATATTTGAGATTCTTCAAAGTACCCACCCTTTGCCTTGATGACAGCTTTGCACACTCTTGGCATTCTCTCAACCAGCTTCACCTGGAATGCTTGAAGGAGTTCCCACATATGCTGCTTTTCCTTCACTCTGCGGTCCAACTCATCCCAAACCACCTCAATTGGGTTGAGCTCGGGTGATTGTGGAGGCCAGGTCATCTGATGCAGCACTCCATCACTCTCCTTCTTGGCAAAATTGCCCTTACACAGTCTGGAGTTGTGTTTGGTCATTGTCCTGTTGAAAAACAAATGATAGTCCCACTAAGCGCAAACCAGATGGGATGGCGTATCGCTGCAGAATGCTGTGGTAGCCATGTTGGTTAAGTGTGCCTTGAAATTATAAATAAATCACTGACAGTGTCACCAGCAAAGCACCCCATCACACCTCCTCCTCCATGCTTCACGGTGGGAACCACACATGTGGAGATCATCTGTTCACCTACTCCGCGTCTCAAAGACAGTTAGAACCAAAAATCTTCAATTTGGACTCATCAGACCAAAGGACAGATTTCCACCGGTCTAATGTCCATTGCTCATGTTTCTTGGCCCAAGCAAGTCTATTCTTCTTATTGGTGTCCTTTAGTAGTGGTTTCTTTGCAGCTTGAAGGCCTGATTCATACAGTCTCCTCTGAACAGTTGATGTTACTTGAACTCTGTGAAGCATTTATTTGGGCTGCAATTTCTGAGGCTGGTAACTCTAATGAACTTATCCTCTGCAGCAGAGGTAACTCTGGGTCTTCCTTTCCTGTGGCGGTCCTCATGAGAGCCAGTTTCATCATAGCGCTTGATGGTTTTTGCGACTGCACTTGAAGAAACTTTCAAAGTTCTTGACATTTTCCAGATTGACTGACCTTCATGTCTTAAAGTAATGATGGACTTGTTTCTCTTTACTTATTTGAGCTGTTCTTGTCATAATATGGAGTTGGTCTTTTACCAAATAGGGCTATCTTTTGTATATCACCCATTCCTTGTCACAACACAACTGATTGGCTCAAACGCATTAAGAAGGAAAGAAATTCCACAAATTAACTTAACAAGGCACACCTGTTAATTGAAATGCATTCCAGGTGACTACCTCATGAAGCTGGTTGAGAGAATGCCAAGAGTGTACAAAGCTGTTATCAAGGCAGAGGGTGGCTACTTTGAAGAATCTCTAATATATTTTGATTTGTTGAACACTTATTTTAGTTACTACATGATTCCATATGTGTCATTTAATATTTTTGATGTCTTCACTATTATTCTACAATGTAGAACAAAGTTATAATAAAGAAAAACCCAGGAATGAGTAGGTGTGTCCAAACTTGTAACAGGTGCTGTATATTTGTATATATTTAAAATAAATACAATTATAAAATGGACACTAAAAAGACTGCTAAAAATATATTTTAGTAGCCTATTTCTCTCTATTGGAGGTGTGGCATAAAAGAAGTGTGTGTGCCTGTGTGTGCCGACACGTAAGACAGCCTCGTGGGCTGTGATATATTATGGTTAGTAAATAATGAAGGGCCTGGCTGCAGAGCACGCAACTCTGCTGTCCCCAGAACTGGATAATTATTCAATGATTCACATTTTTGACTAATCTTCCTCTCTTATTAGGCCTAGGCTTCTATACGTTGTAGGTAGGTTCTGTACATGGCTAATAATAGGCTATTGAAATAGGCCTACTCTACACATCATTTCTTTCATAAGCTTGGCTCAGCTGTTAGTTTCCTTTTGACTTCATTTTCCCACCAAAATATTGTTTGCACAATTTCACTTCCTGTTGCCTGTAATAGTTGCCATTCAAAATGAATCTGTATTAGAAAATCACCTATAGATTCTGACTTTCACAATTGTTTCCATTTGAAAGCTGCAACTTTAGGACATTAAACACTTTATTAAAATGGCCTACTTGGGAAATATATTTTATTATGTTAACTTGTCTTAATGCTTTTGATAAGCTTTTTTTCATTAGTAGGATTTGGCTTTTGGCCATTTGGTTCGCAACAGCAAGTAGGAGGGATTAATCATTTATTTCAGACTAAGCTTTGCTCAACTGTAAGGTTTGTTCAAACTACTAATTCTATTTTTCTATCTTGCTATTGTTTGTTCTACCTCTCATTATTACCTTAGGCCTATCATGTTAAGTTATTCAAAAACAACTTGAAACTGTCTGAGAACTCTGTTAAATAAATGTATTGTTTGATCAGGAAGTAGTACAGCAGGAGGAGGCGGGAGAAAGCCAGCATGCATAAAAACGGATGTCATATTCATATCAAATGGAGAGAAAATACAAAATTAGGCTTTTAAAATAATTAGACACCGGATTGTCCGCTATAAAAAAAAATGTATAGGCTTCGGCTATATGCCCAGATCACCCGACACAGAGAGAAAAAATATATGTTTCTGACAGGACATTTTGTGCTGCTTTGGTGAAAATCTTAGCTCTGTCTACATTGTTCTTTTGCATTCTATAAATTGTTTATAACATATTTATTGAAATAGGTTATGCAGGCTATAGCAAAGAAATAGGCCACTTGGCATGGCCCTGCTGTGGGTTGCCCGGGCAGCTCTTTACTGCGTGGTGCCAATCAAGTTGAAATAGGCTATACATTGTCTGTCACGTCACGATGTCATCACCATCAACGATGGCTGTCAATCAGCTTCGATATCCAATACTATCATAATATCAGCCAACCCCTACTAGACAGTGTTCTTGCCTACAACTGAGACCCCCGATAAGATTAGTTTATTTTTTACTGAGAATGACCATGGAGGGCTGCCATCTAATCATTGTTAGCATTCAATCCCCTTTATATTGGTCTTTGCGTTCGCAAGACAAAGAGCATTAATGTTTCAATGAAGGCAACCCTCATGCAAAAACAGGCAACCGTCATGCAAAAACAGGCAACCGTCATGCAAACTGTAGATCCGCCACACCAACACACAGGTTTTAAAGGTAGATTCAGCGATGCATGTAGTAAACTGCAGAGTTGTGCCAATTTCCACAACAACTAAAAGTATGAGCACGAGGCTAAACTTCTCAGCTATTGTGGTCCTGCAGCTATCACATTGCAGCAGTTACTCTGTGTGAGTGAACTGTCTTGCATCACGCTTATCTTCAACATGTGTGGTTCATCCTTCTGCTCGTGGTAACGTCATATCGCCGATTCTCTGTTTAAAACACCACAAAAGCATTCCAGAGCCATAAAAGTGAGCCCATGCCCAAAAATGTACTGCCCAAACAACAGCCAGCATAACATAAATAAGGGCAGTCTTGACACTGGCAAACACAGTACCACTGAGCCCTCGGTCATGTTCATTAGGCACCAAATAGTAGGAACTACTTGGACTTGTCCAATAAGAAGCGCTCATTTTCCATTACACAAAGCTTTGCTACAGTGTAACCTAATAAACATGATCCAGGTCCCTCACTCCCATAGCTAAGCCCACCTGGACATCCCGGTACGACAGCAGTAGGTTCATGATGATGTCTGGGCTGAGCAGCTCCACCGTGTCAAGGCGCTTCTGGATGCGGCCCAGCTCCTGACTCAAATCCTGGCCACTGAAGCGTTCCCGGGCTGTGCGGATCTCATGCCGGATGGACTCCCGGAAGTACTCACTAATAAGAGAGACAGTTGTACCCTTAAGCAAGGCACTTAGCCCCTGAAACTGCTCTTGATCCAGAGGCATATATTGTACATAGCACGAATGACTGATAATAGCTCATGTCCAACTGAAAGACATTTGCAGTTGGGCAGTCTAGACATTTCCAAGCTTAACCTTGTAATTTATTTGCTGCTATTCTCCCACCCAACCAAGCTATCAAACCAAGCAGTTTGGTTGAGCAAAGCTAAGTGAAAAACACAACGAGGGAGTCATAAGGGAATAATTAGACATGCAGTGTGGGTAGCATGACATGCTGACCTGGCATGAACGTGCACATTATCCAGCAGTTGAATGAGCCTCTCTACCAGTGGGGTGAGGAGGGGTTCCAGTTGGAAGCTTGGCTGCATCAGTTCTTTGATGCCGTTTAAGAGGGTCGCGTCGCAGGCAAACACCTTGCCCTGTGGCAACACCACATACGGGATGAACGTGTAGCTCCCACACTGCTCCTGAGGGAAGACACACATACAGGCATTAACATACAAGCTCACACACACACAAGCGTTATCTATATGCAGCATACATAAACATATGATGACCAAACCCCGGCACACTACTAGCAAACAGAAACATATACAATATTCACGTTGGTACCACTGTATTAACATGTGTTCAAATATTAGGAAATGTTTTTGCTTAATCACATCTCGGCAAAAGCTTAATAAACATAAATGAGGTTATGAACACTGTTCCATTGTCATATGCCTGCTTGAGGACTTACGATAATGGGGTACTCACCTTGGTACCTTATCCATACCAGAGTGGTATCATGCTCTAATAGGGGTGCTGCTTTAAACACACATATCTACTAAACACACACATCCGCTTGAAAGGTCTAAGGAAATCCATTGACCTATAAACCCATAAGAGACTGCAATTCAACTTATAAAAACAACCCTAGGATCAAATTATATCAGAGAAATAAGGGCTAAAAATATTTTTTAAGTACAGCAGTAGTTATTGGCAATATTACGCAACTGGTGGGATTTTTGTGGCAATGGAGGGGACATCTTTATGGCACTGTAGTTTACTTCTTCCAAAATGTCACACCCTAAAATCTCTTTACAACCCAATTTTCCCCCAAAGTGAGCTGGCAAAAAGCCAACTTTGTCCCTTCGTCAATCATTTAATAATTGTAAACTTTCACGATGCCCTGGGTGTACCTTGAGTGCTTGCAGGTCGCTGTCCTGCTTGTAACAATACAGGATGATGTTATTGGTCATGCTGAAGCTCTCTCTTACGCCCAGGTGATAGAAGAGGGACTGCTGGCAGTAAGTATCACTCATTTCCACCACTGCCACATCTGTCAAAAGAGAAAGGCCAAATTGGGTGTCGAAATACGAAAACACCCGTGCAGCGCAGGTACGCACTTAAAATACCTGTGTGTGCAGACACACCAACTTTTTGGCCAACAACACTTCAGAAGAATGAAGTAGTGTGGTGTGGCCAATGCCTTACCGACAGTCGGCATGACTATACTTGCCTGCATTGTAGAAGATATCAAGAATGTCAGTCGTCCCAAGCGATATTCTCTCGAAAGGAATGGTTTTGAACACCGCGTGCGTATCCGCGCAGGCTTCTTTCACGGACTTCAGTGACAAGTTCTCTTCTGTCTGTGGCAGGGATGCATCCTCAGTGACAATGTATGCAACAGCAACAGCCCTAGTCCGGCTCCGGGGGGAAATAATGTGTTTATTCGAGGTGCTGAGTTCAATAGCCAAAGGGTCCTGCCATAAACTTCCAGCTGATACCCAAACAGGATCCTTTCTCTTAACCTCGTGCAGGCTCATACGCCTGCGTTCGGTGGTATACATTTCCCCAAATATTCAAAAACGCATATTCCAGTGTTGAATACCCTTCATAGACAGTGCAGCTCTGTTCCTGCAAATTCCCCAGGTGCGTCTCGTCTCGCCCCCGTTTCCAGTGACATTCCTTGAACTGTTCCATAATCTCTACACGCCTTTAACCCCTCCCATATCCCGGTTGCATTGCGCGATTTCGTTTTGCGTGCCCCGGTGCACCAGTTCGGCGTAGTCTTTACATTTTAGACCATTCCATTGGTCCTTAACTGAAATCTCTACTCACCAGGGGCACCGGGCCATGCGAAACGAACTCGCCCAATGTCTAGCCCAGATTAATTGTTGGATTTAGAGAGGCTCTTCTACGACCTCTGCTGACTACGTAGTGGTGTAGCCAGAAATTCGTTGGCGGGTGAGTCTGCAGAAAGGTTGCTATGCGGTAGAGATACATTTGTTGTTTTATAGCTAATTTTATGCGATTCTACACATTTTGCCATGGGGCAGAGGAAAATGTGCATTTTTATAGCTCATTTTATGCTATGCTACACATTTTGCAATGAGGTTGAGAGAACATAATTCAGTTTATGTTACAAAAAAAACATAAAATCTTACTAACGAAGTGCAATGCTTGCTATGAATTCTACCTGGTGGTGTTTGCATGTTTAGGTAAAAAGACAAATAATGTCCTGTTAGGAACACTGACAAGTAAAGGACATAAAAATATGTTTGGGTGATTGGGTGGATCTGGCTCCCCAGTGGGTGGGGTATGCTGATGATTCAACCATACACGCATCAGCAACCATAGCTAATGAAGCCACTGAAACCCTTAACAAAGAGTTGCAGTCTGTTTTGGAATGGGTGGCCAGTAATAATCTGGTCCTGAACATCTCTAAAACTAAGAGCATTGTATTTGGTACAAATCATTCCCTTAAGTTCTAGACCTCAGCTGAATCTGGTAATGAATGGTATGGCTGTTAAACAAGTTGAGGCGACTTAGATTGTGAACTGCCATGGTCAAAACATATAGATTCAATGGTTGAAAGATGAGGAGAGGTCTGGCCGTAATAAAGAAATGCTCTGCTTTTTTGACACCACACTCCAAAAAGCAAGTTCTGCAGCCTCTAGTTTTGTCTGATCTTGATTATTGTCCAGTCGTGTGGTCCAGTAATGCAAGGAAAGACCTAGTTAAGGCGCAGCTGGCCCAGAACAGAGCGGCACGTTTTGCTCTTAATTGTAATCAGAGGGCTGATATAAATATTATGCATGCCAGTCTCTCTTGGCTAAGAGTTGAGGAGAGACTGACTGCATAATTTCTTCTTTTTATAAGAAACAACGTGTTGAAAATCCTAAATTGTTTGCATAGTCAACTTACACACAGCTCTGACACACACACTTATCCCACCAGACATGTCACCAGGGCTCTTTTCACAGTCCCCAAATCCAGAACAAATTCAATAAAGCGTACAGTATTATATAGAGCCCTTATTGCATGGATCTTCATTCCATCTCATATTGCTCAAATAAACAGAAAACCTGGTCTCAAAAAACAGATAAAGCAACACCTCGCTGCACAACGCCTCTCCCCTATTTGACCTAGATAGTTTGTGTGTATGCATTGATATGTAGGCTACGTGTGCCTTTTAAAATGTTTTATGTAGTTCTGTCCTTGAGCTGTTCTTCTCTATTTATGTTCTGTATTATGTCATTCTGTATTATGTTTCATGTTTTGTGTAGACCCGAGGAAGAGAAGCTGCTGCTTTTGCAACAGCTAATGGGGATCCTAATAAAATACCAAATAAACTCAGCCAGAAAAGAAACGTCCTCACACTGTCAACTGCGTTTATTTTCAGCAAACTTAACATGTGTAAATATTTGTATGAACATAACAAGATTCAACAACTGAGACATAAACTGAACAAGTTCCACAGACATGTGACTAACAAATGAAATAATGTGTCCCTGAACAAAGGGGGTGTCAAAATCAAAAGTAACAGTCAGTATTTGGTGTGGCCACCAGCTGCATTAAATACTGCAGTGCATCTCCTCCTCATGGACTGCACCAGATTTGCCTGTTCTTGCTGTGAGATGTTACCCCACTCTTCCACCAAGGCACCTGCAAGTTCCCGGACATTTCTGGGGGGAATGGCCCTAGCCCTCAGATCCAACAGGTCCCAAACATGCTCAATGGGATTGAAATCCGTGCTCTTCGCTGGCCATGGCAGAACACTGACATTCCTGTCTTGCAGGAAATCACACACAGAACGAGCAGTATGGCTGGTTGCATTGTCATGCTGGAGGGTCATGTCAGGATGAGCCTGCAGGAAGGGTACCACATGAGGGAGGAGGATGTCTTCCCTGTAACACACAGTGTTGAGACTGCCTGCAAAAACAACATGCTCAGTCCGATGATGCTGTGACACACCGCCCCAGACCATGACGGACCCTCCACCTCCAAATCGATCCCGCTCCAGAGTACAGGCCTCGGTGTAACGCTAATTCCTTAGACGATAAACGCAAATCCGAACATCACCCCTGGTGAGACAAAACTGTGACTCGTCAGTGAAGAACACTTTTTGCCAATCCTGTCTGGTCCAGCGACAGTGGGTTTGTGCCCATAGGCGACACTGTTGCCGGTGATGTCTGATGAGGACCTGCCTTACAACAGGCCTACAAGCCCTCAGTCCAGCCTCTCTCAGGCTATTGCTGACAGTCTGAGCACTGATGGAGGGATTGTATGTTCCTGGTGTAACTTGGGCAGTTGTTGTTGCCATCCTGTACCTGTCCCGCAGGTGTGATGTTTGGATGTACCGATCCTGT
This sequence comes from Salvelinus namaycush, assembly GCF_016432855.1. NCBI lineage: Eukaryota > Metazoa > Chordata > Actinopteri > Salmoniformes > Salmonidae > Salvelinus > Salvelinus namaycush. The sequence continues at coordinate 44,827,997 of NC_052311.1, forward strand.
GCAGGTGTTGTTACACGTGGTCTGCCACTGATGACGGTCAGCTGTCCGTCCTGTTTCCCTGTAGCGCTGTTTTAGGCGTCTCACAGTACAGACATGGCAATTTATGCCTAAGGCACATTCACGCAGATGAGCAGGGACCCTGGGCATCTTTCTTTTGGTGTTTTTCAGAGTCAGTAGAAAGGCCTCTTTAGTGTCCTATGTTTTCATAACTGTGACCATAATTGCCTACCGTCTGCAAGCTGTTAGTGTCTTAACGACCGTTCCACAGGTGCATGTTCATTAATTATTTATGGTTCATTGAACAAGCATGGGAAACAGAGTTTAAACCCTTTACAATGAAGATCTGTGAAGTTATTTGAATTTTTAAGAATTATCTTTGAAAAACAGAGTCCTGAAAAAGGGATGTGCCTTTTTTTGCTGAGTTTAGGATACGATGTTCATGTGCACATGAACACTTGCTACAGTAATGAGAAAGTTTATTTCCATTTGTAATGTGTCCTTTGTTTGAAGTTTGCTGTCTCAGAGCACCAAGACTTATCTGTCATGCCCGTGCGTAATAGGAGCGTGTGCGACTGCGCGCCTCCATAAGTAATACTTTTGCCACCTGTTGGCCTGCAGAACTATTGTTATGAAACATATATTCATTAAACTGCTACCGGGGAACTTCAGATAAGTCTTGTGAGGCTTGTGTGCCTCTTGAGCAAAACAACCGACATGTATGTATTCATGAGAGACTCCGTGTGTAGCCCAACCTGTTCGGATGCTACAGACAGGAGTCCCGTTGAGGGGGGGTCATAAAGCAAAACGGAGAACACCATGTTTGTGAGTCTCATCTTTCCATAATAATTTGTAGGTCAAACCATTCGGACGCTTTAGAAGTAGCGCTGCCACCTTCACCACAGATGCTGAAGGGTGATATCTGCGGAGCCGTTGAATTAAGACGCAGCCCATGCAGAAATATATAGTTTTTAAACATTGGGATTTTGAGGGGGATTTTTATATTGTGTTAATTTGGTTTCCGCAGGGCCGTGGAAATTGTATAAGGGTTAATATGCCATATTTGGGCAAAGAGCTCCATGTTTAATGGTATAGTCCACAGGGAGGGGCCATAGTTATAAAGGTACCTGTGAGCTGGAGTTATGTTCTGGCTCTGCTATGTGAGCTGTGTGGGAGGCTGTCTATAGCCTGGTATACCCCAACCTGCTATAGTTGGTTTAGTAGGGTAGGCCTGATTTAAGGCTTAAGTTTTCGATTTAGATTTAAATCTGTATTTGAGAGTCTGTTCATATTGTAAATATGTAAATAAGTGCATTGTGTAAATATTCATTCATTGGATTTCGTCATTCACCGGGAACCACCTTTCACTGTTAATAAACTGGACACTCTTTTGCACCTGATCCTGCTGCCTCCTGCTACTTATTGCATAAAAGGCTGCTTCAACATCCAGTCTCTACAACAGCATCAGAGAGGAAATGTGTCATTTTTCAAGCTAATATCCTGAAATTCTACACATTTTGCCATGAGGCTGATAACAAAATTCAGTTTATGTTCAAATTTTTTTTAAGGGGAATACAAGAAGTACTGAGTACTATGGAGCCTCCAAGACCCATGTTGCCCAGGGTTAAGAACATACATTTTAGAATAAAGGCGCTAGGCTATATGTTATATTTTTCATTGTTATTTCTAAAAACGTTCTTAATATCGACAGTAATAGTGGAATGATAGTGTTTCACAATATTATTTTCCCAAAAATGTATTAGGTCCACACAAAATTGCATTTATTGGTAGAGCGTTGTTATTGGTCAACAAAAGACGACTATCCCGTGGTCAAATTGACTTGAGTTTCCTTTAGCTTCAATAGACAGGCTAGCTGACGTCGCAAAAACGATGTGCACGCTTACAAGGGGCAGCAGGCCGAGTGTTATGGTTCTGGATGGACAGATAGCTAGCAACAATGTCAAGAAACTGCCATTTGGTGAATCTTTAGTGGCTCGTTTCAGCTCATTTGATCTCGTTTTTAATACCATGTCTTATTTATAGGTGTTTTGACTGTCACATCTATGCTAATATGGCAAAAAAAATGCTATCTATCTAATGTAAACCTAACGATGTATTTGAGAAACAAGTGCTCATTGTTAAACTTTGTGTTTTCAATAAACATTTGAGATGGAATATGTTAACAAATTATGTCAAAAATCTACGCCAACCCCGTGGTTTGTCCCATAGTTGCGCACCTGACGATTTTTTTTGCTAAACAATCAACCCCTACTATATCCCCAAAGTAAGATTCCACAGCCACAAAGTCAAAATTGGCTAGGGTTTAATTTAAGGTTAGGCATAAGGTTATCATTGCAGTTGTTAGGGTTAGGTTCAAATGTTAATTAGAGAAATTGTAGAATTAGGCGGGGTTTATGACTTTGTAGTTGTAGAAACGAGTGACAACCAATTGACTGGGGCTGAGCGATTTCTACATGTTTAACATTTGCTGGCCCAATTCAATTTGACAAGAGATTTGCTGGCCCCAGTCAATTTGACAAATAGACTTTCGCCTTTTGTTGACCAATAAGGCTGCACCATTAGAATGCAATTGTGTCCGCCCCCAATAACATTTTTCGGGAAAAATACTATCACTGTATACAGTATATTAAGGATGTTTAAGGACTTTTATGAAATTACAATACAAAAATATTACATCTAGTTCCTTTAATATTATTTATTGCATTACACCCTCTAAACTTATTCGACAGATACCGGTCTTTGGCCAAAATGCGTTTTGTAATATTCATGTAATTATCATCTTGCAGTACCTGCAATACCTCCGTGGCCCACACTGAGAACCGCCAGGAGTACTCAACTCTTAACTTACGAGGTCCAGAGCCTGCTGGTTTTATGTTCTACCTGATAATTAATTGCACACACCTGGTGTCCCAGGTCTAAGTCTGTACCTGAAAAAAATGCAGTGCGGTCCAGAGTTAAGTTTGAGGGGTCTACGCAATACTATTACTGATATGACAGAAATGTATGAGAAAACGTTACTCACACAACGCAGTGCGCCATAGGGCTGCAGGCAAGGCTAATAAAACTGAAATAACCGTGGTTATCAGAATTTTGGGTACATTAGAGTTTGTAGAAGTTGCAACATTTACCTCTGGTTTATCACTTGATGTATGTGGCTTACTGTAAGGTTACGATGGTTTACTTGACCATACAGTAAATCAAAGGAATGGCAGATGTAAACCTGAACTACGAACAAACATCAACAAAACTAATAGTCTTTCACAACCTTTATGTACAATACAAAACATCTAAAATGGAACTACAATGTAGATGGTGTCTGAAAAAGTAAAAAACAAAATTGTCTTTGTAGTAGGAATAGTCATGCTTTACAGTGTGGTATGATCTTTCTCCAGAAACCTCCATAGCCTAGTCAATTCGGTGGTAAAGACCGGACAAACGAGAATATACTGCGATACACACGTTTTTCCTACATCACAGGAAACACATTTAAAGCAGATACATATACGCCTATGCTTTCTTTACTCCTGCTCAAACCCAAATACAGTACACCATATGATGAATCCAGCGTTCACATTCAATACATCCAGTGTATTTACAGTTAAGGTCTGGACATAGTCTATTGCTGAAGGCTAGCCTTACTTTGTATTCAATGTTGTATTCCAAAAATATAATAACAAAATATTTATTTTGTCAAGGAACTTCTTTCTGGCATTGAGCACTTGTGTTGAACGTATGCAGTCAGATATGGGGGTGAAATCAACCACACTACTGATCTTATACTAATGTCCTGAGAATAGGGAGTACTGAGACCGGTTACTGCAGGTTAAAGCAGGTTTTTATGACCGCCAAATAGAGACCACAGACTTCTCCTACCACTTTTTTATTTTATTTGTTCCGTTAACCCTGAAAGATGCTTAACCCAACACGCCATCATGTCAGGTCATTGTTCCATTCGTGTTTTAAGGAGATGGCCAACAGGTGGTAGGCATCGGTGAGAACATTATTTTCCCACAATACACTTGATGGGATAATCCATGGCCCTGTCAGAATACTTGAAAGAATGCCCATTTCCTTCCTTGTTTCCCTGAGGTAAGCACATATTTATAAGTGACTGAATAGGTTTAACTAAGCAAAATCCTATTACTTTCAACAATCCAACCAATTAAGATCTGTGATTACTTCAAAGGAAATTAGGACGGAAGGACGCAAGTCAACTATTCGAAAAGGTTCAGAGGTCTTGCATTCCCTCATCTGGGCCCTCGTCCAGGCCCTCGTCGTCTTCCTCCGCCCTGGCGTCCACCTCGGCCGTGTCGGAGAACTCATGCAGCAGGACGTACTCGCGGCTACTGAAGCCAAACTTGAGCACGTCCTTCTCCTTGAGCTCGTAGTAGCGCTGCGCCTCGATGCGCTGGTTGTTCAGGTAGGTGCCATTGCCCGAACCTAGGTCAATGATGTAGGGCTTCACCCGCCGCCCACCAGTTCCATCCGAACGCGTGAACTCCACCAGCCTGGAAATCAGCAGACACAGAACTACATTACCCAGAGGTTGAAAGTGTCCCAACTCAGAACTACATAGCCTAGAGCAGGCCTGTCCAGGCCTATCCAACACTGTTCCTGGAGAGCTACCGCCATGGAGGTTTTTGCTCCAACCCTAATCTGATTCTAGTTATTAGCTGGTTGATAAGCTGAATCAGGCTAGTTACAACTGGGGTTGAAACAAAAACCTACAGGTGGGCAGCTCTCCAGGAACAGGGTTGAGAGCCCTGACCTAGAGATTGAAATCACATAAACCCAACAGAACTACATTAACCAGATGTTAAGTGTCAGACTTCAACAAAATGTTGGAAAATTATGTCAAACTGGAAAATGGCAGAATTTCAAAACATAGATGATTTTCGAAGGATTAGCAGCTAAAATAATGTCATCCCGAGGGCCTGATTTGAGCAACCAAGTGATTGTCAGATCTCACCTGTACTGGAACACTGCATGCTGTTTGGAGCAGGAGGGGTGGTCAATGGGGATATCCGCAATCTTCCTCTGCCGCCCCATCAGGTAGGCACTCTGCCTGTGAACGTACATGACCGGGAGCTGCTCATCGTTCTTGAAGGGGTACAGTCGCCACCTGCGCTTAGGGATGCGAGCCTCGGGGGGCTCGTTGTACTTGATCACTTCCCCCCTGAACGTGTTGGTATCTTCCGTGAGCGCGCCAGACAGTGCAAAGTTGGGCTTCTCTTTATCGACTGGGGGGCTGTCTTTGCCCTCGCCCCCCTCTTGGGTACCTTGTCCGAAAGCTTGTCCCTCACCATTGTTCTCCTCAAACCGGTGCCGGTTGTCCCGTCGTTGATTGTCATGCTGCTGTCTCTCAGCCTGCTGCTCCTGGAAGGAGCGGGATTCGCGCTCTCTGGGCCTGTCCCCACCTCCACCCCGCTCTCTCTCACCTCGTTTTCTCTCCCTGGGTCTGTCAGACTCTCTGGGTCCGTCAGACTGCTCCCACCTACTTCGCCGCACTGGTGGCTCCGAGGGCTCTGGCTTGTCGTTGCGGTCACGCCTTCTACGGTCATCGGCACCGCGGTGGTCATCCTGCTCCTGTAGGGGAGACAGTGGGACAGGAGATAGGGGAATTAGCCTGATTCCAGAGTCAAGCATAGGGCCAAAATTAGTTGGTAAAGTGTTACTATTTAAAGAAGATATTTGCTGCATTAAAATTTTACATGAATACATTTCCCCAATTGTTACATTTACTCATAAGTAGTGGCAGAATCACCCGCTTTATTTTGACATCGGCACTGCGTGGAGGGCTTCGGCTCCTGCCGGTGTTTTTGGGCGATCTGTCTCGTCTTCCCAACGCCCTTCTACCTGGCGAATGACCTTTTGTCCTGGGTGGCGATCTAGTCAATCAAATCAACAAGGAAAGGCTTTAAAACCAATAGTTGAATAATTTAACACCAAGGCTAGCTAGCTACAACGGACAGCTCCTACTGGATTCTCTGAGCGACATCTGACAAATAATTAGTAATACAGGGTTTGACATACAGGATGATCGCTGGCCTAGGGAGTCAATCATCCCTGTCAATGGCCTGCCTGGGCCAATGGAAAAAAATATTGTAATAATGCTATTTTCAATTTGGGCTATATAATTGATGAAAAACAGAAATTCCCAAAGCGGTTACTTCTTTATGTACATTATTTATTACACGCACCGCACACATTGCCTTTGAGAGGAATATAATCTGTCGGGCAGCAAAGAGGATGCAGCTCTCAACCGGTTATCACGTAGAGCAGCTCACAGAAGAACGACAGCAGTAGGGAAGACGTTTCAATTCATGATAACTACCAGTAAAAGCTAAGGCAACAAATGGTTATGCAAACCAGGTATTTAAAAAGTTTGGTTCGAAGTCATGGTTAAATCCCTGCGATGCGCCATTCAGTCATCATGATTTGTTTGAATGAACATTTCTGAATGCTTTCCTAAAAATAACTAAAATTACAATTAGGACTGCTATGTAGATCTACCTGGCAGAATAATATCATGATGATTTTGATCAATTGGGTCAGCATTTGTTTTGCAAACTCTGGCATCAAATTTAGGCTACACTGTACAGTATCAAATTTAGGCTACACTGTACAGTACAGAAACACCACTAGCCAAACAACTGTCTCTTGGCTAGGTGCGCAATTGAATCGAAAGGCAACTACACCCTCCCAACTACACCCGTCGGGATGTAGAACGTCACATTTTATCCTTTTCTATAAAAATTTTAAAAGGTGTGATTTTGAGAGTGACACATGACAAAAATAGGAAGCTCAGAAACCGTGAATAACAAAACTGGGAAAATGGAAATTAGCAAAAGATAAAACTGATTTTATAGGGTCCTATAGTAGCCTGCTGACTGTTCAAAATCGCTAACAATAACAACCTTTTTGAGATTACGGTAAGATTTTTTCCCTCTAAACAATAAATGTAAACATTCAATTGTCAAGTTAAAATGCAATTATTAGTGTATGGAGGGTAGGTTATTATAGGCTACTTGCTCAGCCCGCAAAATATGTATACAATTACCTGATATTGAAATTCTATGCACATTATCATTTTTCACGTGAGATCTTGGCCCGGGACAGTATATAATTTTTCCCCATTTGGGCCAGTAGCTTTCAGTTGGCACTGGGCCGGTGTGCCACTGGCAAATGTACCATTTATAGCTAGTCTGATTAATCAGGCTGTAATAGATAATTAATTGGTATATACAGCCTGAAACTAATGACTGCAAAATCATGTAAAGGTTCCTTAAAACGAACTTTACCTCGTTCCGAACCATATACCTACCGGCTCTCTAAAAAGTTGGGTAAACAATACCTTCCTGTGGATATTTTCTCAAATTTGGAGAAGATGAAGGACAAACCACTCAGACAACCAGTAATGTTTAAATGTAATTTTATTAAACATTCTGGAGACATTAGTTTCGGGCTGTGTACCAATTAACTGTGTATTACTGCCTGATTAATCAGACTAAACACATACAAGGCCCTCCGTTGGGCAAATCCGACCATGACTCCATTCTCCTGCTTCCTGTTAACTAACCAAAGCTCAAAAAGGAAGCACTAGTGATGTGCTCAATACAGAAGTGGCGGGAGCGAGCGCGAGGCCACAAGACTGTTTTGCTAGTACAGATGCTCGTGATGTGGCAGGGCTTGCAGACGATAAGGGATTACAAAGGGAAACAGAGTAGCCCAGCAATGCAGAACTCCCAAACAAGCTAAATGCCTTTCATGCTCGCTTCAAAGAATAGAGCACTGTGCCTTGCTTAAAAGTCAATTTTTACAGATGACTGTGATACAGCTCTCTGTGGCCGATGTGAGCAGAATGTTTAAAACAGGTTAACAATCACAAGGCCAGAATACCAGGGCATGTTCTCAAAGCATGCGTAGACCAGCTGGCAGTGTCTTCACAGACATTTTCAATATCTCCTTGTCCCAGTCTGTAACCCCAACATGTTTCAAGAGGAATACCATTGCCTCTGTTCACAAGAGATTCAAGGTAGCCTGCCTAAATGACTATTGCCCTGTAGCAATCACATCTGTAATTATGAAGTGCTTTGAAATGCTGGTCATGACACACATCAACCCCGCATACCGCCCCAACAGATGGCGTAATCTCAATTGCATTTCACACTGCCCTCTCCCACCTGGACAAGAGCGGAAATAATTATGCGAGAATGCTTTTCATAGACTACAGCTCAGCGTTCAACACCATAGTCCCCTCCTTGCTCATAACCAAGCTAGGGGACCCAGTGACTGAACCCCTCCCTCTGCAACTGGATCCTGGGCAGGCAACAACTCCGGCAACGCTAACCCTCAACACGGGGGCCCCTCAGGGGTGTTTGCTTAGTCCTCTCCTGTACTCCCTGTCCACCCACACAGCTGCATGACCGTGCACGACTGCAACACCATTATCAAGTTTGTTGACAACAACGCTGGTAGGCCTGATCACCGACGCCGATGAGTCAGCCTACGGGGAGGTTGTCGGAGTCTTAGGAGTGTGGTGCCAGGAAAACAACCTCAACATCAGTAAGATCAATGAGCTGATTGTGGACTATAGGAGAAAGAGGGGAGAGCATGCGTAGTTCCTTGGCGTCCACATCACTAAGGACTTAACATGGTCCACACGCACACCCACAGTCGTGAAGAGGGCACGGCAGCATCTCTTCCCCCCCAGGAGGCTGGAAAGATATGGCATGGGCCCTCTGATCCTCAAAAAGTTATACAGCTGCACCATCGAGAGCATCTTGACAGGCTGCATCACCTCTTGGTATGGCAAATGCACTGACCCTTGAGCGCAAAGCACTTCAGAGGGTGGTGCAGACAGCCCAGTACATCACAGTCAGGGGAGGCCTGAAAAATTGCCAAAGACTCCAGCCACCCAAGCCATAGACTATTCACTCTGCTGCCGGACGATCGGCTCTCAAACGGCTCTGAGACAGCTTCTACCCCCAAGCCATAAGACTGCTCAATAGCCAGTTAATGGTACCAGTACTATCTGCATTGACTATCTTGCACTGACCCTATGCACACTCCCTAGACTACATACACATTACACTGACACTCCCACAGACATTAATACAGACAATACAAACTCACACACACTTTTACACTCATTTGCTGCTGCTGCTCTGTTCTTTATTTTACTCTTATTATCAATCCTGATGCCTAGTGACTTTACCGTCTTCATGTGCATATCTACCTCAAATACCTCGTACCTATGCACAATGACCTGGTACTCGCTGTACATACTGTCAAATAAAATAAAATGTTATTCCTCACATGCACCGAATACAACAGGTGTAGGTAGACCTTACCATGAAATGCTTACTTACAAGCCCTTAATCAACAATGCAGTTAAGAAAATATTTCCTAAATAAACTAAAGTATATATATATATATATATTATATATTAACAATATCAGATTTAAAAAATGAGACTTTATACAGGGGGTACAGCTACCGTGTCAATGTGCAGGGGTACAGGTTAGTCAATGTGCAGGGGTACAGGTTAGTCAATGTGCAGGGGTACAGGTTAGTCAATGGTAGCGCTATTCTATTCCTCCTTATCATTTCATTTTTTAAACTCGGCATCAATGGAAAGGGCTCATAAGCAAGCATTTTACGGTAAAGTCTCCAGTGCTTGTGACAATTGTATTTGAATTCTAGCTAGCTCTCACTGTTTCCAGTCAACTAACATTAAATGAGACTTAGCTAGCTAATTGAGGGGAAACTAGGCAGCATTCTGCTTTGACCCCACAGTTCATTCATTTTCTTTGCCCACTACCACCTCATGTGAACTAGGTACAATCCTGACACCGTTTTAACGTTTAGAAACGTCAATAATAATCACTTCCCATACGTCTTTCAAAACATATGGCACTTATCCATCATGAGGGAGAAAGAAAAAAAACACTTGATCAAACAGTTTTGCAGATCCATTCGGCTATGGTAGCCTGCACCAGACGAAACTACACTTCAGCTACACTTCCTGAGTTATGCTTAGACACAGGTGTTGGGGTGGAGCATGCTAGCTAGATAACACATGTGGTTGGTCGCCTCGTCTTCCGTAAACAAACACTTTAACATGGAGGTATTTCAGTGTGGTAACACTTAACCCTATCAAGGCGTGTATCAATTTAACCTTTTGTTTTTTGAAATTATATAATGATACTAAAAATAAGGTCCTTATACTTCCAAAGCCGTACCGCCAGCGACGCGTTGCAAAGACGCCTTTGTACAATGCCTTGTGTAATGTAACAGAGTCATGATCAACGGCTAATTGAGGACTGACGTTAACGTTCCAAGACTAACGCATAACAATAACGCCTACTAGTTAGCTAAATGGTTAACTAGTTGCTATTATTGACATTGTGTAAACTCATGGACGTGCAACCCCACTGTGTAATTTGTGCTCGCTAACTACAATACCATACACCCATGAAATCAGGCTAGCTACCTGCTCGTTCGTCTCCTCTGCGGCGGTGGGCTTGGGCTGCCGTTGGACACCGAACTCGAGCGGCGTGATCTCTGGGGCCTAGCAGGGCTCAGTTTCTCTTGTTTGATTTTCGGTTTTGAGTCCCGCACAGGGGATTCCACTCTTTTATGCCGTCTCTCTTTATCCATTATGAAACTCAACCAATCGTTGTTAATCGAATAAATATGTATAAAACGTGAACAACAAACTCCACTACAAACGCTGAGAAAGTTTTCCTATTGTGCGCAAGGAAACGCGTTTCCGCTTCCGGCAGAACGCTATATATATTTTTCACCGTGGCTATGGACTACTTCACTTTAGTTCCGTTGTAATATTGCAGACCTATTCTATCATATCTTCAATGAGGTCATGCACCTACAAATATTATAATTAAATGTACTCTATTTTCCTTAACCAATTCATAGCATCAAAGGTTTGAAACAACTCTGAATCATGCCATCGAGCAGCTCGGAGAGGTTAGTGAGTCGCGCATGGAATTAAGTTGCCATGGTAAAAATAAACAAATAAGTTATCAATTCACATTTCAACAACACATACATACATTCCTTAAGACAGTACTTGCTACAACAAACCACGTTTTTATGTGTAGTGTAATCAAAGTATCACAATGATTCCTCCAGCTGATTCTCTGTTGAAATACACTGCTCAAAAAAATAAAGGGAACACTTAAACAACACAATGTAACTCCAAGTCAATCATACTTCTGTGAAATCAAACTGTCCACTTAGGAAGCAACACTGATTGACAATAAATTTCACATGCTGTTGTGCAAATGGAATAGACAAAAGGTGGAAATTATAGGCAATTAGCAAGACACCCCCAATAAAGGAGTGGTTCTGCAGGTGGTGACCACAGACCACTTCTCAGTTCCTATGCTTCCTGGCTGATGTTTTGGTCACTTTTGAATGCTGGCGGTGCTCTCACTCTAGGGGTAGCATGAGACGGAGTCTACAACCCACACAAGTGGCTCAAGTAGTGCAGCTCATCCAGGATGGCACATCAATGCGAGCTGTGGCAAGAAGGTTTGCTGTGTCTCTCAGCGTAGTGTCCAGAGCATGGAGGCGCTACCAGGAGACAGGCCAGTACATCAGGAGACGTGGAGGAGGCCGTAGGAGGGCAACAACCCAGCAGCAGGACCGCTACCTCCGCCTTTGTGCAAGGAGTAGCACTGCCAGAGCCCTGCAAAATGATTTTAAAATTTTAAGTTCACACTGGAATCACCCCATACTTTTTTAAACACCTCTCTATCAAGTATTCTAGTTACTTTTCAGATGCATTTTATGTCTCAATTTCACTATTTTGCCCTTGTCCCTGACCCAGACTTTTAAGCTTCTACTATGTTTTTCTATGAAAAAACATTAATAATTACGCATTATATAATGTTATGTACTACAGAAAGAGTCAATTAAATAAAATCTATATCAATATTTATTGTGAGTATGCCCTTTATATTGTTTTTTACACAAAATTGTCACGGCTCCTCCTCTGCAGTGCAGGGGCGGTTCCTCCTGCAGGCAGAGGAGGGTCGTTAGTGATTGGAGTCACCTGGGCTCTAAGTATTTAAACTGTCACTAATCACTTCTCTCTCTCTCTCTCTGCTCCTCCAGGTATGCTCATGATTTGTTTGTTCCTTTGTAGTTTTGCATAGTTTTCACTCAGTCATGTTCACACACACATATTCACGCATCCATGCACTTTACATACACCTTACATTATGATACTTCCACACCTCATTCCTTTTTCTTAGTTTAAGTTAATAGTTTGTAGAGTAAAGAACCTTTTTAAATTGGCCTATACCTGTTGTTCGTGTCCCCTCCTTTTTGTCACAGGCTATGAGCCGGCTTGTGACAAGTGGGGGCTCATCCGGGATAGTAGTTAACTTGGGTTAGTTCAGATTGCCAAAATGTTTTGGTTGGGCCAATTTTGTTGAAGAGAGCGTTGAGAGCCATGTGTTCTTTTGGTTCAGTTAGCTTGGTAGCTAAGCAATTCACTCTGTGTTTCTGGGTTTTGTTCAGGTGGGAGTCCTCTCCTGTTTAGGCTTATCAGCGAGTGTCAATAGGAGGCTTGTGGTTTTGTTTTAGGTGGCAGTGAACGTGGGTAGAGCATCCTTTTCCCCTACATCGGCTTGGGAGCACCTCCGTGGTTATGGGGGGGCCGCCAGTTTCTGGTTGTCTTTTCCACTCCACTGGTTTTGTGTGCATAAAACCCCACCACATGTGACTGCACGAAGACCAGGGCCAGTTAGTTAGTAGTTTTTGGAGGATAGTGGGGTGTGGCTCCTGTCCTTGAACCCAGACTGACAGCAGGTGAGTTGTGTTGTTTTGGAGCATTTGTAATAGTTGTATTGGTTGAGAAATGTCTTCCATTTTGAGTAGTTTTGTTCAAGCTCCTTCAGAGGTAGCCTTAGAGTTGTGTACTAAGGAGCAGTTAATTGAAATTGCTGAACATTATCAGATTGAGATTGTTGATAAAAAAATTAAAGAGACTTAAAACTAGCTTAAAGCAGGGTCTTAGGGAAATGGGTGTGTTTGGCGATCAGTCTGCTAGTAGTGAGGGTGCAAGTTTTCAGTCTAGCCCTTCATTAGCTTTTGAGCAGCAGAGGGAACTGTTGCAAATGCAGTTAGAGCGATTGAGAAATGCTAATAGACCGGAAAGACTACCACAGTTTGATGTTTCACAGAATCTTCGTTTGTTGCCTAAATTTGTTGAGTCAGATCCAGACACATACTTTACTTTATTTGAGTGTATTGCAGAAGCTAGAGCTTGGTCAGATTTGGACATGACTATGTTGTGCAATGTGTACTTACAGGTAAAGCACGTGAGGCTTTTGCAGCACTGAGTGTAGCTGACAGTAAAGTTTATGCTAAAGTTAAATCAGCAGTTCTGAAGGTCTACGAGCTTGTGCCAGAGGCATATCGTCAACGTTTTCGTTACAGGAAAAGTTAGATTAACAAACATATTCTGAGTTTGTTTGTGATTTGACTTCTGCATTTAATCGTTGGTGTACAGCTTCTGAAGTTAGTACTTTTGAGGGTCTGTCTAATTTGATTGTTAGAACAGTTCAAAAATTCTGTCTGACCAGGTTGCTACATACATGAATGAACGTAAAGTTGAGTCTCCAAGTGATGCAGCAATCCTTGCAGATGAGTACAGGCTAACACATAAAAGCCATTTTGAGTCAAACAGTGACATGTACCATGAAAATAACTTTACTTCTAGGAATAGTAGGTCACCTTTTTTGGGGGCTTCTTTCCAAAAACAGTCAGGTCAAGTTAAACCTGCTATGATGGCAGCTCCTGTTACAGCCTCTGACCACCAGGGTGAGCTGTTTCAGCCACTAGTTGAGTTTGATTCTCAGTTTTCCCGCTGTGATTTTTCAGCCTTTATTTCAGATGGTGTAGTGTCCCTGGTAGATGGCAACCAGAATGTTAAAATCAAGATCCTAAGACACTGGAGCTTTAGATTATTTTATTCTGGAATCTGTTTTGCCGTTCTCTAAAGAGTCTGATACTGGCCGTTGTGTAATGGTATGTGGTATGGGTTTAGTTCCATTCTCTTGTCCTTTACATGAAGTTACCCTAAAATGTGGTCTAGTAGAGGGAGTCCACATGATTTTGGGGAATGACTTGGCAGGTAGTAAGGTGTGGGCAGATGGCAAACTAAACATCTGTAAGAAGCAACCTTCAGTGTCCCCTGCAAGGGACTCTCCGGATCAAAACTGTCTCCTGAGGTATTTCCAGTTTGTGCGGTTACCTGCGCAGCCTCTCGTAAGGAGATTGAGAGTAAGCCAGAAAGTCTTGAGTTGCCAGTCAAACTCCAGACAGAACAGTTGACTAGTTCTAGAGATTCATTGATGGCTGAGCAAAAGGCCGATACTACTTTAGCTGATCTGTTTGATAAAGTGGTTCCTGATTCAGTGGTGAGGAATAGTGCTCAGTGTTATTTTCTTCTTGATGGGCTGTTGGTCAGGAAATGGGTTCCACACTATGATCAGGGTCTAGGAGAACCAGTCTTTCAAATAGTTGTACCTACTACTTTGCGAAATAAAGTGTTGGTAACTTCACATGGTGATGTGGCAGGTCATATGGGTGTTCGTAAAACTTATGATCGCATACTTCGTTATTTTTTCTGGCCACGTTTTAAAGCGGGATGTAGCTCAGTTTATTAAAACTTGTCATACGTGTCAGCGCACAAGTAAGCCAAACCAGGTCTTACAAGACACTCCATCACAAACCCACTTAATTGAGCATGATATAGACATCGGAAATGCTAAGCCTATCAAACAGAGATTTTATCATGTATCTGAGGAGAAGAGATTGAAACTAGAAACAGAGGTGCAGTATATGTTGGACAATGGTATTGCGGAGCCATGTTCAAATTGGGCTTCACCCTGTCTTTTGGTCAAAGTCTGATTCCACTTTCAGACCTTGCACTGATTATAGAAAAGTTAACAAACTCAATGTGAGTTTGCCAAAGCCACAGTCACATACCTAGGCAAGGTTGTTGGTCAGGGATTTGTCTGTCCCGTGGAAGCCAAAGTTCAGGCTGTGAAGCAGTTCCCACAGCCCTCCACAAAAAGAACTGATGCGCTTCCTGGGAATGGCGGGGTACTACCGTGCTTTTTGTAACTACTTTTCGGTAGTAGTGTCCCCCCTGACCAATCTGTTGAAGGCTGAGTTTATCTGGTCCACCCAGTGTCAAGAGGCAGTTGATGCAGTTAAGACTCTTTTGTGTTTGGCACCTGTGTTGGCAGCACCAAATTTTGGGAAACCTTTCAAATTGCAGGTAGACGCCAGTCAAATCGGTGCTGGGGCTGTGCTTCTCCAGGAGAATGACGACAAGGTTGAGTGTCCAGTCAGTTTCTTCTCCCGGAAATGTAATAAGTATCAGGAACTATTCTGTAATTGAAAAGGAGGCTTTAGGTCTAATTTGGGCTTTACAGCACTTCGAGGTCTATGTTGGTTCTGGTTTGACCCCTTTAACTGTGTTCACTGACCACAACCCACTTGTTTTTCTGAGGTCCCTGCAAAACCCCAACCAGCGCCTGATGCGTTGGGCTTTGTTCTTGCAACCATTCAACCTTGATATTAGGCACATTAGTGGTAAGGATAATATCATTGCTGATGCTCTGTCCCGTGCTCCTGTAACGGATGTGAAATGGCTAGCTAGTTAGCGGGTACGCGCTAGTAGCGTTTCAATCAGTTACGTCACTTGCTCTGAAACCTAGATGTAGTGTGCCCCTTGCTCTGCAAGGGCCGCGGCTTTTGTGGAGCGATGGGCAACGACGCTTCGTGGGTGTCAGTTGTTGATGTGTGCAGAGGGTCCCTGGTTCGCGCCCGTGTCGGGGCGAGGGGACGGTTTAAAGTTATACTGTTACACTCCTTTAACCTAGCTTGTATCTTTACTCTGCTGACCCCTACGGGCTGTCTGCGCCTCTTATCTTAAATTGCTCCCCAGGTACCAGGGCTGCTGAGTTTGAGGGGCGGACAGTCAGCTGGGGGACACGGGGCTACTGCTAGGAGCCGGGATTGGTATCCTTTTTTGTTTATTTGTTTTTGGGGAAATTTGAATTATTTTGAATATGTTGGGTTGAGGGTGGGACCCTCATTTTAAGGAGGGGGGTGTCACGGCTCCTCTGCAGTGCAGGGGTGGTTCCTCCTGCAGGCAGAGGAGGGTCGTTAGTGATTGGAGTCACCTGGGCTCTAAGTATTTAAACTGTCACTAATCACTTCTCTCTCTCTCTCTCTGCTCCTCCAGGTATGCTCATGATTTGTTTGTTCCTTTGTAGTTTTGCATAGTTTTCACTCAGTCATGTTCACACACACATATTCACGCATCCATGCACTTTACATACACCTTACATTATGATACTTCCACACCTCATTCCTTTTTCTTAGTTTAAGTTAATAGTTTGTTGTAGAATAAAGAACCTTTTTAAATTGGCCTATACCTGTTCGTGTCCCCTCATTTTTGTCACAGGCTGAGCCGGCTTGTGACAAAATATACCTGTCCTTTGGGAGTGATGTCATTTCCACCACTGAGGACAAATTCCTCATTTAATAAAGTTTTTTCAAGAGAATGTTAATTTAGTTACCATGGAAACATTGTGACACTGAAGTGCATGGCTGCAGTGGAAAGTTGTTCTAGATGTGATGTCCAGAAGTTGAAGAAAAATCGAGGTAAATATTGCTTGTGTAGAAAAACAGAGGGAAACATGGAGAAGTTCAGTGTACATTTGACAGTAAAATAAAAGGTATGTGGCACACTGCAGATTCTATTGAAGGACTTCTCCATAGGATTGAAAGAAGTTGGGGAAACACGTGTACAACATTTGACACCAATACTCCAAACTGAGAAAAGTAAGAGAATCTGGGGAAAGAGGTGATCATTGTGCATATTGACTTTGCAGAGAACTACCTGTGTAAATACACCAGTGAAATCCAGGCAGTTCACTTTGGTGATTCTCACAAGCAGGTGACCCTCCACACCTGTGTTGGATATACCACAAATGATAGTTTCACTTTGCTCACTGTGCTCGTCTATGCGGCATGACCCCTCTGCTATCTGGGCCCATCTCGCAAAAACACTGGCCTACTTCCTTGAGCTCTGCCCATCGGCTACTGCTGTACACGTTGTGAGTGATGGGCCTACAACCCCAGTATAGGTCTGAAATGTTTAACAATGGTTGTTCAAAATGTTTGCCATAAAATATTGTTTTCATACATTTTTTTTTTTTTACATGTCATTTCCGCCACACCTTGTCATTTCCATCACAACCCATATTTTTGAGGTAGAAGAGTATATTATGTATAAATTACATTTGTTTTAGATATGGATATCTCACAAAGGTTGGGTGGAAATATATTTTTCATGATAAATGTTTTCAGCTGTCACCAAGGCAAGTTTATACATTCAGGCATCATGCTGAATTATTCATATTAGGAAAACCTTAAAAATCACTTTAAATAATATTCAATACAAGTTCATGTACAAATGTATAAGAAATCCATTAAATCAATTGTATGCTATTTCATTTTCAACTAAAATGGATGTTTAATGACGTGATGGAAATGACATTTGTCTGGGGAAAATGACAACATACATTCCTGAAAAGTATGATCGCAGCCATTTTCAGCTGTTCTAGACAAATCAAAGACAAGTACAATACTGGTAAAATGGTGTTTGAATAAGTTTTAATTTCTGAAAGTTTGCACTGCTAAAGTGTCCGAAGTTGCATAATCCCCCAGCTACAGGGAGCTAAATGTATCCATATAGTGGTATCTTACATCCAGGGGCATTATTTTGAAATCAATGTCATGCCAATGTTCCTAGTGAGCGGTGAGAGATGTCAAACAATTGTCTTTGCTTTTTCTCAACATCAAATTGGCTGAAGATGGATGTTGGATGGATGTAACCTAAATGTGTACTGCAAATTCAAGCACGGACTCTGAAAGTGGCCCCACAACAGCCTGCCATGACTGGCCCTGTGCCACCTCCACCCAAGACCCCCTCAGCCGATGCCAACAAACAGTAAACCGAGGAGATCCTCAATGCCATACTACCACCCCGGTATGACATGACACACACACATCTTTACTGATTAACACCCTTCTCCCTATTTTTTCCCCTTAGGGAAATTAACCAATATTCCCGGTTTTGTAAAACCTGAAATCTGGCAACGCTGTGTTAATCTCAGCTCTACCACTGTTACAGGGAATGGATGGAGACCAACCAGCTGTGGGTGCAGCAGGTGTCTAGCACGTCGTGGACCCGCATGGACGTGGTGCACCTATAGGAACAGCTGGATCTGAAGCTGCAGCAGAGACAGGCCAGGGAGACTGGCATCTGCCCAGTCCTCAGGGAGCTCTACTCCCAGTGCTTCGGTAAGGAGAGAGAGGAAGGAAAGATGAGATGAGATGCATGGACGGTAGTAATATTGGAAAAGTGTTCTCCCATTCTTCTTTGCAGATCCTCTCAAGCTCTGTCAGGTTGGATGGGGAGCGTTGCTGCACAGCTATTTTCAGGTCTCTCCAGAGATGTTCGATCAGGTTCAAGTCCGGGCCCCTCAAGGACATTCAGAGACTTGTTTGGCATTCGCCAAACCCAGGTTTGTCTGTTGAAGCGTGATTCAACACTCCAGAGAACACGTTTCCACTGCTCGAGAGTCCAATGGCGGCGAGCTTTACACCATTCCAGCCAACACTTGGCACTTTGTGTGCAGCTGCTCGGCCATGGAAAACCCATTTCCTAAAGCTCCCGATGAACAGTTATTGTGCTGACGTTTCTTCCAGAGGCAGTTTGGAACTCGGTAGGGAGTTCCAAACTACGCGCGTCAGCACTCGGCGGTCCCGTCCAGTGAGCTTGTGTCCTACCACTTCGCGGCTGAGCCGTTGTTGCTCCTAGACGTTTCCACTTCACAATAACCACACTTAGTTGACCGTGGCAACTCTAGCAGGGCAGAAATATGACGAACTGACTTCTTGGAAAGGTGGCATCCTATGATGGTGCCACGTTGAAAGTCACTGAGCTCTGGCAGTAGAATGTCCTTACTGAAATGTTTGTATGGAGATTGTGTGGCTGCGTACTCAAATTTATACACCTGTCAGCAACAGGTATGGCTGAATACACTAATTTGAACAGGTGTCCACATACTTGTGTGTATATATATATGATAGATATTTTTAACATTTCAATTTCTTATCCTTTACAGGCCCAGCTGGAGGGGTTCATTGCCCCCAAAAAGTGACCCCTTCATTCCACAAGTGATCTATAACTGGCAGATTTCAGATGTTCCAACACAGCATTATGTAATAAAAGTGTACTTCATAACCATAAAGCCTTGCGTTACTATAGCAGAAAAAAAAGACAATTTGTTCATATTCTTTATTTTATGATATGTATATTTGGAGAAGAAAAGTAATGTCACATGATGTTTTTTCCCCCAAAAGTGCAGTACATAACCTGGGTGCCAGTGCGTTTCTGCTCTCTAGCCAACTCCTTATGTAATTGTCATGCCACATTTGACAGTTCCATAAGGAGCTAGCAAAAGAATAAAAACAGACTGGCATCCAGGCTATGCAGTACAAGTGTACTTTTTTTGGGATGACAGACTAATCCTTTCACTTCGCAGGGAAGCTCCTTATTAGGTTAATGCGTCAAGCGATTAGGTTCATCAAAACCTAACTCACTCAATGCACCCTAACCCAAATCACTTTCCATCAAGATTACCAAGGGTAGGTACCAAGACACCTTAAAACAAGTCATTAAAACAAATACTTATTATAAATGTCCCAATTTGGTGTCTTGGACCCCAGACTAGCGCTTCAATCTCTTGGCTTTCTTGCCCTCACTGGGCGCCGTAGGAATCTTTCTGTTCTTGTTCTTGTTCTTGATGTTGTGTGTTTCGTAATAGCGCGTTCCAACTTTCTTCACCTTCTGAGCACGATCCGCTGCTCTCCTCTGCAGAGGGGGAGAGAGAGAGACGAGTGAGATTTTAGCTTGAGGAAAAACAGTGCCTTCATTCCATTAACAATAGCGGTAGGGGAGTGGCTTTCCATCAGAAGCATCCAGTCAAGATAGATGGGCCTGTTTGATGTCAAACAGCAGGGTAAGTGAACATGCAGTACCTGCTTGGATGTTAAACTTCTGTGTGGACGCGTGGGCTCCTCTGCCTCCTCGTTTTTCCTCTTCTTGCCGACCTGTGTTACAGCTGAGGTACAAAAGGTTGGCCAGTAAGTGGATGCTCCTTAGGCATGGAATTCATAAAACAGTTAATAGGACATACCCAATGGGGCGGCAGGTAGCCTAGTGGTTAGAGCGTTGGGCCAGTAACCGAAAGGATCGAATCCCCGAGCTGACAAGGTAAAAATCTGTTGTTCTGCCCCTGAGCAAGGCAGTTAACCCACTGTTCCCCAGGCGCCGAAGACGTGGATTACAATTTAAGGCAGCCCCCCCGCACCTCTCTGATTCAGAGGCGTTGGGTTAAATGTATAAGACATTTCAGTTAAAGGCATTCAGTTGTACAACTGACTAGGTATCCCCCTTTATATGGTTTGATTGCTTGTTTGGTGGTCAGTTTAACAGTGGTCTTTGGCCAAACACCTACTCTAATTATACATTTTATCTGCTGCTATCCATGAAGACTTGTGTAAAGGAAGGTGCATATTTTGCGAGAAGGCCCTTTTATTCTTTGATGGAATACATTTGGCGGATTAAAGGAAAATAAATCCCATGACTGAAACTTAAGTTGATCTCAGATCGAATGTCTGGAGGGAAGTTAACTTTTTTGTTACATGAGAGGGGAGGTTATGACCATCATGCTTTTAGGGAAAGAGGATCATTTTGTAAATGTATTATACTGCAAGTTTGACCAATTCCAGTCCTTTTCAATTGGAAATATTACAAAAAAAATTATCCATACGACAGATATCCGTCAGTGACAGAACTTTAACCCCTGCATTTGGGATGTCAGGTAAAAGGAAGGAAAATCACAAATAAGTTGAAATTAAGTTGTTACCTTTAGGTTGTGGTTTATTCCCCGCCTTCACTTTCATGTCTGTGAGCATTTTGTCAGAGAGCGCCTTCGGAATCCTGTACAAAAAAAGAAAAGTAGAAAGAGACGTCAATATAACCTCATTACTCCCTACACATCCAGAAGGTTTAGTCCCGTTGGAATTCGCTGAGCCGACAATGGAAAGCAAATTGGCCGCCGACGACTCTTATTTGACGTTGTTGAGCGAGGGGGCGTGAGCTGAAGTTCTCCAGCGAGAGAGACGGTAGGTGAGTGCGTGGAGCAAATCAACAAATGATAAAACCCCATCGATCAGACAGAACAGTATGAGCAACTGCCAAACATGTTTCACCTCAGGACCCAGGCACCCTTCATCTCTCTCCCTCTATGGCTTCGTCCCAAATGGCATCCTATTTCCTACATAGAGCACTACTTTTGTAGTAATTAAGCACATATTCAAAACAAGACTGAAATGATAAGTGGTGGGGAGAACTGAGAAGAATAAGACAAACCGGATGGCGGAGAAGCGCTTGAGTCTGGCCCGGTCCAGGAACTGCTTGTACTTCGCAATCTTCCCGTCCAGCTCGCGGATCGTCTCACGCGAACTCCTTTTTTCCTCCACCTTGGCAGGCTGACCGGCTGGGGTGGTGGCGGCAGCCTCGGCGTCTCCGGCTGCTGTCTCCCCATCCCCCTTCTCTTCATCTCCATTTTCCTCTTCCTCGCTATCCTTCTCCACGTCCGAGCCGGACAGGTCAGAGAAAGCGAGGTCGTCGGTCTGCACGGGGACCAGGTCTTCGTCGTTGAACTCGGGCGCCACGTTGATCTTGCCGAAATTCTGCCGGACATTGGAGAGGATCTTCTGCACCTGCTCATGTTTGTGTTTCTGCTGTTGCTGGGCCTCCTGCTCGGCCGACACTGCAGCCACCATCTCCTTGCTCTGCTCCTCTGTTGCTCCTTCTTCCTGTACACACTCTGTAGCTTCTGGTGCCCCCTCCACCGGCAGTTTATCCTTGCCCTGAAAACAACACACCAGTCAGTACAGTTTTCATAATCATGACTAGGTTTCGATTCTCCTGAAGTGTGCACTTGCACTCATTCGCATGGATTTAAAAGTGGAAACTACCTCCAGCCAATTCTTACACCAATCCAATTAAATCCACATTGGGGAGTGTGTGAAAGTGCACACTTCAGGAGAAAGGTAGAAAATCGGGATGCATGCAGACCATGTGTACATTTCAGATTGAGTGTACAATCTTGTTGCTCACCTGAGATGACCACAACGGAAATAAGACTTTGGGTTTTAGCCTCAATCATTTTAATGTATGCATTGTTGTACCTGGCTGGAGCAGCTTTATATCTATTTTTACATGTCAAATAAATCAAATAAAAAGATAACTTGAGCAAAGAAAGTCAATGTGACCATGCATGCACCCTTGGCAAGTCATTTTACATACATTTTACATGTAGCCAGAGGGTGGCAGACTATAACCAGAATATGTGCTAACATTACTATTGGGAATGTCTCTTTGTATTTGTATGCGAGACAGAGGGTTTTATTCCAGCCGTTCGTCCACCCCTCACCTCATGCTCTCCCTCACAGCCAGGGGGTTTCACGAAGAAGGGGATGCGTCCTCTCTGCCAGTCGTTCAGCACCATTTTGGAAACACAGGTAAGGTCTGGCTCACCCCCCTGCAACAGATCATGCATTAGGGAAACATGAGAAGAAAATCAAGTAGGAATAAACGGAGCATCCTTATATAGACCTTATGTGCCACCTGGATGGATGAGTTCCAAATAAGCTTTAGGGTCAAGTGTACAATTTCAAACTGATCAAGAAAAGGCCCATACAAAAACATAGTGTATGTTTAGGGAAGATCATTTTTACCACTGACCTACAGCTTCTCAAATACACAAAGATAAATCCTGAACATACAGGACTAATATATATTCTGACATTCAAATTCCATTGATCACAAAGAGTTATAAAGCTAATTGACACAGATGAAAGATCGTCAGAAATGAAGACAAGCAGCCCAGACAATGTAGCCCGGTGGTCTCAAATCTGCGCTGTCTTGCCAATCCCTACGGTCATTAGCATGCCAAACGACAACCATAGGAGTTGGCTATGAAGCACAAACAGATCTGGATCGACCAACAGCCTACAGTCAATGACCCTGGACTGTGACTTCAGCCCCCATTGATACACTCCAGGGTGATGTTAATTAAGTACCAAACAAGAAACAACTGACGAACAGGGAGGGACTATCTGGGCTTGTCCAATAAGAAACACTTTTTGTTTTCCGTTAAAATGTTTTGCTACGGTGTGCGCTAATTAATATGACCCAGGCAGTGACCTTGTGGAGTTTGCCCATGCGCATCGCCAGTTTCTCCAGGAAGTCCTCTGGGGAGCTCCAGGTGGGGATGCGGTACGTCTTCTGGATGTACTCAGGTTTGGCCCGCTCTAGCACCGCCGGGATATGCTCCTCCGGGTTACGGATCTTCTCCACTTGCACCTGGGAAACAGCAGTGAAGCGTACAATGATACACTTGTTAGGTTAGAAATGGTACAGGTATAGATATGGAAGTATACACAATTATCAGTGAGAAAGTTAGACACACAAATATCATACCCCCAAAACATGCTAACCTCTCACCATTACAACAACAGGGGAGGTTAGCATTTTTGGGAGGGGAGTATGCTATTTGTTCATCTAACTTTCTCACCCATCATTATTCACTAATCATTAAGGACTATCTGTAATCATGGTAGAATCCACATTAATATACAAGTGTTCAGAAACATTCAATTCACCATGAAAGTGACACCAAAATGATACATTATTTACCATTCATTTCTATTGGGTACAAAATAATCTGAAACGCAACTAAAACAAACAACAAATGCATCCAACAAGTTTGTAGTCACCAGCTTGATGAAATCACTGCATGCTAGGAATATGAGACCAAATACTCAACATCTGACTACTTTAATACACAAGTGAATTTGTCCCAATATTTTTGTTCAACTAAAATGGGGCACAAAAAGTACATTTCCAAACAGTTTACCCAGCATGGATGAAAATACCCTCAAATTAAATCTGATCGTCTGCACTTTAACCATTTCAAATCCAATGTGCTGGCGTACAGAGCCAAAACAAACAATTTTCCACCATCCCAATACTTTGAGCTCACTGTATAACCCTGCCCGCTCAAATAAAATATAATTAATGGTTGACTACAAAACAAAAACAACCATATAGATTATTGATGGAGAAAAATAATAACATACCACTCCTTTCAACACGATGTCGCTCTCGCTGTCATCAGAGGGGTAAACGACACCGGGGCAGTCGATGAGGAAGATGCGTCGCATCAGGGTGATGTACTGCCACACCTGGAAGAAGAGACCGGGCCCAAGATCAGCTAAGTCACAGGATCTATTGATTTTATACTCGGAGCACTTTCACAACATTTCACCGGTTTGGGACAATCACATTTGATAATGTAGCAGAAATGAAGACCCTAGTGCATCAACATAAACAAAACTGATCTTAAAAGTGGACAGACCATTCATTCAGAGCGTACTCCAGAACTGTCCACATGTACTTTGTCAGCCAAAAAGGTGAGTAGGACTAGCGAACAGCAAAAGCACTAGCTTATGTCAATCGACTATCCCCCATAGTACAAAAGTTGAACTATTGTATTCGGTGCAAGAAATAAATATTTCTCAATGTTCCATTAGCGGGAAAACACCATTATCAAAAGTGACCACAAATGCGATTATACATGTAATGCTTATATTAAATCTTGTCTTTACATATACTAAATAAAAAGGTGTGAAATTTGTTTAGATTTAGAATGGACCATTACCATGCACCTGTCTCGAAACAGGGGCAGGTGGAAAACAATACATGTCATCTAAGCTTAAATAGCAAATGGAAGACGCTTTTCCCGTGGTTCACTTTCATGCCAGACAGGTAGGCTATACTCCTGTTGCAAAGACAAGCAATGTGCTTAATATTAGGAAAGTTGAGAAATTAATATAGTAGGCCTAGCCTATAGAACACTGATGGGATCCTCCTCTTAATAGAAGCCATCACGCTGTTCTCACACAATTGCATAGCTTATAGAAATGTTGCGCAACATGAGCTCATGGGCTCTCATGGAGTGTTTGATTAGATTTTTTATCACATTTGCATTGATATCAAAGTGAATAGAGGGGACAATAGAGTGCTGAGTACCTGGCAGTTTGGTAGGCTACTAATGACCATCAGCAGCATCAGAGCTTGGAGAAGCCTAATTACCGTGACTAAACGGTCACATAGAATTTGACTGCCTTCATGACTCATAACCGCTGGTGTGGTGGTAATACGGTCACAGCCCTAAATCAGGCCTACCACCGTATCGTCGGGAAACTTAATGTGTTGATTCGTGCGTGGCCACTCAGTTGTGGGTGAACAGGGAGTACAGGAGGGGACTAAGCACACACCCAGAGAGCTGCCATGTTGAGGGTCAGAGAGGCAGATGTGTTGTTGCCAGTCAGGATCTAATTTAGGTCGTTTATCTACTTGCCCAGAGTCAGACGAACTCATGAATACCATTTTTATATGGCAGCGTGCAGTTTGGAGACTGAAGTTAGCTTAGCGCAATTGCTGGAAATCTCCCGGTACAGTAGCCAGCTCCTCTCAAAAGCAGGGAAATAGACATAACTACAGCAAAACTGGGTGGTTGGTCATTTATAGTCTTACAAATCTATACATAGTAATCAATATTTTATACATTTGTTAATTTCAATGATAATCATATGAAATGAGATTCTATCCACTTCCTCATTCTCTGACCAGTTGTTGTATAGAGATCGCAATGTTGTATTGGTCTCAATGACGCTGCCTGTGTGTTTACAGACGCCATAATGGGACAGAAAACATTACTAGCTCTATAAATCTCTATGCAACAACGGGGACACGAGGAAGTGGATAGAATCTCGTTTATGATTATCAGTGAAATGAACTAGATTTTTTAAATCCATGCTAGTTAAGGATACTATAGTTATCACGGTTCACATTGAATTTAGTAACTACAAAAAGGTAAGACGGTTGAATTTTAATTCTGGTGCCACTCTGCACATAGGCTTGTTAGCTAGCTAGCTCTGGTCTAGCTCTCAAACTCTAGGCGGCATTATGTGTAATGTAATGGAACCGCGTCATGATTAAGGGCTAGCTCTGGTCCAACGTTAGTTAAGCCAAATCTCTGAAATTCAAAGACATTCAAAGTTCCTTCATAGAAGCCACTCCTCTGTAGGTATGATTCTGTAGGCCAGATTCAGATAATGCATGTCATAAGAACAAGATTCCCAATTCCACTCGCATCGCGCACCCTACACTACACTTGTCTGTCTAATGCATGTACATAGTTTGCCTGCTCCATAGCAAGCGGTTCTATCCATTGGTGAAGTAATTTAAAGTTGAGGTAAATGGAAAAAAAGTATCGATTTCAGAGGTTTGAAAAGGAACAGAATGAAAAAAAAATATGGACGAAAACGATTGGAAAATAATTTCAGTTCCAACCCCTGGTAAGAAGGTATATTCCCCTGCTTTTGAGAGGAGCTGGCTACTGTACTGAGAATCACATTACTTTTCTCTTCTGCCTGAAAACCAATACTCATATCCCTATTTGGACGACGGAAGGAAATATTTGACAAGCTTTTTTACACAGAAACACAAACGCATTGCACATCATTTCAAACAACCGGGGCGAGAGAGAGCGAGAGAGAGGAGGGACAGCCCAATGCTGAACAACCTTGTTTGGCCACAAACAAATGCAGACAGACAGACGCTAGCAGCCTCTGGCAAGAGCCACCTTGCATTGGGCGATAAACTCTTGCTGGTTACACGCCGATCTGATAGATCCCAAAGGGGAGAAAAAAAAACTGATCTCTTTTGCACGCTCACAGTTCTGGCAACAGACGGCCAACTCCGATAGTATCACCCTCAGTGGGGTTTCCAGACCTCCAGATCCACCGTTTGGTTCCAAACAAGATAAACAGGTCCAGAGAGAGGAAATGAAGGATGAGGGTTATTGTTTTTCTTGCTTTTTGGCCACGTCTCTGCCAGGTATCAGACGTACACTACCGTTCAAAAGTTTGTGGTCACTTAGAAATGTCCTTGTTTTGGAAAGAAAAGCAAACATTTTGTCCATTAAAATAACATCAAATTGATCAGAAATACAGTGTAGACATTGTTAATGTTGTAAATTACTATTGTAGCTGGAAACGGCTGATTTATGGAATATCTACATAGTCGTACAGAGGCCCATTATCAGCAACTATCACTCCTGTGTTCCAATGGCACGTTGTGTTAGCTAATCCAAGTTTATCAATTTAAAAGGCTAATTGATCATTAGAAAACCCTTTTGCAATTATGTTGGCACAGCTGAAAACTGTTTTTCTGATTAAAGAAGCAATAAAACTGGCCTTCTTTAGACTAGTTGAGTATCTGAGCATCAGCATTTGTGGGTTCAATTACACATTCAAAATGGCCAGAAACAAAGTCCTTTCTTCTGAAACTCGTCAGTCTATTCTTGTTCTGAGAAATTAAGGCTATTCCATGCGAGAAATTGCCAAGAAACTGAAGATCTCGTACAACACTATGTACTACTCCCTTCACAGAACAGATCTGGCTCTTACCAGAATAGAAAGAGGAGTGGGAGGCCCCGGTGCTCAACTGAGCAAGAGGGCAAGTACATTAGAGTGTCTAGTTTGAGAAACAGATGCCTCACAAGTCCTCAACTGGCAGCTTCATTAAATAGTACCTACAAAACACCAGTCTCAAAATCAACAGTGAAGAGGCGACTACGGGATGCTGGCCTTCTAGGCAGAGTTGCAAAGAAAAAGCCATATCTCAGACTGGCCAATAAAAAGAAAAGATTAAGATGGGCAAAAGAACACAGACATTGGACAGAGGAAGATCGTAAAAAAGTGTTATGGACAGACAAATCTAAGTTTGAGGTATTCAGATCACAAGAACAACATTCGTGAGACGCAGAAAAAATGAAAAGATGCTGGAGGAGTGCTTGACGCCATCTGTCAAGCATGATGGAGGCAATGTGATGCTCTGGGGTGCTTTGGTGGTGGTAAAGTGGGAGATTTGTACAGGGTAAAAGGGATCTTGAAGAAGGAAGGCTATCAATCCATTTTGCAACGCCATGCCATACCCTGTTGACGGCGCTTAATTGGGGCCAATTTCCTTCTACAACAGCTCCAAACTATGCAAGAACTATTTAGGGAAGAAGCAGTCAGCTGGTATTCTGTCTATAATGGAGTGGCCAGCACTGTCATCGGATCTCAACCCTATTGAGCTGTTGTGGGAGCAGCTTGACTGTGTGGTACGTAAGAAATGCCCATCAAGCCAGTCCAACTTGTGTGAGGTGCTTCAGGAAGCACGGGGTGAAATCTCTTTAGATTACCTCAACGAAACTGACAACTAGAATGCCAAAGGTCTGCAAGGCTGTAATTGCTGAAAATGTAGGATTCTTTGACGAAAGCAAAGTTTGAAGGACACAATTATTATTTCAATTAAAAATCATTATTTATAACCTTGTCAACATCTTGACTATATTTCCTATTCATTTGACAAACTCATTTCATGTATGTTTTCATGGAAAACAAAGACATTTCTAAGTGACCCCAAACTTTTGAACGATAGCGTATAGTCGAGGCGAAAGGTTTAAATGCATATACTTCAGCACATCGTCGGGAAGTTACTTAGGCTATGAGTAGCACATTGATACACAAACAGTGCTGCCTGCAACATCCCATTTTGTGTGCTCTTTTAGCAATCAAGGGAATAGCGTGAGATTGTCCCCCCTGCATTGGCCTTTATTGAGATTACATGGACGTATGTAAATTGCTCATGACACCTCAGGTATCAATATGGGCTTATGTTCAAGTGTTTTTATTTTGAAGTTATTTTTGAGGGGAATGATACCATACCTTAGTCTCACCGGCGAGGGGTGCCACGTTGCAGACCTTCTTGGAGCGTAGCGTGTTGATAACAGAGCTCTTTCCCACGTTGGGGTAGCCGATGAATCCAACGCTGATCTGCTTCTTGTCTGTGTGGAGCTGAAGAGGCAAAACAAGTTAAAATAGCAGTTTCCTGAACAATAGTCTAAACTTTACACAGCACTTTGACGGAGGCCAATACTAATAAAACATGTGACCATGTAATCTAAAAAAGCTTGTTTTCACAGGAGAAAAATAGCTACTGGAAGCAGATAAGTCTACACCATGGATGAAAAATCTGTCAAAACCAAGAGGTATAAATATTAGTCTCCCCACTTTGTCCCGAAAGGTCAATTCTAACAGCCATTTATTTTAACCGTTTCTTTGCCTCGTTATCTCTCGGACATGTCTGTGAGCCGAGGCAAAAAACTTAAAACCGCTGGAGTGGGGCAAATGCCTAAAGAACTTCAGTTCACACACACACACACACACACACACACACACAAAGATCATGGAAACCTTAGTATGTTTTCTACTCAACACGGTTATCTTAAACCCAACAGAGAAAGTGTCAGCGATATACCTTTCAACTTGATTTATGTTAACTAAGCCTCCTCTGAGCATCTAAGGCCCTGTTTTATGGCCCGCGCATACCAAAAATAGCTTGGCAGCAGATGGGAGAACCTTGTGTGGAGCCGCACGCTCATAAGGGTGGTTAGAGTAGGGTGCCATGACAAAAGTTGTCCATTTGTACCAACCTCTGCCCCTTAGGGACCTACTTTTGACCAAATGGGGAGTTTAGTTCGGTCCGTGTGGAGTGGGAGACTCATGTGTGAGAAGACGGAACCTACCTTGCCAAACTGCCTGAGGAGTTGGATGAGGGAGCCCTTGCCGAACGAGTTGGTGAGGCTGGCATGGAAGGCCAGGGTGGGGTACTCTGCAGAGAGCACGGCTACCCAGCGTTTCTGGTTTGAAGACAAAACAAACAGACCTAAGTCAGACAGACATGTACATACATTTACTCTATGTGAAATTGTAATTAGTTTGCACAGCACGTGTGTCAGTATGAAAGGAAAGTGTGTAGATTGTAGCCTACAAACCAGGCAAATGTCAAACCCATCAAATATCCTGCAAGTACGCACGATTCAGTTGGCCGCGGAAAAATGTATGTCTAGAAATGTATCATTAGGGTAAGGCATCATCTTCTCTGATGCTGATGGAGTAAATAATATACTTCTGAGTGGGAATGAGGGCTGGTTACACAAGATTAGCACTGAAGAATAAGCCCATTTAACGACACAGGCACAATGTGTCATTTCAATTTAAGTCTGACATTCATTCATAATGTGTGCTTTACAAGTGATCCTCTAGTGTATTCTAATGGCACTGCAGCAAAATCCAGCAGCACATTATGAAAACGGTTGGCGCTGACACCATCGTTCCTGTTTTGGTGAACCCTGAATCCACACACACACGTTATTTGAGGCCACAGGCTATCATTTGTCAAGGTAGATCAAGCATGATCCGGGATTGAAAAAAAGGTTGACGATAACTACTTACATAAAACTCCTGAGAACATCAACTCCCTCCAGAAAACAATTGACATAGAAGGCATTGCCAGTCTTGCTCGTATATTAGTCTTTCGATCACACATTCACAGTTTTAGGGATTTTCACACTACTGAGCCAAACCAAACCGGACTGAGCTGGTTTGTTTCCCATCCATCATAGTTGCAGCAACCGTGTTGAAAAAGACAATGTGAAAAGAAACTCAGCTGAGTACAGTTTGGGCCGGCAAAATAGTGTGAATGGGGTACATGTGTAGGCTTGGCCAGGTGTGGACTCAAGTCACATGACTTGGACTCGAGACAGACTCAAACCACAAATTTGATGACCTGACAGAAAATAAACTTGAGACTTGACTTCGACCCTAAAGACTCAGGACTCGACTTAGACTTGAGACTGATAACTTGAAATTATCTGGGCAGGTTTTGTCACTACTCTCCATGCAGCCAGAGACCGCATTGCACTTGCAAAGAAACTGATTGCCTAGTGAAATGCACACTCGGCCCTCTGATTGGACCAGCAAAATGTCAAATCAACACAGGTCGGGCGCTACAGTTGCGCAGTGAAGTGTTTTATTTGGGGGGGGGGGGGGGGGGGGGGGTCACGAGTGTGAAATTAAATGGGGAAAATGCATAAATTCATACATATTTCAATAGGAATTTTTGTATTTATACCTTTGCTTATTCGATCTGATCACTAACCTAGGCCTACGGAATTGCATCATATTATTGTAATAATTTTGAAACTGCATAACGTGAGCTCGCGTGCATGTGTGGGTGGGAGCATCAAGCAACAATTACTAGCATAGCTGGTCTTTTGGCATGTCAAAATAGCTTGGGTTATAGCTTGAGTTATGAAGCGTGCATTAGGAATTTATTGCCAAATTAATTATTACATAATCAAAATAATGAAATGGGCTGTCTGGTAGCCTCAATAGATAGTCAAACGATTTTGTGACCGTAGGACTATTAGGGGGCGCTATTTTCACTTTGGGGAAAAAATCGTGCCCAAATTAAATGGCCTCGTACTCTGTTCTAGATCATACAATATGCATAGTATTATTACTATTGGATAGAAAACACTCTGAAGTTTCTAAAACTGTTTGAATTATATCTGTGAGTAAAACAGAACTCATTTGGCTGCAAACTTCCAAACAGGAAGTGAAAATTCTGAAAATGGGGCTCTGTCAGGGCCTGCCTATTCAACTGGCTTATATTTATGGATCTGTATGCACTTCATACACCTTCCACTAGATGTCAACAGGCAGTAGAATGTTGAATGGGGTGTCTAGCTTGATGTGAGACCGAATGAGAGCTTTTGGAGTGACAGGTCCGCTCTATTGGCAGTATTCAACTGCGCACCAGGGAACCCCACATTGTCTTCTGAAATGCGTTAGGTATACACGACGAAATGCTCCGGCTCGGATTTTATTGGATACATATGAGAAAAACACAAAGTTGGATTTTCAACCGAGTTTGACCAGTTTATTCGACGTTTATTGGGACTTTTGGAATTTTTCGTTCCATGCGCTAAGAGTTCTTGGACATGTGCGCTCCACATGGCTAGCCAAAGTTGCTAATTCGACAGAAGAAAGACATTCTAAAACAAAACAAACGATTTATTCTGGAACTAGGACTCCTTGCACTTCATTCTGATGGAAGATCATCAAAAGTAAGGGAATATTTATGATGTTATTTCGTATTTTTGTGGTTTGTGTTGGCTCCAACAAGGCGGAGAATTGTTGGGCGCTGTCTCACAATATTGCATGCTGTACGTTGTACTAAAGTTATTTTTTTTTTAAATCTAACACAGCGGTTGCATTAAGAACCAGTGTATCTTTCATTTGCTGTACAACATTTATTTTTTAGTAAAGTTTATGATGAGTTTTTTGGTTAGATTACGTGACTGTCCAAAATTTCTCCGGACAATTTGGTGCATTATGGCTACGTATTCACAATGTAAAACCACAATTTGTTCCTCTAAATATGCACATTTTCGAACAAAACATAAATGTATTGTATAACATGATGTTATAAGACTGTCATCTGATGAAGTTGTTCAAAGGTTAGTGATTAATTTTATCTCTATTTGTGGGTTTTGTGAAAGCTATGTTGGCGGTGAATAAATGGCGTTGTGTGTTTGGCTATTGTGGTGAGCTAATATAAATATATATTGTGTTTTCGCTGTAAAACATTTTAAAAATCGGAAATGATGACTGGATTCACAAGATGTTTATCTTACATTTGCTGTATTGGACTTGTGATTTCATGAAATTATATTATATGATATCCCTGTGGCACTAGGCTAGGCTAGTCAGCTTTTTTGATGAGGAGGATCCTGGATCCGGGAGGGTGACTCGTTAGAGGTTAAAAAAAGGTTCTATCTGCACAAAGCATAGTTCTGAGATATTGAGCATCAATTTTCACATCCCAGATATCAGAACTGTTTTGTAGTGAATCATGTT
The DNA here is from genome assembly GCF_016432855.1 of Salvelinus namaycush. Taxonomy (NCBI): domain Eukaryota; kingdom Metazoa; phylum Chordata; class Actinopteri; order Salmoniformes; family Salmonidae; genus Salvelinus; species Salvelinus namaycush. The sequence continues at coordinate 44,861,087 of NC_052311.1, forward strand.
GTCAAACCCATTAAGGTCCTCACCATAAAAAGGTACCAAAAGTACAGAGTATCAAAATCCTGCGACATTTGTTAATAATAAAATTTTGTGGGTGGGGTGGGGGTGGGTGCAATTGCAGATAGAACCTTATAGCTCTGAAATGTCAATCTGGATTCAGCCACAAGTTTGACACTTCTTCTATGTTCAGTTTTTAAGAAGTCTTCAGCTATTTGAATACATAAATTATAGAATAGCACTGTTTTACCAAAATAGAAAACAAATACATTTCTTAATGTATTATGATCAGACAAATTACTGTTTTCACTGAACAACAATGTGAAATGTAATTAAAAGATTTGACACCGTTTTTTGCTTGCGTGCCATTATTGCTGGTTAGACTAGCCTAAACCATACTTTAAGGGAGATGGCAAAGACATGTGTTCTGATTGGTCTGCATTTGTTCAGGCTTGTGATTGGCGTGCAGATAGAACTTCCTAGTTTATTTTTCACTTAAAATTAACTTTTTCAAAAATCTAACTTTACAGACATGAAAAACATCTAAAAGTTATATTTTTGATGTAATTTTTTTTTATCTGATATAACCTCATGTCCCATGTACAGATTTTTTTTACTTGACTTGCTCAGAATGCATGACTTGGATTTGAGACTCGGCCCTTGTGACTTGAGATTTGCTTGCGACTCGAATAATAGTGACTTGGTCTCACCTCTGGGCTCGGCCCTAATTGATGTGCTCTCTGTCACCTGGAGCTGTAGGGCGAGGATAACTGATGCCATCTATATGGATGTATGATCTGTGTTTTTTAAATCTTTATTTAACTAGGCCAGTCAGTTAAGAACAAATTCTTATTTACAATGATAGCCAAACCCGGACGACGCTGGGCCACTTGCGCACCGCCCTATTGGACTCCTAATCACGGCAAGTTGTGATACAGCCTAGAATACAACCAGGGTCTGTAGTGATGCTTCTAGCACTGAGATGCAGTGCCTTGGACCGCTGTGCCACTCGGGAGCGCCCAAAAAATGGTGTCAGAAGTGGGAAGTGAGTCAGAAGTGGTAACTCATATCTGTACAGGGGGAACACTGAATTACTCTATGCAATGGGGTTATTGTCATCAGGAATTCTGTCTTACTTACAATGGTCTCATACCCCACACAAGCCTTTAAATGCTGTGACATCCTGTGGAGATTGGGCCTTGGTGATCAGGTTACCAAAAACCTGGTATCGTTTGATTGGTCAATTGTAGTTGTTTTTAGGTTGAAAAGGTTACACCTCAGAGGGTATCAATGGACTCAAGGTCTGTTCGCTCTCTTATCCTGTATCCAGTCCATGGAGCAAAGTTGTATGATCAATTCTCATTTCCTAGGCTTCTAGGTCTTATAAGGCATATTTGTTCATGCTTTGTCTTGAAAGCTAAGGTTAACCTGTTAAGGCTAGGGGGTGCTGTTGTCACTATTTATGGAAATCGTGTAATTTTTGAAACGGCTTCCTACAAACTTCTTGATCGTACAATATGCATATTATTATTATTATTGGATAGAAAACAGTCTATAGTTTCTATAGCCATTGAAATTTTGTCTCTAAGTGGAACAGAACTCATTCTACAGCAATTTCCCTGACATGGAGTCAGATTTCACACATTTTGGCCCCTGTTCTGGAGTCAGTTTTAAGGCCACTGTTATTCCTATTAGTATACGGACACTGCTTACGTCTTCCCCTGGATGCCTTTACGTGATGACGCTTTGAATGGTATCGATTGCCCAATCACAGCCACTATAAATGAAAAAAATCCTGTAGGTAGGACCTCTTTTCTAGGTGCGTCATGCGGAGGATACCGACCTACTGTTTTTCCTAGCATTAGTGTAGCCTGTTATATTTCTCCGGTCATATTTTTACTCGTTATAGGAGTTAAAAACATCATAAGGTAGTTAATTTAAAGCGTTTTATAGCAATTTATATCCGTTTAGTGCGATTTTGGGACATTTATTTCTGAGCCACTGTGAATCTCTGGGCACCGTTCCAGTTCATGCCGAACGCAATGTGCATTTCTGCATGGCAAGAGGACAGCTTTCGACCAAAAGACGATTAGACCCAAGAAAGGATTCTTTGCCCAAGATTCTGATGGAAGAACAGCTCAAAGTAGGAACAATTTATTATGATAAATCGTGTTTCTGTCGAAAAATGTTAGTGGCTTAGGACGCCATCTTTTTTGACGTAGCTTCGCTTGGCGCAAACTGTATTGAAAAGTAAGGATAATTTAAAAAATGTAATTCCGCGATTGTATTAAGAATTAAATTGTCTATCAATCGCTGTCCACCCTATATTTTTTAGTCACGTTTATGAGTATTTATGTATACGACTAGATCACTGTCTAATATGGCGCACGGCATTTTCTGACCAGCTCGGCTACTTTTCTCATTGTATAACCACGATTTTGGTGGCTAAATATCCACATTTTCGAACAAACTGTATATGTATGTTGTAATATGATGTTACAGGAGTGTCATCTGAAGAATTCTGAGAAGGTTAGTGAAAAAATTAATATCTTTTGGCGATGTTGACGTTATCGCGCTCTTTGGCTAGAATCAATGCTGGGGTAACGTTTGCATATGTGGTATGCTAATATAACGATTTATTGTGTTTTCGCTGTAAGACACTTAGAAAATCTGAAATATTGTCTGTATTCACAGGATCTGTGTCTTTCGATTAGTGTATGCTGTGTATTTTTACGAAATGTTTTATGATTAGTAATTAGGTAAGACACGTTGCTCTATCTATTTATTCTAGTCGATTTGTGACGGTGGGTGCAATTGTAAACTACGATATCTACCTGAAATATTCACATTTTTCTAACAAAACCTATCCTATACCATAAATATGTTATCAGACTGTCATCTGAGGAGGTTTTTTCTTGGTTAGTGGCTATCAATATCTTAGTTTAGCCGAATTGGTGATAGCTAGTGGTGTTGGTGGACAAAGAAAAAATGGTCTCTTTTGCTAAGGTGTTTACCTAATAGATTTACATATTGTGTCTTCCCTGTAAAACATTTTAAAAATCGGACATGTTGGCTGGATTCACACGATCTGTATCTTTCATTAGCTGTATTGGACTTGTTAATGTGTGAAAGTTAAATATTTAAAAAAAAATTTTTTTTTGAATTTCGCGCCCTGGCTTTTCAGTGGGGGGGGGGGGGGTCCTAGACAGGTCCTAGACAGGTTAAGATCTATGCGCTTGGAATAATGCCTTGTAATGCTTGCAACTTAAGCTTCATGCCTCATTTTACAAAGTCATTAAATACACTTCTATTTAGAACTCCATTATCAGACATTTCTTGATTGACTTTAACTCAAACGTAGTCTCATGCATATTGCCATTTATCTTTTGGAGTCAGAAACATATTTTAATAGGCTAATTGCTTAGTTTTATTATGAGACGTACGGGAGGCGTATATACACACACAGAACAAAAATATCAACGAAACATGCAACAATTTCAAAGATCTTACTGAGTTACAGTTCCTATAAGGAAATCAGTCATTTAAAATACATTCATTAGGCCCTAATCTATGGATTTCACATGACTGGGAATACAGATATGCATCTGCTGGTCACAGATACCTTAAAAAAAGGTAGGGGGCTGGATTAGAAAAACAGTCAGTATCTGGTGTGATCACCATTTGCCTCATGCAGCACGACACATCTCCTTAGCATAGAGTTGATCAGGCTGTTGATTGTGGCCTGTCGAATGTTGTTCCACTCCTCTTCAATGGCTGTGAGAAGTTGCTGGATATTGGCGGGAACTGGAACAGGCTGTCGTACACGTCGATCCAGAGCATCCCAAACATTCTCAATTGGTAACATGTCTGGTGAGTATGCAGGCCTTGGAAGAACTGGGACATTTTCAGCTTCCAGGAATTGTGTACAGATCCTTGCGACATGGGGCCGTGCATTATCATGCTGAAACATGAGTTGATGGCGGCGGATGAATTCCACGACAACGGACCTCAGGATCTTGTCATCGTATCTCCGCGCATTCAAATTACCATCAATAAAATGCAATTGTGTTCGTTGTCCATAGCTTATGCCTTGCCTTGCCCATACCACAACCCCACCACGGGGCACTCTGTTCACAACGTTGACATCAGCAAACCTCTCGCCCAAACACGCGGTCTGCCATCTGCCTGGTACAATTGAAACCGGGATTCTTCCCTGAAGAGCACACTTTTCCATCGTGACAGTGGCCATCAAAGGTAAGCATTTGCCCATTGAAGTCGGTTACGACACTGAAAAGCAGTCAGGTCAAGACCCTGGTGAGGACGACGAGCACGCAGAGGAGCTTCCCTGAGACGGTTTCTGACAGTTTGTTCAGAAATTCTTTGGTTGTGCAAACCCAGTTTCATCAGCTGTCTGGGTGTCTCAGATGATCCCGCAGTTGAAAAAGCCAGATGTGGAGGTCCTCGGCGTGGTTACACGTGGTATGCGGTTGTGAGGCAAGTTGGACTTACTGCTAAATTCGCAAATGATTTGGGAAGCAGCTTATGGTAGAAAAATTAACATTCAATGCTCTGGCAACAGCTCTGGTGGACATTCCTGCATTCAGCATGCCAATTTGCATCTCCCTCAAAACTTGAGATATCTGTAGCATTGTGTTGTGTGACAAAACTGCACATTTAAGATGGGCCTTTAACAGTGTGCGGGCCTTCTTTTTTACTGGCTTTGTATTGTTCCCAGCACAAGGTGCACCTGTGTAATGATCATGCTGTTTAATGAGCTTCTAGATAATCCATCCTCCTGACAGGTGTGGCATATCTTGGCAAAAAATACATGCTAACAAGAATGTAAACACATTTGTGCACAAACTTTGAGCGTATGGAACATTTCTGGGCTCTTATTTCAGCTCATGAAACATGGGACCAACACTTTACATATTGCACTGATATTTTTGTTCAGTGTAATACTCATATACGATAATTATTGCCACACTACATGTGTATTTGTCTCAGGATAAAGTTAAGGGGTCTCTTACCGTGACCCAGGTGGGGATGAGGTCGCACTTGTTGAGCACGAAGATCAGGTGCTTCCAAGGCTTCTCCTTCCTCATGTAGGTCTCGATGCTCTGCGAGCGCGTACCCATGGGGTCGCGGGCATCCAGCACCTGTATGATGACGTCTGACGAGTCTATCACCTGCGAGTTAAGGAGTGAGATTGAGAGAGGAAGCAGAGTCAGGGTTTGAGAGTTCTTAGTTGATCTAAAATCACTATACTTCAGGGATGCAAACTGATGAAGGCCCCAAAATGTGCCTATTTTCAGAACGAGGTTGTTACAATACCAACATTTTACAAACACTTCTACTCAATACAACACAATTTCAACTTCATACTTCACACGGTATAATAGAAAAGGCTAAGGCAGAAAATAGCTGATTTGCTCATATTTAAAGGCCTCAATGTAGTAAGAAATATAAACGCATAATGATCCTCTCTCCCGCTCACTCATTCACACACTCCTCCCAAAAGTTGGGCACCAACCAGAATTTAAGGAACACCAGAAAAATACATTTCTATTCAGATTTAGCTTAGAATTACATTGATTAGGCATATGCAGCCTACCTTTGAAGCATCTCTTTGAGTGGGCCATCTATCCCTATTCCGTTATCCCCGTACCCGCCAAATGTTTGCATAACCATGGTACCATGTTGTTAGCTAACATGACTAAACAAGGTTGCTTGTTATCAAACCAAAAACGTGCGGCCCAGGAGTAGTTTAAAAACAGCCCGCGACATGGTTTATAAAATTACAGAACATTAGCGCCAATTTGCAGTAGAAAGTGGTTTGGGTTTGAAACTTCATTTTCAGTGATGTAAAGGTACAAGCATGACTGTCACTGTGCTCCATTTTCCCTCTATGGCAGTGACTCCGAGGCTGCATGACAACAAAGCTTAGTCAGGACAAAGCAGGCCAGTCTTACAGGTGAAATGAAAAGACGCGTATCCACTTCGCTCGCGTGTTCAACCCCATCACTGCCTGCACACCCCAGCTCGCCATCAAGGCTAAATAAAAAAATAAAAAATAACTGATAGAGATAAACAGAAAGAACAGAGGGAGAAAAGCAACTGAGTAGACTAATGGATAGTTAGGGGATGTGGGATGGCTGGTCACAGCTGTCACACGTCATTTTATTGGATGAAGAGTTCTGTTATGCCATATCAGACATCCCGCTCTGAACTTTGATATTCTATTTGTAGGAAGCGTAGGGACGCATTCTGTCATTAACTTCGATATGAGAAAGATACAGCGGCAAGTTCGCAACCCTGATACCTGCACCGTACGTAGTCTCTATTAGGAAAGACCAAGGTGAACTATAATAAACATTCCTATATCAATCCGATAGAAAGATGCTGTACCTTGTAGAGTTCTCCCCAAATCCTCTTCGACTGGCCCTTCTTGAAGATCTCCTCACGAGCTTCCGCTCTGTGTGTAGATAACATACAGTTCAACAGGTGCGCACACCCTAACAATAACCACAGACTGGAACCGCTCATTTGGTCTGACACAGTCAAAACCTAGGCTATATTATCAAAACAAAGAAAATGATGGAGTATCAATCATGGAATTGGGGTAGTAGTAAATAGAAAACGGTTAGTAGTTATTGGTAGACATTGAATACCTGAAAAAGCACAGTACTGTTTGAAGGCATTGTCACTGTCAGTCAAAGTGACATCAGTGACAGAATTAACGGTGCCAAAGTGACAGGAGCTACTGCACTTACCTGACCCCGTCGTCCTCTGTGACCAGGTCGCGGTCCTTCTCAGCGCTGTAGGTCTGTGCCGAGACCTCGGCCTGTTCTGCCAGGTCCTTCATGTCTCCCACCATCAGGTTGGGTCGTTTACGCTGCGCCTTGGGCCCGAACGTGGTCTCAAAGCCCTCGGTGTCCAGGATGTGTACCTTAGAGTTCTGCAGAAGATGGTGGCCAAGGGGAGGAAATGGGGAGAGATAATTTAGACAAAATTGCTTGACATACACTGCATTGGTTAAATAACAGAAGGAGAAAAATGGTCTTTTGCAATCTATTTGACAGGCTATTCTATCACAGCTGCTTCCAAAGGAGAGAAGCGGCAGGAGGGAGACATTCAGAAGACAGACAAGGGGAAGACTACAATAGATGTGAAAGACGGATGTGGAAATGTGGGACGATAGAGGCAATTACATCTGTGCTGTACTCTCTTATTATGGTTTTCAGTGGGTGTCTGAGCTCTACAACCACAAGTGTCCTCAAAACATAATGTCTGCAAGTTGTTCAGCTGCCTTACAGACAAACCACAACCCAGGGGGCTGGAGAAAAGCAGCTCTGTGCTCGCACAACAGATTTATGGCCGCCTGCGTTGTATAGTGCGGCTATAGTGTGGCTTTGTAATGCTGCACGCAATGCAAAATAAATGCTTCCACTAAAGCAACAGCTTATTTCTCGCACTGCGAAGAAACAAGCAGAATAAAAACCCAACGGCTTGGAGGTGGTTACAGCTGGAACAAAACTCTTGGGTGGAACAGTAGTGGAGAGAAAGAACAGTGATGTAGAATTCCATGTGTGTTCCGTGTGAGGTATATGTTAGGTTATAATTAGTTGGTGCAAACCGCAAAGCTTTATGCGACGGCGCTGTGGCCATGTTCCAGGGGTTCCACCAATAAACAACGGTGGAGAACAAACACAACACGCAGAACCCCAAGTATGCAGTGAAACTGTCAATAAACTGCATTGTCTGAGCCAGATCTGATTAGGAGTTAAATTACCCCCCAACACAGCCGTAAAAGGAAGCCTTAGTCCTATTCCAACATGGAGAGAGAGAGAGAGAGAGAAAACAAAACAGTTTATGGATCTTGTCAAAAGCAATGATGTTTAAAATTTCAGCTTCACTATGACCATCCGCCAGGATGTTTGAGGGTGTTCTTTCTAAAACTATGCGTCTATCACCTCCCGTTTCATTCTTCCACCCCTTCTGGTCTTTTTTTTGCAGTATTCTATTGCTAGCCCTGGCTTTTAAAATTAGAATCTAACAGTAAATGACATTTTTTTTTTTTTTCTTGAGGGGGGGCAAAAACTCAAAATACGCGTTAACGACTGAAGACAGAAACTATGGTGAAAACATCACCATAAAATAGGAGACCTGACAAAGACCTTTCTGCCAACAAACAGTGAAGATCAGGAACAGATCAAAAGATAGAGTACCAAAATTGGCATCCAATTAAAAATGATTTATGCAACATACCTGGACTTGCTCACATTGCTTTGGCATGGGGCTCAATTCCCAAAATGGCTTAAGACATAAAATGGCAAGAGAAGGAAGGAGGAGTGGGGAAAGGAGGGAGAGTAAAAAAAAAAGGAAAAGGCCATTCATCTCCAACAGCTTTGAGCATCTTGAAAGGTCTTACACGCATATGGAGCCATTTAGAGGGAAAAGAACACTGAAACTCAGTCAACAACAATGTTCAGAGAGAACATGAAGAACTGGACAGAAGTGTTGCTTGGAGACTTTTGGGGCATTTTTTGGGGGGGCTGGGCGAAATGGACAATAAGTCAAATTGTGATAAATTTGACCATGTTCCTCGATAACAAATACAAGGACATTCACTGCACATTAGTGGCAGGGCTCTGGACAATTACCCAGGGCCAAGTAAGACAGAGATGGTAGACTTTGATTCAAAAAAGCTATTATTTCATCTAACATATACAGGGAATGCATGATTGATATTTTGATGTGAAACCTGTCAAAATAGGACCCAGAATTATCAGACTTATTTTTTGCTCTTCAGAGAATTTGACATCTTTGTGCATATTGGCCTATAAGCGATAATACTCACATCCTAAGGAAGGAAGGAGGGTACTCAGAACATTTAGCTAGATTGATAACTAAAAATATGATAGTGTTTCTATATAGCCATGTAGGATAATTGATTAATCCATTAGTAAAATGTGGGCTAATGTCCCTACAATTGTTTTTTTATTAATACATACAGTTGAAGTCGGAAGTTTACATACACTTAGGTTGAAGTCATTAAAAACAACATTTTCAACCACTCCACAAATTTCATGTTAACAAACTATAGTTTTGGCAAGTCGGTTAGGACATCTACTTTGTGCATGACACAACTCCTATTTACAACAATTGTTTACAGACAGATTATTTCACTGTATCACAATTCCAGTGGATCAGACGTTTACATACACTAAGTTGACCGTGCCTTTAAACAGCTTGGAAAATTCCAGAAAATTATGTCATGGCTTTAGAAGCTTCTGATAGGATAATTGACATAATTTGAGTCAATTGGAGGTGTACCTGTGGATGTATTTCAAGGCCTACCTTCAAACTCAGTGCTTCTTTGCTTGACATCATGGGAAAATCAAAAGAAAATCAGCCAAGACTTCAGAAAAACACTAATTGTACACCTCCACAAGTCTGGTTCATCCTTGGGAGCAATTTCCAAACACCTTAAGGTACCACGTTCATCAGTACAAACAATAGTACGCAAGTATAAACAACATGGGACCACGCAGCCGTCATACCGCTCAGGAAGGAGATGCGTTCTGTCTCCTAGAGATGAACGTACTTTGGTGTGAAAAGTGCAAATCAATCCCAGAACAGCAGCAAAAGGACCTTGTGAAGATGCTGGAGGAAACAGGTACAAAAGTATCTATATCCACAGTAAAACGAGTCCTAAGTCAACATAACCTGAAAGGCCACTCAGCAAGAAAGAAGCCACTGCTCCAAAACTACCATAAAAACGCCAGACTACGGTTTGCAACTGCACATGGAGAAATGTCCTCTGGTCTGATTAAACAAAAATAGAGCTGTTTGGCCATAATGACCATCATTATGTTTGGAGGAAAAGGGAGAGTCTTGCAAGCCGAAGAACACCATCCCAACCGTGAAGCACGGGGGTGGCAGCATCATGTTGTGGGGCTGCTTTGCTGCAGGAGGGACTGGTGCACTTCACAAAATAGATGGCATCATGTGGCAGGACAATTATGTGGATATATTGAAGAAATATCTCAAGACATCAGTCAGGAAGTTAAAGCTTGGTCACAACTGGGTCTTCCAAATGGACAATGACCCCAAGCATACTTCCAAAGTTGTGGCAAAATGGCTTAAGGACAACAAAGTCAAGGTATTGGAGTGGCCATCACAAAACCTTGACCTCAATCCCATAGAAAATTTGTGGGCAAAGAACTGAAAAAGCATGTGCGGGCAAGGAGTCCTACAAACCTGTCAGGAGGAATGGGCGAAAATTCACCCAACTTATTGTGGTAAGCTATCCGAAACATTAGACCCAAGTTAAACAATTTAAAGGCAATGCTACCAAATACCAAGTGTATAAACTTCGCACCCACTGGGAATGTGAAAAAGCTGAAATAAATAATTTCTCTCTACTATTATTCTGACATTTCACATCCTTAACATAAAGTGGTGATCCTAACTGACCTAAGACTGGGAATTTTTACAGGATTACATTTTTTTACGGAGTTTAAATGTATTTGGCTAAGGTGTACGTAAACTTCCGACTTCAACTGTACATACATAACATTTCCAGCACTAGGCGAAGGCTACTTGATGTAACTAAAACAGTAGCTTTGAAAACTGTACATTTTCCTGTAGTAGCGTTTTGAGCTTCTCAAAATGCCTCTCTCCCTCCACCATGTGCACAGTTAGGAGAGGGAGTGAGAGTGGCTCGCACACACAGCAGCCGGCCACAAAACAGGGACAGGCAGATACTTTCATAGCAGGAATCCTCATAATGCATAGGCTATTACAGTTGAGAAAATAATGGTTTTAGAAAAAGTTCTACAGGAACGTTGTGTAGCAAAATCACCGGTGGCAGGGGTGCAAAGTTGGCTGACTGCATCAAACTATTTCTTGCAAAACAACGCGATACAGGCAGGTTAGTTCACTGTGAAGTGGAGCAAAACAAGCGGGAATATGCCAATAGGTCACAAACATAGCCTGGTTGAACCCGAAAGAATGCTCAATCTGGTGTAACCAGGCTCGAAGAAAATCGGCTACCTGAGGAAAACAGAGTAATGATTTTACAATAAGTTAACTACTGACTTTCAGCAAAAATAAAGAGAAGGGCACTCATCTTGTACTGCACTGACTCAGATGACTGATGGTTAAAATAAACAGATAATAAAATGATAGGTGGAGCTGTATTGTTAGATTTCAGTGAAGCCTTTATTTTTATTGATCATAAATTGGAAAAAAAAGAAAAACCTCACTTGCTATGGCTTTATAGCACATGGTTGCAGAGTTATTTATCCAACAGAACCTAGAGAGTGTTCTTCTAACATCAGATATACTTGTGTGTATATATATATATATATTATAGTGTATGGACACCCTTTCAAATTAGTGGATTTGGCTATTTCAGCCACACCCGTTGCTGACAGGTGTATAAAATACGAGCACACAGCCATGCAATCTCCATAGACAAACATTAGCAGCAGAATGGCCTTACTGAAGAGCTCAGTGACTTTCAACGTGGGACCATCATAGGATGCCAGCTTTCCAACAAGTAAATTTGCCAAATTTATGCCCTGCTAGAGCTGCTACTTTCAATGCCCCGGTGCACGAAGCCAGGTCCATACAGAAATGGTTTGTCGAGAGCGGTGTGGAAGAACTTGACTGGCCTGCACAGAGCCCTGACCTCAACCCCATCAAACACCTTTAAACTTGGGAATTCATTTTTCCATCGATGATAGCAAGCTGTCCAGACCCTGAGGCAGCAAAGCGGCCCCAAACCATGATGCTCCCACCACCATACTTTACAGTTGGGATGAGGTTTTGAAGTTGGTGTGCTGGGCCTTTTTTCTCTCCACACAGTGTTGTATGTTCCTTCCTTCCAAACAACTCAACTTTAGTTTCATCCGTCAGAATATTTTTTCCAGTTGCGCTGTGGAACATCCAGGTCTACTTATGAACTTCAGACGTGCAGCAATGTTTTTTTGGACAGCAGTGGCTTCTTCCATGGCGCCCTCCCATGAACACCATTCTTGTTTAGTGTTTTACGTATCGTAGACTCGTCAGAGATGGTAGCATCTTCCAGAGATTTCTGTTAGTCTTCAGCTGACACGCTAGGATTCTTCTTAACCTTATTGAGCATTCTGCGCTGTGCTCTTGCAGTCAACTTTGCAGGACGGCCACTCCTACGGAGAGTAGCAACAGTGCTGAACTCTATAAATGGACAATTTGTCTTACCGTGGACTGATGAACATCAAAGCTTTTAGAGATACTTTTGTAACCCTTTCCAACTTTATGCAGGTCAACACTTCTTAATCTTGGGTCTTCTGATATCTCTTTTGTTCGACGCATGGTTCACATCAGACAATGCTTCTTGTGAATAGCAAACTAACATTTTATGAGTTTTTTTATGGGGCGTGGCAGGGCAGCTCTAACCAAAATCTCCAATCTCGTCTCATTGATTCGACTCCAGGTTAGTTGACTCATGACTCCAATTAGCTTTTGGGGTTCACACTTTCCAAACTGCACTGTGAATGTTTAAATGGTGTATTCAAAATAGACAAGAAAAATACAATAATTTGTGTGTTATTAGTTTAAGCACACAGAGTTTGGATATTGTTGTGACTTATGCCAATTTTATGTAGAAATCCAGATAATTCCAAAGGGTTCACATACTTTTTCTTGCCACTGTACACAGAACATTTGCATTGTAACGTTATTCTACTAGCAACTACATTTGAATGATTTGAGTGACAATGACGAGCATACAGTACCAGTCAAAGTTGACAGAACTACTCATTCCAGGGTTTTTCCTTGATTTTTACTATTTTCTACATTGTAGAATAATAGTGAAGACCTCAACACTATGAAATATATACGGAATCATGTAGTAACCAACAAAGTATATTTCATATTTAAGATTCTTCAAAGTATCCACCCTTTGCATGATGACAGCTTTGCACTCTTGACATTCTCTCAACCAGCTTCATGAGGTTGCTTTTCCAACAGTCTTGAAGGAGTTCCCACAAATGCTGAGCACTTGTTGGCTGCATAACTTAAGTATGAAGGCAATATATTTAGACTATTTTGCATTTGTCTGGGCTTGCTAGCATCAGCCAGCAGCCCTGGGCGGAGCATTTCACCCTGGGAGTTAAAATACACTCTTGGAATTGTAATATGCTATGTAAAATCCATTGTATTCCTATGGTGTGTACTGCGTAGACCAGGGGTATTCAACTCTTACCATACGAGGTCCGGAGCCTGCTGGTTTGCTGTTCTACCTGAAAATGTATTATACCCACCTGGTCTAAATCGGTGCCTGATTAGAGGGGAACAATGAAAACAAGCAGTGGAACTGGCTTCGAGGTCCAGGGTCGAGTTTGAGGGGTGTAGACTACTGCAGTATAGAAGCTTCAGAAATGACCTTCAAAGACTTCTTTACGTTGTTTTGGAACTATTACATTATTTAGCTGTAATGAAAAATGGATCATAGGTCTAATGAATGTCATTTGGCACAAAATTATGGCCATCGATGATTATATTAACCCTGATACTGTATGTCTCAAATTACATTTTAGAAGAGATATTCTTCTGTTATTTAATGCTTAAGAGTATAAAAATGTGATAAAATATTGAATTTGGCATTTACTACTGTAGTCCATAGTAACAAATTGAATAGCACATTCACAAATGGCAAAAATGACAGTCAAAAAATAAATAAAGAACAACATTTTGAAGTGTCTGTCATATCTAGGATATATAAGAAGTCTCACATACATACATACTCTAGGGGGTTATTAATATGGTGTTTTATTTTTTGAAAGAAATTGAATATATTATTTTAGATGTTGTACTAAATGAAGGTTAAATAAAACTAGTTATCAACATATGTTAAAAAAAGAAGGCCAATGGTTATGCTGTGACATTTTTTGCAATGGTATTGTTTCCGCATCATGATACTAGACCTGCTATCGAGGTCAAAATGCTGGTATCGTGACCACACTATAGTGTGCCCAAATTAATGCGACCCTGTTTGGTACTCACATGTGCCTTGACTCTGTCGTGCAGGAGTGACATTGGCAGCCTGCTCTGTTTCATCACCACACGGTAGGGGTCCTTCTTCACCGCACCCATCTCATCCTGGAACTTCTGTAGGGATGACTGCTTGATGACCCGAGTGTTTGCTGAGACAGAGGAGACCAGAGGGGAAGAATTATCCAGTGTGTGTGTGTGTGTGTGTGTGAGTTGAGGCTGCAATCTTATCTCTCTGTCCACAGATATTTAAAAAAGGCATAAAAACAGATTTATTCTTAAATCAAGGGTTTGCCAGTCATTATTGACAAGAACTTCACCATTCTGTATACAGTTTGAACTTGCTCAGAGCCGATCAATTGTTAGACAATTTGCCATTATACATGTCCAATCAATAAAAACAGAAGAGAATTTGTGGGTTAACCAGTGACAGTGTGGCAATTGCACTACTCACCAAACCATTTGATGTTGGGCTCCACTCTGGCCTGTGTCCCATCAGCCACAGTGGACTGGTACGACAAACGCTTGATCACCTGGCCTCTGTTGTTGCTAATGGCAGAGGAAAAAGTCAGTGGTCACGAAAGCAGGTGCATGGAAATGATGTTAGTCAAATATATTACAAAACAATAATTTTAAACAAGAAAGAATGAAGATGAGCTAACTGTGGCATACCAGGAACTAGTGTGCTCTATCTGGGTAATGTGTCAAACCCTGACCTGAGCGTTACACTAGCATTAAAGGAAATAGTTAATATGTAAGTCACAGGGGAAGTGTCACATTTTTCCCCCACCCATCATTTACCATCTCTGCTTTTGTCTGTACATATTCAGACGCCTGACAGTTGCTCGGTCCCTCATGCTGTTGCCTGAACCTGCAGGAGTCTTGGGTCGGTCTGTAAAAGGTAGTCATAAGGTAAAGTTTGGTGATATAGCAATTTCATGTCACACAGTGTTGGAGATTATAGGTGGTGGTATTTTGGGTTAATTAAATGTCAGTGTCAGAACAATATTGGAAATCCATATAACGTGTAGTTCTCAATGTTGTTATGGAAGTTATGTTGTGTTTTTGGCATAACGTTAGACAATGTGTAGCTAAATTAGCTAGTTACTGTAGCGAACTAATTATGTCAGTGCCAAACATATTGTATACTTTTCCATTTGTAGCTAACACGAATGTCACATATGGACCAAATGTTTCTGCATAGATAGTTAGGTAAGGTTGGATCTGTCCGTTTCGTCTTTTCAGAGAGAAAGTCTATCGGGTTAGCTAGCTAACATTAGCTGTAAACAAACAGTAACGTTACATCGCGCATGGACTGTAACTTACCAGGATTACTGCTGGAAGTCGAGGTGTTTATCGTGCTTTTCCCCTTGAACCGTGGCTTCACCATCTTGGCAGGTTATCTGACACACACGTAGACGATGAACAATAAGCGAAATCACTCTTCAAAATGTAAAGTTATATCTTCAACTTCTTCTTTGTACCCGAACCACGTGTTTTAACTCAGAGTCCTGCACATTCCGGAAAGACGTCATCAGAGAGCGACAGTACGTGTATTTCTTTTTTTGTGTATATATATTTTATTTGTCTTTTTTAAAATTGTATTTATTGCAGACAAACCAGTATACATACAAGAAGTATACAAACAGACAACGATAACATATGCTAAGGGGTACAACAAATTACAGATTATACTAAGACATTAAAATATACACACATATTGATTGTTTTAGCAGCTTTCTTATTAGAATAATGAAGAATGTACTGTTCGAATTCCTTATAGAAAACACGGAAGAGTGTTTTTTATTATTAATTAATTTACATTTATGAATATGAATTTTACATTTGCACAATTCGATTTTATGAGGTAAAATTATGTTTCTTTATCCCTATTATAGGAAACCCGAGCAGCACACTCTCCCATAAAAAACAACAACAAAGCATCAAGAATATTAACAATTATAAAACTACGAATATACATACAAACAAATAATTTATTTACATGTAGACAATGCCAAAATAAATGTAAGACTGTTTCTGGATGCTCAACACAAAAAGTACAGTTAATGTTAATGAATTTTTTGAGTTTCTTCAGTTAATTATTCACAGGGTAATACTTATGGGTCATTCTGAAAGAGACCTCTTTGACCTTGTTAACAAGCAGGTATTTGTGTGGTAATAACCCAACTTTTTTTTACAACAGATATTATTGACAAATGTATTCCAGTAAGTTGTGACATGAGGAATGGATACAATATCCCTTTGAAATAAAGCACGTATAGATCTGTTGTTCTGAGGGAGCAAGGAGAAACACATTATTCCTATTGGAGAGTCAACTGGATTAAGCGAGGGTAGTTCAAGAAGGTGAGGTCTGGTTACAACTCTAAACAACATGAGAGTTCCAGATGGAATAGCATCAAAAACTATGGCAAACTCTCAATGTGTAACAGGGATTTTGTAACGAGATGAAAATTCCTCATGATTAAGTAACAATCCTTCTGCATTAAAAAGTTGACGCACCAGCAGGATATGATTATTTAACCAGTTCTTTAAAAAATAAAGACTTGTTTCTATACAAAATATCCGTTCAAATGAAATACCTATGCGGGGAAAAGAATGATGTTTATATATTAACGATCACACTAAGAATACTTGTCTATGAAAAGCAGCTAATTTTGTATGAATCTTATCAATGTTATAGTTACAAAGTAACTGTCAACGACTTCTAGGAGTAGTGGGTGGTGGAGTCAGGCGCAGAGAGCAGAGGTAGTTCAATCGTGATCTTTTAATCCAGAACAACAAGTAACGGTAACACCAAACACTAAGGCGCATCACTTAAACCAGCCCAAAAGCAGGACCAAACAGTCCGGAGAAAATAGTCTACAAGAATACACACACACATGAACAGAAAAACATGTGTAACAAATCAGACAAAACTAACTTAAACAGAAAAGTGGATCGGTGGCAGCTAGTAGACCGGCCACGACGACCTCCGACCGCCGCCCGAACAGGAAGAGGAACCACCTTCGGCGGGATTCGTGACAGTACCCCCCTCCTGACGCGCGGCTCCCGCAGCGCGCCAACCCCGGCCTCGAGGGCGACCCGGATGGCGAGGTGCAGGGCGATCCGGATGGAGGCGATGGAAATCCCTTAGTAGTGCTGGATCCAAAATGTCCCCCACCGGTACCCAGCACCTCTCCTCCGGACCGTACTCCTCCCAGTCCACAAGGTACTGCAGGCCCCTCACCCGGCGCCTCGAGTCCAGAACAGCTCGTACCGTGTACGCCGGGGACCCCTCGATGTCCAGAGGGGGCGGAGGGACCTCCGGCACCTCACCTTCTTGTAGGGGACCAGCTACCACCGGCCTGAGGAGAGACACATGAAACGAGGGGTTAATACGATAGTAAGAGGGGAGTTGTAATCTATAACACACCTCGTTTAGCCTCCTCAGGACTTTAAACGGCCCCACACACTGCGGCCCCAGCTTCCGGCAGGGCAGGCGGAGGGGCAGGTTTCGGGTCGAGAGCCAGACCCTGTCCCCTGGTGCGAACACAGGGGCCTCACTGCGGTGGCGGTCAGCGCTCACCTTCTGCCGCCCACCAGCTTGCTTGAGAGATTCCTGGACTGCCTTCCAGGTCTCCTTAGAGCGTTGCACCCACTCCTCCACCGCAGGAGCTTCGGTCTGACTCTGATGCCACGGAGCCAGGACCGGCTGGTAGCCCAGCACGCATTGGAATGGCGACATGTTCGTGGAGGAGTGGCGAAGTGAGTTCTGTGCCACCTCCACCCATGACACGTACCTCGCCCATTCTCCTGGCCGGTCCTGGCAATACGACCGCAGAAACCTACCCACCTCCTGGTTCACTCTCTCCACCTGCCCATTACTCTCGGGGTGATAACCAGAGGTCAGGCTGACCGAGATCCCCAGACGCTCCATAAACGCCCACCAAACTCGGGACGTGAACTGGGGACCTCGATCAGAAACGATGTCTTCCGGCACCCCGTAGTGCCGGAAGACGTGGGTAAATAGGGCCTCCACAGTCTGTAGGGCCGTAGGGAGACCAGGCAACGGGAGGAGACGGCAGGACTTAGAAAACCGGTCCACAACGACCAGGATCGTAGTGTTCCCCTGGGACAGGGGAAGATCGGTAAGGAAGTCCACCGACAGATGAGACCAGGGCCGTTGTGGAACAGGGAGGGGCTGTAGCTTCCCTCTAGGCAGGTGCCTAGGAGCCTTACTCTGAGCGCACACCGAACAGGAGGAGACATAGAGCCTCACGTCCTTAGCTAAGGTGGGCCACCAGTACTTCCCCCTAAGACCCTGCACTGTCCTCGCAATACCTGGATGACCTGAAGACGGTAGTGTGTGGGCCCACCGAATCAATTGATCACGGACACCAAGCGGCACGTACCTAAGACCGGTAGGACACTTTGAAGGCGCAGGTTCCAACCGTAACGCCCGCTCAATGTCCGTGTCCACCTCCCATACCACCGGTGCCACCAGCCTAGAGGCTGGAAGGATGGGAGTAGGATCGATGGACCGGTCCTCAGTGTCATAGAGACGGGACAGCGCGTCGGCCTTAGTGTTGAGGGATCCTGGTCTATAAGAGATTGTGAATCTGAATATGGTAAAGAACAACGCCCACCTAGCCTGACGAGGATTCAGTCTCCTCGCCGCCCGGATATACTCCAGATTGCGGTGGTCAGTCCAGATGAGGAAAGGGTGCTTAGCCTCCTCAAGCCAGTGTCTCCACACCTTCAGGGCTTTCACCACAGCCAACAACTCCCGGTCCCCCACATCATAGTTTCGCTCCGCCGGACCTAGCTTCCTTGAAAAGAAAGCGCAGGGGCGGAGCTTCGGTGGCGTGCCCGAGCGCTGTGATAGCACGGCTCCAACCGCAGCCTCGGACGCGTCCACCTCCACTATGAACGCCAAAGAGGGGTCCGGATGCGCCAACACGGGAGCGTCAGTAAACAGCGCCTTCAACCGGTTGAAAGCTCCGTCTGCCTCGGCCGACCACCGTAAACGCACCGGTCCCCGCTTCAGCAGTGAGGTAATAGGAGCTGCCACCTGGCCAAAACCCCGGATGAACCTCCGGTAGTAATTGGCAAACCCTAAAAACCGCTGCACCTCCTTTACCGTGGTCGGAGTCGGCCAATTACGCACTGCGTTAACGCGGTCACACTCCATCACCACCTCCGAGGTGGAAATGCGATAACCCAGGAAGGAAACGGCTCGTTTGGAGAACACACATTTCTCAGCCTTGACGTATAGGTCATGTTCCAGCAGTCGCCCAAGTACCTTGCGCACCAGTGAGACATGCGTGGCGCGTGTGGCGGAATAGATCAGGATGTCATCAATATACACCACCACACCCTGCCCGTGCAGGTCCCTGATAATCTCATCTACAAAGGATTGAAAGACGGCTGGAGCATTCTTTAACCCATACGGCATGACAAGGTACTCATAGTGGCCAGATGTGGTACTAAACGCTGTTTTCCACTCATCTCCCTCCCGAATACGCACCAGATTATACGCGCTCCTGAGGTCCAGTTTCGTGAAAAAACGCGTTCCGTGGAATGATTCCACCGCCATAGCGATGAGAGGTAGCGGATAACTAAACCCCACTGTGATAGAATTGAGACCTTGATAATCTCCCTCCTTTCTTTTCACAATATTGCATATAGAGGGTATCACACAGTCTTTAACAGCAAACAATTCACACTTATTAATTAAGGATTAGGCAAATACCAGATGCTTTGGAAAAAATATTTATCGACTGCTCTAGGAATCTGGTCAGCATCTTTGAAAAAGAAGGTGTTGTCATCTGCAAGCTGACTTATGATAATATCTCTGTCAGCAACAGAGATCCCTTTTATATCGCTGGATTTAACAAAACTTGTAAGAAGTTGGGTTGCAAGCAGGAAAAGCTAAGGTGAAATTGGGCAACCTTGCCTAATTCCTCTTTTCAAATCAAATCTGGGAGGAGTGCCATGCTTTAATTTAATGGAACTGTTCCCATTCATATTAAGAGTTTTAATAGTACTACAAAATAATTCCCCAAAACCAAATTTCTCAAGGGAGAGAAATATAAACTTATGTTCCACTGTATCGAAGGTTTTATAAAAGTCTAAGAAGACAATAAAACTATCTTCGAAGATTAGATCAGAATAGTCAATAAGGCTAACACCAGTCGGATATTATTAGATATATGTATATTCCTCATGAAGCCAGGTTGGGTCTCTTCTATAATTGAGTCCAATATTGCCTTCATTCTTTTTTCAAATATAGAGGCTAATATTTTGTAGTTGTTATTGAGCAGACAGATTGGATGCCAATTATCGAGGAGAAGCAAGTCTTTCTTGGGTTTAGGGATTAACGTAATCAGACCTTGAGTCAAACTGGGAGGGAGAGCATTATTTGCAGTGCTTTCAGAAAAGACCTCCAACAGAAATGGGGCTAAATGTTGAGAAAATGTTTTGTAAAACTCAGCAGATATACCATCAGTCTCAGGAGACGTATTATTTTTTAAGGTGTTCAATAGAATAAATGATCTCTTCAACTATAATAGGGTCATCTCACTGTTCCCTCTCAGCCTCCCCAATTGATTTCACATCCCCCAGAGAGTCAAAAAAAAAGAGTTGAGGAAACCTAACAATACTTAGAACTATAACTAAAGTTAGAGATTAATTTGGGATCATCTGTGATGAGACCATTAGTATTTAATTGTTGAATTGTATTATTTTTAGAGTAGTATTTTTCTAACCTGAAAAAATAAGATTAATTTTGTTCACCCTCCTCTAGCCACTTCTTCCTTGATCTGACAAAGGCTCCCTCTGCTTTCAGTTTATACATATCATCCAACTTGTGTTGTAGCTCAAACAGAACAGATGTGTCCTCCTCTTAGAGACTTTCAACAGGCTTTTGAACAAAAGAGGTGATCTTTGTAATTACACTTTCTTCTTCAGCTCTCCTCGTCTTGGCAAGAATACTCCCATATTTTCTTGAATATTTTCCAACCTCATATTTAAAAAGCTCCCAGGTATTACTGTATGAATTGTCATTTATAGCTTTGTTCCAGAAGTTTGTAATTAAATTGGTTATCTCCATCTTGACCAACTCATGTTTTAATATAGAGCTATTACGCTTCCAGTAGGATGCTCTGCCAAGGCCATTATCAGAGATAAAAAGTTTAATGTCAATATAAATAGCTCTATGATCAGTAAGGGGAGTGGCAAGGATGTTAACAGAAATACCCTGTTTATCAAAACATTTTGCGTGCCTTATTACTCCAAGTGAAAGACTGGTCATAAAGAAACTTCACTCTCCAAATATCTATAATATCAAACCTTTCCATAAACTGCCTCAAACTTGTATTCATAGAAGTGGACTGTCCCGGAGGCCATCTATCAATTAAATTATTTGGAGAAATATTAACTTCCTACCTACTATAAGTTAAGCATTAGTGAACTTGGTTAGCCAATGAAGAATATGCTTTTCCAAAGATTCAAGTAACTGATCATTTTCAAGTTTGGAATTGTACCCATAAATGTTGTTAATAATAATAGTAACGATGTTGTTACAGTTGATAACAAGACAAAAAAAGTGACCAAAGGGGTCACATCGACAATACATGTACCAAAACACTGATCTGGATCTCTAGAAAGATGGCAGTTTTCGACTTGGAATTCCAAGTTGGATGTCGTTCAAAACAATTTTTCCCAGTCAGAGCTCGTTCTTACCTAGAGTTCCCAGTTGTCTTGAATGCACTGAAGTCGGAAATCTGAGATTTCCAAGTTCTGAGTTCCCAGTGGTTTTGAACGCTGCATAATTTGGACAGATTTTAGCGATAGTGATGGTGCGTTCAAGACAACTGGGAACTCAGAAAAAAAACAAGCTCAAATCATGACGTCAGTGATCTTCAGGCCGGAAAATCGGAGCTCTAGAACGATGGCAGAGTTTCCGACTTGGAATTCTGAGTTGGAGGACCGTTCAAAATTATTATTATTTCCCAGTCGGAGCTCGTTTTTTCCCAGAGTTCCCAGTTGTTTTGAACGCTGCATGAAATCTCTCACTACACCTCTTTCTCTCTGACCATGTGATGCTCAAGTAAGGGTCAGTGCTATCCGGGATCATTAGGACTTCTCCACCCTTAACCCTTAACCCATATCCATATTGTTCCACTAATAAAGGACTATTAAAAGCGCAGTGCACTACTTTTATGAAAAATTATATTTTTTTATTCAGATTTTTCAGGGGGTGCTGTAGCCCTCTCAGCACCCCTACTTCCCGCGGCTATGCGGGGGTTACTGTTCCCACACAGCCATATATCCATGTTACAGCATGTATTTAAAGAAGTCAGAGGGACCACCTGTGCTAATTAGTTATCTAGCATGCTCCACCTGTGTGTGATGGATGAAGGCCGCCAGAAACGTGTTGTAAGTGTCCACGTTTACATGCACACCAATATCCCGTTATTGTTCGGGATACTCAAGTATTCTGTTTTTGAGTTGACACATACTGTATAAACCACATATCTCGTTTACAATCACCCGAAAAAGCTTGTATCCCGGTTATGAAAAACCTGGATAAGATGCCTGGGATATGCTGATCTAAAACAGGATACTGTTGCATGTAAACATCTTATCCTGTTTACTGTTGTTATTGCGGTCTGTGCAGGCTCAGTTTCACATATCATGGATGTTGTGTGATGATGTTTTCATCTGACTGTCAAACAAATCACTTCAAAAAGCAGGTTACCTGCACAGTTCTATCCAACATAATAATTTTGCCTACTATAATTAATTTACTATAATTTACTACTGGCTACTTTCACCCCTAATTTAGACAACTTTCTGCTTATAATTTCCAACATTTGCTAGGCCATATTATAATTTCCGACATTTGGTAGGCCATTTGTTTGTCAACGATAGTTTGATACATGTAGCTTCTCTTCTATCATAACTTGTTTCCACAGAAGACTAAATACATTTCTGCTCACCAGAATAATATCTTACATCGATAGAATGAATGCATTAGTAATCTATACTGAACAAAAATATAAATGCAACATGCAACAATTTTAAAGATTTCACTGAGTGACAGTTAATTTAAGGAAATCAGTCAACTGAAGAAAACGTATTAGGCCCTAATCTATGGATTTGGCGTGGTCACACGCGGTCTGCGGTTGTGAGGCCGGCCGGTTGGACGTACTGCCAAATGCTCTAAAACGATGTTGGTAGAGTTTATGGTAGAGAAATTAACATTAAATTCTCTGGCAACAGTTCTGGTGGACATTCCTGTAGTCACCATGCCAATTGCACACTCTTTCAAAACTTGAGACATCTGTGGCATTGTGTTGTGTGACAAACTGCACATTTTAGAATGGCCTTTTATTCTCCCCAGCACAAGGTGCACCAGTGTAATGGTCATGCTCTTTAATCAGCTTCTTGATATGCCACACTTGTCAGGTGAATGAATTATCTTGGCAAAGGAGAAATGCTCACTAACAGGGATGTAAACAAATGTGTGCACAAAATTTGAGAGAAATTATCTTTTTTTGCGCATGGACCATTTCTGGGATATTTTATTACAGCTCATGAAAATGGGATCAGTGTATATTACACAACAGGTGAGCGGTTATAGGCCTACAGTCAGAGTTCATATTTCAGTTACTATTCCATTTAACCCATATATTTTTATCGAGAAATATTCTGTTTATTCAAAGATACAGGGGTATTTATGAGCGGTTTATCAAAGGTGCTCCCGAATAACACCTTAAGCGGGGTATGAGTTACTATCAGGAATACTGTGCGCATGTAAACTTGATAATTGAAAAATACTGTCTGCTGCAACTGTGATGAAGTCGGTTAAAACAGTGCATAGTACGTGTATATTTTGCATTTGTGAAATTATTTTGATGTGACATGAAAGTAAAGGGTTTTATGTTTCTAGAACCGTATAGCAATTGGGAATCAATTCACGTTTAGATGGAGCTTTTGGCTGTTTTGGCTGGCAGAGCCAGTTACCTATGAATATAATAAATATCATCCTTGGATTTTAAGGAGTAACGGTAGGCTCCTTAAGAGTAGACCTACATTTTGGGAAATGTCCTAAAATCATTTAGCTGGTGGTCTCAGGTCTTCTGCTTATTTTACATTCCCAAACAAATTCCCAAACGGGCGCTGTTTAGCCAAGCGAAATACTAACAATGTAAACGACGTCCCAAAACGACGAATTAAATACATTTTCTGTGTTTTTCGAGGTGACCTCCCTCCCTCCCTCCCTCCCAAAACTAAATGTTCTGCTCTTTCATTTTTTTGTAGATTTTTTTTTTTTTTTTTTACAATCACCAACTGAGAAAGCAGTTTTTTTTATGTAGACCCTATTTATATAGTTAGTAGTTTGTAGTAGCTTGTACTGGTGATACTAGCTACTAAATGCTATAATTCTGCACATTGCTGCTTTTTCCAGAAGAGGGTGCTACACAGATGCATTGGTTTGCTTGCCTGGGTCATAGTGGATTATGCACAGAAGTGTACATTAAGCCTTTTACTGTCAATCCTATACATCTATTCCTATTGCAACTGTTCTGTCAGGTTATAAATTGGGATTATAAATAGCCATCCTATTTTAGTTTTACATTTGCACTTTATTCAACCACATAATGTATTTTACACCCTACCCATGTGTGCAGTTTATAGGCCTAACTACCAACTTTGAACTGTTTGTCATACATCCTACCTGTCTTTTTGCTGTTGTTTCCATTCAGCATTCCTAACTGAAAACACTGTCATTCTGATTACTTGTCCACTAATTTATTAAAAAGTTAGTTTAAATTCATCAGTTTCAGCTCAAATGCAAATGTTGGTTAGATTACATTGTTATTCTGCAACAATCTGTGCTCATAGTAGATAAGTTGATGAAAATGTGATCTGAAAGGTATTTTTGTGTGTAACGGTACAGCCCTGGCAAATATAATAAACGTGTTTAGCCTACGGTATATAGGCTAATACACTCGAAACCTGTACAGATAGCTTGTGGAATGCGTAGATAATGGCATCAAAGGCCTTGCACGTTGCCAATAAGAAACAGGCATACCCAGCTTAATAATGCCCTCTATATCCATTTTATGAGGTTTAAATGAATTTTGAAACGTTTTACCTTGACTGTGTATTTAGAGGCATTTTACCCTGTCGGAAGAGACATGTAAGGTACCACTTTAACAGCCTATTAAGCGTGTTTTACCTTCATCATCAAGGTATATGACGCAAGAACATAAATTGCACTCAATTCAACACTCTATAGAAGTAAAGATAAGATTGTGTAGAGTTGGCTACTGTGGTAGTACTACACTATCTGGCACAGTGCCATGCCGTAGAACCAATTTTCACTGCCTCTGAAGGTGGATCTGCCCGTGTTCAACTCCAGTAAACTCGCAACAGCAGCAGGAGAAAAGTTCAGACCAGACCAAGGAATGTTCTCTGTTAATTTTCATACAGATGAAATTGAAACTGACGGCATCAGCAATGCACTGCGAATAAATAAATCAATAAAACGCCCTCATATCATGAAGCTGCATTTTCCCCTTAAAATGTATTGGAATGTCAAGCAAAGGCTGGGGTCTTGTTAGGACAAACAAAGAGAGAACAGACAAATGCTCCTAAATTATTTTCAGGTTTTATACCTTTTGCCTTTTTGAGCTCATCTGTCTTTTTAACATTAGAGCTGTTGTCGGAGCAAAAGAAGCAAATCTAACAATGTCTTGCCTTTTTGCTTCAAGACCACTTCACATTTTCCTAACCATTTAGATTCGAGTGGGAGTTCAATTTAGGGTAATTTCGGAGTATTACTCTGGTCATATCATATGTCATAGATAATACCCTTTTCCTGTTTATCTGTTTAACATTTTGTTCGTTGAGCAATAAAGTGTTGTAAATGAATGTTGCAAAGTGTAACCAGTCATTACTACCATATGGAACCAGCAATCTACACCATACGGAAAACGTTTTGACTAAGATTTGTTTTCGTTGTAATTGTAACTATCTAACAGAAGCAGAACACAGGCTAAACTGAATAGACAACAAAGACAGAATGCAATATGGAATTTTATTGAATAGTTTGGGGTATACTCATCGGAGACAGATGCTGATGACAGCCCAATGCTAGGCAGCTGGCATCAAAACTCCCTCGCTGGGGGAAAGGAGTTCCAACGACGGGGGTTATGGTTATTATGATGGTGGTGATGGGGAAGTGAATGGTTGTCGACAACCGTTGCTGAAAAACAGCAAGTGAGAGAACATGGGTAAATTGACAAAAATACCTCCCAACCCATTGGTTGAGAGAGATGGTGAAAATTGCAAGAGTGAGCCCATAGGTTTAACAGCAAGCATGAGGGAATGTACATCACTGTGCCGTGATTATAGGCTATGAGGTAAATAGGTGAAGGACATTTCGCACATGACTAATAGGAAAGAGGAGGGGAAGCAAGACGCTATGCTGATGATGATATGTTTGTATTCATTCCCACCATGCCCATTTAATAGGAAACAAAGTACATTATGTTCTGCTTAATTGATGAATTTAAACAAGCATTCAGACCAGCCTTCTTGATTGAACTTTCGTAAACTATATACTATGTCACTTTGTATCATAGGGGTTTTGCAAAGTATTTTACATTTTCAGTAGGTTGACTTTAAACAGACAAAGAGTACATCCCAAATGGAACCCTATTGCCTATTTAGTGCTCTACTTTTAACCAGGCCCCATAGGGCTCTGGTCAAAAGTAGTGCACTATATAGGGAGTAGGTGCCATTTAGGACGTAATCAAAGTGATCCTGATGATGTTTGCCATGTGAGATGGGTCTATATTCTCCTCCACTTGTGTGGTAAGGTTATTTATGCCCTACTCTTCAGGCAGGTTTACAAAAGCATGTATCAGTGCTCCCAGACTCTGGATTGTCTAAGCCATGTCTTGGAGGGAGAGTGAGGTCACAGTGCTCTCGTGCAGACAGAGCAAGTTGCGGCAGACACAGCTAAATTACACCACTGCAATAAATTGCAGATTTACTAAGCAATCTTGTATTAAAATACAGGATTCTGTGTGTATTCGTTTTTATAGAACTATATAAAAAAAGTGGGCTAGCAAGTAGGGGGAGCCCCATGTGCTCTGGCCACTCATCCAGGAGCCAGTGTGAGAAATGTTTGACAGATGACTTGCAGAGTGCTTCTCTTCCCTTTCTTCTTCTTGGGTCCTCTTCTGGAGCCTCACAGGAAGGAGAACTTGTTTATTTCGTCTCTGCCTCTGCCCAGGGCCAACGAGCGAGGTCATGGCATCCCTCTGGCGGCTTGGTATTCACTCAATCAAGTTCTTGGATGGATGCGGACCTCCTCAATGGAGCGTGTTCGTGACTGACATCACAGAAGTAGGACGTGAGATCCAGGCAACACCGTTTCCCATCAGAGCTCTCAGAGCTGATCGTACGTTTTATAACACTGGACCTCATATTGTTCTAAGGGTCAAGGCGTCTCATATTTGACTGTACTGTTGGGTAACACTTTACGTTAAGTTGCTCTTACACCTGTGGATACTGTAAACGTTGTCGTTAGGCCACCATTGCTTTGCTTTGAGATTGCATAGTAATGGAGTTGAGAGATCATTCAGTTACAGTATGTCTTAAATAACACTGCGGGGCTAATTATGTATTCACCTCTGATGTTGCTATCCTTAGGCTACCATATAGAACAAGGTTCAGAGATTGCAGAGGTGGTGTCTTCAAGCTAACCTAAGTATACGAGGGTTCAGAAAGGCTGGTGCAGTTTAATGAATGAGAACCAATTCCCCTTGATGGCTTACCTGTGCCTGGTAACATAGATGATATAAGACAGAGAAACCTGAGCTGTTCTATTGCTGTACTATGGCTGTTGATGGAATGCAGGTCAAAATCAGGTCAGCGTTGTTACCATTCAGTGAGGGGATTAGGTGTTCATCACAGGAACATGTAGTGCGTGGCCTCGGTCTTGATTTTGTCAGAGCAAAACAAATCACATAACTTCTTCAAAATCTGTAACCGAGGACAGATTTTGGCCTACAGGAAAATGTAATTCCAAAACACAAAGCCAGGCGTTAAAGCCCCCCTCTGTACAGTGAAGCCCTGAAAAATCTCAAAAGGCCACAGCAGCATCAAATTAAAGCTGGTATAAAACCGCAGTGCCCCGAAAAGCACAATGATTCGTCATAAGCAATGCAATTAGGCGATTCCTCCCTCGCTATTGTTTGGCTGGGCACTAATACACTGTGTCAGGAATTATAAACATTATCTTTTCGTTGAAAAAAAATAAAATAAATCTCCCTATCCACTAGCTAGACAAATGCCAGATGCAGAGGATGCAACGAGGCTAAAAGGTACAGATGCCTTTTTTAAATCGATAGCATGCAGCGAGAGGGGTTAATCAAAACAGCCGCGGCGTCGCATTGAAGTAAGCTCCTAATTGACTGTCTATGTACATTTGTAGATAATATCTCAGTGTGGTTAATTAGAAGGGTCTCGAAGCAGCTCTGCTTTGAGTCAAAATTGGATCGGTGGCCCTGGTGAGGGAGTACAGCTTTCTACCGGCCTGACTAAACAAAAAGAGACGAATTGCTGACGGTCTAAGCTCTCTCTCTCACTCCAGAGCGCTGTGCTGTGGAGACCCTGCTGTAGAAAACCTGCTCTCGTGACAAGGGTGTTCCAGAGCTTAACTGAAGTGCTACCGAAGTGCTGACTGAGCCACTGCTGCTTTGAGCCATTTCAATCAAAATAACCCAGAGGTTTGCCACCACATTCGAATGGGATCCCCCATCGGTGGAGAGAAGTTGTGGGTTGGGAACGTAGAGAAACGAGATTCCATCTTCTTTAGGTGGTAGTATGTTCAGCAGGAGCCAAACCCACTTGTTAAGGCGGTTCCAACTTCCCCACTTTGTGTCATTATATAGCATTTGAAGATCCTCTTGACGGCTTGTGGTTTTTAGCCATGAGGCAGCGGCAATCTCAGCTCCTCGATCTCCATCTATCCACACTCTGCGAACAGGCCAAAGCAGCTACCCAGCAGTACTGTCTGCAGATCACTCATACCCGCCTACACCTCATTAAATATGTGGACAGACTATTGCCAGTTTAATGTGGGATTAGACCGGTTTGGAATTTACGGTAGAGGATCGAACGAGAGAAAGATGGAAAGACGGGAACAAACGGTGAATCACTAAAACTAATGAAAACAATGTTGGAAAAACCCAGCTGGGATGGAATTATGGCACTTATTGTATTTTCTTCTTTAAGGGGATATGTTTTACTAATGTGTTTTATCCTCTGTTTATTTTTGCCCCACTTCCCCAAAACCTTCCACTTGTTGAGTTCTCTAGCTTGCCGTGGACACGATAATCACACCACATAAATCATGGCATTATCTGCTGGCAGGGGCTGTGTGAGGTGTTCTCTGTGCCCACTCTTTTAATGAATGGTGTTAATGGGGCCTAATCTGTGGCATGTAAACCACTGTTTGGTCTATATGTCTCCATCAATAGGGTTAGGCCAAGTGTATGTGGTACACTAGCTGAACCTTTCCCTAGATTGCATGTAAGATCCAATCTGCTAGCCTGGCTAGATACCAAACTGATAACCTCAGTTTCACCATTGTTTGACTTCATATCAGTTAATTCCAGGCTACCAATTGACAGTCGTTCAGTGACTTTTCCTCTGCATTGGAATCATATTGGGAGCAACCCACTGGGCAAAAACTAGTTGAATCAACGTTGTTTCCACGCCATATCAACAAAAACATTTAATGTGACGACGTTGAATCAACAGGGAAAACTGATTGGATATGCAAAAAGTCATCAACGCAAGGGGAATTCATATTTTTTCCCCACCCAACTTTTAACCTAAATCCAATGAAAGGGTTCTTGAACTGACGTCGGTGCCCAATGGGAAGTGATGTAGGCCTCAGAGTAGAGAGGGAAACCCGGCATCGTTCTCATAATGGGCGCTAATTTGCCACCTACGTACTCTCTCCTTGCCACAAATCACAAGTAAGCATCATAGTTAAAGGAAATGCGTGCATGGTCACTGAGAGTAAAACAGCCTCTGCCCTCATAACATTGGAATACAGGCAGCTTTGAGCTGAGACAATCAAACTGTCAACTCCAATGTAAGTGGAAAGAAGAAATTGTCTTCGCTTTGAGCCAGTGATTGAATGTGTTTTATAGCGAGTCAGGGGCTTTACAAGTAATTTTTTCTACATTGAAAGGCATTTATTAGTTCGCCTGAAAATAGTTTTCCACTTTTGTTTAGTGTTTTATCTGATCAGATCGCGATCTCCAATGAAACATGTGGGAGCAATTACGAGCAAAGCCCAAAAAGTGTAAATAACTATACTTTCAAGGGTCTTTTGATGGAACAATATCAAGGACTACAAAATCTGTAAAACAGGGTGCATGACTGAACTAACACAGAGAGACTTGTGTCTTGGAGCGACCAAGGCAACAGGACATCAAGGAAACTGCTCTCCCACAGCCCTTTAGGACCAAAAAGGTTCAAAGCTTGCTCTCCTTTATTATTCTACACAGCTTGTTTCTTTATGTGACTGAAAACACACTCATCTGTTTCTTACGGGCCTAGTATTTCAAATGAAACACACTAAGGAAGGCAAGTATGTAAACTATCCCAGAGTGTTTAAAGTAACAATAAAATAATTACCTTCTGATAAGAAAAATATGTGGAGCCGAGGGTTTCTCGGAAACCCGACGCTAATCTGAAGTGAAACGCGAAAACGATTCCCCGCCCGCAATCTCAGTTTCCCGAGCCATTTGTTCTCTGCCAGAGCACTTGCTCAGAGAAGCTGGCAGATGTAGGTCTGTCTATAGTCGGTCCAAAACAAACACGCTCGGACGCTCCTCACTCTCCAAAGTCCAACGATGAGCTGTCATGGAGTTCAGGCCTCTCCTTCGCACCACGTCTGTGCATCTGGGGTGTTCGTGCAAACATACACAGATTGGACTGCAGGCTATAGTTTGAATGTCAGT
The DNA here is from genome assembly GCF_016432855.1 of Salvelinus namaycush. NCBI lineage: Eukaryota > Metazoa > Chordata > Actinopteri > Salmoniformes > Salmonidae > Salvelinus > Salvelinus namaycush. The sequence continues at coordinate 44,892,184 of NC_052311.1, forward strand.
AACTGGATTGCGGTCAGGCTGTGATGTAAAACTGGAGGGGAAGGCTAAAAATATGTTTTGCACGGTAAGTTTAAAGAGGGCTTTATACCATGCTTGCTCCGCTGCCAATAGTTCTCTCCAGTTGAATCGAAACAGTGTTGTGTTCCCCAGTGGGCACCTCCACCCCTCTCTCCTATTCCTCTTGTTTTTCTGTGGCGGGCGCTACCCGCTGTGCCACCTTGTCTCCACTGTTTATCTGGTGCCCTTTGCATTAGATAGAGACAACAGAGGAGACCATTGTGCCCAAGGTTTGTGGCACCCTGAAACTTTCAGGGGGGAACCACTGAGGTCATGCAGTGAGATGTATCTGCAGCACAGATGATTACAACAACTCTCTGCCCTCTCCAAAGAGTCATGGACCGGTGTGGATCAAAGAGAACCAAGAAACCACTACCTCTCACTTCTCTTGCCAGGAGAGAGGGCCTGGGGAGGAAGGGAAAGGGTCTGGGGCTCTGGGCAGAGGGACTATGGCACCATACCTCACATTTCCATCTTGAACTTTGTGAGAACAGTGAAACGCCTGTGATACTAAAAACCACAAGATGCTTCAATTAGGGGCTCTTTAATTTGTTTATCTTGTGCCTTTTACCCAGTAAAACAAATGGTTGGCTGATACCTCAATCTATGAGGTAAAATATTAAGTGAGACCAATGGGTAAAGAAATACCTCTCCCACTCAAGCACATTTGCAGAACTTTCTATGCGATAAGGAGACCTTTCAGTAATTACCTAGTGGGCACAAGCTGCGTAAATCAATGTTGTTTTAACATAATTTGTCAATGTATTGTGTTGTGGAATCTATGTGGAAAATACATTGGATTTGAAAAAGTTAGCAACTGTTGTTTTGAGGGTAAAATTTAAACCACAAGATTATGTCATCATGGTAACCAGTTTTCTATGGGATAATGATAACGGAAGCCCATGAGTTTGTATTTTGAATTTCATGGTCACACATTGAGATTCGTGGTTGCAAGTACGATTCCCAAATGTATAATTTAATTTTGCAAACTTGTATCATGATGTGTGAAAAATATAACAATGGTCACAAACTTCTAACTTGACATTTAAATACATTCAATAAGATTTTTTTTGTCCATTTACGACTTTAAATATTCCGCTGTGAATCAAAAATACATCTGCAGATTTTGAATCTGTGCACGCTCAGAGTTCTATCACTTTACTAAAAGATTTGTAAGCTTGTTGAACGTTTTTTAAGTTTGTAGAAAGAGATTCGCAAGTAAAAACGAGGTTTGAGCAGCTCTAACGACAGAACCTTTTACTCCTGACCATTCAGCCAAAAACACAGCTGCCTATTGCTAGATTGATCCATCAATCAAATCTCAAGAAGTAGCTTGAAAAGGAGAAGATAAGTAATTTCTGCAAAGTAATGCTATTAACGTTACTCCTCGGCCTGAAGTACTAGAATAAATACTCTACTTGAAGGTAATCATCTATTTTATATGTGTACATCGATTTTTGGTGAAAAGGCATGACAGTAGTTTGTTTATCATGTGAAATATAATGGTACATTTCAGATGAACTCCATTGACAGCAGCTAACGTCTGACATTCGTCCTAGCTTTACTATCATCTGGCTACCTTAATCAGCCAGGTTTAGTTGCGAGGGGAAAACATATATTTTCTTGTTAACCATCTGATTGATAAAGTTGATATGAATGCCATTATTTGTATTTGTTTATTTGGATCCCCATTAGCTTTTGCAGAAGCAGCAGCTACTCTTCCGGGGGTCCACAACAAAAAAAAACACAATACAAGTCACACAAAACAAACCACTGATAAAACAGGATATACAAATACAACAAAAACAAACAATACAACAAAAATAGTGTGTTAGTGTGTCCCCTCACAGTCCCCACTGTTCAATGTTTAACCCGTTTTTTAAAGGTAATTTTACTGGAGACGGAAGTTCCATGTGATCATGGCTCTGTATAATACTGTGCATTGGTGTAAATTCGTTTTGGACTTGGGGACTGTGAAGAGACCCCTGGTAGCATGTCTTGTAGGGTATGTAGGAGTGTCTGAGCTAAATGTTATTTGATTATGCAGACAACCTGGAATTTTCACAGTAATATTTCTCGAAAAGAAGCAGTTAATCTCTCGTCAACCCTCAACCGGCATGCATGTTGTTGATTTTAGTTCTGTATGTGCAGTTAAGGGCAAGACGTGCTGCTCTGTTTTGAGCCAGCCGCAGCTTTGCTAGGTCTTTCTCTGCTGCACTTGACCATATTAATCGGACAAGACCAGAGCCTGAACAACTAGTACAGTTGATTTCTGTAAAAAACACAGAACATATTTTTTTTATTACATACATAACCCTCCCCATCTTCACAATAACTTTGTTAATGACTTGACCATGATAATTGACCATCCAAATGTTATACCTAGGAGTTTAGCTTCCTCTACTTGCTCAATGGTCACACCCTTTATGTACAACTCCAGTTGAGTTTTAGGTCTTAGAGAATGGTTTGAACCAAATACTGTTGCAATACTGGCGGAGCAGGTGAACCCAAATACAGACTCAGACGAGGAGACAAGGATAGGTAACCAATGTTTTTATTGAAAAGCGGGAGAGGAGATGGGGTGCAGTCCAGGGGAATCTCGGGCGGGTAGTAGGGAATCCGGATTGAGGCTGAGGGCAAGGAGATTAGGAACCGGGTAAGCAGGTCTGGAGCGGAATCCAATGAAGCAGTAGAGCGGGGATCCAGGGCAGCGAAGCAGGACTGAGGAGACGAGGGACTGGAGACAGGTACCAGAGCTGTAGAGGAGAGAAAAAGCAGCGTGAGACTAGGGAAACCAGGCACAACAGGATAACACAATCTATGCATGAACAAACAGCTAGCACCGCAGACTGACTGAGTAGAGGCTACAATCTGGCGGTGTGGAAGTGGCAGGGCTGAGTATTTGTAGGGTTCTTGATTATGGAACAGGTTGCAGCTGATGGGAATCTGCTCTGCTTCCAGCACACCTGTCTCCACTCACAGTCACATACACACACACAGAGAGAGGGAGAGAGCACTGGGGGAGTGGTGGCAGGTTTAGGGAGGTCCAGGATGAGAAGTAGAGGGCGTGGCAGGAGCAGATGTAACAAATACAATGCTTTTAGTTTTAGATGTATAAAACGAAAATATAAACGCAACATGTAAAGTGTTGGTCCCATGTTTCATGAGCTGAAATAAAAGATCCCAAAACTTTTCCATATGCATTAAAAGCGTATTTCTCTCAAATTTTGTGCACAAATTAGTTTACGTCCCTGTTAGTGAGTATTTCTCCGTTGCCACGATAATCCATCCACCTGAAAGGTGTGGCATATCAAGAAGCTGATTAAACAGTATGATCATTACACAGGTGCACCTTGTGCTGAGTACAATAAAAAGCGACTCGAAAATGTGCAGTTTTGTCACACAATGCAGCAGATGTCTCACATTTTGAGGGAGTGTGCAATTGGAATGCTGACTGCAGGAATGTCCACCAGAGCTGTTACCAGATCATTTAATGTTAATTTCTCTACCATAAGCTGCATCCAACGTCGTTTTAGAGAATGTGGCAGTACGTCCAACCGGCCTCACAACTGCAGACCACGTTTAACCATGCCAGCCCAGGACTTCCACATCCGGCTTCTTCATCTGCGGGATCGTCTGAGATCAGCCACCCGGACAGATAATGAAACTGTGCGTTTGCACAAACAAAGAATTTATGCACAAACTGTCAGTAAACATCGCAGGGAAGCTCATCTCTGTGCTCATCGTCCTCACCAGGGTCTTGACCTGACCGCAGTTCGGCGTGGTAACCGACTTCAGTGGACAACAGCTGTTGTTTAAATTCAGCCCAGGATTCAACAAAAAATACACAATACATATACAGTAGGCCTAGAGTTTCAAGCTTTGGTTGATTTCAAATGGAATCCACAATATTAAACATGTGTCCATCTCAAGCAAAAATCTTGGAATATTAATATCGTGGAATATTAAATAATATGATTAAATCAAATCAAACTGTATTTAAAGTGCATTTAAAGTTTTTGATTTGATATAGTCCTATTCTTTAACTTCAATTTTTGGTTGAAATGGAGACATGAATCCAACAAATCAAGTATTAATTTGTAGACAAACTGGGATTAAAGCTAGACTCATTGGCACAGGTGGAGCTATCCAAGCAGAAGAAATCTCCTTCAAATATTGATATTTGGTTGCGTTGACAACCAAACACCATTCAGTATCAATTTTGCAATAAGGCAAATAGCCTATTAACTTGTCGACAAGTTAACAAATGATATGTGGATTCACCTCTCCATCTCAACCAAAAATAAATGTGAAAGAAATAACAGAACAGGATTAAGCCAGTGGCTCAGATCGAACTATCCAAGCAGTAGATACAGTGCATTCGGAAAGTATTCAGACCCCTTCCCTTTTTCCACATTTTGTTACGTTACAGCTTTATTCAAAAATTTATAAAATTACATGTTTTCCTCATCAATCTACACACAATACCCCATAATGACAAAGTGAAAACAGATTTTTTGAAATGCTGCAAATGTATTCAATATAAAAAACTGAAATACCTTATTTCCATATGTATTCAGACCGTTTGCTATGAGACTCGAAATTGAGCAAAGATGCATCCTGTTTCCATTGATCGTCCTTGAGATGATTCAACAATTTGACTGGAGTCCACCTGTGGTAAATTCAATTGATTGGACATGATTTGGAAAGGCAGTTGACCATGCATGTCAGAGCAAAAACCAAGCCATGAGGTTAAATGAATTGTCCGTAGAGCTCAGAGACAGGATTGTGTAGAGGCACATCTGGGGAAGGGTACCAAAACATTTCTGCAGCATTGAAGGTCCCCAAGAACACAGTGGCTTGGCACATCTGGGGAAGGGTACCAAAACATTTCTGCAGCATTGAAGGAAAACCCCACAAATTCTAACAAACTCCAAGCATTGATTATGCAAGAATGGGCTGCCATCAGTCAGGATGTGGCCCAGAAGTTAATTGACAGCATGTCAGGGCGGTTTGCAGAGGTCTTGAAAAAGAAGGGTCAACACTGCAAGTATTGACTCTTTTGCATCAACTTCATGTAATAGTCAATAAAAGCCTTTGACACTTATGAAATGCTTGTAATTATACTTCAGTATTCCATAGTAACATCTGACAAAAATATCAAAAGACACTGAAGCAGCAAACTTTGTGGAAATTAATATTTGTGTCATTCTCAAAACTTTTGGCCACGACTGTACACTAAGTTGACTGTGCCTGTAAACAGCTTAGAACATTCCAGAAAATTATGTTATGGTTTTTAGAAGCTTCTGATAGGCTAATTGACATCATTTAAGTCAATTAGAGGTGTACCTGTGGATGTATTTCAAGGCCTACTTCAAACTCAGTGCCTCTTTGCTTGACATCATGGGAAAATCAAAAGAAATCAGCCAATACCTCAGAAAGAAAATTGTAGACCTCCACAAGTCTGGTTCATCCTTGGGAGCAATTTCCAAATGCCTGAAGGTACCACGTTCATCTGTACAAACAATAGTACGCAAGTATAAACACCATGGTCACCATGGTCACACAGCCGTCATACCACTCAGGAAGGAGATGCGTTCTGTCTCCTAGAGATGAACGTACTTTGGTGCGAAAAGTGTAAATCAATCCCAGAACAACAGTAAAGAACCTTGTGAAGATGCTGGAGGAAACAGGTACAAAAGTATCTATATCCACAGTAAAACGAGTCCTATATCGACATAACCTGAAAGGCCGCTCAGCAAGGAAGAAGCCACTGCTCCAAAACCGCCATAAAAAAGCCAGACTACGGTTTGCAACTGCACATGGGGACAAAGATCGTACATTTTGGAGAAATGTCCTCTGGTCTGATGAAACAAAAATATAACTATTTGGCCTTAATGACCATCGTTATGTTTGGAGGAAAAGGGGGGAGGCTTGCAAGCCGAACACCATCCCAACCGTGAAGCACAGGGGTGGCAGCATCATGTTGTGGGGGTGCTTTGCTGCAGTAGGGATTGATTGCATCATCTGTGGATCTGTGACAGCCAACTTCTGGCTGTCTTTTTGAGAGGGTAAAAATAAGTTGGATTCTCGAAATGACATGGGACTGGGACTGGCCTTGGTAAAACACAGATTTCTTCTGTAACAACGTGGGAGAGGATGTCAGGTGAAGAGGGGAAGCACAGAAGGAAACAATTCCTTCTCTGACTCCCAGTATGCCTCTGCTGTTTGTCCTGAACCTCCCTAAGCACTGCATGTGTAAAGCTTTCTGTCTGACAGGGCCAGTCACAGCAAGGGCACCACCAGTCAGACACCACACAGAGAACAGTCAGACACCACACAGAGAACAGTCAGACACCACACAGAGAACAGTCAGACACCACACAGAGAACAACTCCCACGGAGACACAGACACTTTCCTTTCCAATATATTGTTCTGAGGCAGTCGTTTAAAGGGTTGGTGTAACAGTAACATGGTTCAATACATTTTGACCTGCACTCTTAGAAAAAAGGGATCCAAAAGGGTTATTCGGCTGTCCCCATAGGATAGCCTTTTTTGGTTCTAGGTAAAACCCCTTTCGGTTACATGTAGAACCCTCTGTGGAACGGTTCTACATGGAAACGGAAAGGGTTCTACCTGGAACCAAAAGGGTTCTACCTGGAACCAAAAGGGTTCTACCTGGAATCAAAAGGGTTCCTCAAAGGGTTCTCTTATGGGGACAGCTGAATAACCCTTTTAGGTTCTAGATAGCACCTTTTTTTCTAAGAGAGGAGATAGCAATGCAGAAGTGAAGCTAAAAAAAAACGATTAGATATTGCAATTAGAGTTGACGTAGAGATAAATAATTATGCTTTTAACAAAAAATCACCCTGATATAAAAAAGTTAATAAAGAAAGTTGTGTGAATGTAATATCATTATATTCTAACAGAACCATGGTTCCTTGTAGTTTGCATGGATAAAAGTGCCTGAGTGTATAAAAATGCAATGACGAGGGCTGAATAATTTACAAATTCTGAAAATCGCAGAGGGACATAACAATAGACAGTGAATTGTTGGACCGTTTTGTTCCTGAATTCCTATCTGTGGGCCAGTAGTGTATGTGGCTTGGCGGATACACTACCCCTCTTTCTACCCCCTGACAAACATACCCAAATATATGCTCAGAGCCCAAGAGAAGACAGGATACCTTTGGTATTGAATCACATGGTGGCCTGTGCAAATGGGTGACCAGGTTCATAGTCTTTACATAGAAGTCCAACTCTGAAAAAGAACAGAATAAGAGAGAGAGAGAGAGAGAGAGACCAGAAGCAGTCCCTGAGGTCTGAAAGAAATTCCCCACATTGGCATGGATGCAGACAGGCAATATTCTCTACATATGTTGCGGCGGTCATACTCTATACATGACCGGGGAAAATCTATTTTGTGTGTCATACAGGGGTCGTATCAAACCGCCAAACTACATACTGCATGTGTATCATATTGGTGCTTTTATAATGTGGGTTGCTGTTTCACTTCAAAGTAATTGAGAATGGCTTGAGTTTTGCATCCTTTTGACCTGAGCTCCATTTCAACCAGAATTGCTAGAAGAACCCCATGAGAGGTCTTTAATCTCTGTGCCGTATGCACAAGTCTCACAGTAGAATTGCTGATATAGGATCAGTTTTGCCTTTTAGACCCTAATCAATAACATCATATGGACAGCGGGGACCTGATCCTTGGTCAGCACTCCCACTCTGAAACGCTTTTTGAATTCGACTTGAGGACAATGCCCGATAGAAACCTTTTAGAGATCACAGTAAATAGGGAAATTTGATTGGACAATTCTGCAACAGGCCTGTAATGACTCATGCGAGATCAGTCTGGGAAGATTGCGGGCACACATCCAGGAAATGTTCATTAAACACAAATCTCATCAGACCGTTCTGACCTCCTGCGTTTGTTAGCTTCTGTTTTCATCAAGCTCATGAGACTATGTTGGTGTTCACCCAGACCACTTACGACAATCCCTCCTCGGTGGCCAGGTGAAGCTATCGTATCCGTCTCACTTTAAATATTTGCGGAAGTGAACGCTTACAGCGCCTTTAAGTGGTTCTCTGGAAGGGACAAATGGATGAAATCATTTTCTTTCTAGGTATTGTGATGCAACCTTTTGGGTGCTTACAAGATGGGGACCATCGCAACTATGTGTCCCGGGGGGGAACAACAACAGAGTATCACTATGGTGCAAGTGTTACCTTTAAAGGACAGAGATAGAGACAGTGACACCCCTGGCAGCCGTGTGTGTTTCTTTGTGTCTGTGTTTCCACCCAACCTCTTCCAGACACTGGTCTCCATATCCAACCCGCAATGACCTCCGCCAGAGAACATAAAAAAACAGCTCGGGTTTAACAGCGCCCTTCTACGTTGCTTCAAGACATGTTTACCTAAGGTCTGTCCCGGTCCCCACAAACCACAATGCTTCTGGCTTATTTTAATGACCCTGGCAAAGGTGGTTATAAAATGGGTGAAAATCATCCCCTTATCCTTTGTGGAGTGCATTTCCTTTTTTCTTCTCTAATGCTACTGGAGTGCCTCTTCTCCCCTCTTCTTCCAGCTGATCAAATAACAAGATTTATAGTAGAAGTTGTTATCCCCCCACACACACACACACACTTTGACCTCTCTATGTCTATTTTCTCTGTTTTCGATTTTGGCCAGATGTGTAAAATGTGGAATGAGCACGGATTGCTTTGTCAGGGAAAGGCTGGAAGAACAAATACAGCACGGAACTGTGGAATGGCAGTCTATCAATAACCAGTATTCAGTGTGCACATACTGGAGTGTGAAGACTAAGGACACACACAGACACCGGTTGTGGAACGTTCATCTCTGTTGAAACCTCTTGCTGTCACATACAGAGGAACAGAGCTTTTAAGGAGCTTTATTTACGTAAAATGCTGACAAAGTAGTCTAGGGGGAAGCGCGAGGGAATAGAGATGTGGGCTGCTGCTGATTTCCAGGCCTGATGAGGTTCTCTTTCTCTCTCTCTCTCTCTGTGTATGTGCGATTTAACAGAAGCATCGCTGTAAATTAAGTTTCACTTTGCCAAGATGGAATTCACATCACCCCTGGCTAGCACTAGCTGTGGAATGGCTGCTAAAGCTTGATGCTATCCGGCCTCGAGTCAGGGATGCCACAGCTACTCCCCAGCCTCCTCCTTTCTTTACAGACCACGATGGGAGAGGGAGGGGTGACTTTAAATATAAACCATCATAAACAATCTCTTAGCATGCTTCAGCTAGAGCTCCAAGTATGTCCACCAATATGCAAAAAAAATGATGTATATGATTTACGTACCTTTGAATTGGAACCAGGATCCAAAAAGTATTTCTGGCAGTGGCAGAGGTTGGGAGGGCTGTAACAAGACAGAGTAGTATGATTGACATGCCATGGCACATATTACTGTATTTACCTATGTGGCATTTTGCACTCCATAGAGAGAGATTATGGACTAAAATGAATCAGTAGTCAAAGACAAATCAAATGGATTTTCTGTAACAATTCTTTAAGTTGTGTAACTATTACAGTGATGCAGAGTCTGACCTTGATGCTTAAAAAGCTATTACAAAGAGGCATGAAGGGTATGAGTCAGATGTTTTTCCCTCCGACCCCCAACCTTGTGCTATATGGACCCGGGGAAAGATCAGAGATATTGGCTTCTACGGGGGAGTGGGAAAAAGACCCAACGTGAGTGCCGTTTCCCGGAGGAACTAAACCTGGGTCGGGAAGAATGTGCGGGGTCAGGGAGAGCCACCATGGTGCGGATCAGAACCTTCATTCCTGGGGCCATTGTGTAGGGATTATTAGTTGCTAGATAATTAGTTCCCATGTAGTCTGTCTGCACTCCTCCTCTCTTCTCTCTCTTTCTGTCTCACGCTGTCTTTCCCCTCGTCTTTGTACCCCTTGTCTGCTCGCTCGGCTTCCCCGAGGTGGGAAATGTTCAAGAAAAGCCACATCATATAGCCACATGACTCAGCACCTATAGGTTTAGTGACTGGGAGCTTGCTAATGTCAGAGACCTAGAGTGCTATATATTTTCTATTTCTTTGTGTCAGCAACTTTTAGAGTTGAGTTTCTCTTATTCAAGCTTTTTCTGAGGCCTGTTCTGCCACGAGGGCAGAAGCAAATGTGATTGGTTAAGTTTAGGGAAGATTGGTTAAAGACGTTCTCCAGCAATATTTTGTACGTTTACTGTTGAAAAGCGACATCTCAAGTATAAATACAGTAAAGTACATGCACTAAAAGGTAAAAAAAACTGTTTTGCTAGCATCAAGGAGTTCAGTAGGGCTTTCAAGGAGTTGGTCTGATGGGAACCCGTGATGTCATCGGCCTCCCCTCGTGCTTGAGGAACATTAGAGGAGCATACAGAACAATAGAGAATTTGTGCTATGCTATGACTAACCTGAACCACCTATTGAGATGTGCCTTTTGTTAATCAAATCAGCTGTTAAATGAGGTGAAAAGGAGACTGGAGTGCCACTTTAAATTTAGGCAAGTAATCCTAATTGGTTAGGGTTAAAGATTGGGCTAAATTTAGGCAAGACGTGATTGGTTAAGTGTAGGGTAAGGTGTTGGGGTAGTATTCAAATCTGTGACCTTGTGTATGACAACCTGCTTGTTACCATTATTCACAATACATAGCACATTCATATTCTGTAGTCATACATATGAAGTGCTAGCAAATCATCTTGTCTAAACAGCACAATCCTCATCTTATGACTTGTTTCTTCTTGTCCATATAAAGAAACTGGTAACATTTTCCTAAAAGCCTGCGGGTATAATGCTTTATAAACTTCTTATAAGCATGTACTGTATGAACCTTTATACAGTAACAACCCTTTGCCCTTCTCCTTTAATGGTTTCTCTCTGACCTGACTGACTCGAGGACTCGCTCTGGCGCTGTAGCACTGGCACCCTTGGCGAACCACAACACTCCCTTCACGGTGGACCCGAGGACCTGTAAATTAGAACCAAGGTTCCCCCAAGCTCCCTTTTGATAAATGGGTTGCGGCGGCTAACAGTGTTTTTCAACCGGGCAGTGCAGAGCGTTTGGCATCACCACGACCGTCTCGCTGTGCTGGACCCCAAACGCAGGGCGTTTTGGTGTTACTGAGGTCGTTCAGCCCTAGTTCTCTCCCTGTCTGTCTGGAGAAGAAGAGCGAGAACGAGAGAGAGGGAAGAGAAGAGAGGCAGAGGGATGCCCTGCTTCACCCTGAGATGTGTTTATCAGACCTAGGTTCAAGTACTATTTTAAATATTTAAAATACTTTTGAGCATTTGCTTTGGTCTGCTTGGAGTGCCAGGTGGGTGTGGTCTGGGCAAGTGCCAGGTGGGCGTGGGCAAGCAGGCAAGCACAATCAAGCACAGCTGAAGTATTTTAAATTATTTCAAATAGTATTTCAACCCAGGTCTGGTGCTTATTCTACAGAACGTTGTGACGGAGCCATATTGTGTTGGACTTCAGCAAAGCCCAGGGCCTGGTAGCCTATTCAGGGGCTCATGCCTCACCTACTTTCTCAAACATTCCATCATTTTTGCACCATTAACTTTGGTGGTGGAGGTGGATGCGAGCTCCCTTAGATCACTCTTTCCAGTCGCTCAAACTTGGACACCATTTTGACACGTTTAAACGTTTCTGCTTCCCTGTCATTTGATTGAGGTGTAAAAAGCAAGATCAGCAAGATATGGTAGATGATGTTGATTTGGAGGTGCATTTTGATGTCAGGACATACAGTGCATTCGGAAAGTATTGAAGGTCCCCAAGAACACAGTGGCCTCTATCCTTCTTAAATGAAGAAGTTTGTAACCACCAAGACTCTTCCTAAAGCTGGCCGCCTGGCCAAACTGAGCAATCGGAGGAGAAGGGCCTTGGTCAGGGAGGTGACCAAGAACCCGATGGTCACTTTGACAGAGCTCCAGAGTTCCTCTGTGGAGATGGGAGAACCTTGCAGAAGGGCAACCATCTCTGCAGCACTCCACCAATCAGGCCTTTATGGTAGAGTGGTCAGACAGAAGCCACTCCTCAGTAAAAGGCACATGACAGCCCGCTTGGAGTTTGCCAAAAGGCACCTAAAGGACTCTCAGACCATGAGAAACAAGATTTGCTGGTCTGATGAAACCAAGACTGAACTCTTTGGCCTGAATGCCAAGCGTCATGTCTGGAGGAAACCTTGCACCATCCCTACGGTGGTGCATGGTGGTGGCAGCATCATGCTGTGGGGATGTTTTCAGCGGCAGGGACTGGGAGACTAGTCAGGATAGAGGGAAAGATGAACAGAGGACAGTATTTCAGTTAGAAAGATGAACGGAGAAAAGTACTTTAGTTAGTGCTAAACACAGCTGCTAGAATCTTCACTAGAACCCAAAATGTGATCATATTACTCCAATGCTAGCCTCTCTACACTGGCTTTCTAGGGCTGATTTCAAGGTTTTACTGCTAACCTACAAAGCATTACATGGGCTTTCACCTACCTATCTCTCTGATTTGGTCCTGCCGTACATACCTACACGTACGTTACGGTCAGAAGACGTAGGCCTCCTTATTGTCCCTAGAATTTCTAAGAAAACAGCTGGAGGCAGGGCTTTCTCCTAGAGCTCCATTTTTATGTAATGGTCTGCCTATCCATGTGAAAGATGCAGACTCGGCCTCGACCTTTAAATCTTGACCGAAGACTCATCTCTTCAGTAGGTCCTATGATTGAGTGTAGTCTGGCCCAGGGGTGTGAATGTGATCGGCAAGGCACTGGAGCGAGGAACCACCCTTGCTGTCTCTGCTTGGGTGGCTCCCCTCTCTCCACTGGGATTCTCTGCCTCTGAGCCTATTACGGGGGCTGAGTCACTGGCTTACTAGTGCTCTTCCATGTCGTCCCTAGGAGGTGTGCGTCACTTGAGTGGGTTGAGTCACAGACAGGATCCACCTGTTCGGTTTTACGCCTGACTCCTGGCTGTATTATTTGACCCTGCTGGTCATCTATGAACGTTTGAACATCTTGAAGAACAATCTGGCCTTAATGGCCATGTACTCTTATAATCTCCACCCGGCACAGCCAGAAGACTGGCCACCCCTCAGAGCCTGGTTCCTCTCTAGGTTTCTTCCTAGGTTCCAGTCTTTCTAGGGAGTTTTTCCTAGACCACTGTGCTTCTACATCTACACTGCTTGCTGTTCGGGGTTTCAGGCTGGGTTTCTGTATAGCACTTTGTGACATCTGCTGATGTAAAAAGGGCTTTATAAATAAATGTGATTGATTGATTGATACAGAGACATGAAAACCTGCTCCAGAGCGCTCAGGACCTCAGACAGGGGCAAAGGTTCACCTTCCAACAGGATAATGACCCTAAGCAAACAGCCAAGACAACGCAGGAGGGGCTTCGGGACATGACTGAATGTCCTTGAGTGGCCCAGCCAGAGCCTGGACTTGAACCCGATCAAACCTCTCTGGAGAGACCTGAAAATAGCTGTGCAGCGACGCTCCCCATCCAATCTGACAGAGCTTGAGAGGATCTGCAGAGAAGAATGGGAGAAACTCCCCAAATACAGGTGTGCCAAGCATTCCGCGTCATACCCAAGAAGACTTGAGTACTGAGTTAAGGGTCTGAATACTTATGTAAATGTGTTATTAAATGTTCTAATTTACTTTGTCATTATGGGGTATTGTGAGTAGATTGATGGGGGAAAAAACACTTTAATACATTTTAGAATAAGGCTGCAATGTAACAACATTTGGAAAAAGTCAAGGGGTCTGAATACTTTCCGAATGCACAGTATATTAAATGGCATTAATCTTGATATAGCTGCCAGTCAGGTCTTCCTGGTGGCTTGCTTGGCTATGGGCTTAAAAAGAATTGGAGGACAAATCTCTTCATCATATTATAGTGATCATAACCAACACCCACTGACCTCATCAAAAGTTTTGGATCACTTGGCGTAACAGCTAAGGAGCTGGGTTGACAGCTGGAAGATCCCAGGTTCAAGGCCCGTTTGAGTACCGCCTGGCTTCGTAACAATGTCGAACACTTCACCGACCATGAAGTCCTTCATTACTATGCTTCATCAGTAAAATCTCTCACTTTCACTCTGAAGGTGAAATATGATGATTGGCACAGAAACTGACCAACGCTCCAAGTTTCTGCTTTGATAACCTGCACCAATCAGTAGATACTCCTTGGTGTGGTCCTCTTCTCCTTCGCAATAGGTATAGTTCCAGCTCCACCCTGACCAGATTGATGTTACACTGATTTCTATTGCTTCATCTAGAAGCAAAAAGTCCACCAAAAATACATCTCAGAATTGTTGGCCTATATGTTAGTGTGTCAATTACTGTTTTAATTTAATTATGTAAACATTTAAATTGATGCTTTCTAAAATATTGTATTGTAGATTTTGATACAATACAATATAAATTTGATACAAATTGATACATTTCAAGCAAAGTTGCATTTAACAGTAAATAATCTATGCATCAGTCATAGGCAATGTTATTTATCACTTGACAAAGTAAAGTTTGTTCTGTAAGGCGCCAGAATGATTGCCCTGGATGATCAAATAGGTTTGACATCACTCTTGTTTCTAATGAATTGGTTCAGCCATTCTGTTCTATCCTCTTTGATCTTCAAAAGAGGTCTTCTTTGGTCTTCCCTCTGTAGCTGTGAAGTCATGTGGCTATCTCTGTCAGAAGAGGTCACGATTGTGGTAATCAAAATGGCAGCCCAATGAAAACAACTCTAGACTTATTCGAAGCCCATGAGTGTGTAGCTGCTGGTTCTCAACTTCTTACCATACCCTGTACACAAATAGGGCCCCTCGGAAGACCATTTGGAACTAAATGTTTTTCTCACTCTGTTCTGGATTAGCCGGGTCTTTTTTGTGATTGGTCCAGATATGGTATGTCTGCATTTGTCCTGACAGTGATTGACCCAACAGTCTGCGGTTAATTGCTTGCTGTAAGAAACATTTTCTTATTTCAATTTTGTGCTTTTTAATCAAGTTTATCTTTGACTCCCACAAAATTATCAAAAAAGCGATCTACCCACAGCAAAAATAACATTTAAATTCAAATTCTTGTGAGTTGTTTTTTTCCGTTTCCCACAACCGTGCAATGTTTTCTGGTAATGCCTGTTATCCATTGGAAATACTTATGACAGTTACCTGACTCAACATAACACAAGATCAATTACAGCAGAAAAAAAGAGAAAAGAAAAGGTCAGATGTAGCCTGTGAGCTTGTGTTTGTTGGTGTGCGTGTGTGTGTTTAAATTAGAGTGATGAAATGATACAGAGAGAAAGAGAGACACAGAAGGCGAGAGAGACAGAGAGAGAAAGTGAGAGACACTCAACCTCACAGTTGAACTGCATCTGGAATGGATCATCTGGGAGGGCTGAAGACTGTAAAGTATTAAGAAGCACTTTAAACACAGCAAAATATTTAAATTGAGTGGGCAGATAGGATGTGTGAACTACACCTCCTTGCACTACAGGAATGCAGCATTGGAGAGTGTCTGGAACATACATCCCTCCCTCTTCATTTCTCCCTCTCCGTCCTCCTCCTCTTCCTTGATGGCTTGGAATATGCGTCTTGTTAGGTAGGCTGCTGGGTGTTCCATATATTTTCTTTAGGTTTCACCGTTCGTCTTCCAATACAGCTTAGCCCTGTGAAAATCCGTTTCTCTTCAATTGGGAAAAAATATCAATAAAATCAACAGATCAAATATATTTGCAATAAATTCCATAACAGTGAAGGTTAAGATAACGAAGCTCAGAATTTGATCAGAAGACTACGGAGATCCAGACCAGGGCTTAAGATATTCAGCAGGAAAAGGTAAACGAGCAAGCTCTCTTCCCATGATTTTTAAAACACACACACATAAACACATACAGTTGAAGTTTACATACACTTAGGTTGGAGTCATTAAAACTAGTTTTTCAACCACTCCACAAATGTCTTGTTAACAAACTATAGTTTTGGCAAGTCGGTTAGAACATCTACTTGTGCATGACACAAGTCATTTTTCCAACAATTGTTTACAGACAGATTATTTCACTTATATTTCACTGTATCACAATTCCAGTGGGTCAGAAGTTTACATACACTAAGTTGACTGTGCCTTTAAACAGCTTGGAAAATTCCAGAAAATTATGTCATGGCTTTAGAAGCTTCTAATTGGCTAATTGACATAATTTGAGTCAATTGGAGGTGTACCTGTGGATGTATTTCAAGGCCTACCTTCAAACTCAGTGCCTCTTTGCTTGACATCATGGGAAAATCTAAAGAAATCAGCCAAGACCTCAGAAAGAAAATTGTAGACCTCCACAAGTCTGGTTCATCTTTGGGAGCAATTTCCAAACGCCTGAAGGTACCACATTCATCTGTACAAACAATAGTACGCAAGTATAAACACCATGAGACCACGCAGCCGTCATACCGCTCAGGAAGGAGATGCGTTCTGTCTCCTAGAGATGAACGTACTTTGGTGTGAAAAGTGCAAAGAAATCCCAGAACAACAGCAAAGGACGTTGTGAAGATGCTGGAGGAAACAGGCACAAAAGTATCTATATCCACAGTAAAACGAGTCCTATATCGGCATAACCTGAAAGGCCGCTCAGCAAGGAAGAAGCCACTGCTCCAAAACCGCCATAAGAAAGCCAGACTACGGTTTGCAACTGCACATGGGGACAAAGATCGTACATTTTGGAGAAATGTCCTCTGGTCTGATGAAACAAAAATAGAACTGTTGGGCCACAATGACCATCGTTATGTTTGGAGGAAAAAGGGGGAGGCTTGCAAGCCGAAGAACACCATCCCAACCGTGAAGCACGGGGGTGGCAGCATCATGTTGTGGGGGTGCTTTGCTGCAGGAGTGACTGGTGCACTTCACAAAATAGATGGAATCATGTGGCAGGACAATTATGTGGATATATTGAAGAAATATCTCAAGACATCAGTCAGGAAGTTAAAGCTTGGTCGCAAATGGGTCTTCCAAATGGACAATGACCCCAAGCATACTTCCAAAGTTGTGGCAAAATGGCTTAAGGACAACAAAGTCAAGGTATTGGAGTGGCCATCACAAAGCCTTACCTCAATCCCATAGAAAATTTGTGGGCAGAACTGAAAAAGTGTGTGCGAGCAAGGAGGCCTACAAACCTGACTCAGTTACACCAGCTCTGTCAGGAGGAATTGGCCAAAAGTCACCCAACTTATTGTGGGAAGCTTGTGGATGGCTACTCGACACATTTGACCCAAGTTAAACAATTTAAAGGCAATGCTACCAAATACTAATTGAGTGTATGTACACTTCTGACCCACTGGGAATGCGATGAAAGAAATAAAAGCTGAAATAAATCATTCTCTCTACTATTATTCTGACATTTCACATTCTTAAAATAAAGTGGTGATCCTAACTAACCTAAAACAGGGAATGTTTACTGGGATTAAATGTCAGGAATTGTGAAAAACTGAGTTTAAATGTATTTGGCTAAGGTGTATGTAAACGTCCGACTTCAACTGTACACACACTCATACAGATCAGTGGCGGTTGGTGACATTTTTTTTTATGAGCACGACCTTAGCATAATGGATGACTATCATTCATATTCCATTAACTCAGCTCAATGTAACATCGATAGGTTTAAGCTACTACATGATACTGTAATTTTCCCTATACCCATCATGAGGTTGCAACCTAGCCAATGAATCAGAGTTTACAACGTAGATGCACTGGTAAAAAAAAATGTGAGTAAGGTTACAGACAGTGAAACATTCAATACCAGTTTCTATCGGACAAATTCAGGTATGTTTATCCCCATTTAGTTTGTTTCCGCTTAAGAAATGTTTTTCAACAGAATCGGTGGAGTGAATACACTCCTGATCACACGCAAACACTGTTCACTTTCATTTCAACCACATACAAACCATCACTTTTCTCGTTGTATAGTTCCTTCTCGCATCTACACATTCTCCTCCTCTCACCTTTTCTCTCTTTGATTCAACTACTTACCACATTTTATGCACTGCAGTGCTAGCTAGCTGTAGCTTATGCTTTCAGATTTCAGATTAATTCTCTGATCCTTTGATTGGGTCGACAACATGTCAGTTCATGCTGCAAGATCTCTGATAGGTTGAGGCCGTCCGCCGCAAGTTGTCATAATTACTGTGTAAGTCTATGGAAGGGAGTGAGAACCATGAGCCTCCTAAGTTTTGTATTGAAGTCAATTTACCCAGAGGAGGACGTAAACTAGCTGTCCTCCGGCTACACCATGATGATACCCTACAGAGTGCTGTTGAGGTTACACTAGACCTTCATTGCAAAACAGTGTGATTTAATCAATTATTTGGTGACGTGAATATATTTAGTATAGTTTTATTTAAAAAGGATAACTTTTTTAATGTTTCACTGTTTTATGTGTATAAAATTCACTGAGGAGGATGGTCCTCCCCTTCCTCCTCTGAGGAGCCTTCAATGATGGCCTCCCAAGTGGCGCAGCGGTCTTTGGCGCTGCATCGCAGTGCTAGAGGCATCACTACAGACCCGGGTTCGATCCCAGGCTGTATCACAACCGGCTGTGATTGTGCGACGCCCTATGGGACTCTCAATTGGCCCAGCATCGTCCGGGTTTGACCGGGGGGCTTTACAAGTAGGCCGTCATTGTAAATAAGAATTTGTTCTTAACTCACTTGCCTAGTTAAATAAAGGATCTTTAAAAAAAAAAAATTATACAGATGTAGGATCCTAATTTGAGCCAGTTTGCTACAGCAGGAAAATAATCTTACAGCAACAGAAAATGTGGATTATAATTATTTGACATTTTTGTAGGAGTCGATACATTTTTCGTTATGGCAAATCATGTTAGAAGCATTTTGAAAACTCAAATACATAAACATTTTGCATTTGTTTATTCTCATTAACAAAAGAGTGATCGAATTAAGATCCTACATCTGTACGGTTCAAACTGTCTCAGTTCTCTTCACCTCATATCTGTCACACACACTCAACCGCGCGCACACACTCACAAATACGCACACAGACCTATCAATTTACTTGTTTCCAGACTAGGAATTTAGGGGTCCACTGGGATCCATATAATGGCCATCTATAGCAATAATGCATAATAAATCTCACTTTATAGCTGTCAATTAGTTTATGGGTCCAAAGAGGAAGGGCCTTTGATGCTAGAAGTCAAAGTAGACATTAAGGAGTCTACAAACATGACCCGAGCCAGACCACCCAACAGATACCATCACTTAGATGCAACAGAAAACACAGAGCCAACACTTTCTTTGGGCTGTATCTTAATGTAAGAATGCATTTGCAGTCTATCAAAATCATTTAACAGTGGATTAAATATCGTCGTCTTTAGAAACAAAACCTTGCTGTAATTGAGACAGCTGGGATGAATTTGGAGGAGAGGGGGCAAGATCACAGCCTTATTTGTTGTTCTTTCTTTGTGTGCAGATCTTGTTTTTTCTGTGACATGGCTGTTGCTGGTTACCAGTCTTCTTCGTTTACTGCATTGGGTTCAAATGCTATTTGAAATCATTTTTAATACTTTATTTGTGCCTGGTTGAGATTGCCTGGCATAATTGAGCCAATAGAATAGTTTCAAAATGGCAAGCCCCGCCCATCTGGCACTTCAGGCAGATGAAAGCAAATACTCAAAGTATTCGAAAGATTTCAAATAGTATTTGAAGCCATGTCTGCTGTATTGGCTAATTGTCTGGATGGAGCTTGTCTTCTCCACTCCATGACACAGAGTGCATTAAAATGCCCTCTATAGTCCTCAGATGCAAATCAAAGGCATTTATCTGTGCATGAGAATTCTAATCTCTTTCCATTCTGGACTGCATTTTCAACCGCCATAGTTTGGCTGTACTGCTGAACTATGCATAGCTGAACTCTTCTTGACTTGGTATGAGTGAGTTTATTCTGTAGGGCCTACATTGTGGTTGTAATGATCACATTTAAGTTCATACTCAATGTCTGCTGAATCTATTGTAATTTTATTACAGAAGAAATATCCTACACACCGTTAGTGGATGTCAGTATAATGCAGGGAAAAAGAGCTTATTTCAACGTTTTATCCCCTTTTGATCTGTTGGTAAGATCCAATAACTGCCAAAAAATTATGAGAAAGGTGAAATGTCCGATTAAAACAAAAACGGCAACATAAAGTTTAGAGAAACTGCTCTTTGCTTTGAGTTTTGATTGGGGCAAGTCATTGACATCATCATTGTCTCTTCGAAGACTTTCCTCTTATTAAATATTTAACCTCAACAGAGACGGTCTCCCACTGGAGCACTCCGAGATAAACTCAATGTTTGGGCTGTGAGCAACATGCCAGGAGCTCAACTGACACTTACACTCCCAGTGGTAATTTACTTTTGGTGTGTGTGTGATTGTGTGTGTGTGAGTGGGCGTGTGTGCACACAGACTATATGTAATCGATGTGAAATGGCTAGCTAGTTAGCGGTGGTGTGCGCTAATAGCGTTTCAATCGGTGACGTCACTCGCTCTGAGACCTTGAAGTAGTTGTTCCCCTTGCTCTGCAAGGGCCGTGGCTTTTGTGGTGCGATGGGTAACGATGCTTCGTGAGTGTCAGTTGTTGATGTGTGCAGAGGGTCCCTGGTTCGAGCCCAGGTAGGGGCGAGGAGAGGGACGGAAGCTATACTGTTACATATACATGCCCATCAATATGTACATGAGTAATAGAAGAGGGTTAAAGGCTTCAATATTATCAAACCCTCTTGATGAGTACTGTGTTATCACGTTTATTGTTCTAACAGTGTCATCCTAAACACCAGTTATAGTTTTTGTATTGCATAACAAAAACAATCAATGGCCAAATACAACTTATGTGCTCTCTGTCCCTTAGAACTCCAATCAGACGGAGAGTTTGAGTCTCTGTATATTGATACTGGCCTGCCTTTAGTTTCAACAAGAAGTTTACAATATGACATATGTGTACATCACCCTTTCCTGGAGTGTGTACATCAACATTTGTGATCACTACTGATTTTTAGATTGTAAGAAGCCATATTTCTTGTCACATACTGAGCAGCACTACTGGGGGGGGGGGGGGGGTCGATTTGACTCATGATGTTTATCACACAGTGACAGACTAATCACAAGCACATTCACGTTTCCAATACATAGTCTCTCTCGTGTTTGATTTCTGCAGATGTGATACTTCTCTCTTAAACCGCAGCCTCCACCAAAGGACACACATGTATGTTCAAAGGGTTTGTCTTTGCAATATGGGTGATTTACTGTATTTTAGAACACACACGCTCGCACGCAGGTATGCAACCAATGCAAGCACACACCGACTGTACATATTTAAACACACGCATTCACAAACGCACACACACACACCTACGCATTCAAATACACGCATGCACACACACACACACACACATCACACAAACACACATCACACAAACCTGAAGATACATAGTAAAAAGGATAGCATGCAAAGGAGGGAAATTAGATCATTCATGTTCCTCTTTGATGGCAACATTTCGCATAAAATAAATAAATGACCCAGTTACCTGATGCACAATCTTGCATACTACTTTTCTTTTATCTATAGTTGTCTAGTTTATCTTTATTTGCGGTAGAGCATAAATAACTCTTGCATATGCTGGGTAATTAGAGCATAACATTAATGACTGCTCTCACTCATGACATGTCCAATTCAGCTCCAGATGAAACTTTCCTGGTCTATCTTGGTCTGAATGTGTAATGACACACTGGTTGGAGAGGGAATGACATGTGAATGTCAGAGTGCCTAGTGTAAATAGTTGAAAGGCACAGATTACCAAACATTAATTTTAAACCACAAATAGAGTTAGGCCACCAGGGACAGATGGCAGCATTTGTCTGTTTGACGCCTCTGTTTGACACCTACATGGCGGAGAGGGTGCGAGACTGTGAGTGAAAAACTCCACATAGTGAGATATGATGCAAATAAAAGAGAGAAGTTCTCCCTTCCTGTAAAACTCTTCCTTCTGTGAGGAAACACAACCCCAGCCTTGGGTATACTCTCTTTGTTGAACTGCTCGTGAGGAAATAGCTCCTCTGGATGCCACCTTGGCCATCAGGGCCCCATGGCATGGATCTTTGTGTGGAGAAGTGGATCTGCGTTAACAATGTGGGACAAAAATAGGGACAACTATGCAAATGGTGATTTGTGGCAATATAAGAAAGAAATATTGTGAAATCAAGTGAATACAACTGTTGACTGTTATGGTGAAACCTGTGAAACCTTTATGGAATTATAAAATACTTATGGTTAACATACTTACCCTCTCCCTCAGGTTCACGGCCTGCATTCATTAAGCGTCTCAAGGTTGGAGTGCTGATATAGGATCAGGTCCCTCGTCTATTCATTATAATCTATAAGTCTGAATCTAGATCGGCACTCCTACTCTGGGACACTTTGTGAATATAGGCCAGGATCTGAGTAGCCTACCTGTGACTCCCCGTGACAGTGCTGCTCTGTAACAGGTTACATTGGAAAACCTGTTCCTTCTTCTTCTTCACCTTTTTCTGTTTAACTAACATTAAACGTGTTGAAAGATATATTTATTGAAGTAAGACTGTGAGAGTTGTTTCAGATGGTTTCAATTCATCAGCCAGATCGGACATCTGTGCCTGGCTCTCAGACGAGAGAGAGAAAAAAGAGGCTTAACTTGCAACAAAAAAGTGTTTATTTTGGATAACTTTTTCAAAGGCCTCTCCAAGCCTAACAAGTTGTCAAGTATGTCCAACAGGCAGGTAGGCTACATTATATATGGGCTGCCTGTGACATCACCATTTATTATAAAATTAGATTAAATTATAAAAATTATTTTTGCATTTCAAATCGTTTCAGATTGTGGAGAAGAGTGATTAGAGAATATAAGCCTTAGTTTTATATAAAAGTTTGTTTAATATAAAAATATAAAATGTTTTTTCCTACAAATTAAACGTAGGTGGGTTTCGATGTGACTAGGTTGTCTGCATGATTACTTTGCATTAGGCATTAGCTGGTGAAGCAAACACAGGTCTTCAGGTTACTTGGGTAGTTTATTGAACCATCTCTGTTACACTTCGTCCGCCATTGAACTTGATTACTCCGCTGTCAGGACCATTAACGCATCACGTGGAATGGTGTAGAGGAGGGTAAATGCACGTAAACGCTGTTCACAAACTTTATTCACCGCGAATGGAGATCAGCGCTTACCCACCTATTTTTTTCACCACAATATCACTGATTACATGAGTATAGTTCATCAAACCTAACCACCTCATTGATGTGCTACAAAGGTCTTTAATTCATTTGAATCACATAATGGTCATATCTTAGGGTGACTGAAAGACAGATGTATTGCTTTTGTCATTACCAGACAAGAAATAAAACCTGGGCACAATTTGGCTTTTGCTAAAGCACCAATTTTCTGCTTGTCCAGAGCTGAAAACTGTTGTTCCGTGCAATAATTGACAGCCCTTTTCAAATTCCACTATTATTCATTCCTGAGCCCGCCATTATCGACCAGGGGAGTACGAGGGAAGTTATTTAAATGATTAACGGCTTAGTTTACAAATGAATAAAAATGCTCTGGTTTCCTTTTTCCCAAAAACCCTGTTCCAATATATTGTACTGGAAATGAGAAACAGCAAACAGTTGTAAATTCTCATCATCATGGGTGACCCTTCACTGTGCTTTAATGAACCTTGTCCGAAGAGACAAAAGATGTCTTGGGCTGCATTCTCTCATATTGACCAGTTTTTGCTTTTATTGTTTTTGGTTCAGATTTAGAAATTATGATTATAAATGGCCCGTGAATTGGAGGCAGACATCTCAAACAGTCTGTATATGATTTGACTATCATGGTATCTGATTTCAGAATCGCACTCTGCTCTTAAGAAAATTATAACTTTTGACAACATGATTTTGATACCTGGGTGTTGAAAGGTGAACTTCAAGAAACTGTTTGGGGAGACACATTTTTAGCTTCAAAGATCACCAAAAGCATCCTCTTTAAAGGGGTATTCAGATGGTATTCCTGCCAAAATCAAAATAAGCCCAAGGCCCCTGTCATGGTTGATTTTCTATTACAATGCACAACAAGCTAAGTACTGCAGCTTAAGAGGGCTCCAGTCCCCTTCTGTAGTTACTTACTGTGTGGGATGCAAACAAAATTTGGGACATTTGGTACATTTCTGTGTACCCAGACTATTTTCTTAGGGTCATCCTTGAGAAAGGGGGTCGCTTAAGGATAGATCTCAGTGGGGAAGTCATGAAGTTCAGAATCTCCTATTGGCTCTGAATTACTGCACTCCTTTGACATCCCTAGAGCAGGAGAGCAGTCCAAGTTTTCTTCCTCAATGTGGTGTGTACTGAGGTGATTCTACCCATGAGTTTTCCCTAGCAGAGGCAGTTCTAAATGCAGTCAGTATCAAATTGAACCTCAAGAAATCCAACTTTATCCTTCATTTGGACCCCATTAGCAGACGCTGTAGTGACCACTAGTCTTCATGGAGTCTTCCAACTCCTGTTCTCTATCAGATACCACAGACATAAAGAAAGTTACATTATATGTAATTTGAGAGGCAGGATTACTATTGGGCAGGATTAGGCAGGATTGTGATTATGGTGAACAATCTTTAATTGAGACTGTGGATATCTGTATAAGGTATTTTATCTGAAATGTTTGGATATAGGCAAAGGTCTTCACTGACCTAAACATTTCCAAGACTTTCTGACACTGGTCAGTTAAGGACAAATCGTAATTTGAGATCTGCATGCCTAACTCAAATTGTCGTGCAAATATCCAATTTTTACGAAAAGGCGTATGGAATCTGACATTCATTCTGAGAATTGCAGAATAACAGAATGAGTGATAGTCATTGAAATCTGTTTGGTTTTCCAAATTGACACTCCGGGTGATATCGTCATAGTTTCAAAAGTTTCTTCAATGACTAGCAGAACTGTGTTTTTTTTGGTAAACGCGTTTCGTAGCCAGCTGTCCAGCTGATGAAGACGTACATTTGCTAGTTTTACATTGTGTGATCTATCAGGAATGGTTAGCTTCTGATTGAGTTGCCATTGTGTGATTGTGCAGACATCAGGGCTTTGATAGTGAATGGCCACATTCTATCCCTATATGGATGAGCTACTAATGAGTTATTGAGTGTCAACAGCTTTTTAATAATTTGATGATAAGTGTAAATGTGCGAAACATGCTCCGCAGCTGACTTCAAAGCACTGCATGCCTTCAGAGTTCATCTTTGACAACAATAAACAGTGTTAATAGCTGCGAAATAACACAGCTCATTGTCCGCGTGCTATTGAATTGTAAACTCTGGCTGGACCCTCTCTGGACTGCAATTAGTCAACATCTGGTGAAGTTATGCTACCATTTAACACAGAACGAACGAATGTCCCACTCTTGTTAGAAACTGCTGAAATATTGCAGAACATTTGAGGAATCACATGTGATATTACTGTCAACATAATAATCTGCTCAGGTAGACATGTGCTTTTTTACATTCAGAGACCAGCATAGTAACAAGTGTACTGTATAATGCTCTGTATCGTGAGATTAAATGGATAGTCCCACAAATTACTAAATGGCAGTCTATGGACAAGGTCATTTAGGTGAACTACCACCTTTAAGCAATTTGAAAAGGATTATAATTTTATGGCAGCCAATTCAATCAGTTTACCAAGTGGATTCTCACATTTCTTCAAACACCTGGTAAGGCATGCTTACTTTAAAAAAATAAAAAATAATTTGTATGATTGTTATAAAGTCAGAAGGATCAAAGAAACAAAATATGGTGACGTTATCTTGGATAGAGTACGTGCAGATTCTTTAAATGTCAAAATATTTAGAAACGTCGGTATTACTTAGACCCTCTTGAAGATACTCTGGGCGAGACAACCAAACATGGACCATAAATGGAAGAAAAGCTGATTTTAATAAAATTTCCTCCGTAATATGGTGTTCTGATTTCGTAACGGGATGTCTCCTTTCATGTCTGTCACAGTCAAAGATCACTTTTGAATCCAGTGTTTCTCGTCTAAAGCGTTGGCAGCTGAGGGTGTCTTCCCACAAATCAGAAACCAAATCTGACATCTGAGTTCTGGCCTCAATGTTCCCAAACTCACGGTTCAAACCCAATCAGAACATCTCTCCCAGAAATGCCTCCCCAAAAACCCATGGCGAGCATCAAACCTGTGGCTTTTGGTTGCCATTCAAGCTAACAGACAGTTGGGAGCTTATATAATTTAAGGCAATTTCACAAAGTCACGCAAAGCAATCTAATGTCCTTGCTCTGACATCGCCGGGGCCGGGCCGTTGGGAATTTCAAATAAAATCAGATTATCAAACCAAATCTGTTTCCCCCTCCCTTCTCGTTTTTGTCCCTCTTCCATTTTTGTTCTGCCTCTGCTTCTAAGTTTGTCCGTGTTTATCTCTAGTCAAAACAAATCAATCAATCAATCAAGTTTATTTTATATAGCCCTTCGTACATCAGCTAATATCTCGAAGTGCTGTACAGAAACCCAGCCTAAAACCCCAAACAGCAAGCAATGCAGGTGTAGAAGCACGGTGGCTAGGAAAACTCCCTAGAAAGGCCAAAACCTAGGAAGAAACCTAGAGAGGAACCAGGCTATGAGGGGTGGCCAGTCCTCTTCTGGCTGTGCCGGGTGGAGATTATAACAGAACATGGCCAAGATGTTCAAAATGTTCATAAATGACAAGCATGGTCAAATAATAATCAGGAATAAATGTCAGTTGGCTTTTCATAGCCGATAATTAAGAGTTGAAAACAGCAGGTCTGGGACAGGTAGGGGTTCCATAACCGCAGGCGGGACAGCAGCAAGGCCAGGTGGACTGGGGACAGCAAGGAGTCATCATGCCCGGTAGTCCTGACGTATGGTCCTAGGGCTCAGTTCCTCCGAGAGAGAGAAAGAAAGAGAGAGGGAGAGAATTAGAGAGAGCCAAGATGTTCAAAATGTTCATAAATGACAAGCATGGTCAAATAATAATCAGGAATAAATGTCAGTTGGCTTTTCATAGCCGATCATTAAGAGTTGAAAACAGCAGGTCTGGGACAGGTAGGGGTTCCATAACTGCAGGCAGAACAGTTGAAACTGGAACAGCAGCAAGGCCAGGTGGACTGGGGACAGCAAGGAGTCATCATGCCCAGTAGTCCTGACGTATGGTCCTAGGGCTCAGGTCCTCCGAGAGAGAGAAAGAAAGAGAGAAGGAGAGAATTAGAGAGAGCATACTTAAATTCACACAGGACACTGGATAAGACAGGAGAAGTACTCCAGATATAACCAACTGGCCCTAGCCCCCCGACACAAACTACTGCAGCATAAATACAGGAGGCTGAGACAGGAGGGGTCAGGAGACACTGTGGCCCCATCCGAAGATACCCCCGGACAGGGCCAAACAGGAAGGATATAACCCCACCCACTTTGCCAAAGCACAGCCCCCGCACCACTAGAGGGATATCTTCAGCCACCAACTTACAATCCTGAGACAAGGCCGAGTATAGCCCACAAAGATCTCCACCACAGCACAAACCAAGGGGGGGCGCCAACCCAGACAGGAAGATCACGTCAGTAACTCAACCCACTCAAGTGACGCACCCCTCCTAGGGACGGCATGAAAGAGCACCAGTAAGCCAGTGACTCAGCCCCTGTAATAGGGTTAGAGGTAGAGAATCCCAGTGGAGGGGAACCGGCCAGGCAGAGACAGCAAGGGCGGTTCGTTGCTCCAGAGCCTTTCCGTTCACCTTCACACTCCTGGGCCAGACTACACTCAATCATATGACCTACTGAAGAGATAAGTCTTCAGTAAAGACTTAAAGGTTGAGACCGAGTCTGCGTCTCTCACATGGGTAGGCAGACCATTCCATAAAAATGGAGATCTATAGGAGAAAGCCCTGCCTCCAGCTGTTTGCTTAGAAATTCTAGGGACAATTAGGAGGCCTGCGTCTTTTGACCGTAGCGTACGTGTAGGTATGTACGGCAGGACCAACTCGGAAAGATAGGTAGGAGCAAGCCCATGTAACGCTTTATAGGTTAACAGTAAAACCTTGAAATCAGCCCTTGCCTTAACAGGAAGCCAGTGTAGGGAAGCTAGCACTGGAGTAATATGATCAAATTTCTTGGTTCTAGTCAGGATTCTAGCAGCCGTATTTAGTACTAACTGAAGTTTATTTAGTGCTTTATCCGGGTAGCCGGAAAGTAGAGCATTGCAGTAGTCTAGCCTAGAAGTAACAAAGTTTTGTAAGTATTAAAGGTAGACTCAGCGTTATGCTTTTGCCATGAGCAGCACCACAGATATTGCAAAGAGCGCGATGCAAGACTTTGCTCTCCCACAGTTCAGAGTATCTGCGCATGTGCACGGGTTCGGGGTCACGCTGCTACAACGTGGTAGCTACAGGACCAAAACAGCAGAGACGTTTAGCCTCACTCTTAATTGTTGTAGAAATTGACCTGTTGTTGTTACTGCTGTTTACTTTGTGCATCTACGTCATCTTGCTGAGTCTACCTTTAAGATCTGTCCAAATTACAACAGCAGCAGGTGTCTTTTAGGGATGGAATAAATAGCCTAAATAAAATCACTGACCATTTACCTAGAATCTCTAAGAAGGTGCTGAGATAACTGCCCCTGGTTATATTCCTCAAATGTCTCAGAGGTCATGCTGGCTACTGTACATCCTGAGAAATGACACAATGGAAATATAGTGTAATAGTGCGTGACAACCATAAGGTTAGCCTAGTCGCTATGACTGAGGATCAAGAGTTCAGGGAGTTGAAATTTTCCTTGCCTCCCTGTACTGTGATAAGTGCTTGGTTTTTTATTGGATAGACTTGCTATTATTTGCAGTTGTTTACGGGGGATTTGTTGTGGTTTCATAATTGAATTAGGTTGAAGAATGAGGGTAAACGCAGCAACAACTCTGACCTTTAGTTTGCCCAATCATTTCTTCCTGGATAGATCCCATGGTATTTAAGAGGGGAGAAGATGAGCAATGCGCTCCCTTGGAGTTTTCCCATAATAACACAATTACCCATGGCTTTATTGAGGCACATTATCGAAATAGAATACCACAAAATACTACATTTTCTATTCACGTATCAATCTTTTTAAAAGTATAAAATATTATAGTGAAGGACCACACATCATACCTGCCTTAATGTAAGTTCAGTGTATTAATTTAAAATGTATACAAGTACAGTATGTTCATTCAAAACCAGATAACGCTCACACAATGACATGGTATGGTTATTTCAGAGCCAAAGAGATTGTGAGCAATATCTATGGCTCGGTGCTACTAATGATTCTGCAAAATTCACAAATAATCATGTGTAATTATCTAAATTTGTCTAAGTAACTGCAGACAGGCATCTTCTGCTCTTAATGAATCATATACAGTCTGTAGGCTACAGTCATGCGATCTAAAGCCAATATCATCCAACAATCCCAGGCATACATTTTAGGCTGTGTATGTGAGAAAACAGTAATATTCAATATGTGTGAAAGATGTCAGGGAGGCTCATCAAGATATAAAACGTAGACAGACACTGCATACACAGTATTTGCATAAATATAGATAGAGTAGTAACAACCGGCACTTCAATTGAAAGAGTAGCCTTGTACAGTGTAAGAACCAAATCATTACAAATCTGTGAACAAAGTGAATGGAAAGCGTGATGAAAACATAATGTTCTTGAAACAATGGAAACATGACCCATAAAATTAGCATGTGGAGTTAATTTGGTAGCTACGCATAAAATGAGACGACAATAAAAATATAATTGAAAAAACTCTAAATTGAATGTAAATTACAAGACCAGGAGATCTGCCTAAATACAGGGATTTGACAGGTTCATCATGAACACCTGCCGTGTTCAATTCATGTAACATTCCCGCAAACAGGTGTCAGAAAAAACAAATTATATTATCTAGCAACTTCTTATTTTAAATGAATGGCAAACACTATATGAAAAAAATAACAAATGACCAGCCATAACTAACATGTAATTTTAGTGACATATAGGTAATATGTCACCAGAAGTGACATACAGTATAACTAATATGTCAGCTTGGGTGACATATAACAACAATGGTTAAAATGTGACTATTTTGACATGAGACCATTGTTCACACTAAGGTAAATATATGCAGACTAAGTTTCCTGATCAGGATATTCTCAGTTTGGAAGGCCACAATATAGAGAAAATAGTATACCAGACAATTCATCCCAGATACATGTTTTAAGAATTCACACAAAAAATAACAATTGAGAACCCAAGTGCCCATCCAAACGTTTAACACAGTCAGCATCGTTGCTTGAGGGCTCATGTCTGTGCTCTCTGCAGTACGTGTTGATGAACTCACTAGCCTGCCAATGAGAAAAACACAAGAGCCATTGCTCCAGAGAAGGGAGGGAGGGAGATTGGGAAAGATTGAAAAGAGTGTCAGGGCTCCTTTACACTACGGAGGACATTACCTGTGATTAACACCCAGGCCAGTTCCAGACCATCTGTCTGGGATGAGAATTCTGCTCAGCCAAAACATAAACAATGTTGGTCAGAGGAGAGGAGCATGGGTTGGCCGTTGTTGAATCCATGCACCATGGGGGGGGGGGGGGGGGGGAGAACATTGTAAAGTGCTTTGTTGTCTCGTACAATTGAGATCTGAATATTTGCAACTTTAATTAATCACTCCCTCTTATGTGTCCTGGAGGGCCGTTAAAATATAGCCGTGGAAGACGATTGTCAACTTCTCAAAATCCTATACTGAGAGTGAAATAATTATCCACAGTTGGCTTACAGTTGTTTGGACAGCAGGTTCATTAACACATGAACGGATAAAATATTAAATGCTGGTGACTCCTCGCATAGCTTCTGGGTCCCTGAGCTGAAGCAATTTGAGGACTTTTTGCAACGTTGGGGATGCAAGCTATCAAACTTACTAGTTTGTCAGGGTTGTTAAACCAACATTATTTGGGGCGTAGAATCCATGATGAGGTTGCTACAGGTGATTGAGTTCCTGCTATGCAGTGTTTACCTAGTACACTTACTCTTTTATACTTGTCCCATAAGTAATAGCCACCTGTAATCAATCCATTGGCCTTTCATTTTTCTAAAATGGAGGGCAGTTAAAGTTATTTCCCAGTGACTGATATGCTGTTGTTTGCAACTCCCATTTTAAACTACTTTAGTTTGAACTGGCAGACCATACCGTTGTAATAACTGCACTTTGGAAACGTTAAGTAGTCCATAACTTAATCATCGCAGCACTATCCATGTCTCATACCCAATCAAAATATGTTTGTAGAACAATGTCTTGTTACTGCCTGTTTTGATGACAGGGAACATAATACAGTATGAGAGTGGAAAACGAATTGGTTATTTTTGAAGTATCAAAAGCATTTATGTCTGCGCTATGTGGTTCACATGGTCCATTTCAAATCCCTTCTCATTCTGATCTAATTATCTAATAAGAACTGAAAGCGATGCCGATGTGATGAAATTTGCACATGCGAGTTTCTTTATTTTTTTCCAGTCAGTCTTCTCTTAATACCTCTGAGTTTGCCATGGATCCCCTAATAATGAAATAACCTAGAGACACATGACATGAACTACACCGTTGGGGGAGCGCCAAGGGTCTCTTTGTCTGGCCAAAGAGATATTATGTGAACATAAAACCACAAGCAGTGTTTCTCTCTTGGAGGGAATCAGAGTAGGGAGATGCTAGACAGTCAATACATGAGATCAGGGCCCATAGTGGAGAGATGTCGCTTGCCAGGGTAAATTCTATTTCAATTCCAATGCCAGTACATGAATTAAAAACTAGTTGAGGGAATAAACAGTTCATAAACACATTTTATAAAAGGCAATAACTATTTGGAGAACATCGGTTCTGCGGTGTTGACTAGGATCTCAGTGTAGGGGGTCTTGCTTAAAGTAATATCTTAAGTGTGCAAATGTCGAGGGTTGTATCACTATTATTCTCTATCTGCCATTCCCTTGGGCTACAAAGGATATTTCCTCAGTATCTGTGACAAAGACAGGTGTATACAGTGTCCATATTAGGACATAGTAACACATTCATAGAAGTTGAGACCTAACATGGACACCCTGCTCATGGAATAGACCTTCAGTTAAAACAATAATTTAAAAAAGAACTTAAGGGTAAATGTTGTCTTTCACTGTTTCTGCTTTACTCAATTTTTTCTCCCTCTGGCATTCAGATTCCATGCCACATTGGTTTAGCTCTATAAATATTTATCAGACCAGAGCTGTTTTCCGACACACCTGACAAGCGTTAAGATTCCCAGTCTGATCCTCTGAAAAGCCCCTCTCTCAGACATCTCCTGTGTCGTGAAGAGTTCAAACAGTGCCACGCATGAAGGGAAGTCCAACTAACCTGGGCCCGTGTTGACATTGCACAGACACTACAACCTGGTCCAATGGGCTTAACTCATCTACTTTTTTGGCTCATTTTCAGTGGCGTGTCCAGAAAATGTTTTGGCCAAGGTGTGGCACAGATGCAGTTTAGGGGGGCCATAACATTTTTTACCTTAATTTATGCAAGGTGGATCTTTTTCAATATACAGTAATTATGATGGTTCAACGCATTTAATGCTTCAGCTTAGGTTTGGTACATTTCCCTTTTAAAATAAACCATTAATCAAATCCAAAAGCCTTTGAGATTTTATATAAGGGTATTAGCATACAACAGTAAATTAATTTGAAAGTGACATCCTAAATATGAATTATACCGTGACATTCTGGGGGTCTCAATTTTTTTAGGGGACTTCCAATAATTTAAAAAAAGGCATTTATAGTAAAGACATGTAAAAATGTATTACCTAAAATGTACAACCAGTCATATTGTTTCATCTGATTGTCAAACTAATCATTTCAAAAGGTAGGTTAAAGTTACACTATGCAGAAATCGCTCCTGGTTGCTAAAACGCTAACAGTCCGCCTAATTTCATTGTATGTGACAAAATAAGATAGTATAGTGTAGAGAATCATTGTTGTAAGGGGTGCGTAATCGGTGGTAGGGAAGTCAGACGCAGGAGAGCAGAACTTGGTAATAGCCGGAGCAATTTAATAGCAAAACCCACGGCATAACAAGACATTTGGGTACAAAAACCGCCGCGCACCAATCAACACGTGCACAAGCACTTAAAATAAACAATCCCACACAAAGACATGGGGGGAACAGAGGGTTAAATACACAACAAATGATTGAGGGAATTGAAACCAGGTGTGAGGGAAAACAAGACAAAACACATGGAAAATGAAAAGTGGATCGATGATGGCTAGAAGACCGGAGACGCCGATCGCCGCCCGAACAAGGAGAGGACCCGACCTCTAACACACATTTCTATGTGAATTTGGTTGGTTCACCCAAAAAGTTATATATTGCCACTTTAAGTATGTTACCTGCGCACATTCGTCTACTCCAAAATAAGTCAAGAATCCAAACAGTGCACTGTCCACCCGCCATTTGAATGTAATGATATTCAGCCAACAAAGTGGTGTGTATTCATGGATGCCAAGGGAAGCCAGGCTTCCCCAAAACAATTTCCAATTAATATATTTATTATATAATATATTATATATATATTATATAATATATATATATTAATATATTAAAAAATATTAAAAAATGAACAAACATAGCAAATATTTCTCATTCGTGTCTATCCGTGTTTCATAACTTTCCTTCAATTTGCAAGAGGTTGAATCTATTTCACCAGAGAAAGCATCCGAGCAAGGCAAACAGCACCCCTCTGTCTTAGTATCTGTAGCCCATGAATCTATTTTTGGCCACACTCTTTTTGGCCAGACAGCATCAGATACTGTACATGGCCTACAGATACAGTGGGGCAAAAAATTATTTAGTCAGCCACCAATTGTGCAAGTTCTCCCACTTAAAAAGATGAGAGAGGCCTGGAATTTTCATCATAGGTACACTTCAACTATGACAGACAAAATGAGAGAAAAAAATCCAGAAAATCACATTGTAGGATTTTTTATGAATTTATTTGCAAATTATGGTGGAAAATAAGTATTTGGTCAATAACAAAAGTTTCTCAATACTTTGTTATATACCCTTTGTTGGCAATGACAGAGGTCAAACGTTTTCTGTAAGTCTTCACAAGGTTTTTACACACTGTTGCTGGTATTTTGGCCCATTCCTCCATGCAGATCTCCTCTAGAGCAGTGATGTTTTGGGTCTGTTGTGGGCAACACGGACTTTCAACTCCCTCCAAAGATTTTCTATGGGGTTGAGATCTGGAGACTGGCTAGGCCACTCCAGGACATTGAAATGCTTCTTACGAAGCCACTCCTTCATTGCCCGGGCGGTGTGTTTGGGATCATTGTCATGCTGAAAGACCCAGCCACGTTTCATCTTCAATGCCCTTGCTGATGGAAGGAGGTTTTCACTCAAAATCTCACGATACATGGCCCCATTCATTCTTTCCTTTATACGGATCAGTCGTCCTGGTCCCTTTGCAGAAAAACAGCCCCAAAGCATGTTTCCACCCCCATGCTTCACAGTAGGTATGGTGTTCTTTGGATGCAACTCAGCATTCTTTGTCCTCCAAACACGACGAGTTGAGTTTTTACCAAAAAAGTTCTATTTTGGTTTCATCTGACCATATGACATTCTCCCAATCTTCTTCTGAATCATCCAAATGCTCTCTAGCAAACTTCAGACGGGCCTGGACATGTACTGGCTTAAGCAGGGGGACATGTCTGGCACTGCAGGATTTGAGTCCCTGGCGGCGTAGTGTGTTACTGATGGTAGGCTTTGTTACTTTGGTCCCAGCTCTCTGCAGGTCATTCACTAGGTCCCCCCGTGTGGTTCTGGGATTTTTGCTCACCGTTCTTGTGATCATTTTGACCCCACGGGGTGAGATCTTGCGTGGAGCCCCAGATCGAGGGAGATTATCAGTGGTCTTGTATGTCTTCCATTTCCTAATAATTGCTCCCACAGTTGATTTCTTCAAACCAAGCTGCTTACCTATTGCAGATTCAGTCTTCCCAGCCTGGTGCAGGTCTACAATTTTGTTTCTGGTGTCCTTTGACAGCTCTTTGGTCTTGGCCATAGTGGAGTTTGGAGTGTGACTGTTTGAGGTTGTGGACAGGTGTCTTTTATACTGATAACAAGTTCAAACAGGTGCCATTAATACAGGTAACGAGTGGAGGACAGAGGAGCCCCTTAAAGAAGAAGTTACAGGTCTGTGAGAGCCAGAAATCTTGCTTGTTTGTATGTGACCAAATACTTATTTTCCACCATAATTTTTCTCATTTTGTCTGTCATAGTTGAAGTGTACCTATGATGAAAATTACAGGCCTCTCTCATCTTTTTAAGTGGGAGAACTTGCACAATTGGTGGCTGACTAAATACTTTTTTGCCCCACTGTACTAAGACAGAGGAGCACTGTTTGCCTCGCTTGGATGCTTTCTCCTGTGAGATTGATGAGTCTTGCTGTCGGTGCACATCTTGTCAAAAGTATCAATATATTCAGAGACAACCTATCAGATCTCAGAATTCCTGGGTGGGGGGGCACTGGGGTGGCCAATCAGATTTCAAGGGGGACCGTGGCCACTGTTCATTGTCTCGTTAAAAAGCAAACTCGCCATTTGAGACACTTCTGATGGCTTTGGTACTGACATAGGTGACATGCAAATGAGGGATAGTTCCTTTCATTCTTATAGGATGGTTAAAATTATCTGATGCTATGTTGGGGAAGAGAAAACGCCTGATAACCTCCGATATTCGGATGGGTCTCTATTGGATGTCATAAGCACCATAACATTTTAGTAGGATCTTGAGGAGTCATGGTGAGACATACAATGAAATAAACAAATTCATAAAACATATTTTTGTGAAGTTTTACTGCACTGCTTTTAAGGAGGGTATCTGAAAATGAAACAGGATTTAGAAATATGAGACCATCTTGGAATCTCGGCAGCGGCCAACTTGTTAGTTCACCAGCCCTATTCGTGTGTTTGTCTATGATGAATAAGGGATTGCTGTTATGGTTGTCTGTGCCTTCATCAAATTGGCATAAAACTATTGGCATATTGGCATAAAAATATTTTTTTATGTTCCACCAACTATTATAAATCATCCGCTTGTACCTCTGCCAAGCCGTCCCGCAGGTTTATGGCACTGGTATTCATGGCCAGCTTCACCTTAGGATGCCTTTGCCCTCACGATGGAGGCACTGGTGTAGTGAAATGAGGGCAAACACTGCACTCCCAGTGCTTCATACCATGTGAGGTCATACATCTTCCTCCTTTACTAAATATATGAATGTGTCAGAAAAGAGAGTTAAGACCAACGATCTTACAAACTAATTAATTCACTTAGAGGCTGATGTTATGAATATAACACAGTTTAAGGAAAGAACCTTAACCACAATCCTTAATGTGAATTGTCACGTCAGAACCACAAAAACCTGCAGCAGTGCTTGGCTTCTATAGTGCAGACCTACAGCATATTTAGCCAGACTACACCATCAACTTAGCAGAGGTCAAGGGGAGGTTGCATAGTGTCTAACCCACTTCAACATCTGGGCCCTATGGACATCTGCTCTGGCCAGGTTCTCTGCCTCATATGTTCGCTAGCCTTTTATACCTTCTGGCTCCGACACTTGCTCCAATATCATGGCTTATGTCTTTGCTGCACTGTACTGTCTTTCACCTGGTCTGGGCTGTAAACTTGGCATTGGAATCCGAAAATACCACTTAAGCTTTAACTCAATTAAAATGATGTAAATTCAAATTGCTGAAAAGTATTTAGAACCCTTTGTATGGAGAATATTGAATTTGTACCTAATTGCTTTGAAGTTTTTCAGTCCTAAGTTTTGAAACCTTGGAGCATTCAGCTCACCTGTTTTAAATTGTCTGGGAATAAAACATAAAATGTCTCAACAATTTCAAACATAAACACCAAGAAGAATTTAAAAGAAATCCCACTATGTTCTACTGCATTATAAAACAAAGGATTTATTCTTTACAAGACATCAGATAACAAAGCATTCACTGTCCTCACTTTCAAAAGGGCATCTTAAATCACTCCCAGTCTCTAGCTGCCCTCAAGAGTAAAATGTTATACTGTGTATTTTGGTGTACTTTGAGTCACCTCTTGCATACATAACTCAGTCCGGGATGCCATACATTCAGAAAATACCGTAATTCCCAAAACCAGTTACAATAGGACAACTAATTGATACCTGACGGCATAATTAAGCAATAAGGCACGGGGGGGTGGGGGGTGGTATATGGCCAATATACCATGGCTAAGGGCTGTTCTTATGCACAACGCATCGCAGAGTGCCTGGACACAGCCCTTCGCCGTGGTATATTGGCCATATACCACAAACCCCTGAGATACCTTATTGCTATTATAAATTGGTTACCAAAGTAACTAGAGCAGTAAAAATAAAAGTTGTCATACCTGTGGTATACGTTCTGATATACCACGGCAGTCAGCCAATCAGCATTCAGGGCTCGAACCACCCAGTTTATAATTCAGTTTATACCATGGCATTGAATATTTGTTTCTGATTGGCTTGAAGGGCATTCTAGAGCGTGCATTATTTCGCTATAACGCACTGTATATTTGCACTGTAGAATGGCTATAGTTCATTCTTACACGTTCTATCTTTGAGCTGCTTTTGAAAACAAAATCAAAAAAACATTATTGGCATTGTTGATTTCGATTTTCATTAGCAAGCTACGACTGATGGTTTGGTTAGCTAAACTAGCAAGTCTGTTTGTTTGTTTACCACAGCAACTACTGTAGCTATCTAGTAAACTTGCTAGCAACTTCAGTCGATGTTAAACACATTTCTTGCGGCAAATGTGTTAAATTATAGCCATTGTATAAAAGGGATAATCAACTTGGGGCTGTATGCGTTCTCTGTTAATAATGCAGCTCCGTGGAAGGTCAGTTCCATCACACCTTCCACGTCGTTCATTATTTTCCATAGAACGCATAGCCCCTTGTTGATTATCCCCGTGCATGTCTTGTCTGTCTCTTGTTAAGGAGAATCAAATCAAACTTATTTATATAGCCCTTCTTACATCAGCTGATATATCAAAGTGCTGTACAGAAACCCAGCCTAAAACCCCAAACAGCAAGCAATGCAGGTGTAGAAGCACGGTGGCAAGGAAAAACTCACTAGAAAGGCCAAAACCTAGGAAGAAACCTAGAGAGGAACCAGGCTATGAGGGGTGGCCAGTCCTCTTCTGGCTGTGCCGAGAAGACAGAAGACAGATGACAGAAGACAGATGACAGCATACATCACAATAACACAAAGATGACATTTTCCCATGCTGGGGATTTTATGAGACAAAGAGAACTCAGGTGATTAGTGTGAGAGACAGATCACATGCTTTTTGGCAGAGAAGAGGGTGGCGTTTGCCAAAACCTATTGAACTGAATTGATTACCTGTGAGAGACTGTAGATCTCTGTAGAAGGTGGCATACCTATTTAGCATCTCTGGCACAATTTTGTCTGTTGGTGGTATAGGATAGTCCGCTTGCTACATCCTTATGACAAAACTACTGGCACAGATACATGAAATTAAGGTGATATTCTGCCTGTTCTTTTGAGGACCAATATGGCAAACACATGTTGGCAGCTGCAAATGTTCTGGGCACATTGTTTCCAGTGTGATCAATCGTTAGTTTTAAGCAGTGGGAAGAGTTTCAAAGAAAAGCTTCCCATAACATTCTTGTGTTCCACATACATCTATTCAGATGACAGGATAGATTTTATTTGAGTGTTCTCGAAATAAATGAATAAATTGGCATGATAAATTACTGTGTGGACCTGTGTTCATCGCAGGTGGTTACAGAGTGATTCCTCATGAAAAGCATAAAAAAAAGACCATGATTTGGGGGATTTTCACAAAATGGAATCCGTAGAATAGTCCTTTGGAGGAAAGATTGTTGACATTTGTATCTAAAAGCATAATTGAGAAATAATTTATCTAATTTTGGCCTAAACCAGGCCTCTTTAAAACTCCATAATGTTTAATCTGAAGATACTACAAAGCAAAAATGTGTCTCATATGAAGCTTTACCACTTTCTCTGTAATATGAGTTGTATTTTGATTTCAAGTAAAAACATTACTTTTAAATATTGAAAAATAAGCATGAATATTGAAAATATTAAATGTTGGATTTGGCAAATGTTTCTGTACATTGTTAAATATAATATACTCTACGGTAAGGTTGGGTGGTATCCAGATTTGTAACGATGTACGCTGAGAGTTGGGAAGCAAGTTCAGGGAGTGAATACATTTAATAAATAAACGGAACATAATACAAAACAAGAAACAAACAGCACATAGACATGAAACAGAAACAATAACGCCTGGGGAAGGAACCAAAGGGAGTGACATAAATAGGGCAGGTAATCAAGGAGGTGATGGAGTCCAGGTGAGTGTCAATAAGCGCTGGTGTGTGTGACAGGCGTGCGTAATAATCAGCAGTCTGGTGACCTGATTTCCATACCATTCCTGTACCACTCCGGGGTATACGGTATTACTGGCAGTGCACACAAGGGGTGCTTTGTAGCACATTATGGAATCTCGAAGGAGGCCTGGGTAAGGCCAAAATGTAATAAATGATTAATCAAAATGAAAATGTAGAAATTATGCTTTTAGATACAAATGTAAAAAATAACAATCCTTCTATCACATTTCAGGAGAAGACCCAGATGCAGACAGTGTCGAAGTAAGAAAAGTTTATTACTAGAACAGGGGGCAGGCAAAATGATAGGTCAAGGGCAGGCAGAGGTCAATAATCCAGATCAGAGTCCATAAGGTACAGAACGGCAGAGAGTCTCGGGGTCAGGGCAGGCAGAGGTCAATAATCCAGGGTAGTGTGACAAGGTACAGGACGGCAGGCAGGCTCAGGGCAGGCAGAATGGTCAAAACCAGGAAAACTAAACAACAGGAATTAGAAAAAAGACAGGAGCAAGGGGAAACCGCTGGTAAACTTGACGAACACAACGAACTGGCAACAGACAACACAGGTATAAATAAAATGGGGATAATGGGGAAGATGGGCGACACATGGAGGGGGTGGAGACAAGCACAAAGACAGGTGAAACAGATCAGGGTGTGACACCTTCCTCAAAAGGACTCTTCTATATAGATACAATATGGTGAAAATTCCCCAAATCATGGTATTTTTTTCTGTCTTTCGTGAGGAATCAATCTACAACCTAATATGGATAACTTTACAATCAATATTGTTCACGATTAATATAAACATTTGTGGAGTTATT
This sequence comes from Salvelinus namaycush, assembly GCF_016432855.1. NCBI lineage: Eukaryota > Metazoa > Chordata > Actinopteri > Salmoniformes > Salmonidae > Salvelinus > Salvelinus namaycush. The sequence goes on from NC_052311.1 coordinate 44,932,619, forward strand.
GATCAATTATATTCCAACAATGATTAAAGCATCACTTTCTAAAACATCTCAATTTATTTGTGAACATTCTGTGTATAATCAAGATTAGCCAACAGCTGGATAGGAAACACAGGGCGGTAGGACATGTAGTGAAAACATATGGAGCAGAGCAGAAAGTCGGTAAAAAGCACTAGGGAATTCCTGTCAACCCAACACTGTCAATTTACTGAGTAAATATGGTCAGCAGTAACATAATGACAGGTTGTATGTTTGGAAAATTATTATCTGGGATAGTTTGCACGTTACACGTTTCAGGGAGAATTGGAGCATAGAGATCAATGTATGCCATCTAAATAGCTGATTATGACATAACAAAATAATGTGATCATATGTAAATCAGTCACGTTTAGATGGAAGTCATGTAACTTTATACTTGAGATCATGCTAATGTATTTGTTAAAAACCATAGCGTAATCCCGCCAAGTCTGAGAAACTGATTAATTTGTGGGAAGTGTGGATTGCCGATGAAATACATATGGGTTGAGTCAACATAATATTATTTGTTGATGTCAAAAGGTGTGCACCATATACCATCCATCATAAAGGCTTAGACGTGGGAAAGAGGAAGAGATCCATCAATACTAACTCCCTTGAATCATCACCCTCCAACTCTCTCCAGGATTACTAAGTGAAACTCGCCTGTGACCAGGTTCTTGTCTGCCTAGCTCTATGAATTGGTAATGGACCGAAGTGTTCCTGTTTAGGAGGCGGGGTGTATGGGAAGAAGAAGAAAAAAAAGATGAACTTTTCTGCAAATGCTGCAGACCTCAGTTGATCTACTAACGCCACGCCACTGTAGACAATGTGCGTGCCCCCGGAGGATTAGGGTGTCTGCATCACACCCTGTTTGGGCCACTATGCCATTCAGGACCATGTCAGCCCATTCAGGGCTACAGAATAAGTCAAGAGACAGGGCATGTACTCACAAAGATTCTCAAGTGCTGATATAGCATCTGTTTTAGGTTTTAGATCAAAATGAACAAGATTATATGGACAGGGGCGACCTGATCCTAGATCAGTACTCTTACTCTGAGACACTTTTTGAATATGAGCCCTCGGCCCTGGTCACAGAATCAACGGCAAGCAGTCTTCCACACAAAATGGATGATGTCCTCTCTGCAATCGATTATAGCAGGGTACACTGTGTCAGCACAGACACAATTCTTCTTCTCTGTGTCAGATTCAGACATCAAAGCTTTTCCGAGACTGTTGTTTCAAAATAGTAGACCCTGAATTCCATAATTCTATTATTTTTTTGCAAATCCATAATTATAAGATTTCGATGATGTATAATATTCCGGAAAAGCAGTCATGCTGAAATGACAAAATACAGACCAGCTGATTCATTTTTCATCAGTCACACAATGTGTGTTTTGTCTTTTTTAAGCTCCCCAAAATTGTAGATGGTGTCCTTCACTCCTTTCTATTCACTTATAGCCCTGCACCTCCACCCTGTCCATGAGCTTTCATTCTGTCCATGAATATGATATTGGGCTGTGGAAGGAAGGACAGAAATTTTAGAACTCGATAAGATTCGGAGGAAGAAAAAAGACACAAACATGTCTCCGACATGTAATTATGCAGGTACTCATGAAGATAAACAGACAGCCTAGGAGTCAAGAAGGGTAAAAATAAACCAATGATACTGCAGCCAAACTGGTCTAGTGCTCAGCTCTAATAAAAAGGCATTTTATGGACTCATTTTATGGAGACATTCAGAGATTCAATCAGTTATCAGGATATCTCAATCATTATTACGCCTAAAACACCAGTAGCTTGGGTCTCTTTCAGATAGAAAGATGGTAAATCAGATATGCAGGAAGTGCGTTGGCATCTCTTACTCACAGTGGACCTGTCTGCTTCAATACACCTAGGCTGAGTTTAATCTGAGGTGTGCTATAGAGCAGCTCACTATAACATACTTTTAAAAGGTAATTTACACTTCAGCTGGAATGCGAACTGTGTGAATGAAACTCTGCCATAGTCACTGATCAATGTTGAAGTTTGTTTAATAAAATCTATCTAGTCATGCATAAACAAATCCATAACCGAAACCCAACTCTGCCCTCCCAAGCAAAAAGGCAGTAACTGCTCATTTGGTCGAAAATTAGTTAATGTCATTTTTGTTACATTAAATGCATGCTTAATCATGTGGACAAGTATCATGCCTCTATTGTATTGTATTTGAGAAAATGGGGGTCGTATTAGCAGTAACTGCAAAAAGTTACTGTGAAACCAAGGTAAATGGCAGTAACTGAACTTACTGCCTTTTAGCTTGGTTTCAACCTGCCCTTGGCTGCAGTTACTGCGTTTTACATTTGTGTCATATCATTTTATTCTGATAGTGATGCAATCGAACCTGTATGACACTGACTGACAGCTACACACACATACATTGCTAATCTAGGGATACAACACCATGGCACAGGGGAAATTACGGTTGAACTTGCTCTGAAACGCCGACATCCAGACACTGGTAAGAACTAGCTAGCTAAGTAGATCTGACATCAAAATGAATTAGCTAGCTAGCAAGCTAAGCCAGCTAACTAGCTAGCGAGCATAGACTAACAATGCTACCTGCTCTCATAAGAGATCTGCAATTGACACTAACATCAATCTATTAGCCATATAATGATATATAATCATATAATTAATCTGATGGTTTCTTTGAATCAGTACACCATACACACGATTTCTAGCCAGTGACAGCCACCTAGCTAAAACTGACGCGCCCCTACCAAAACGTCCAAACCTACCTAGCTAGCATTAGCATGAAGCAATGGATTTGTGCTACATGTTCCCATAAGAGACGATCAGCAGTTTATACTAGCTTCAATCTATTATACCTAGAATTAATATAATCCTTGTAGTTGTATTCTGACATTCAATGGGTTATTTGAATCCGTAACGTTACACCACACACACGATCTCTAGCCAGCTGACGGTCAAGTTGGACGTGCACCCCATACTGAATTGTCAAAAGCCACGCACACTCGTTTTCAGGATGAGCGCACCCACAGCATTGCTAGCTCATTAATAATATATCTACTCACATGTTCAGGGTTTCTGTTTTTCTTTTATATTCCAGTACTGGGTTACTGTCCTGGTCAGGAAGGTTAAAATCCCAAATTGTATCCATCACCTTTGTTGGTGGCATATGTAATTAGTAAAACAGGCTTTGACATGCCAAACGTGTGCTCAATGTGTCTGCTTCAGTGCCATCATTACACGAATGCGGAAAAAGCTGTTTTGCATGACTTCCACCAATCCCTGTGGCCTAGATGATTAGTATCTATGCGGATCAAAGTTGCCATGTGAGGGTGTATTAGGACAGTACAACCACGTCAATACTAGGTTTTATTCCTGTCAATGTCCATCCATGCAATTTTTTTTGTATTTGTAAATAAAAATGAAAATGTAAGAGCCTTTTTGGGAGCAGGTATGAAATTAATAGATGAACTGAGTTATGACAGTGAAAATTATTAAGATAATGTTTGCACAAGATAAAATCAACATTGATTATATCCTATATTATAGAATAACTGAAAAGGATTATGATCATATGTTTGCACACCAGAAAATGTCAGTATTAATTATTATCATCCATGACAGAATAAAATCATTAGGATGCATGTCCCTGATTATTTGCTCTATATATTTCAGTTGAGTTTGAGGGCCACATTCCAACAAAGATTCCTGATCTACCCCCTTTAACTGAAGTCACAGTGTCAACACTATTTGAAGAAATAGAGAACCAGTGGGTGGTCTCTGACTCCTTAGACATCAGTCTATCAGAAGAGAAATCAATTGCCAATGATGATGATGATGAAGATTATCATCCACCTTCAGAGTTGGATGTTCCAGCACAAGTGGCAGCTGAGCCCCTGGACACAACTCCAGAACACGTATCAAACAAGAAATCCAAGATTCCACCAATGGGTAAGCCATGTGGTCCCAAATGCAAGAGGCAATGTACTCAGAATATTTCAGAGGTTAGGCGAAAGGAAATATGGGAAAAGTATTGGGAGATGAAGTATAAGGAGAAGAGGACATGGATCTTCCACATGGTGGTACAGCAATCTAAGAAAAATGTCACTGTTGGTGCTGACAGTCGACGCAGCAGGTCATTCTGTACCATCTTCCAAACCAGAGCGGTTCTGCACAACAGGTGTGCAAAGTGTTTTTTCTGACAACATTGGGCTACCAGCCCAAAAATGACAGGTTGATTGTCACAATGATGGGCAAGTCAATCACCACCAAACTGATTCCACCAAAGGATCAGAGGGGAAAGAAAGCTTCAGCGAGCAAATTGAACATGAATCCAATCCTGCAACACTTTGAGTCCTTCCATCCCCAAATCAGCCACTACAGACGAGAGCATGCCCCACATCGCTTCTACCTCCCTAGTGACGTCAATATTTGGTTCATGCATAATGACTACAAGGAGAAGAACAAAGATGCCAGCTGCGTTTATGAAACCTATCGCAAGGCGGTAAAGGGAAGGAACATCAGCTTTGTGAAGCTTGGAGAGGAGGAGTGCGAGCTCTGTTTGGTGCAGGGTCATCATCTGTAGATGGAGCACAGGGAGAATGAGGCCATGGAAACCCAAGCCTGCCAAGACAACAGCCATGCAGCACCTGAATTCACCATCACCAACCCCGACTGCATGCAATGCAGAAAATATGAGGAACATAAGAAGTCTGCAGGGCAGAGCAGAAGCCATTACCAGGCTGATGCACAGAAAGATTGGCCTGAGGACTGGTCTGTGAGGAGCGTTGATATGCAAAAAGTCATCATGCTCCCTCGCATGCCAGGTGTGGAAACAGCATTGTTCACAAGAAGAATCGTTGCCTATCACAAGACATTCGCCACCATTGTAAAGAAGTCTCAAAAGAAGAAGAAAACAATCTCAGTGGTATGGCATGAAGGAACAGCTGGTTGGAAGGCAAGGAGATTACTTAATTTTACGTAACAGCACTGGAGAGTGAGAGAGATGTCAAGCATGCAGTGTATTGGGTGGGTAACTGCACTTCTCAAAACAAAAACTGGTGCCTCCTAACATCACTCGTGAGTGTTGTCAATGCTGACTCAACTTTGATGGGGGACATCACCCTCAAGTTCTTCGAGCCAGGACACACCTTCATGAGTGCAGACAGTTTCCACCATGGCGTGGAACAGGAAATGAAAGCTCGACCTGGAGGTGTGGTGTACGACTTCGGGGACTTCCTCCATGTGGTCGCTACTTCCAATGCAGGCAAGGTGGAGATGGTCGAAATGAAAAAGGAAAACATCCTGGCATGGAAAGCTGGCAATTCCATCGTCAAGCTGAAGAAGGCAGCAGCACCAAAGCTGGCAGAGATGGCTGAGATCCAGTTGAGGCGTGGATCCAAGAGCCTCTTCTACAAAGTCTCCCATGAAGAAAAGGACTTCACAGAGCTTGACTTCATCATGAAGAAAGTCACTCTAGAGACACCCTTGACACTACGTACACAGGATAGAGGGATAGAAGAGTCCAAGAAGATGGACATAATCACCAAGCTGTGTCCTCTGATGCCTGCAAATCGAAGGCAGTTCTGGAATGACTTGGCTGTGAATAGCATTGCTGAGGATGTCACGCCCTGACCGTAGAGAGCTTTTTATGTCTCTATTTTGGTTTGGTCAGGGTGTGATTTGGGTGGGCATTCTATGTTCCTTTTTCTATGATTTGTATTTCTGTGTGTTTGGCCGGGTGTGCTTCTCAATCAGAGGCAGCTGGCTATCGTTGTCTCTGATTGAGAACCATACTTAGGTTGTCTTTTCCCACCTGTATTTGTGGGTAGTTGTCTATGTGGTGTTGCCTGTCAGCACTCCTTTTTGTATAGCGTCACGGTTTGTTTGTTATTTTGTTTAGTGTTCGTTCTTTCAAATAAAGTAGTATGTACGCATCCCACGCTGCATCTTGGTCTCCTCTCTTTGACGGCCGTGACAGAGGATGAGGAGTGATATGGAAGAACACTGAAGAAGTTTTACTTAAAAATGAAATGTAACTATTCAGCATTTTATCAATTGTAGCTAAATGTCATTTGGGTCCTCTTGTGTCACGCACGCCCTGACCTTAGAGCCGTTTTATTTCTCTATTTGGTGAGGTCAGGGTGTGATGTGGGGTGGGCATTCTATGTTTTGTATTTCTTTGTGTTTGGCCGAGTGTGGTTCCCAATCAGAGGCAGCTGTCCATCGTTGTCTCTGATTGGGAATCATACTTAGGTAGCCTGTTTTCCCACCTATGTTGTGGGATCTTGTTTTGGTACAGCTCTTGTAGCCTACGGAACGGTACGTTCGTTTTGGTTTCACTTTGTTATTTTGTTGCTGGTTCTCATTGAAATAAATATGATGACCACAAATTACGCTGCGCCTTGGTCCACTTCTTCAGACGAACGTTACATCTTGTGAATATGAACATGTAAATATGTTTAAAATGTATTCTTAAAGCTGTTATTTATTCACTCAAGTCTCATTTGAAAAAATACAAATAAAATTTTATTAGCAATCTCATGGTCATTTTTTTTTATCATTTGTATTACCCTACATCATACTTCATTCATGTTCCATCATTATATATTACAAGAAAGGTAATTTCATGTATTTCAAACAATTTCAGTGCTGCTTTTCACATTTATTCTTATAACAAGACATGGGCTACTTGTCAAACACAGTACGTAATGTGACTAAGGCAGAACCTACATCTCTATGTAAATGCAACTGGTATCTTAGTGGAAGACACACAAAGGATGCAGTTTCAACTCTGTTACACTGTCAGTAATTACACTGCTCTTGTATTAATAGCATAAATAAGAAGTATAGTAAACTAACAAAAATGGCAGATACTGCTCTTTGCTTTGGTATTACCCTGCAATTTATAACATATCATGCCAAGGAAGAAGGCAGTAACTGCCGTTTAAGGGTCAAAGGTCATGTCAGACGTCATTGTCAACATGAATAAAACATTTACTCATAGTAAGGCAACAGATCATTACATCTCCAATGATAACCCTAGAATTAATTTGGCTGGACAATTAAACAACTTTGAAGCCATTATTCTCAGTTCCACTCTATGAGCAGTTACTGCCTTTTTGCTTGGGAGGGCAGAACTGATTACATGCTCATTACTTTTTGTTTTTTATTATCCAATCCACACAATAGCCAGCATCTGCCCTTCACAATCACACCTATCTTTGAAATAGCGAGCGGTGTAAACAGGCTGTACTGTGAGAACGAGATCCTTCCCTCCTACAAAGCCCATGGCAATGCCATTGCATGGTGTAGAGGTTAAGCCATCCATTAGTGTCTAATCCAGCCAGATCAGCACTGCATCTGTGTAATTCAAAGTGAGCATGGCAACTGAGCTACAGTTTGTGTGCACTCTGGATATGATGACATGGGGTCATGAAGCTTTCTCCACAGATGACTGGGCAGATAGCTAGCTAGCTTCACAGTAAGTCTCAGATGTAGTTTTGTGTCACGCCCTGACCTTAGAGATCCTTTTTATGTCTCTATTTTGGTTTGGTCAGGGCGTGAGTTGGGGTGGGCATTCTATGTTTTGTGTTTCTATGATTTTCTATTTCTATGTTTTGGCCGGGTATGGTTCTCAATCAGGGACAGCTGTCTATCGTTGTCTCTGATTGGGAACCATACTTAGGTATCCTTTTTCCCCACCTGTTTTTGTGGGAAGTTGACTTTGTTTAGGGCACATAGCCTTTGAGCTTCACGGTTTGTTTTTGTAGTGTTTATTGTTTTGTTCGGTGTCATTTTTGATTTAATAAAGAAAATGTACGCTACGCTGCACCTTGGTCCTCATCTTTCAACAGCCGTGACATTTTGTCTGTAAATAGGAGACATAAGCAAACAATTTAAGACTCTAAGGGACCTAAATTCATGCAGGTTATACATGTAACACTTTGCCAGCCAAATGCAGAAAAACATCACAAGTGGGTAAACCTGTCAAACTCATGTGCCACGTTGGAGGGTACAGTGTAGGCTAAGGCACTATGGCAAAATGGTAGTAGCTCTGAAGGAGTTAAATAATGTATCCAGTCAAGCATACACTCATCATGTGGATGAATGAGCTAGTTGGATATTGAACAGGGTTGGCAAGAAGTGTGAGCTAGGATTAGACTTTTGAAGAGATGTGCATGTTTGCATTACTTATGCTTTATTGGTCCCCATTCTCAATAAATTGCCTCGTGCATTGTCTACGATTTTTATCCAAGCTGTCTTTGTCGCAGTTTGAAATATTTCCCAGCCAATACAAACCCTCTAAGCTCCAGCAGCAGTAGGTGTGATGTCCCCTACAGTGGGGAGTTGAAAGCCCAGTTTGTGTCTGATTGAATGAGAGCTGTGTGTTCGTTGCATGCAGCAGTGGAAAAGCACATAACTCATTTCAGAGGGCCTTAAGCAAATTTAAAGTGGCTGCAAGTGTAGTAAGTGTGCCTAACTGAGATAAAAAAGACTCCACTGAACTGATTAGTTCAATCAGACAAGAATGAGACATTCTGGAAGATAGCATTTAAGTAAAGACTTTATCCAAAAACACGTTTTTCCTCCACCCAAATAAAAACCTCACAATTTCTTCACAATTACATTGACTTCCATCTAGATTGTTAACTGCTGAATACAATTGCAGCCAACAACGTGGGATGTTCTGACTTATTGAGCAACATCTCATATGAACAGAGTATGTAAAACAACCCTCTCTGTTTTCAGTTTTTTGGGCAAAAATATCAACTGCAGCCAGCAGAACATTTATCCATCTACAGTATCAATAACTATTCCCAGCCAGTCCCATCTGTTATTTTTGAAGTGCTCATGATCAAGCAAGGCTTGTCCATGCCCAAAAGGTTAAAGTACTTATGTTAGTACAGTAGTCTGAGAACAGCTATTCTTATATTCTGCATTAGGAACTAGGCATGTTTTTGCTATTACGTGGTGAACAACAAGCACAGGACTGTGCTTTATTTCATTTCATTTTATTTTTATTTCTTTCCTCTTTTTGGCAACTTAAGTTGATATTATTTTCCTTTGTGTGTGATGGATTTGAAGCACATTGATATATTTTATTTTGACATTCACGTCCTGCTGTTCCGAACAGTCTGATTTTGGAGTCATAAACCTATCATTAGGCATCATTAATCCCCAGGCCCCTCGTTAAACTGACTCTGCTGCACTCTACCCTGGAGGTATTACGATGACCTTAACTACCGTTGGCTGATAGACTATGACAGAAATTATGACCTTAATAAAGTCTATTTTGTAATATTTGCATGCATAAAAATATCATATCTGACACCAAAAAGACTGTCTGACTCGGTTTTATGGCTCCCTCAGGATGTCTCTTGGCAGGCGGAGCGATATGTGGCACTGCAACTTCGAGAGGGATTGCAGTGGATGTGCGTATGACTAAACGACCATTGCGGTCGTTAACAGCGACTTAGAAAGTACTTAGGGATCTCCGGTCAAACTGGCCCCATCACACATGGATTATGCTGCTTGTTATTTGCCTTCTTTTTCTGTTATACTGTGAAAATAAGTGTTAACTGTAGAAAGTGGTAACATTCCTTCTGATGCTCCAACTGAGATGTTAAATATATGGCTTATAGAAACTGTGTGGTCACCAAATTCAAGAAAGTGTTCAAGAAAAACACTGTGGTCACATCAAGAATCTATAGACATCCGGGTTGGTGGGTTCAAATGATGGCATTAACTTATTCTAATCTTTGACATGTTACAATTTGACATAGAAGGTGCCAAATTATAGTAAAATGAAAAGTTGGCTTTGAATATGTCGAATAAACAATAAGAAGCTGATCAAGATGGTTGTTTGTTACTAGTTGTAACGTCCTGACCAGAGTTCTTATGTGTTTTGCTTGTTTAGTGTTGGTCAGGACGTGAGCTGGGTGGGAATTCTATGTTGTGTGTCTAGTTTGTCTGTTTCTGTGTCCAGCCTAATATGGTTCTCAATCAGAGGCAGCTGTCAATCGTTGTCCCTGATTGAGAATCATATATAGGAGGCTTGTTTTGTGTTGGGATTTGGTGGGTGATTGTTTCCTGTCTCTGTGTTTGTGTTCTGCACCAGATAGGTCTGTCTCGGTTTTCACATTTGTTATTTTGTATAGTGTTCACGTATTCGTCTCTTTGTTTATTAAATATGTTGAACACTAGCCGCGCTGCATTTTGGTCCTCTCCTTCACCAATGGAAGAAAACCGTTACACTAGTGCTCTGCTATACAGTGTCAATATGTATGCTTTTGTACATAATAGATTCACCTATTACAAAAACAGGAAAACTAAAATCAAACGACTTGTAAATAAGGTCCAAAAAGCGTTAGGGATGCCATTTAGGACCAAATGTATGAAAATTGAAGAATCTTACACATTTTCTCCCAAGGCTCCTAATAAGAATGTGCCCCCAACGTGTGCTTTGGAATGTATACAGAGTTCTCGTTTTCCAAATTTAGACATTTAATAGAACTGTAAAGAAAACTGTAAAGAAGTTCTGATTGAGAACCATACTTAGGTTGTCTTTTCCCACCTGTATTTGTGGGTAGTTGTCTATGTGGTGTTGCCTGTCAGCACTCCTTTTTGTATAGCGTCACGGTTTGTTTGTTATTTTGTTTAGTGTTCGTTCTTTCAAATAAAGTAGTATGTACGCATCCCACGCTTACCCCCCTTTTTCTCCCCAATTTCGTGGTATCCAATTGTTAGTAGTTACTATCTTGTCTCATCGCTACAACTCCCGTATGGGCTCGGGAGAGACGAATGTCGAAAGCCATGCGTCCTCCGAAAGACAACCCAACCGCACTGCTTCTTAACACAGCGCGCATCCAACCCGGAAGCCAATGTGTCGGAGGAAACACCGTGCACCTGGCGACCTTGGTTAGCGCGCCCGGCCCGCCACAGGAGTCGCTGATGCGCGATTAGACAAGGACATCCCTACCGGCCAAACCCTCCCTAACCCGGACGACGCTAGGCCAATTGTGCGTCGCCCCACGGACCTCCCGGTCGCGGCCGGCTGCGACAGAGCCTGGGCGCGAACCCAGTCTCTGGTGGCACAGCTAGCTAGCGCTAGTGCCCTAGACCACTGCGCCACCCGGGAGGCCTCCTTATTACCGTATTAACCCCTCGTTTCATGTGTCTCTCCTCAGGCCGGTGGTAGCTGGTCCCCTGCAGGAAGGTGAGGTGCCGGAGGTCCCTCCGCCCCCTCTGGACAGAGGGGCTCCCGGCGTACACGGTACGTTCCATCCTGGACTCTAGACGCCGGGTGAGGGGCCTGCAGTACCTCGTGGATTGGGAGGGGTACGGTCCGGAGGAGAGGTGCCGGGGAGAAGTACCGGTGGAGGACTTCTTGGATCCATCACTGCTGAGTGATTTCCACCGGCTCCTCTCCCTGTTTTCCTTTTCTGTTAGTTTTGTCTTGATTGTTTTCACCTGTTACTTATTTGTTGTTAATTATTGGCCTATTTAAATGTCCAGGGCCCGCCTGCTTTTGTGCGGGCTTATTCTCACTGTCAGTGGTGAGATTGTTGTGCTTACGTATTTTGCTGTCTGTTATTTTCCCTGGTTTTGGGGACATACCTGTTTTGGGGTATTTTTGCCTGTTTGTTGGCTAGACCCAGCTTAATAAACATATGCATTGGAAGCATTGCTCTCTGCGCCTGACTCCACACCCACCACTCCTAGCTATCCGTGACAATTAGGTTGTGTTTTGGTGATTATACTAATGTACTCATTATATTTCACAGTAAACTTGTATTTTGGATCAATGGTTGTGTGGTGAAAGATGTCTACAAACAAAATTAATGCACAATGAAAGGTTTTGAATGTAAGACTGGCTGTGTTACCAGTTTGGAGTTTTGTACTAAGAGTAAAACAATTCACCACATATTTGTGAAAATAGTACCAAAGCGATTTATAAACTGTAAGTTGTCTCACATATTGTGGTTTGAGCCCCAACAAAAAGGAGACTGGGAACCTCTCGCCCAAAATTCACAGTTTACAAGGATCACTGATCTGAAGAATCTCCAGGAATTGCTGTTTATGGCCCCCTGTTGGATTATGAGGAAATATAAACGGTTTTGAGATTGAGGTTAATTTAAAATACACTGAGTGTACAAAACATTAATACCTCCTATTTCCATGACATAGACTGACCAGGTGAATCCAGGCAAAATCTATGATCCCTTATTGATCTTACTTGTTAAATGTACTTCAATCAGTGTAGACGAAGGGGAGGAGACGGGTTAAAGAAGGATTTTTAAGCCTTGAGACAATTGAGACATGGATTGTGTGTGCCATTCAGAGGGTGAATGGGCAAGACAAAATATTTAAATGCCTTTGAACGTGGTATGGTAGTACTGTAAGTGCCAGGCGCATCAGTTTGTGTCAAGAACTGCAACGCTGCTGGGTTTTTCACGCTCAACAGTTTCCCATGTGTATCAAGAATGGTCCACCACCTAAAGGACATCCAGCCAACTTGAAACAACTGTGGGAAGAATTGGAGTCAACATGGGGGTGGGGGGGGGGGGGCAACTCAATATTTGGAAGGTGTTCTTAATGTTTTCTACACAATGTATACTGTCAGTGCAGAAGCTTACTAAGCTTGTCATTTCTTCTATGCTTGTCATTTCTCTACTCTCACTCTCATTGTCTTATTCTATTTGCACAAATACTCTGGTTGATTTGATGGGTTTCTAAAAAAAATTGGTATCTAAACACTCTGCAACACTTAAGTAAGAGAAACAAGTGTGCTGACTGTTATTCATCACTGGGAAAGGGAGAGCGAGAGCAAGAGAGAGATTGATGGAACTATGAGTTTCCTATTACTAAACAACACTTTAAGCATGATCATTCCATGTCATGCAAGATTGGTTTATATGAGGCCAGTTCTGGTGTAAATAATACATCATCTCTTTTAGTTGGATTGGTGGGCCAAAACTAATTAGAAAACTTTCCTGCTCCTTATTAGTTAATAGCACACACTCTCGACCTTGCCCCTCTGCAAAATGGAGAGGTGGTATGAAGGAAATATGTGGGGAGCGTTAAGAGATACATGAACGAAGTACACCATATTTAGTTTAAAAGGGCCCAGGGTTTTGGAGGTATATATAATATTTGCAACTTTTCTGTTGAAATTGTGTTTATTTTGCTCTCTGACTAGGTTAATTATTGTTCATGACAATAAGTGCAACATTTTGGGAACTCAATGGCTTATTCAATATTTGCTATGACTCCAGGACCACTCTGCCTACTGGCCCACACAGTATAGCCTACATTTAATAATGCCCCTTCTGTCACAGTTCTATAACCTTATGCAAAACAGGTGGTTTAAAATAAGTTATTGAACATTAGAAAAGGTAGTACTTTTAGACCATATTAGAAAGGGCAGAGTATTTTATTTATTTAACTAGGCAAGTCAGTTAAGAACAAATTCTTATTTACAATGACAGCCTACACCGACCAAACCCGGACGACGCTGGGCCAATTGTGCGTCACCCTGTGGGATTCCCAATCACAAATAGGCTACCAATTGAGACAAATGAACTAACCTTGCTCTTCGAAGTCATACTGTATGTCCTAGTCATGCCCATGTAGCAGTTGCTTCCATCCCTCCTTGCCTTTTTTTTCTACCTAAAGACAAGGACAGTTCATTTAAGATAATGATTGGCAATCAGTGGTGTAAAGTACTTATTTAAAAATACTTTAAAGTACTACTTAAGTCGTTTTTTGGGGTATCTGTACTTTACTATTTATATGTTTGACTACTTTTACTCCACTACATTCCTAAAGAAATAATGTACTTTTTACTCCATACATTTTCCCTGACACCCAAAAGTACTCCTTACATTTCGAATGCTTAGCAAGACAAGAAAATTGTCAAATTCACACACTTCTCAAGAGAACATCCCTGGTCATCCCTACTACCTCGGATCTGACAGACTCCCTAAACGTTGGATTGTGCCCTGGCTATCCATAAATGAAATAAAACAAGAATATCATGCCTTCTGGTTTGCTTAATATAAGGAATGTGAAGTGATTTATATATTTTTTACTTTTGATACATAAGTATATTTTGGCAATTACATGTACTTTGATACTTAAGTATATTTAAAACCAAATACTTTTAGACTTTTACTCAAGTAGTATTTTACTGGGTGACTCACTTTTACTAGTCATTTTCTATTGGTATCTTTACTTTTACTCAAGTATGACAATTGGGTACCTTTTCCAACACTGTTGGCAATCAATATTACTTCAGCAAAACTGGACACTTCAAAAGAATCAAACATACTTCGTCATATAAAAGACAACATTTGTTTGGCATTTTTCACCTTGTTCGCACATACGTCCAGTTCTCGCGCTCTTCTTTTGCACACATGGCGGCAAGCACCTGTCAAGGAGAGTTAGTGTTATCAGCTACTGAAAATAAAATGACAGATGCACAACCACCATGGACGATATATTTTGGCTACTATCCTAGATAATAAAAGAAAGGTAGCACCTTCGGTAAATTACAACTTTTGTATCCTGTATAGCCTAAATGCTATGAGTAGAAAACGTTGCCCCTCAGAGTCATACAGTACTACTGTACTCTAGTAGGATTTTAGGATAGTAATGGCATAGCCTACCTACTGTAGTAACCAAACGTTTTACCTCAAGTCAATACTATTTCATTTAACAATTCCAATTGCCAGTTAATATTAGCCTACCGCAAATATGGCCAATTCAACAAAAAAAAAGAAACAAACAGCTAACTCAACATTTGAATGGTGATTTCGATTTGGGCAAAGTCTACCTTTCTTTTGCATCCTTTGCACCGTCCTTACACTGCGCCAAAACTACACGTTCGCGCGCTGGCAGGAAACACCTGACAAGGAGAGATATGCATAATCAAATTGATTCAATAGTCTTATTAGTGTAGGCCTAGTTGTCAGTAAAAATGACTAGACCTATGCACAACCACTGAGGATGATGTATTTAAATGCAAGGTCAAAATATATTATCTTAGGAAGAAACATATTATCATTAGAAAAGTCGTTTGGCCGGTAAAATAAGATTGTAGCCTATCAGTTGACGTAATAGCCCTAATTTAAATGCCTCACGTTAAGGGTAAACCAATCCAGCTGGGCAAGGCTTGATGGCCGAAAGTTACGGGTATTTTTTCGTGCTTCATTACAACACAGGTTAGAACTAATGGTATTTAACAAGATTTGTTGATATAAACAAACAGCACAACCCAACTATGCTCCACCTCTGGTTTTTCGTCTCGCAGTCTGTGTGAGTTTGAGGGGTGGGGCCAACTCAACTTCATGCATGCGGAGACTCCTGCACTAGATGGGGTTGGATGCAAATACCCCAGGATTGTGAATGACTTGTCTGAGTTGGAAGGTTTCCGACGCTTAAAATTGGATTTATGTGGAAATTGCATCAAGTGAGTGATTTACTAGCACGATCCTTCTTATAAATAACTGCGCTGACTGAAAGAAATAGCAAAAGTTATACAAACATTTTTCAGCGGATTGCATTTGAAAGATTAGTTTCTCATTTTATTTGAAATGAGTTGCAGATTTGTTAATTTCCATAAATAATGCACACGGAGAGCCCAAATGTTTGATGGCAACATAAATTGCCAACTGATAAAATACAAAAAAGGGAATGATTTGTTTCTCTATAATGATCTAATATCTCTTTCTCATCTCATGTGAAGGGGTCATGTAGGAGGAGTTCTTTGAAACCAAACAAGTTACGAATTTCCCCTTATAAAAAAGGAAATTGAGACCCGACAACTCACTGGATCTCACCATAAGAGGTTTGCAATGCACAGGTAGGTTGAATTTCCAAGCTGTTATTCTGCTGTGGATTCTGTATGACTGGAAACTGATAATGCATTTTGGAATAGTTTGGATCTCTGTAATTCTCGTTTTAGTAATATGGGGAATAAATGATATCAACATCTAAATTACTTATTTTTTAGGCTAGCCTATTAGCCTACTATGGCTTAATTAACTTTTAATTAATGACGAATAATAGGCCTACCTCTAATAAACAACCCTCATTTCATTGTCAAAATGAAAGTACTTTGAAGTGTTATTATTATTTTTATTTTTATTAGGTTTTTTCATTATTGAATGATTTTAGTATTCAACTTTTTAAATGTCAGTGACATTGAAATTGATCTTGTTTTATTTTGTGAAATGCAACGTTATGGAATTTGCTGTTATTATGCAGAACCAGGTCAGTGTCAGGAAAAATAGTTTTTGTCTGAAAAATATATTACTGTCATTAACATTCAAAAATGCATGTCGGAAGAGGCATCATCTCATTTTCAGTAACCTGTGTGCATAAGGAACCCCATGATATTTAATAAAACATATTTATCTCACTTTTTCTGGAGAAAAAAATCTGAAATTTGAGACATCCTAAATGCCTCCGTTTTGTATCCATTAGTAGTGCCCTGATTGTATGAAGGCATGCTTTTTTTTCTGCTGGTCGCTTTTCAAGCATATTTAGGGAATAGAGTGTGCAGAAATTGAGCATTTATTTTGGCACTCCACATGTTGCAGCAACAATTTAGCAGTTAATTAAAACAGCACTGGCTCCATTTATCTCTCCCTCTCTCCCTCTCGCTCACTCTCCTTCTTGCTCTCTTGTTCTCACTCTCTCGTTCTCGCTCTCTTTCTTTCTCTCCGTTTTTCTGTCTCTGTCTGTCTCTGTCTGCTTCTCCACCAGTCTTACATTAACACTAACCACTTGAGTTCCGCTTCAAAAAGAGATTGATAGGCAGGAGGGAGACAGACAATTGGAGACCGAGATTATGGGAGAGAGAGATGCTGGAGTGGACTGGGGCAGGTGGGGATCTCCAATAGATTTTCCTTTCTCCTCAGAAGACCAATGTAGGCAGCTGTAAGTCAGCATGGTGTGCTAGCATGTGCGGCATGCAGACACACAGCGTGGCTAACCCTGACTGCTGGCGCCCCATAGACTATGGGTGCGTTTGAAAGAGCAGGGTGGTGCTGGGAACACAGAGGAATTCTCCTCCTTGTACAACTCAGTGGGAGAGATCAGACAAGGAGGTGGAGGAGGAAGGAAGGAAGGAAGGAAGGAAGGAGAGATCTACTGTACAGTACATAGCAGGCAGTCCTATGGTGTTGTAGTCTACATCTGTAGGACATTTTACCCAGCTTTCCCTGCACAGGAATTGATTACCCAAATGGGCTGTGGAGGCTCCTGAAGCATTCTAGTGGCAGAGCCAGGTGTTTTTCGGCACACATGCACATGCAGATGCCCTGCATGGTGCTACTACTACCTGCTGCTTTAGATTAGAGAGTGTCAATGGTGCTGAGCAGTCTATGGGGCCTAGAACATGAAGGAGAGTGACTACTGATAACGCCTTCCTACCACCTATTTCCTCACTATCATTGCCTTTCTCCTTCTCTCTTCCTTTCGCTCTACTCTCACTCACTCACTCTCTCAATTAAATTAAATTCAAAGGGCTTTATTGGCATGGGAAACACATGTTTACATTGCCAAAGCAAGTGAAATAGATAAACAAAAGTGAAATAAACAATAAAAAACTAACTCTATACATTGCACTCATAATAGTTTACACTCATAACATTTCAAATGTCTTATTATGGCTATGTACAGTGTTATAACTATGTGCAAATAGTTAAATTACAAAAGGGAAAATAAATAAATGTAAATATGGGTTGTATTTACAATGGTGTTTATTCTTCACTTGTTGCCCTTTTCTTGTGGTAACAGGTCACAAATCTTGCTGCTGTGATGGCACACTGTGGTATTTTATCAAAATTGAATTTGTTTTTAAATTCTTTGTGGGTCTGTGTAATCTGAAGGAAATACAGTGCCTTCGGAAAGTATTCAGACCACTTGACTTTTTCCAAATTTTGTTAGGTTACAGCCTTATTCTAAAATGTATGAAATTGTTGTGTCCCTCATCAATCTACACACAATACCCCATAATGACAAAGCAGAAACGGATTTTTAGAAATTGTTGCTAATTTATTAAAAATAAACATCTGAAATATCAAATGTACATAAATATTCAGACCCTTTACTCAGTACTTTGTTGAAGCATCTTTGGCAGCGATTACAGTCTTGAGTCTTCTTGGGTATGACGCTACAAGCTTGGCACACCTGCATTTGGGGAGTCTCTCCCATTCTTCTGAGCTATTTTCTAGGTCTCTCCAGAGATGTTCGATCACGTTTAAGTCTGGGCTCTGGCTGAGCCACTCAAGGACATTCCGAGACATATCCCGAAGCCACTCCTGCGTTGCCTTGGCTGTGTGCTTAGGGTGATTGTCCTATTGAAAGGTGAACCTTCGCTCTAGTATGAGGTCCTGAGCGCTCTGGAGCAGGTTTTCATCAAGGATCTTTCTGTAATTTGCTCTGTTCATCTTTGCTCGATCATGACTAGTCTCCCAGTCCCTGTCGCTGAAAAATATCCCCACAGCATGATACTGCCACCACCATGCTTCACCGTAGGGATGGTGCCAGATATCCTCCAGACAGTGGTGTAAAGTACCACTTAAAAATACTTTAAAGTACTACTTAAGTATTTTTTTGGTATCTTTACTTTATTCTACTTTTTTTTATTTTTGACAACTTTTACTTTTTAAAATAATGTACTTTTTACTCCATACATTTTCACTGACACCCCAAAGTACTTTTTACATTTGAATGCTTAGCAGGACAGGAAAATGGTCCAATTCACACGCTTATCAAGAGAACATCCCTGGTCATCCCTACTACCTGATCTGGCAGATTAACTAAACACAAATGCTTCGTTTGTAATTTATGTCTGAGTTTTGAAGTGTGCCCCTGGCTATCCGTAAATGAAAAGAAAAAAAAGAAAATCGTGCCGCCTGGTCTGCGTAATATAAGGAATTTGAAATAATTTATACTTTTACTTTCACTTTTGATACTTAAGAACATTTTATCAATTGCATTTACTTTTGATACTTAAATATATTTTAAACCAAATACTTTTACACTTTTACTCAAGTAGTATTTTACTGGTTGACTTTCACTTTTACTAGAGTCATTTTCTATTAAGGTATTAAGGTTGACTTTCACTTTTACTTGAGTCATTTTCTATTAAGGTATTTTTACTTTTACTCAAGTGTGACAATTGGGTACTTTTTCCACCACTGCCTCCAGACGTGACACTTGGCATTCAGCCCAAAGACTTCAATCTTGGTTTCATCAGACCAGATCATCTTTTTTTCTCATGGTCTGAGAGTCTTTAGGTGCCTTTTGTCAAACTCCTAGCGGGCTGTCATGTGCCTTTTAGTGAGGATTGGCTTCAGCCTGGCCACTCTACCATAAAGGCCTGATTGGTGGAGTGTTGCAGAGATTGTTGTCCTTCTGGAAGGTTCTCCCATCTCCACATAGGAACTCTGGAGCTCTGTCAGAGAGACCATCGGTTCATGGTCACCTCCCTGATCAAGGCCCTTCTCCCCCGATTGCTCAGTTTGACCGGGCAGCCAGCTCTAGGAAGAGTCTTGCAGGTTCCAAACTTCTTCCATTTAAAATTTATGGAGGCCACTGTGTCCTTGGTGACCTTCAATGCTGCAGAAATGTTTGGTACCATTCCCAAGATCTGTGCCTGGACACAATCCTGTCTCGAAGCTCTACGAACAATTCCTTAAACCTCATGGCTTTGTTTTTGCTCTGACATGCACTGTCAACTGTGGGACCTTATGTAGACAGGTGTGTGCCTTTCCAAATCATGTCCAATCAATTGAATTTACCACAGGTGGACTCCAAGTTGTAGAAACATCTCAAGGATGATCAATGGAAACAGGATGCACCTGAGCTCAATTTCGAGTCTCATAGCAAAGGGTCTGAATACTTATGTAAATAAAGAATTTCTGTTTTTTGTTTTTTATAAATTTGCTAATATTTCTAAAAACCTGTTTTTGTCATGTCATTATGGGGTATTGTGTGTAGATTGCTGAGGAAATTGTTTTAATTGAATACATTTTAGAGTAAGACTGTAACGTAACAAAATGTGGTAAAAGTCAAGGGGTCTGAATACTTTCCGAAGGCACTATATGTGTCTCTAATATCGTCATACATTTGACAGGTTAGGAAGTGCAGCTCAGTTTCCACCTCATTTTGTGGGTAGGGTGCACATAGCCTGTCTTCTCTTGAGTGCCAGGTCTGCCAATGGCAGCCTCTCTCAATAGCAAGGCTATGCTCACTGAGTCTGTACATAGTCAAAGCTTTCCTCAATTTTGGGTCAGTCACAGTGGTCAGCTATTCTGCCACTTTGTACTCTCTGTTTAGGGCCAAATAGCATTCCAGTTTGCTTTGCTTTTGGTCAATTCTTTCCAATGTGTCAAGTAATTATCATATACATTTTTTCATGGTCTAATTGTGTTGCTGTCCTGGGGCTCTGTGTTGTCTGTTTGTTTGTGAACAGAGCCTCAGTACCAGCTTGCTTAGGAGACACTTCTCTACGTTAATCTCTCTGTAGGTGATGGCTTTGTTATGGAAGGTTTGGGAATCGCTTCCTTTTAGGTGGTTGTAGAATTTAACAGCTCTTTTCTAAATTTTGATAATTAGCGGGTATTGGCCTAATTAATGGTGTGGTGTAGAAGGCCCTTCTTGCCTTGTGTTTCAGATCGTTCACATGTTTGTGGAAGTTACCTGTGGTGCTGATGTTTAGATCGAGGTAGGTATCTTTTTTTGTGTGCTCTAGAGCAATGTTGTCTGGATTAAATTTATATTTGTGGTCGTGGCAACTGGACCTTTTTTGGAACACCATGTCTTACTGAGATTTACGGTCAGGGGCCAGGTCTGACAGAATCTGTGCAGAAGATCTAGGTGCTGCTGTAGGCCCTCCTTTGTTGGGGACAGAAGCACCAGATCATCAGCAAACAGCAGACTCTCTCTGTCTCTACCCCTCTCTGTTTATGCTGGACTGTTGTCTCGAGGCAGCTGGCCATCGTGTTTGTCTCCCCTATCATCGACCTGTGGGCGGGTTTGGCTAATGCGACGAGAGCTTACAGCCCGGAGGCAGAGATGGGAGTATAAGAAAATAAAAGTAAATCAAACATTGATGTACTGTATACCTGGGTGAAAGGGCACATAACTTTCCTGTTTCTTTGCTGCCTGCAGTTGTTGAACCAAATAATCTGGATCTGAATCGAAATAAAAAGGCTCAGTTAAAAGCCCTTACGCTGGAGCCAATCTCTCCATTCGGTGCCCATGTGGCAGGCACCACCTAGCAGTAATTTCATTATCTTACAAAAACAGGAGGATAGGAGGTGTGTTGGAGTCCATACGTAGCACCAGAGCAGGCTCTGTTGGCTGCCACAGTTTTTAGTTGTTTCCCTGTGCCTGTGTGGAAGCAGAGGAAAGCAAGGCAGCTTGTGGCGGTACTGGGGAGGATAGGGCATGAAATGTGGGAGTGGAACGAAACGTTTGTGTGTACTCTTACTTTATTCAGTGCTTTACCACCGGTTGTGTTTATGGCCTGTTTATTGCTCTGCTCTTTTTCATTGTCCCACTCACACTTGCTGGTGATTGCAATTGCTAGTGTTCTGAGTTTAAAGGTGCACTATGGAGAAATCTCTCTGCCATTTCCTGGTTGCTAAAATTCTAATAGTTCACCTAATTTCAGTTTATGTGACAAAACAAGCAAGTATAGTGTAGAGAATCATTGTACCATCTAAACCTCTGTGAAATATATTTTCCATAACCTAAAATATTGTATTTTCAGCCATCTAAAGTAAAAGATGCAAAAACTAAACTTAAGAACAGGAAGCATAGAAATGGCGCACATAGAATAGATCCACCGCTTCTTAGACTTGCTTTCAATGAGAATGATAGCTAGAACTCATATTTCTATGTGAATTTGGTTGGATGGCCCAAAAAGTTACATATTGCAGCTTTAAAATAGCTAAATACGATAGAGAGCTAAAGACAGCTTTTTGAAATATTGCTGGATTTACATGCAGTTTAGGGAGATTTTTATTTTTTGAAATTACATAGAAGTTGACAGTGGAGATGGCTGTTTTGGCTTCATGATTCTACAGTACAAGCAGTGCTTGATTTGGGCAGGAGCTCACTGGAATTTAGTACCGGCACCTCTGAGTTCTTGCACCTGTTATAGAATAGTATTATTAGCTCAAAAGTATTGCTGAGTTCCTGCACCTAATTCAGTCCAAGTCAAGCACTGAGAATAAGTGTGTCTGATTTTAGGACCCCAAAATGTACAATGTTCTGGGAGTCACAATCAGAACATTGGTTTTGGCTAACCATAATAAATAGGACTGTTTGAATGCACTTTTGGTCTCTTTAATGTTGTTGAATTAACTTAATTTACATTAGGGTATGCAGACAGTCCTGATTTTTGATTGGCTAGATGCAATAGAGTATGATAGTGTCACTCCATTATTGCTTTACTGAGCTCACATTTTCTTGTACTGCTCCTACCACATCAGCCAGTGAATTAGGCCTCTGTGAGATCTAAATTGCGTTATTTTGACAGGTTCATCGGTAGGCTAGGTTTCTGACTCTGAGCTCTGTGTAGTGGCACTTTCTCACTTTCAACAAATTCCCGGAGCGGGAGCTCCCTTTCACTGGAGCCTGCCTGATTTAATAATTGATTCATCAATAGGACTTACAAAGCAGGGCAATTGAATCTCTTGACTATTTGATGAGGGAGTTCAGTTCCATTCAGATGAATGGAGCTGGCAGTGAAGAAGGGGACACAGTGCTTGTGTCTGTTTAATGGATGAGGGAACCGAGACAGAGCACATAGAAAACTGTCAAGAAGTGCCACTGTGACCCCAGAGCAGCTCAGTGAGATGTTCTTCATATCCAGAGGACAGGTCAGCTGTCATGTGGAAGGATGACACTTATGTTGTGAGTTTTGTGCCCATCTTGCTCTTGATCTGCCTTGCTTTCTTATCAATATTTTCAACTATTTTGTCTTTCTTCACCATATCGCTCTCGCTCGCTCTCTCACACACTACACTCTCTCTCTCTTCATCTCTCTCTCTCTCTTCTCTAGCCCCCCTTCTCTCTCTATCTGAGTAGTCCATAGCCACTTCTAGGCTTATCGCCACGCTGTAATATAAAGGTCCGATATGGATGGATGGGACAGAGTGGTAGGTAGTAAAGAGTCGTAGGCGGATTTTAGTGTGAAACAGTCTCTAGCACATCTCCTAAATGACTCAGCCCTTGTCTGGACGTGTTGATCTAGGTTGTTCATTCCCCTGGTCCAGGGCATGTCCCTGTCACGTTCCTGACCTGTTTTCTGTTGTTTTGTATGTGTGTAGTCGGTCAGGGCGTGAGTTGGGGTGGGCATTCTATGTTATGTGTATCTATGTTGGTTAATGGGTTACCTGATATGGTTCTCAATTAGAGGCAGGTGGTTTACGTTTCCTCTGATTGAGAGCCATATTAAGGTAGGTTGTTTCACATTGTTTGTTGTGGGTGGTTGTCTCCTGTGTTTGTATGTTGGTACCACATGGGACTGTATCGTTCGTTCGTTTGTTTTGTAGTCTGTACCTGTTCGTGCGTTCTTCGTTGTATGTAAGTTCTCATGTCCAGGTCTGTCTACGTCGTTTTGTTATTTTGTTAATTATCAAGTGTAGTTCGTTTTTTCGTCTTGTTTAATAAATTAAATCATTATGTCATCATACCTCGCTGCACATTGGTCTTCCGATCCCTCTCTCCTCTCCTCGTCCGAGGAGGAGGAAGAGCTAGAGTTTCGCTACAGAACCACCCACCTCTCAAGGATCAAGCAGCGGGGAAAAGGGCAGCGACAGCAACCGCAGAAATCCCAGGATTCATGGACATGGGAGGAGATCTTGAACGGAGAAGGACCCTGGGCACAGGCTGGGGAGTATCGCCGCCCCAAAGCTGAGCTGGAGAAAGCGAAAGCTGAGCGGCGGCGATATGAGGAGGCAGCAAGACAGCGCGACAGGTACGAGAGGCAGCCCCATAAATTTTTTGGGGGGGGGGCTAGAGAGGAGTGTGGCTAAGCCAGGTAGCAGACCTGAGCGCACTCCTCGTGCTTATTATAAGCAACGCGTCACTGGTCAGGCACCGTGTTATGCGGTTAAGCGCACGGTGTCGCCAGTGCGTGCCCATAGCCCGGTGCGCTATAGGGCAGCCCCCCGAAAGTGTCGTGTGAGTGTGGGCATCCAGCCGGGGCGTATCGTGCCTGCTCAGCGTGTCTGGTCTCCGGTACGCAGTTTCGGTCCAGGGTATCCTGCGCCGGCTCTGCGTGCTGTGTCTCCGGGGCGCTGGGAGGGTGCAGTGCGTCCTATGCCTACGCTTCGCTCGTACCGGGCAAATGTGGGAGTGGAGCCTAAGGGAGAGGTGCGCGTAGTAGGCACTAGATCTCCAGTGCTCATCCACAGCCCGGTTCAACCTGTGCCTGCACTCTGGAGGGTACGGGCTGGAATAGTACTCCAGCCTGGGGGAGTGGTGCAAAGGCTGCGCACCAGAGCTCCAGTGCTCCCCCACAGCCCGGTCCTTCAGGTGCCTCCTTTTAACATCAAGCCTCCTGTAGGTCTCTCCAGCCTGGTGGGTCCTGTGGCAGCCCCACGCACCAGGCTGTCTCTCCGTCTCCTCCCTACAGGTGTGCCAGTCTGTCCAGAGCCGCCTGCACTGCCAGTCTGCCCAGAACTGTCTGTCTGTCCCGAGCTGTCAGAGCTGCCCGTTTGTCCAGAGCCGTCGGCCAGCCAGGACCAGCCAGAGCCGTCCAGCCAGGACCAGCCAGAGCCGTCCAGCCAGGACCCGCCAGAGCCGTCCAGCCAGGACCCGCCAGAGCCGTCCAGCCAGGACCCGCCAGAGCCGTCCAGCCAGGACCCGCCAGAGCCGTCCAGCCAGGACCCGCCAGAGCCGTCCAGCCAGGACCCGCCAGAGCCGTCCAGCCAGGACCCGCCAGAGCCGTCCAGCCAGGACCCGCCAGAGCCGTCCAGCCAGGACCCGCCAGAGCCGTCCAGCCAGGACCCGCCAGAGCCGTCCAGCCAGGACCCGCCAGAGCCGTCCAGCCAGGACCCGCCAGAGCCGTCCAGCCAGGACCCGCCAGAGCCGTCCAGCCAGGACCCGCCAGAGCCGTCCAGCCAGGACCCGCCAGAGCCGTCCAGCCAGGATCCGCCAGAGCCGTCCAGCCAGGATCCGCCAGAGCCGTCCAGCCAGGATCCGCCAGAGCCGTCCAGCCAGGATCCGCCAGAGCCGTCCAGCCAGGAGCCGCCGTCCCTCAGCCCGGAGCCGCCGTCCCTCAGCCCGGAGCCGCCGTCCCTCAGCCCGGAGCCGCCGTCCCTCAGCCCGGAGCCGCCGTCCCTCAGCCCGGAGCCGCCGTCCCTCAGCCCGGAGCCGCCGTCCCTCAGCCCGGAGCCGCCGTCCCTCAGCCCGGAGCCGCCGTCCCTCAGCCCGGAGCCGCCGTCCCTCAGCCCGGAGCCGCCGTCCCTTATTCCGGTGCTGCCCCTTATTCCGGTGCTGCCCCTTATTCCGGTGCTGCCCCTTATTCCGGTGCTGCCCCTTATTCCGGTGCTGCCCCTTATCCCGGTGCTGCCCCTTATCCCGGTGCTGCCCCTTAAATTAGGTGGGTTTAATAGTAGGGTGGTCATTGGGAGGGGGATAGGGAAGCTGGGATTGACTATGGTGGGGTGGGGACCACGCCCAGAGCCTGAACCACCACCGTGGTCAGATGCCCACCCAGACCCTCCCCTAGACTTTATGCTGGTGCGTCCGGAGTTCGCACCTTGAGGGGGGGGTTATGTCACGTTCCTGACCTGTTTTCTGTTGTTTTGTATGTGTGTAGTCGGTCAGGGCGTGAGTTGGGGTGGGCATTCTATGTTATGTGTGTCTATGTTGGTTAATGGGTTACCTGATATGGTTCTCAATTAGAGGCAGGTGGTTTACGTTTCCTCTGATTGAGAGCCATATTAAGGTAGGTTGTTTCACATTGTTTGTTGTGGGTGGTTGTCTCCTGTGTTTGTATGTTGGTACCACATGGGACTGTATCGTTCGTTCGTTTGTTTTGTAGTCTGTACCTGTTCGTGCGTTCTTCGTTGTATGTAAGTTCTCATGTCCAGGTCTGTCTACGTCGTTTTGTTATTTTGTTAATTATCAAGTGTAGTTCGTTTTTTCGTCTTGTTTAATAAATTAAATCATTATGTCATCATACCTCGCTGCACATTGGTCTTCCGATCCCTCTCTCCTCTCCTCGTCCGAGGAGGAGGAAGAGCTAGAGTTTCGTTACAGTCCCCCTCGCTCTCAAAGCATCCTTCTCAATTAAAAAACCTTAGCGTTTTTGGCTCTTGACAGTAAATATAGGGGGAGTTGTTGAAGAAATGTGTCTAATATTCAACTCAAAAGGCAAATAAACCCGGGCAGCAACAGCGGAGAAAGCTGGGGTGCAGGTGCGTATGCAGGTGTTTTTGGAAATAAAGAAGTCCCACTCTTTATCCTTGTTAGGTTCTAATTCTCAGAGTAAGTATATTTCATATTCTCAGAACCCAAGATCCTCTTAAGCTGGTTAACTGAGATCTTTGACATGGCTTGGCAAGGCAGTCTCCCTAGAGGAGTATTTAGCGTGTCAAACTGTTTGTCCGTATGCATGTGGACCACAGTATGTGCGATAGGCTATATGCTGCTGTGGTGTGTTAGTGTGTGTGCTTGTTGTAGTTCTGTTTCAGCTTCTTTACTTTGTGTGTTTTTCAAGTTTTATTAGTCATATGTACAGGATACACATGGTATACACCGTCCAACGAAGTGCTTACTTACAGGTTCTGTCACGTCCTGACCATAGAGAGCCCTTATTTTCTATGGTAGAGTATGTCAGGGCGTGACTGGGGGTTAGTCTAGTTTATTATTTCTGTGGGGTTCTAGTTTTGTTTTTCTATGTTGGTGATTGGTATGATTCCCAATTAGAGGCAGCTGGTAATCGTTGTCTCTAATTGGGGATCATATTTAAGTAGCATTTTTTCCACCTGTGTTCATGGGATATTGTTTTGAGTTAGTGCACATAGCACCTCTGTAGTCATGGTTCGTTGTTAGTTTATTGTTTTGTTTTGCTTTGCTAAGTTTCACTTTCTATTAAATTATGTGGAACTCAACATCCGCTGCGCCTTGGTTCGATATTTATTCCAGCAAACGTGACCGGTTCCTTCTCAACAATGCAACAACAATAATAAATAATAAAATATAAGAATATGAACATAAAGTAAATGGCTCAGTAGAATATAATAAATATTTTAGCATAAGTATAATACAGGAAGGCACAATTTATAGTCCAATATTTACATGTGTTTTGGTGAGCAAGTGTTTAAATTGTGCAGTATATAGCAATCATAATAAGAGTCTATTAGCAGCAGTTGTGTGTGTATGTGGCATGAATGTGTGTGTTTGTATGTGACTTCTTCACATACTAACTCGCCGCAACAGAGGGACCCAGACAGAGGCCCTTAATCTTAGAGACTCCCCTCAGAGAGATGCTTTTATTCAGCATGATGGACTAGACCCCGTAATTAAATACTGTCCCTGCTCACATTAATATTGTTTTACAATAGCAAGACATTTTTACACAAATGGGCTCACTGGAAAGGGGCTGCCTGGTCGATCTCAGCCACACTGGCTATCAATCTGTATTCATTTTCTGCCGTGTAGTTAATGACACGTGGATGAATGCTTTGTTATTTTTCATTCCAGTCCTCCTTAGTTTATTACAGAGTTCACTGGATTACTCTCTGTTTTTGTAATTTATCTGGATTCCTTGCACAGCCACTTGAGTTTAGGGTCAGAATTGGAGGCTAAACTGCCTTGCGGGGTTGTGGCAGTAATGTAAGACAAGCATGGTAAGATCTAGCTGGGATTCTTGCAGGTTTGATACCGGCTTTCTTTAGGGACGCTATAGTGCAGTTTAGGGACATTGTAGGTTATTGTAGGGACGTTATAGGTCCTTTTGGAATGTTAAAGGGTGTCTGCACTTCCTGATTTGGCCTCGTTTTAGATTTGGTTCATTAAGAAATGCTAGCGGCCATGACTGAATTCAAACGCGAGTTGGTTTCAGGGTGGGGATTGATGTGCATGTCTCGTGTTTGTTTGCAGGTGGGAAGAGAGAGCTAAATTATTTAGACAATTGGCTTCAGTCGGCTGGTGTGAAACTGTGGCAAAATTGGTTTGACTTTGGATAACCTATCTCCGAGGCTAGTTAGGGACCATCAATACATTACGCAATGTAAATGAGACTATTTGCACACCTTTTTAGTTTTTTCATTAAATGCTTTCATTTTGTATATGAATTTCTACAATTTATAGTTGGTTTGAGATTTTTAAGTCATTGGAATTTGGAGCTATTGGAATTTTAACAAATTGTCCTATGTACATTTTGTAATTTACCCGATGGTCCCTAACTAGCCCCATAGGGATATCCAAAGTCAACCATGCAACTAGCTGCCCCCAGTATTGATGATTACTTGTGTGCTGCCAGCTGTCGGTATGTGACCAGGATTGAAACAAATCCAACTTTCATTTATATTGTGATGCAGTCACGGCCACAAGTAAAAAAACAACAACTATGTTTTGGTCGAGACTGACTATGACCAACATTATCCTATTTACACTTTGTAGTACATTTTGACAGTATAATACATGTTTCTGACTCATATCTATGCCACATAGGCTGTTTTCTAAATGAGAAGTTGTTTTTTTAGGGGAAGTTGCTCTTTAAGAACTCACCCAAATGTCTTTGTAGGCCTACTCTGTACGCCACAATAAGTACAACAGCCAAATATGGCCTTGTTTTGCTGTTTCACCCTTGGGGTAGGAGACCCTGTTTGCACTGTTCCAGACAAGCTATGCCTTATGTCTTCCGTGTGCAAGAGCTGTAAATATAGCTTGACATTATCTGAGAAGATCTCTGCACCAATGTTACAAGGCTGTTCATTCCAAGTGTTTGTAGAAGGACTATTATGTGTTTTTTCATTCTTTTATTTTAAGAATGGAGCAAACATATTTTTCAAATCAACTCTTTTCTCCAAAGGCAACTGGAAGTGTAGCAAGCGACCCAAAACTATTTGTAGTATTTTGTTTCATTGTGCCATAGCTGCTAATAATTTGAATGAATCTGCATCGATTTCAAAGCTTGGAAATGACTGAGGTCCATTTAAATCTGGAAAGAAAGTGCATTATCTTATGCTTTGATTTCAGGTCAAAAGACAAATAGATGCTGATTGCCCTAAACAAGTATTTTACTTATCAGAAGTAATACTGTGTACTTTGGAAATGTTTCAATACATTTCCCCTCAAAGTAGTTTAAAGAACGGAGGAATCAAGTTACTGTCTTTGAATTCCAGTACTTATCATTGGTTCACTGTTGGTCGACATGGTTGGAATTGATATAATTTCCGTTCTTGTTACAAAATCTTTTATCTGTTTCAGTCTTGGCCAAGAGGTGGATTTTCTCTTGACATGCTAACTTAATGGGTTGGTGTTTTAGAGCTCATCTCCTGTCTGTCTGTCTCTGTCTCTGTCTCTGTCTCTGTCTGTCTTCCTCACTCCTCACTTCTCTCTCTCTCCCCAGCAGGTCCTGGCACAGACAGATGTGTTGTCACGCGTAGGAGTCCAGAACCTTTCTCCAGCTTCTATTAGCAGCCCCACTCCTCTCCCTCCCCCCACGCCTCCTCAGAGCATCTTTAATAAGACACATGCTCCGGGGCTCAGGCTCTCATTCACACCAAACGCTCCTTGGCGATCCTCCAACAGGCTGCCTGCTCCACTTCTAGCCCCGCCGAGTCTTCATGGGTTGAAACGACAGGAGTGCCACACTCTCCTCTCCTCCTTTTCCCACCTCTCCTCTCATACTCCACGCATCGCTCCTCCATTACATCGTCAACCGACCCCCCCCCCCCAACACACACACACCACCGTTATGGCTTGTACACCGGGCATGTTTGGATTTGCAGCCGCAGCAGCATAATCCTCTACTGAAGGGAGTTGCGGACGCAGCAGCCGATAGTGAGAGACAGTGAGAGACAGAGAGAGAGTGAGTGAGAGAGAGACCCAGCGGAGGGAGGGAAGCAGCAGGGAGGAGCAGCAAAAGCAGCAGCGGCAGCAGAGTGATCCACCTGTCACAGAGTGGAAGGGGCCCCCCGCCTGATCCGTCTGCCTGCAGGGGGGACCCCGCGTGGCCGGTCAGCACCAGGGACTATGCAGCTGGGACTGGTGGCTCTGGCGATGGTCTATCTCGGATCCATGTGTCACAGCGACAGCGGCCTCAAGCTCTCAAAGGGACGGAGGCAGAGACGGAGTGAGTTACCAAATCTTCAAATCCCTTTCTCTCTTTCACTCTCACTCTTTCTCTGGTTTCCATGCAGCCTCTGAGAGCCACAGTGGTACATTTCTTATAAACATTTAACAGCCGCAGTAAAGATTACATGTTTATTTATTTTTTTCTTCTTTCATTATTTGTTTTGCCAAGATGGATTATGGTAGCCTCAGTTGTCTTTGAGTGACCCTCTTTTCTTCCTCTTTTTATGATTATGCCTTTCTTGGTTTATGTTGAGCTTTTATGGGTATTAAGAATGTTTATAGTCGGGTTTTAGGCGGATTCACCCTGGGTTTTACGGCTAAAGCTTCAGCACCACAGTTCTCTCCATGTCTGCCTCTGAGGCACTGAGTGGAACAACTCTCTGACACTTCAGCTCATGGTTGTTGGACCATGTTGCGTTGTTTGGTTTTCAAGCAGTTTTATAAACACTTTTCTGACCTTATGCACCCACAAAGACAGAGCTTACTCTCAGCATCAGTGTCTGCCCTCAGAGCGGGGTGAATCTCAGTGCAAGGCATTACCACTGGTTTTAATATAATGCCTTTTCCCTCAGAAGAGCTTTTAGAGGATACCAGCCTCTGCCCCTCTACACCCCCACCTCACAAAAACATCCAAGCAGTCAGGAGAGGTCAGAATTTTATTGAGCTTGGCTTTGGTAAATGGAGCTTGGCTTCGGCATGGCAATAGATGTCCAGAGGAAAGGCTAGAGGCTAATCAGATGGGTCTTGCTCGAATTTTTAAGTCTTTTCATTACACAATAAATATATATTTCTGATGCCCAAAGTGTGTTTTACCATACCTTACGAGTTAGCAATGACCTATGAATCATGTGTCAATTATCATGTAAGAGCTTTATCCCAGGTGAACAGTGTTCCCCCTTGAATTTTGAAGCGATTTACCATGACTCAGACATGGCGTATTTGATTTGCGGGGAGAACATTTTTAAAGCTTTTACCATCCCAACTTATCTCTGGGAGACAGGGATGGCAGATTGATTGCAGTGTGAGTGTGTATATTTAGATGCTGATACCACATAGGCCTATAAATCAACCGGGATGACCGCCATTTTGGCACCAAATGGCCCCTAGAAACAGGATGTGCATATTGACACGCTTTCTGAGCAATCATTTAAATTACTGGCTGCAGCAGAGCAGAGTGTCCGAGGTCTAGCCTTTTTGGAAGATGAGGGAATAGGGATATGAAGATATGAAGTATGATCGTGGGGTTATATGTGGATGAGAGCCAAATGCAGATGGGGTGCTTTGAGACAGAGTTTTGTGGCTCAGTAAAATTCTTAGATTGTTATATTCAGCTTCGTGGGCGGATGGTTAAAACACCAAAACATGTTCAGTTCTGTATAGAAGTGTTGGGAAGAAACTTAACGCATTTGTGCGCATTTCCCTTTTTGGCCGGCATGTTCGTGTAATTGGCGAGATCCCGATGGCTGAGTCACTTTTAGTCGGCCCCAGGGGGGCCCCTGCTGTGTGATGGCATGATGTGGAATCGATCATCGCGGGATGTCAGTCCCAAACACCCGGGCTTCTCCAACTAAAATCTGTTTAGGATCTCCGGCGAGCAGTTTCAAGTAAACAGTGAGAAAACTGTTCAAACAAAGATGTTTGGCATGGCCCCTGGTTAGATTAGCTGCAACATGAACTACTGCCAGGTTTATGGCTATGTGGTGCAAAAATAGACAAGGGCCATGTCCTCACTGATACTGCCAGTGTTGAATCTAGTGTTTGTAGCCAACAGATAAACACTTCTCTTTATTCACTTTGTGGTAACTGGACCTTATGCTGGTTTTTTAATGACTGTTCTCTTTCTCCCTCTCCTTCTCTCTTTCCCCTCATCTTTCCACAGTTAGCACTGAGGGGCCACCATCTTGCTCAAATGGCTGTGAGCGATGTTCCGAATACAATGGCTGTATAAAATGTAAGCCCAAACTCTTCATTCTCCTGGAGCGCAACGACATCCGCCAGATAGGCGTGTGCCTCGCCTCGTGCCCACAGGGATACTTCGGCATGCGGACTCCCGATACCAACAGATGCATCCGTGAGTTTGGATTCTTGGACTTCGTTGTTCGTTTTTTAAATGCATTGTGTCATAAGTAGGGCGAGGAGTTTTCCGTGACTATGATGTGAACTGACCAGGAAAGCCCCAGTAAGAAGGTTTCCTATATTTGTATTGACATTTTTTCTGTGTTGGACAAAACAAACCACATCCAATAATATTCAAGTTATTCCACAGTACAACATGCATATCATCACAATGTGTCACCATAATGGTAAACACACAATGGGCACTAATGTGGTCCAGTGGTAAGTGAGGTGTAATTTCCACTTTGAACTGCTGTGCCATGTGTGGAAGGAGCTGTCTTCACCACATGACCGCAGCCACAGCAATAACATGCAACACAACAACACACTCATAAAGACTAGCAAACAGTATCTGTCAAGCTGGAGATGGGCCTTGAACTGAGACATGGCAGGAGAATTATTGTTCTGTTGCAGTAATGTTCAGACAGTTTAAAGGTAGACTCAGCGGTATGACATAGATGCAGAAAGTACACAGCAAAGTGGGGCAATTTCTGCAATAACTAAGAACGTTGAATCGTGAGGCTCAACCTCAGCTGTTTTGGTGCTCTGGCTACCACGCTGTGAACAGTGTGAAGCGAACCCGTGCACATGCGCATATACTGTGTGTGACTGTGAGAGCGAAGTCTTGCATCTCGCTCATCTCAATATCTGTGGTGCTGCTCGAGGTAATGTCATTTTGCTAAGTCTACCTTTAAAGACCAACTGAACCAAAAAATGACCTTCTAGTGTCAAAATTGACTACAAAGTGTAATCATAAAGTCAGTCTCGTTCAATACAGAGATTTGGAAGATGATTAAGGAAAAAATGTAAGTCATGGAGTTTAAGCGTAATTCCCATTGTAAATTTGGTTTGACTTTTGGATATCCCTATCAGTAAATTACACAATATACACTACCGGTCAAAAGTTTTAGAACACCTACTCCTACACCTCACTCAAAGGTTTTTCTTTATTTTTACTATTTTCTACATTGTAGAATAATATGTAATCATGCAGTAGCCACAAATGTGTTAAACAAATCAAAATATATTATATATTTGAGATTCTTCAAATTGCCACCCTTTGCCTTGATGACAGCTTCGCACACTCTTGGCATTCTCTCAACCAGCTTCACCTGGAATGCTTTTCTTGAAGGAGTTCCCACATATGCTGAGCACTTGTTGGCTACTTTTCCTTCACTCTGCGTTCCGACTCATCCCAAACCATCTCAATTTGGTTGAGGTCGGGGGATTGTGGAGGCCAGGTCATCTGATGCAGCACTCCATCACTCTCCTTCTTGGTTAAATAACCCTTACACAGCCTGGAGGTGTGTTGGATCATTGTCCTGTTAAAAAAAACAAATGATAGTCCCACTAAGCCCAAACCAGATGGGATGGCATATCGCTGCAGAATGCTGTGGTAGCCATGCTGGTTAAGTGTGCCTTGAATTCTAAATAAGTCACAGACAGTGTCACCAACAAAGCACCCCACACCATAACACCTCCTCCTCCATGCCTTACGGTGGGAAATACACCTGCGGATATCATCCGTTCACCCACACCTCGTCTCACAAAGACAAAAAATTCACATTTGGACTCCAGACCAAAGGACAAATTTCCACCGGTCTAATGTCCATTGCTCGTGTTTCTTGGCCCAAGCAAGTCTCTTCTTCTTATTGGTGTCCTTTAGTAGTGGTTTCTGACTTATGATTCTGTTTTCAAAGACATGTACCTTATGACTGATGGAGAAAAACTAAAGGGCAATATCCCTGAACCATTTCAGTTCCATATTTGTGTTGCATCATGAGTTTACCTGTTAGGAAGTTTGTTTGTAATAGAAAAAAATGAAACATTACAGACATCTGCTATTAGATGATGTTGCAACAACCTATCTAACAAAACAACTTGCATACACCAAAACAACCTGCGTGTTCTACCTGTAACAAAATATAATGACTACAAGCTGCCTTGCTCTCTAATTGCCTATCATCATACGCACTTTCCTAAAAAATAAGAAGTAGATATAATTTACCTTTTGAAGAGGCAAGTTTAGTTGTATGATTCACAAGGGAACTTGCCAAATGAATAATTCAGTTGTGTCCAGAAAATATAAATTTACTTTAAAAAGATGGATGTTTTGATACATAAATGGTAAAACTCAATGAATAGGGACTGTGAACTGGCATGAACCCCTGGCTCGCGAGACAAAAAAAAAAAAAAGAAGACATCCTTGAAAAAACAGACAAACAGCAGTGCATTAGAAATGTTTTTCTTGTGAGTTTCTTCCATTCCTGTTTTCCACCCACAAGTAAGAGAAAACAGACCACGAGCCGGGCTCTTGGCACCCCTGGTTCAGAAAAAAGGTGTTTGCGCCACCAGAACCAACATGGAGGAACCAACCCTATTCCACCCTATTTCAACCCACACCCCTTAAAGGAGGGCCGGACCTACTGATTTGTTCTCTGTATTTTTTGTTTGCTCATTAAGAAATGCAGCTGCCTAGACTGAAGCCAAATGAGAGTTGTCTTGTGGGTGTGGTTTAATGTGGGTGTGTGTTTGCATGTGGGAAGTGTTAGTACATTTACTCTGCCAAAACAGTACACAGTTACAGTCACTCACCCTTCTAGACAACTTGAAACAGTCTAACCAGGTCTTGTGTCTGGAATTAGCCTAGGCTAGCTAGTGCTAGCCAACTTCTTTCGCCAATTAGCTTCAGCCGGCTGGTGTGCAACCGTTGAAAAAGTGTTTTGACTGGATAGCTTATGTCACGGGCTAGTTAGGGATCATCAATAAATTACACAATGTAAATGTCATGTTTAAGTTCTCATTAAATGCTTTCAATATTTCTATATGACTTTCTACAATTTATAATCAGTTTAATGGTTTTTAAGTCATTGACATTTGGAGCTATTGAAATGTTCAAATATTGTCCCATGTACACTAACGGTCAAAAGTTTCAGAACATTGTAGAATAATAGTGAAGCCATCAAAACTATCAAATAACACATATGGCATCATGTAGCAACCAAAACAGTGTTAAACAAATCAAAATATATTTTATATTTGAGATCCTTCAAATAGCCACCCTTTGCCTTGATAACAGCTTTGCACACTCTTGGCATTCTCTCAACCAGCTTCATGAGTTAGTCACCTGGAATGCATTTCAATTAACAGGTGTGCCTTCTTAAAAGTGAATTTGTGGAATTTCTTTCCTTCTTAATGCGTTTGACACAATCAGTTGTGTTGTGACAAGGTAGGGGAGGGTGTATACAGAAGATAGCCCTATTTGGTAAAAGACTAAGTCTTTATTATGGCAAGAACAGCTCAAATAAGCAAAGAGAAACAACAGCTCATCATTACTTTAAGACATGAAGGTCAGTCAATATGGAACATTTCCAGAACTTTGAAAGTTTCTTCATGTGCAGTTGCAAAAACCATCAAGCGCTATGATGAAACTGGCTCTCATGAGGACCGTCACAGGAAAGGAAGACCCAGAGTAACCTCTGCAGCAGAGGATAAGTTCATTAGAGTTACCAGCCTCAGGATTTGCAGCCCAAATAAATGCTTCACAGAGTTCAAGTAACAGATACATCCGAACATCAACTGTTCAGAGGAGACTATGTGAATCAGGCCTTCATGGTCGAATTGCTGCAAAGAAACCACTACTAACGGACACCATTGGAAAGAAAAGACTTGCTTGGGCCAACAAACACGAGAAATGGACATTAGACCGGAGATAATCTGTCCTTTGGTCTGATGAGTCCAAATTTGAGATTTTTGGTTCCATCTGCCGAGTCTTTGTGAGATGCAGAGTAGGTGAACTCCGCATGTGTGGTTCCCACCGTAAAGCATGGAGGAGGTATGATGGTTTGGGGGTGCTTTGCTGGTGACACTGTTGTTGATTTATTTAGAATTCAAGGCACACTTAACCAGCATGGCTACCACAGCATTCTGCAGTGATATGCCATCCTATCTGGTTTGCGCTTAGTGGGACTATCATTTGTTTTTCAACAGGACAATGACCCAACACACCTCCAAGCTGTGTAAGGGCTATTTGACCAAGAAGGAGAGTGATGGAGTGCTGCATCAGATGACCTGGGCTCTACTTTGAAGAATCTCAAATATAAAATAGATTTTGATTTGTTTAACACTTTTTTGCTTACTATATGATTCCATATGTGTTATTTTATAGTTTTGATGTCTTCACTATTATTATACAATGTAGAAAATAGTCAAA
The DNA here is from genome assembly GCF_016432855.1 of Salvelinus namaycush. Taxonomy (NCBI): domain Eukaryota; kingdom Metazoa; phylum Chordata; class Actinopteri; order Salmoniformes; family Salmonidae; genus Salvelinus; species Salvelinus namaycush. The sequence continues at coordinate 44,969,316 of NC_052311.1, forward strand.
TAAAGAAAATCCCTGGAATGAGTAGGTATGTCCAAACTTTTGACTAGTACTGTACATACTGAGGCATAAGAAGCACTTATTGCTTTCTTTTGAACAGTGTTTGCCTCCTCTTTAACACTAGTATTTTATAGCCCTGATATTGAGAGGAAGATGATATAGCATACAGATTTACACAGCTCGTCCTGGAGGAGTTGTAACTGTCCAGATGCCTTCGCAGCAGGGAAGCTTATAGTCAATCAGCAGAAGAAGTTTCAGGTTGGAATAAGTGGGGCTGGTATGTGTGATACTCCTCATTCCAGCAACATGGGCCGATATAGCGGCCTGTTCAATAGTTATTACCCCACATAGCGTTGTTTATACATGTAGCTACCTGAAATCACAAAACAAGATACATAATGAGGATCTACCTGAACATATTGGCCTCAGTGTAACTTTGTAATATAGTGCAACATTGAGCGTACTGTGCTTCAAGACATGTATTTGCAATAGCCTGACAAACATTTGTATATGTACTGTTTGTGAACATAAACACAGGGCCATAACCTCAGAGCATGTCTGTCTGCTAGGTACTCAGGAAGCAGGTTTGGGAAAATAGTCCAATTTGGATAAAAACAACAAAAGTTCTGGCTCACACTAATCCCCACATTTTTGTTAATGTTTTACTGTCACTGGAAATTAACTTAACCTTAGCCGTTATTGTTTCAATGTTGTCCACTGAATCCTGAAAGGCCGCTGTGCATGCTGGTTAGTCTCCTCCACCTCCTTCTCAAGCCTCTCCGTGGCTAACCTGCTGTTATTATCCAGTCAGCCGCTTCCGTTTAGGACATATCGAAATCCCCAAGATGTCTTGTTAGCCACATTTGTTTTACATTAGGTCTACATTTGTAAAAGTATTTTCTCCAAACATCACTAACGTCAAATTTAGCTGTCAAGAGCTTAAAGTAATAATTGAGGTTAGGGCATTAAATTCCCAACGAGGATTCTTCCCTTTAGCTCGTTTCGAACTCCTGGCAAGACTCCAGCCGACAAGACATTCTTTATTTTAGTTGTTTGTGGGAAAGGTGTCTAGTGTTTTGTGACTGGATATTCACATATATTCCAACCCAGAGATGTAAGGATTATATCTGTGACCTTCGCTTAGCGTGCCTCTGTTTCTACACTCTGGTTTTGGCAGAGAAAATGTTATTAATTCAGAATAAGATAATGATAGTAATGAAAAAGGTGGGCCAGGAGAAGGGTTGGGATGAGAAAGGGGGGCTCTTGGTAGTCCTTTTAAGGTGTCTGTTTTTCATTCTCCCGTGCCCATAATTACCCTCAATTTAAAGTAGTTGTTTGTTTGACTGGAGAAGCTCAGTTTTTAATGAGGCAAAGGTGCGTGGAGACCTCTGGAAATCCGCTGACGTGCTCTCTACTCTTGGCCCGTACCCGGCCACCCGCTTTCCAAAAAATATAGCCGTGGTATGCATATGCTTTTAAGACATGGGTGTTATTCATGCAGAATCCCCCCAAAGAGTCTCTCCCCATTGTTTTATCACTAATAAATCTCTCATAGGAGATAAAAATCAGGCTACATTCTTGTCCTCCCCGAGGATAAGAGGATCCTTTCGTGCAGCAGAAAGGCTTCACATTTTTAAACATACTTTGCTGTTTTTGTATAGTAATACTGTATTATTCTGTATTAACACAGAAGCTTGAAGCCAGAACAATGAACAGTGATGTGTTATGCTGTCAGTTAATGCAACGTGTACATGTATACTATGTTAACACAATGAATATGAACTCAACTAAGTGCGCTTTAATTTTCTCATTCTCTCCTCTCTTTGACTCATGTTTTTTTCCCCCCTTTTCCTTTCAGAATGTAAAATAGAGAATTGTGAGGAGTGTTTCAATCGAAATTTTTGCACAAAATGTAAGGAGGGCTTATATTCACACAGAGGGCGATGCTACCCCAGCTGCCCTGAAGGCCTCAGCACCACCAACGGGACCATGGAGTGTGTAGGTGAGTGACCTCTGACCTCTCTTCCTTTCACCCCCTGCCACAGCTTCACTCACAGCTGACACTGAACTGGATTATGAACTATGAGTTTAAGGGCATTTTGCCTTTTGGCACATATTAGCTTTTGAATAAGATGGCTAAAATGTTAGTTCACAATGTCAATGGCTCAGAGAATATTACTGAAAGTCCCACACTACCCATACATTGAGTATTAAGCATATGAAGTTAAGTGTGATGAATTTTTGTGTTGAGAGCCTGTCACAAAGTCTTAAATGTTTCTCAGGTGCATATTTGACCCCATAATGTACCCCGTTCACCCTAACCCATCACACATGGTATACTAAATACCCTTCAGCTATCATCAGCCAAGTATGTTCTGCCTGTCGGATGAATATCGCCTGCCATATGAGAGTTCAGTTCAAGACTTCATTGACGTGGAGAAACTGTGTTCTGTTGAGCTCTCCTCGTCCACTGTTCTTTTTTCTTCCTCTTTCTGCTGTTTCTCAATCACCAGCGAGCGAGCTGAACTTCAGAGGGAGGCCTGCTGGATGATAAGGAACTTTTATTGATTTATTTTGAAATTATTTCTGTCACAAGTAAGGAAATAGAGCGCTAATGGCATTACTCTGCAAGGCTAGTGCTAGCTGGATGCCCCAGGCCACTTGACTCTTTAGAGAGGAGCTCTCAACCCCCAGGGTGACATTCTGGCATTGCCCCTGCTCCCTTCCAAAAAGTGCTCAATCCAGCTGCTCTTGTCATATATTCTCTAATTTCCCTGCCATTGTTTTTGTCAGTATGAAGTTTGCTTGCTTCACCCCCTCACACCCCCCAGCTTTTCACAAAAAAGTCAAAATATTTTCCCAGAAAAGGTAGAAATTTCCCCCACGATTGAAACCAGCTCCTGTCAGATGGAGTCATGACTTAAGCTTAACCAGCACTTCCAGAGATGCAACCTCTCTTATCGTCACTCAGTGCCTGGGCTTACCTCCACTGTACCTGCACCCCACCATACCCCTGTCTGCACATTATGCCCTGAATCTATTCTACCACGCCCAGAAATCTGCTCCTGTTATTCTCTGTCCCCAACGCACTAGACGACCAGTTTTAGCCTTTAGCCGTACCCTCATCCTACTCCTCCTCTGTTCCTTGGGTGATGTGGAGGTTAACCCAGGCCCTGCGTGTCCTCGGGCACTCTCATTTGTTGACTTCTGTAATTAAAAAGCCTTGGTTTCATGCATGTTAACATCAGAAGCCTCCCGAAGTTTGTTTTACTCACTTCTTTAGCACACTCCGCCAACCCTGATGTCCTTGCCGTGTCTGAATCCTGGCTTAGGAAGGCCACAAAATTAGGAGATTTCCATACCCAACTACAACATTTTCCGTCAAGATAGAACTGCCAAAGGGGGAGGAGTTGCAATCTACTGCAGAGATAGCCTGCAAAGTTCTGTCATAATTTCCAGGTCTATGCCCAAACAGTTTGAACTTCTAATTTTAAAAATGAATCTCTCCAGAATTAAGTCTCTCACTGTTGCCGCCTTTTATAGACCCCCCTCAGCTCCCAGCTGTGCCCTGGACACCATATGTGAATTGATTGCCCCTCATCCATCTTCAGAGTTCGTTCTGTTAGGTGACCTAAACTGGGATATGCTTGACACCCCGGCAGTCCTACAATCTAAGCTAGATGCACTCAATCTCACACAAATCATCAAGGAACCCACCAGGTACAACCCTAAATCCGTAAACATGGGCACCCTCATAGATATTATCCTGACCAACTTGCCCTCCAAATAGACCTCTGCTGTTTTCAATCAGGATCTCAGCGATCACTGCCTCATTGCCTGCATCCGCTATGGGTCCGCGGTCAAACGACCACCCCTCATCACTGTCAAACGCTCCCTAAAACAGTTCTGCGAGCAGGCCTTTCTAATCGACCTGGCCTGGGTATCCTGGAAGGATATTGACCTCATCCCGTCAGTCGAGGATGTCTGGTTGTTCTTTAAAAGTAATTTCCTCAGCATCTTAAATAAGCATGCCCCTTTCAAAAAATGTAGAACTAAGAACAGATATAGCCCTTGGTTCACTCCAGACCTGACTGCCCTTGACCAGCACAAAAACATCCTGTGGCGGACTGCAATTGCATCGAATAGTCCCCGCGATATGCAACTTTTCAGGGAAGTCAGGAACCAATACACGCAGTCAGTCAGGAAAGCAAAGGCTAGCTTTTTCAAACATATATTTGCATCCTGTAGTTCTAACTCCAAAAAGTTTTGTGACACTGTAAAGTCCATGGAGAACAAGAGCACCTCCTCCCAGCTGCCCACTGCTCTGAGGCTAGGTAACACGGTCACCACCGATAAATCCATGATCATCGAAAATTTCAATAAGCATTTCTCTACGGCTGGCCATGCTTTCCTCCTGGCTACCCCAACCCCAGCCAACAGCTCCACCCCCCCCCCCCCCTCCCCCGCAGCTACTTGCCCGAGCCTCCCCAGCTTCTCCTTCACCCAAATCCAGATAGCAGATGTTCTGAAAGAGCTGCAAAACCTGGACCCGTACAAATCAGCTGGGCTAGACAATCTGGACCCTCTCTTTCTAAAATTATCCGCCGCCATTGTTGCAACCCCTATTACCAGTCTGTTCAACCTCTCTTTCGTATTGCCCGAGATTCCTAAAAATTGGAAAGCTGCCACGGTCATCCCCCTCTTCAAAGGGCGTGACACTCTAGACCCAAACTGTTATAGACCTATATCCATCCTGCCTATCTCTCTAAAGTCTTCGAAAGCCAAGTTAATAAACAGATCACTGACAATTTCGAATCCCACCGTACCTTCTCCGCTGTGCAATCCGGTTTCCGAGCTGGTCACGGGTGCACCTCAGCCACGCTCAAGGTACTATATGATGTCATAACCGCCATCGATTACAAACAGTACTGTGCAGCCGTCTTCATCGACCTGACCAAGGCTTTCGACTCTGTCATTCACCGTATTCTTATCGGCAGACTCAATAGCCTTGGTTTCTCAAATGACTGCCTCGCCTGGTTCACCAACTACTTTGCAGACAGAGTTCAGTGTGTCAAATCGGAGGGCCTGTTGTCCGGACCTCTGGCAGTCTCTATGGGGGTACCACAGGATTCATTTCTCGGGCCAACTCTTTTCTCTGTATATATCAATGATGTGCGGGTGATTACCTAATCCACCTCTACGCAGACGACACCATTCTGTATACATCTGGCCCTTCTTTGGACACTGTGTTAACTAACCTCCAAACGAGCTTCAATGCCATACAACACTCCTTCCGTGGCCTCCAACTGCTCCTAAACGCTAGTAAAACCAAATGCATGCTTTTCAACCGTTCGCTGCCCGCACCCGCCCGCCCGACTAGCATCACTACCCTGGACGGTTCTGACCTAGAATATGTGGACAACTACAAATACCTAGGTGTCTGGCTAGACTGTAAACTCTTCTTCCAGACTCATATTAAACATCTCCAATCCAAAATCAAATCTAGAATCGGCTTTCTATTTCGCAAGAAAGCCTCCTTCACTCACGCCGCAAAACTTACCCTCGTAAAACTGACTATCCTACCGATCCTCGACTTCGGGGATGTCATCTACAAAATAGCTTCCAATACTCTACTCAGCAAACTGGATGCAGTCTATCACAGTGCCATCCGTTTTGTTACCAAAGCCCCTTATACCACCCACCACTGCGACCTGTATGCTCTAGTCGGCTGGCCCTCGCTACATATTCTTCGCCAGACCCACTGGCTCCAGGTCATATATAAGTCTATGCTAGGTAAAGCTCCGCCTTATCTCAGCTCACTGGTCACGATAACAACACCCATCCGTAGCACGCGCTCCAGCAGGTATATATCTCACTGGTCATCCCCAAAGCCAACACCCCCTTTGGCCTCCTTTCCTTCCAGTTCTCTGCTGGCTGTGACTGGAACGAATTGCAAAAATCGCTGAAGCTGGAGACTTATTTTCCCCTCTAACTTTAAACATCAGCTATCTGAGCAGCTGACCGATCGCTGCAGCTGTACATAGTCCATCTGCAAATAGCCCACCCAATCTACCTACCTCATCCCCATATTGTTTTTATTTACTTTCTGCTCTTTTGCACACCAGTATCTCTACTTGCACATCATCATCTGCTCATTTATCACTCCAGTGTTAATCTGCTAAATTGTAATTACTTCGCTACTATGGCCTATTTATTGCCTACCTCACGCCATTTGCACACACTGTATATAGACTTTCTTTTTTTCTATTGTGTTATTGACTATACGCTTGTTTATTCCATGTGTAACTCTGTGTTGTTGTTTGTGTCGCACTGCTTTGCTTTATCTTGACCAGGTCGCAGTTGTAAATGAGAACTTGTTCTCAACTAGCTTACCTGGTTAAATAAAGGGGAAAAAAAGGGGAAAAAAAGCTCAACAGCATGTCACTAGGGGTAAAACAGTTGAGGTCTCTAGATAAACTGGACATACTTGGTAACATAGAGGCTTTGGGCTTGACAAGGCCAAATGAGTGATGTCTGATCTGGGTGAGATAAGTTCCTCTGCATTATTTTCTCACTGTGAACATGTAAGACCCGTTGAAATCTAAAGCTTACTTGGTTTCACTTGGGGTTTGTTGCATGTGATCTATGTGTGTGTATGTAAAACTGTATTTAACTTCTGTTCTTTTCTATCTCACCTGTAGAATGTGAACTGGGCGAATGGAGCCAATGGGGTTCCTGTATGAAGAAGAACAAGACGTGTGGCTTTAAGAAAGGCACACAGACCAGAATGCAAGAGCTTCTTCATGCCTCCAGCCCTGACACGGTCTCTGCGTCATCCCCCCGGCCATGTGCTCCACAGACTGAGAGACAGAAGTGCACAGTGCAGAAGACACCATGTGGAAAAGGAGGTGAGGACTAACACATACCTACAGTAGGAGAGTGGAAACGAGAGGAAATAGAGTGAAACAGATCATTAATATATGGATGGATAAAAGACAGGAATGAGACAGTAGATGAAAGATGACAAAACAACACTTCAACACAACTACAAAGTCAATAATATTGTGATTAGCACCTTTTCTGATGAAGTCATAAACTCCCTGCTCTAACCCTATGTATGACCATGACCTGGAACCTCAAAAGTGTTGGTTCAGTAAGGACACTGAGCCTCTGACTGGGAACCATGTAAACAAACACTCCTAAAGACCCAAACAGGCAAGGTAGATGGGAGGGTGCCATGCAGTGCACTATGTTGGACGACGATAAGAGCTGGAGTTGGACTGTTTGTTTTGAAGCTCAACGAGGCATGAGGTTTACAGGACTCTGACATGTTTGCTCTAGCTCTTATCATTCATCTGCCATCTTGTTTCAGAGCTGGCTAATGTTGCTCAGCTAAAAATCTACCCGGTAACACTCAATTTGATAACAGCTTAATCATGCTCTAATTAGTACTACTCCGTTGTTGTTCTTTGGCCCATAACACTTTTCTAGTAGTAGTTGGTTTTATAAGATGGAATTTCTTCAAGTAGTCGAGAAACCAAAAGGCCTCTCCTTTTGTCAGTAAGTGTTTTTATTGTATTATTTTTGTATTTTGTATTATTTGGTACCACTCGGGAGGCCCGGTCAGTAAGTTTCAATGAACTCTGCCTTATAAAATAAAACGGACCAGTCAACTTTATTGACCAGCATGGCTGGGATGCTTAGCCTTTTGATCGACCCAATAAAAAGGTAGAGAAAGGTTTGGAGTCGATTTGTAAATGTTGATTTGAAGTGAAAGGAGTTGTTTTGTATGGCTTGGATCGGCTGACAACGGTGGGCCCATTTGGCCACTGTTTCTATCTCCTACTTTTCCCACTGTAATTCCTGTTTTTAATTTGGCAGCTAATTAATGTACATGTTGAATCAAAGTTGGAAGCTTCCATTTCTTTACAAGGACTTAGTGTGCAGTAAACAAGCAATATTCCCAAACTTTATGAGCGGGTGGTACGCTTATTGGATTTCAGGGCTGCTACTATTTTGATTAACAGCTTTCAACAAACATCAGTTTACCCAGTGTAAAGAATCAATGAAGAATCATGTCAGTTATGCAATATGTAACAGATGGAATACGTAAAAATGCACACAGAAACAACATTATACAACATTAGATGTAGAAATCCTTAGAGGGAGGATATATACGAGCTCTTGCTTGTAATTTTTCAGGGAGGAGTGGGCTTGCTTCACACTGGACAGGACCAGGACAGAACTGTTTGAGAAATGAGAGGCAAATTTACACTGCATAACGCCTGCATCCTGGAAAGAATTTCCACCATGGATTGAGAAGAATAATTAACAGTGAAATATTATAAAATGCCCCATAAATGTGTAGTGCCGAATGCCAATTTTCTAAACGTAGCGAGTGGTGTTGTGAAAGGAGGGGAAGTGAGGGAACGGGATGCCGTGTTGGAACAACAGACTGTGGTGTGTCAGGACTCAGGAGTCTGAGACGTATGATTGAGATGTATGATGTGACATTGAGAGATGATAGGCATTAGCTTCAACTTGTTTTCCTTATTCTGGTGTCAGAATACACTGTTGTGAAAATGAGTAAGGATCCCCTGTCAAGGCGCATAACAAATAAATGTTGTTCTCGTGTGAATTCATTCATAGGCGATGGGTATCATGACCTTGACTGAGCCCTTTTTCATGTGCTTAAAAAAACTTGCCATGTGCTAAATTAGCGAGTCCGTGAATCCATCTGCAAGACTTGGCCGATGGGGCCGCTGTAAAAAACAGAGGGCAGTGCTTGTATAACACCAGTGATTTACTGGTCTGCAGATCTCACGCTTTGTGTCGATTTGGCCAAGCTCTCCCCTTTTTTCCCCCTGCAGCTTTTTACAAATGGGCCCGCACGAAAACAGAATTTGCTAAATGCGTGATTGCTTTTGTCAGGCCATAGTTGTTTAGCTTGGATGGAGTGGAGCTTCAATCATGGCTGTCATAAATTGATGGAGTCCCCCTCAGTCCATTAGCGGGCTTGTCACGGGTCTAATTAAGTCCTTACACAGTGAGAGAATCAGCCCAGGTCCTGCTGTACACACTCACACAAACGGCCCTTACTGTAACTCCCCAGGTTCACTAACATTACTCTAAACATAAACAAATGTCTTCCAAATTCAAATGGTCTCCATTTTGTTTTCATTAGCGGGAGAAATGAATCTCCCAGAAATTGTTTATTTACTCAAGGCAGGCAACACATGCATACTTTACAAAGCTAGTAATCAAGTCTTGTCAACACTCCCCTAAGAAATGTGACACAGCCTCCAATGTCAGGAGCCAACTGGCCAATAGGGCCCTACAGTGACAGATGCTTTAATGACTTTGGCCCCGTGTGTCTCAAGAAAAGTAACATCAACTACTTCTAGTTAGTGGACTACTGTATTGGGTCTGCCTCTGCCTGTTTTCTACCGAACAAAGGGAAAGAATCTGCACACCTGTGCTCCTGCCAGGTCCTCGTTAAATAAATTATAGGAATGCTTATTGAAACTCATTTAGTTTCAGGGGTCTCTTTATTCAAAATATGCACCATTTAAATATGTAAATGTTTGCAGGTCTACTGCCAAATAGGGATTTTCATTGGTTTATACTGAGATGGAGCATATTTGAGTAATATCATGGCTTTTTGTCTTTGCGTACTTTCAAATACATTCAAATAACAAACAAATTACTTAGAAAACAAGCTAACAAAGCATGTGGTGCAGAATGGAGAAAATAGGCGTAGGCCTATTACAACATTTATATAATTAAGCAATAAGGCCCGAGGAGGTGTGGTATATTGCCAATATACCACGGCTAATATACGGTCTGATATACCATGGCAGCCAATCAGCATTCAGGGCTCGATGCATTGCGTCGTGCATAAGAACAGCCCTTAGCCGTGGTATATTGGCCATATACCACACACCCTCGTGCCTTATTACTTAATTATATAACTGTTGTTCTAGCCCTAAATGCTCATTGGCTGACAGCCATGGTATATCAGACCGTATACCACGGGTATGACAAAACATGTATTTTTACTACTCTAATTACGTCGGTAGACAGTTTATAATAGCAATAAGGCACCTCGGGGGTTTGTGGTATATCGCCAATATACCACAGCTAAGGGCTGTGTCCAGGCAGTCCGCGTTACGTCGTGCATAAGAACAACCCGTAGCCGTGGTATATTGGCCATATACCATACCCCCTCTGGCCTTATTGTTTAAATATAATATAATATTATTAAAGCAAACAAACAAGAATGCTCCATGAGCCTCCTGTTGTCAAACAGTTAGCCTTAGCGAATGCTGTCCAGCCCCCTTAGTGAGTGTTTTGAGTCTCTGTTTCTAGGGAACATGGAGACTCAACACACAAGTTCATAGGCTGAGGGATGTTTGCTAACTGCCCAGTTTCCTCTCACCGTGGGAGTACTCATCAGCCCAGTATAAACAACCACTGTCTGACACCTGACACAAACATCCATTCCCGTTTATGTGCGTGAAAGGTTGTTTACACCGACGCCTGATCGAACCCACGAGCAAGCCACACACACACAGATACACACCCACACACGCTGTCATTAGAGCTCCAACATGTTAACCTCATTGTGGCTTAGCGGTGTAGTGGCGTAGCGCAATTTACATCAACAATGTCAAGAGGATGTCAATGAGTGCTCGCATTTTGAACAATCTATAGCTGTATGTACAGGACATGAAGGACTCTTGCACTCCACTTCAACCGTGTTGATTTACTTTCATTACTCTGTTTTATTCTCTCCTGAACGATTTTTCCATCCCGAGTTCCTGGAAAGCTACTCTTAATGGATGTTTGTATTTAGGGAGCAATTATGCACTTGAACTGTGTGCCAGGTGGAAGTCCAGACAACAGCCTACAGCGAGAGTGAGAGAAAGAGGAGGGGAAGACAAGGGTGCGGGGGGAGGTGGAGTGGAGAGGGAAGGCAGACATTAAGAAAGGAGCTCACCTCGACCGGCTCCCAACTGTTTACATGAACTATTATGTTCCACCAGCCGTTGTCTCTGCGAGTGTTAAGACGTGTCCGGCTCGGAGTCGCGGCCACACTCCTCACAAAGGCTTGATTACTGTTTTCCGGTCTGTCGTTATGGCACTGCTGTGTGTTTCCTGTCAGCCCAATGCAGCACTGTGTTGCGTCATGGTGGCATTTATGAAAGGCTCTGGATCCTGAGCTACATATCTGGGGCTTAGTGGCAATTGGCCGGTATTAAAAAGGGCCTGATAGGAAAGCTAGGAACCGGGGTATCCACACAATGCCACTTGTTATTGAACTGTTGTGAATGTGGGCTAATGGGTTCATGTCATAGGTCTACCAAGCTAATTCTGAAACACACACCATCAAAGCCCTGTTTATAAAAGCTGAGCCCAACTACTCTGTTATTTTGGTGTCGTAGTCGTGTTATAATGCATTTCAATCTGTTTTTCTATCCAGATGGGAATAAGAATAAGGGCGAGCGACGAGACCAGCAGAGGAGGCGAGACAAAGAAAACGTCCGAGGCCATGGCCACGAGGGCAAAGAGGGTGGCAAGAAGGGTGGCAAAGAGGGAGGAAAAGAAGGAAGCAGAGAGGGGGGCAAAGAGGGAGGAAAAGGAGGAAGAGAGGGTGGCAAGGGAGGCGGCAGGAGGAAAAAGGGCCAAAACCAGGCCACCACTGCGCCCAGCCTTACCCCTAGCACTGTAGCCTAGGCCTTACTCACGTTGGGACTTAGTGGGGACAAGGATGGACAAAAACAAGGCGAGTAGGCAACACCCACCTGCATTGGCCATTATTAAGAGACTGACAGTGGACAGAGGAGACAATATCAAACTGATGAAGAAAAGGATTAATGCTGCTATGCATTCTAGAAGATGCTCTAAGAGAACTGGAGGATTGCTGCAATAAATGAGGATCAGGTCTTGGACTTATCAGACTTGGAGGGAAGAGGGTGAATGTGCAATCTGGAGGGTTCCACTGTAAGCCTTGCAGTAGGGTCAACATGTTTCATTTCACCGCTCCCAGGTTTATCATGGAGTTGGCAGATGGAGATCCCAGTGGCTGAACAGTGGAAGACACTGAATATGAATATGAGAATTTCAAGATGGAGTCTTCATAATGATCAAGGATCTCTACAATCCATTAGAATCCCTGATGTGCTTTTCAAAATCTATTTTTCATTGTTGACGACTCATGTTTTGTGAATGGTAGCAAGTAGATGTTGTAAGTGATATAGAGAAAATGAACAGTATTAAGATTCTTTATTTTAATTCTATTTTATGATTAAGCAAAAGAAAGGCACTGGAACAAATGTGTGGTTTTGAAGGAAAACATATTTTAATTACATTTTTGGTTTGTAGAGAATCCACTCCAAAACAAACCAGCAACAATATAGAGAACGTTTATACGGCTTTAGTTCAAATCCTGATCTGGTGTTAGACAAAGGTTACCCACACAATAGCTTAGTTCTTAATTTAAAATAGAATAATGTTTTGGTATCTTCAGCATAAAAAGTTTAGGATTGAAAACTGTGTGTGTTGTGTATGTGTGTTGTGAGTGTATGTGTCTGTGTGTGCATTCGTGCCTGTCTGTATGTTTACAGAATTTCAGCAAAATGTTTTTGTGAAGTAGTGGTCACACAAGTGTATGTATATTTGTGTGGGTATATTGTATGTGTTTCTGCACATAAGCTTAATGTGTGTGTGTGTACGTATCAATCTGGTAGAATGGGAAATGTTATATAAACTCAGCAAAAAAATAAATCTTTCAAAGATAATTCGTAAAAATACAAATAACTTCACAGATCTTCATTGTAAAGGGTTTAAACACTGTTTCCCATGCTTGTTCAATGAACCATAAACAATTAATGAACATGCACCTGTGGAACGGTTGTTAAGAAAGTAACAGCTTACAGACAGTAGGCAATTAAGGTCATAGTTATGAAAACTTAGGACACTAAAGAGGCCTTTCTACTGACTCTGAAAAACACCAAACGAAAGATGCCCAGGGTCTCTGTTCATCTACGTGAATGTGCCTTAGGCATGCTGCAAGGAGGCATGAGGACTGCAAATGTGGCAAGGGCAATAAATTGCAATGTCCGTACTGTGAGATGCCTAAGACAGCGCTACAGGGAGAGAGGACGGACAGCTGATCGTCCTCGCAGTGGCAGACCACATGTAACAACACCTGCACAGGATCGGTACATCCGAACATCACACCTGCGGGACAGGTACAGGATGGCAACAACAACTGCCCGAGTTACAGCAGGAACGCACAATCCCTCCATCAGTTCTCAGACTGTCCGCAATAGGCTGAGAGAGGCTGGACTGAGGGCTTGTAGGCCTGTTGTAAGGCAGGTCCTCACCAGACATCACCGGCAACAACGTGCCTATGGGCACAAACCCACCGTCACTGGACCAGACAGGACTGGCAAAAAGTGCTCTTCTCTGACGAGTCGCGGTTTTGTCTCACCAGGGGTGATGGTCGGATTCGCGTTTATTGTCGAAGGAATGAGCGTTACACCGATGCCTGCACTCTGGAGCGGGATCGATTTGGAGGTGGAGGGTCCGTCATGGTCTAGGACGGTGTGTCACAGCATCATCGGACTGAGCTTGTTGTCAGTGCAGGCAATCTCAACGCTGTGCGTTACAGGGAAGACATCTTCCTCCCTCATGTGGTACCCTTCCTGTAGGCTCATCCTGACATGACCCTCCAGCATGACAATGCCACCAGCCATACTGCTCGTTCTGTGCGTGATTTCCTGCAAGACAGGAATGTCAGTGTTCTGCCATGGCCAGCGAAGAGCCCGGATCTCAATCCCATTGAGCATGTCTGGGACCTGTTGGATCGCAGGGTGAGGGCTAGGACCATTGCCCCCAGAAATGTCCAGGAACTTGCAGGTGCCTTGGTGGAAGAGTGGGGTAACATCTCACAGCAAGAACTGGCAAATCTGGTGCAGTCCATGAGGAGGAGATGCACTGCTCTACTTAATGCAGCTGGTGGCCACACCAGATGCTGACTGTTACTTTGGATTTTGACCCCCCCCCCCTTGTTCAGGGACACATTATTCAATTTCTGTTAGTCACATCTGTGGAACTTGTTCAGTTTATATCTTAGTTGTTGAATCTTGTTATGTTCATACAAATATTTACATATTAAGTTTGCTGAAAATAAACGCAGTTGACAGTGATAGGACGTTTCTTTTTTTGCTGAGTTTATATGATGAGAGAGACCATTGTAAAGGCACAGTTATATATCAATGCATCAATATTTCCATAATCATATGCCTCTGGTTACATGTAAACCATCTACAGCTGCTCAGTAATCATGTATTTTTGCAACAGGGTCTGACATATTACACAGACTTTTGTGTTCTGTGCTATATACAGCTCTGTCAGTGGAAATAATCATTGCATTATACAACTACTGTCAGCCTGATACGACAGAGCAACTAAAGCTTTTGTACCATTTGACACTAATCTTTGAGCAATCATTGTCACGTTTTGTTTAGCTTTCCCTGGGTCTATTTGCTTTACACAAAAATATTAGCTTCATGAGAAGGTATACGTTAAATACGCGTTCATATTGTGGATAGTGGTACTGAAAATGTCGACATCAGTATATCATTGATCATAACGACTATTAGTATCATTATGATATATCTGATTACTTCTGTGAAAGCTTGAATAAACTTCAGATTCAGTAAACATGGCAGACACACTAGCATGATCATTGTATATTTTACAGTAGTCGGTCTCTTCCTGTGCAATCAAATATTATTATTCGTATTTTCATTTCCATGTTTCCATTTCCTTTTTGTTCTCCGTGGTCTCTCAATGGTTTTTACTTTTCACACATACAGTAGTTGGCCTCTATATGCCATAGATATACAGTACGGTAGCCTACATTTATACCAATGATCTGTATTTGTGTACTATACCAGTAAGTATACAGTCACCATAATAATTGACACACATATTAAGACTTCCTTTCACAGGCTCTTTAAATGTATAATGACAGCACCTGGGGAACTCAACATTCACGGCATATGTTTGTCATTGCTGAAGGAAGTGCACAAATCTCATGTAATGTCTCCATAAAAACTGAACCACGATGCACAAGCCCAAATTAAAATGACATAAATCTGACAACATTGCGCAGTCCCCTCAGTCAATCTCTCCAACCGCTCTATTATGTCTCCATTATGATGTTGATCTCATTCAGTGGCACAATAAGAGTAGAACAACAGAGCAGGGATGTGAAACTGTCAGCTCACGGCCTGGGGATCAATTTCCCAAAATGTTTTATGGGAAATCAAGTCGAGTCTCAATTTACTGTTGAGAGTTAGAATAGTAGAATACACAAAGTGCAACTCTGAAATGTGGTTGTGCATCAGAATTTTTTCTCTTCTTATGTCAAGCACTGACAGTCAAATCAAATCAAATGTATTTATATAGCCCTTCGTACATCAGCTGATATCTCAAAGTGCTGTACAGAAACCCAGCCTAAAACCCCAAACAGCAAGCAATGCAGGTGTAGAAGCACGGTGGCTAGGAAAAACTCCCTAGAAAGGCCAAAACCTAGGAAGAAACCTAGAGAGGAACCAGGCTATGAGGGGTGGCCAGTCCTCTTCTGGCTGTGCCGGGTGGAGATTATAACAGAACATGGCCAAGATGTTCAAATGTTCATAAATGACCAGCATGGTCAAATAATAATAATCACAGTAGTTGTCGAGGGTGCAGCACCTCAGGAGTAAATGTCAGTTGGCTTTTCATAGCCGATCATTAAGAGTATCTCTACCGCTCCTGCGTTCTCTAGAGAGTTGAAATCAGCAGTTCTGAGACAGGTAGCACGTGCGGTGAACAGGTCAGGGTTCCATAGCCGCAGGCAGAACAGTTGAAACTGGAGCAGCAGCACGGCCAGGTGGACTGGGGACAACAAGGAGTCATCATGTCAGGTCGTCCTGAGGCATGGTCCTAGGGCTCAGGTCCTCCGAGAGAGAGAAAGAAAGAGAGAATTAGAGAGAGCATACTTAAATTAAGACAGGAGAAGTACTCCAGATATAACAAACTGACCCTAGCCCCCCGACACATAAACTAATGCAGCATAAATACTAGAGGCTGAGACAGGAGGGGTCAGGAGACACTGTGGCCCCATCCGATGATACCCCCGGACAGGGCCAAACAGGAAGGATATAACCCCACCCACTTTGCCAAGGCACAGCCCCCACACCACTAGAGGTATATCTTCAACCACCAACTTACCATCCTGAGACAAGGCCGAGTATAGCCCACAAAGATCTCCGCCACGGCACAACCCAAGGGGGGGCACCAACCCGGACAGAAAGATCACGTCAGTGACTCAACCCACTCAAGTGACGCACCCCTCCTAGGGACGACAGTCACTCAATTAGTCTGTCAGCTAAAATGTTTTAGATTTGTAAGTTAGTCTAGACAGCTACCTAAACTTGTAAAAATCATGGTGGATTTACCGATCGGGGGCCCTCATTAATTTTCTTAGTCACTTTCACTCAGACTGCAAACATTTCTCTCCACCCTATGGCAAATTGTGTAGAATTGCAAGAAATTAGCTGTAAAACTGCACATTTTCTCTCTGCCCCATGGCAAAATGAGTAGATTTGCATGAAATTGGTTATAAAATTGCTAAATATTCTCCGCCCTATGGCTACATTTGTAGAATTGCAGCAAACTTAATTAAAAACTGCAACATTTTCTCTACGGCCCAGGCAAAATGTGTAGAATTGCAGGAAATGCATGCGAAAACAATGTTTTTTTCTGCTGTCAAGAGGGAGACCCCCAACAAAATTTAACTTAGTCCCCCCAAAAGGCTAGGGCCGGCTCAGACTGCATGTGTGGGTATGGATGTGGGTATGCAACCCCTTATGATGAGTTCAGATTTTTTTTGTGGCCCCCACCCCATCAAAGTTGCCCATCCCTGACATAGAGTATATGGAGGGCTGTGTTGGTAGTACATTCAGCGGTGGACCATTAACATAGGCTGTATAAAATGGCTGTGAATGGCCATATGGAGACAATACTGTATTTATTCCATTGAAGCATGGGAAAACTGCTTGAAATGTGGGGCAGGTTGGGGAATTTCAGTTCATCCAGGTGATGGCGGTTTGGAGCAACACTATGGAAAGCCAGCTTCCACACTGCATGCCGCTGGGAGTGACGGGAGGCCATCTTGGGAGGTGGAACGGGAATGGCCCAGCTGGTGCAAGCGGGGCGGCAGTCTGAGCACTGGGCCAAACGATGGAGCCTGGGCAGGGGCTATAAAAGCAGGGACAGAAATAAAAATGAAGGATGTGTCATAGCTAGGGGGATGGGTCTACTCTGGTCTAATCTACCAGGCCTTCATCCTGTGCAACAAAAACAGCCGTTTCTCATTACAAGAGGGGAGGGCAGGGGAACGGTAGAGTTTGGACTGTAAATTACACTTTCATCCCTCTTCCTGACCATAAATTCTCAACCCCGTCTCCATGGGACTGAGCTCTCCATCACATTCAAGCTCCCACTCTCTTTTTTTTCTCTCTCTCTCCGTCCGTCTTTTCCAGGGAGAGAAATTGATGGTAAGTCTCAAGAGTATATAGGTGCCCTCGCTTTTCCAGGATCATAAACACTTGATCTCATTACTTTTGCTTGGCTTTTAGGACACAGTCTCTATGTGTGTGAAACCTCATCGCCACGTCTGTGCTTGCTCACTTTCCCTTGTTTGTACTGTACCTGTCACCCCTATTAGGCCCTGCTAGCCAAGCCAGCCCCCTGCAAATTATAGAGACGGGAATCCTTCCTGTTGTCATTTTCATAATTCACAGAAAAATAGGCCCCGGGGCCCTGGTTAGTTCCCATAGACTGAAGCAAGAGACCGGGGGCCCTTCTGAACCACTGTTGCCCCCCCCCCCCCCTATTGCGTCACCAATGGGGATGAATGGGGGGGTTGGGGCCACATGAGGCCACTGCATTGCTAGAGTCACAGGCTCAGTCACAGCAGCAACTCCAACAGCGGTGCACTACATTAGGGTTTACACTGTTATTACCAATTACCCATTGCTGTCCTCCATTCGAAGCCTCTCCCCAAATCCAGTGGAGCTCGCGGCTTCCATCCAGCTCTCCTAAGATGAACCCACTGAGACTTCCCCCCAGAGACTACACTGATCCATGGTTTCCATCTCTGGAGCACAGCAGTCTCTCTCTCTCTCATGGCTACAGATCTGAGAGGTAGACCAGTAGGGGCCAGAGGGAACGTTCAAAGGGAGGCCTTGATTACTCCAAAATATATAGTGGGAAATGTGTCAAGCCAGAAAGAGACTGACAGGCCACCCACTTGATTTAGAGATGGCCATCCATTGATAGGGAATCCACGCTATTGGAGCTGAGGAACAGTATCACAGAGAGAGCATAATGTCTGTGATCATTAAAGGCCATCAATGCCAATGCCTTAGCCCTACTCACAGTGAGTACTCTCATTGATTGAAGAAACGGACTGACAACATTACATAGTACACATATGTATCTGATGACAATTACAATTGAGACTACAAGGCCAGTTGGCCTGTATTGTTGATGAGTCAATTATCCTAAGGGATGAAGACTGAAAAGCCCAAAGTCTTGAAAACATCCTCATTGCTTTATGTACTATACTGCCCCCCTTTGGGGTAAACCCATATTGCATCAATATTGATACAGTAGACCTAAACTACAGGTAACTGCCAAAATAAAGGAACCACCAATATATAGTATCTTAATAGGGTGTTGGGCCACCATGGGCCTCCAGAACAGCTTCAATGCACCTTGGCATAGTTCTACAAGTGTCTGGAACTATATTGGAGGGATACGACACCATTGGTGTTTTGTTGATGGTGGTGGAAAACACTGCTTCAGAATCTCCCATACGTGTTCAATTTGGTTGAGATCTGGTAACTGAGACACACACACACTTTAACACTTTAAACCCTCTATGCCCTTTTGAGACCCCTCTTTCAAAGTCATTGAGATCTCTTATTCTACCCATGGTAGCCAAAAATAATGGGCAACTCGGCATTTTTATACATTAAACTATAGATGGTGGGCCGAAGCCTTAAAACGTGAAGTTGATTGATCCCCGTCGAGGGAGTAGCTGATTTTTTGTATATGACAGTAAAACATTCTTACTATAAAATGCTTTCACATTTTCTCATAAAAAAGTATATTTCAACACTCGGCCGTTCAGGCAAATTTGCTGAACTACTAAACTTGAAACCAATCAAACTCCCGTACATACCCCTCGTGATGAAGGCAGCCAATGGCCGGATTCTATCTACGATGTAAACACAACCTCATGAAAACGCCAGCTGCTGTCTGATGAAGAGGAACAGATATAGCTAGCTAGCTCCCAGACTGAAATGAGATAAATATCTGTTTTTGAGTTCACTTGAAATATGCATCATGCAATACGAATTGTCTTGATCATATGAAGAGGTAACTCCATTTACTATTTACCCAATTTATGGAAAGCTAGCCAATGTTACAGACTAGCCAGCTACTATACATGTAAATCTCAGTTTCTGTTTCATTAGTTACCTCTGTCAGTGAATTCAATTGTTGAATCATGTTTTGGCACGATTATATGTCTCATTTAAAGTAACTAGCTGCAGGCTTAAAGAATCATTCAATCATATACTTTTCATAGAAACCCAATAAAGGCATGCAGATAGAAAGATGTGTGTGTCATGTATGCTAGAATGAAGGTTTAAAAACAACAGCTGCAGATGCATATTAGCCAATACATAGCCCACACATATGGCATACCTTGTAATACAATATTTTCTAAAAACAGTTGTATAATGTGCTCTGCAATAAGATAACTAATCTGGTTTAGAAATCAAACTCTGGTTCTCAAATAACAACAGCCCATTTTTATTTTATTAGGCAAGTCGGTTAGGAACAAATTAACTTGTTATTTTCAATGACAGCCTAGGAACAGTCTAGGAACAGCCTTGTTCAGGGGGAGAATGACAGATTTTTACCATGTCAGCTCAGGGATTTGATCTAGCAACCTTTTGGTTACTAGTCCAACACGCTAACCACTAGGCTACCCGCCTCACCAATAACATGGTGGACATGCGTTCTGTTGGATTCATTGGAATATAAGGTATGGCGAATGATAGAGCGTGTAGGATTATATAAAAAGCAGTTACTAAATGTTCAGTGAATGTGAGTATATTTAGGTGGTTTAAATTATAAACCTTCCTACTAACCTTCTAAAAGTTAAGTACCAAAATCTTGCCAATGCATTCATTATTCTACTAATTATGACGGAGTGTAAGACATTTCCATCATGTACGTTTCCTGCATATACTGTACATACGAAGAAAAAACACCATCACAAATAGTTTCACCATTTATTGAGTACAGAGACAAATAGCAAAGGTGTTTCAGGCAATATTTGGAGTACCTACAGTACATTACATTTGTCATTTAGCAGACGCTCTTATCCAGAGCGACTTACAGAAGGAACTAGGGTTGAAGAACTAGCGTTAAGTGCCTTGCTCAAGGACACGTCAACAGATTTTTTACCTAGTTGGCTCGGGGATTCAAACAACCAAACTTTAAGTTACTGCCGCAACACTCTTAAAAACTCACAAAGAAAAGACAACAGACAAATGCATTTGTGGTCTCAATGTCCAAATAGAACGGCAGGGCTAGTTCAAACTTCAGGACTTAGTGAATAGATCATGGGAGACAAAAGTGAGAGACAATGCTCAAACAAGCACGTGTATCTGTAGTGGGTGTTCTTCAACTATAAAATGTAAGACAAAATCCAGAAAAGACAACAGGGAAAAGCATACAGTATGTGGTCCCAATGTCTAAATTATGATGGCAGGGCCAGTTCAAACTGCAGTAGGATGGTTCTCCTCACAGGTGAATTAATCAGTCCATGCTTGGTGAATTGAGTGAATTGAGTCATAATACCCATAAAACCTAGTGGTAAAACCCAGAAATTGTTCCAATTGTTTTCCACCATTCATTTTCTGTAGGGGATTTTAGAACTATTTCATTTAAGGTCTGTGTTTCGTGTAGGCTTACCCTGGCGTGACATTTTGATAATCACGCAAATCTCTCTCGGACAAGGTAACTTTTATCAATATATTTGCCTGTAATTACCACTGGACTTCTGGGCAGAGTTGCAAAGAAAAAGCCATATCTCAGACTGGCCAATAAAAAGAAAAGATTAAGATGGGTAAAATAACATACACTGGACAGAGGAACTCTGCCTAGAAGGCCATCATCCCGAAGTCGCCTCTTCACTGTTGACGTTGTCATGTGTCACGCCCTGACCATAGAGAGCTTTTTATTCTCTATGTTGGTTAGGTCGGGGTGTGACTAGGGTGGGTCATCTAGGTAATTATATTTCTATGTTGGCCTGGTATGGTTCCCAATCAGAGGCAGCTGTTTATCGTTGTCTCTGATTGGGGATCCTATTTAGGCAGCCATTTCCCCTTTGTGGGATCTTGACTATGTATAGTTGCCTGCGAGCACTATTGTAGCTTCACGTTTTGTTTGTTTATTGTTTTGTTTTGCTTTGAGGTTCACATAGCAATAAAGATGTGGAACCCAGATCACGCTGTGCTTTGGTCCAGTTATTATGACGATCGTGACAGAAGATCCCATCAACATGGACCAAGCAGCGTACCCAGGAGGAAAGCCAGGAGTGGAGGACATCCTGGACGTGGGACGAGATTATGGCAGGAGACAGAAGCCTGCAATGGAAGCAGGAGGAGGCAGCGAGGGAACAACAGCGACGACGCCAGGGTTCGCGGCCACGACGCAAGCCCAAAAGACAGCCCAAAAAATGTTGGGGGCACACGGAGAGGTCGGCGACGCTGAAGGGTGAGTCAGAGACCGAGGAGGAATATTGGGACAGATTGAGTGAGGAGTGGGCGGCGAAAGTTGAGGGGAGTGAACCAGAGCCAACTCCCCGTACTCACCGTGGGGAGCGTGTGACTGGTCAGGCACCATGTTTTGCGGTGATACGCACTGTGTCTCCAGTGCGCATTCACAGCCCGGTGCGTTCTGTGCCAGCTCCTCGCACTTGTCGTGCTAAAGTGGGTATCTGTCCAGGACGGGTTGTGCCGGCTCAGCGCGCCTGGTCTCCAGTGTGCCTCCTCGGTCCAGGATATCCTGTGCCGGCTCTACGCGCTGTATCCCCAGTGCGCCTTCACAGCCCAGTGCGTCCTGTACCACCTCCCCGCACTCGCCCTGAGGTGCGTGTCACCAGCCCGGTGCCACCTGTACCTGTACCACGCATCAGGCCTCCAGTGCGCCTCCACAGTCCAGTACGTCCTGTGCCTCCTCCCTGCACTCGCCCTGAGGTGCGTGTCACCAGCCCGGTGCCACCTGTACCGGTCCCACGCATCAGGCCTCCAGTGCACCTCCACAGTCCAGTATGTCCTGTGCCTGCTCCTCGCGCTCGTCCTGAGGTGCGTGTCACCAGCCCGGTACCACCAGTGCCGGCCCCACGCACCAAGCTTCCGGCGACAGTTCCCAGTCCAGAGCTTCCGGCGACAGTTCCCAGTCCAGAGCTTCCGGCGACAGTTCCCAGTCCAGAGCATCCGGCGACAGTTCCCAGTCCAGAGCTTCCGGCGACGTTTCACAGTCCGGAACCTCCAACGACGGTAGGCAGTCCAGAGCCTCCAGCGACGGTCTGCGGTCCAGATGCTCCAGCAACAGTCTGCAGTCCAGAGCCTCCAGTGACGGTCTGCGGTCCAGAGCCTCCAGCGACCGTCTACAGTCCAGAGCCTCCAGCGGGGGTTCTCAGTCCAGAGCCACCTGCGAGGGTTCCCAGTCCGGAGCCTCCGGTGACGATCTATGGTCCGGAGTCCCCGGCGACGATCTACGGTCCGGAGTACCCGGCGACGACCTATGGTCCGCAGTCCCCGGCAACGACCTATGGTCCGGTTCCTCCGGCGACGATCCACGGTCCGGTTCCTCCGGCGACGATCCACGGTCCGGTTCCAAACAAGTAAGACATTTTTGCCACCGGTAGCATTGAAGGTAAGAGAAGCCTACTTGCATCTGGCCTCCCTTGACAAAAAAAGTTTTAAAAATATGCCAGTCAGCGTTGAGCTAAATTAAGTGAGCTCAACTGTGAATGGTCCTGGTGCAATATGTAGCTAGATGTAGAAGGCTAATGTTAAGTAGCTAACGTTGCCCATGAATAACCTAGGACAACAAAAAATAAAAGTGTGTACTGTATGACAGAGTAGACCGTTTCGTCAACATGAAAGAGAGGAGAATGACATTGGCGTTTCTCAACAAGTAGGATGAGTCAACATGTTTTTCTACTTGCACGAACACACACACACACGTACACACAGAAATCAGAACCATGGACAGCCACATCATATTTAGCTTACATTGATTGGACTAAATTGTTTTTGGTATCTTTTAGTTGTCAATGTATTAGACTAAGCAGAGGTGATTTGATGATACCTACCCATGTAGAATCCCGCTGGAGAGGATGGCTGACGTTTTACGTGCTCTTAACCAGCTGTGTTAATTAGTTAGTTTTTTTGCATTGTTTGTAACTTATCAGAACAGAGGTTACTCACCACGAACTGGTAGAAGCTTTTTCCTTTAAAGTGTCTGACGAGTCCGATGTGAAGGATATACTCCTTTCCCAGGAACAGGCCCAAATCCCCGTCATTTGCGTGAAGAGAAGACAGAGAAAAAGGGGGCGGAGTTTGCTGCTGTTTTCGGAGAATTTGTAGGCGAGCGAGTAAACCCCCACTGCCATCCGTTCTATTGGCAAATATGCAATCATTGGAAAACAAAATCGATGACCTACGAGCAAGATTAAACTACCAACGTGACATAAAAAACTGTAATATCTTATGTTTCACTGAGTCGTGACTGAACGACGACATGAACAACATACAGCTAGTGGGTTTTACACTGTATCGGCAGGATAGAACAGCAGCCTCTGGTAAGACAAGGGGTGGCGGTCTATGTATATTTGTAAACAACAGCTGGTGCACGATATCTAAGGAAGTGTCGAGATTTTGCTCGCCTGAGAGTATCTCATGATAAGTTGTAGACCACACTATCTACCTAGAGAGTTTATCTGTATTTTTCGTAGTTGTCTACATACCACCACAGACCGATGCTGTCACTAAGACCGCACTCAATGAGCTGTATACCGCACTCATATTACACAATATGTAAAAACTAGCTGCTCCCTCTACAGAGAACGATTATAAAACAAATAAAAATAAGGCAGCTACTAAGCATGATGGGATCTTAATTGCTTAATTAACTCAGGAACCACACCTGTGTGGAAGCAGCAGCTTTCAATATACTTTGTATCCTTTGTATGTTTTCTTTATTTTGGCAGTTACCTGTATATTGAAGAAGTAATATTTGCCCCTCAATTAGGCATAGGAAACCCTATGATAGTAACAATATTATATATAAATAATCTGTCTACAGGTTAATTATAGGCAAGTAAGTTATATTCAGAAAGACTGACTAGAAAACACCCCCAATTGTATCACTTTGATGGCCTGGCATAAATGATTGAAATTATCCAGGCCTATAGCACCCCCTGTGGGTTGTCAACTGAATAATCCATTACTTGCATAAAGAAGACTACATCACTGTGGCTTTGTTTATGTTTTGTGCTTTACCGTGGCATTAGCCCTATACTTTCTCTGTACATTTTAATGCATAGGCCTTGGCATAATTGCAATAATTGTACAAAACAAAACGTTGGCATGCATTGCCTAGATTCGCCTACTGTAGGCCTATTATCTGCGCTACAGCCTTCCAGAGAGGAAGCGGCGAAGAGAGAGGTTCCACTCGCCAAAATCTTTCCAAAATAATCCCAATGAGTTTCTATGGGCTTATTTTGGACCTATGCTTGTCGCCTGCTCTTGGGACAACGACTCCCATTGTTGTGGAGACATAAGCATGTCATCATTACATACAGATCTCTGAGCCTACCCATGCCGACTACTACAACTCCCAGTGCTGCTGGTCTATAGGCTGCCATATATAGGATCCATATTGTTGTGCTCCATGTGACTCTGCATCATCAGAAATCGAATTGTCATTAGAAAAAAATCTGCATCAAAAAACGTCAGTTTAAACTAGAGATATCTGTTTTTTTGCATGGGCTGCATTTTAATCCACTGCATCTGCCGATGTCGCCCTTCCACATCTGCAGTGAAAGGTGGCAGAGCTAGAGCGGTGTTTGTCAGATCATGAGACACCCCGAAAATTGGTCCTCTCACGAAAATGTCTGTAGTGCCGAACGGTTTGACCTAGAAAACTATTTTGACCCATCTACAGTGGTGTAAAGTACTTATATAAAAATACATTTATTAAGTACAACTTTAGTAGTTTTAAGAGGTATCTGTACTTTAATATTTATATTTTTTGACAATTGTAACTTTTATTCCACTACATTCCTAAAGAAAATATGTACTTTTTACTCCCATACATTTTCCCTGACACCAAAAGGCACTCGTTACATTTCGAATGATCAGGCAGGACAGAATTATGGTCCAAATCACCCACTTATCGATATAACATGTCATCCCTACTGCCTCTGATCACTAATCACAAATAATGAGTTTGTAAATGATGTCTTAGTGCAGGAGTGTGCCCCCTGTCTGGTTTGCTTAATATAAGGAATTTGATGTATAGCATGTTGAGTACTTTTTCCACCACTATACTTAAATACATTTAAAATCAGATACTTTTTATAAAAAAAATATTTTTGTGGTTACTTTTTACCCTTTTTCGTGGTATCCAATTGGTAGTTACAGTCTTGTCTCATCGCTGCAAAACCCGCACGGACTCAGAGAGGCGAAGGTCTAGAGTCGTGCGTCCTCCGAAACATAACCCAACCAAGCCGCACTGCTTCTTGACACAATACCCACTTAACCCGGAAGCCAGCCGCACCAATGTGTCGGAGGAAACACTGTGCACCTGGCGACCGTGTCAGCGTACACTGCGCCCGTCCCGCCACAGGAGTTGCTAGTGTGCGCGATGGGACAAAGACATCCCTGCCGGCCAAACCCTCCCCTAACCCGAACAACGCTGCGACAGAGCCAGGACTCAAACCCAGAATCTCTAGTGGCACAGCTAGCACTGCCATGCATTGCCTTAGACCATTGCGCCACTCGGGAGGCCCAAAACCAGATACTTTTAGACTTTTACTCAAGTAGTATTTCCCTCTATTAAGCTATCTTTACTTTTACTTATGACAATTGAGTACTCCATCTGGAGTACCACCACTGCTAATCTATGGAACGATGAGACTCTCATGAACACGATGGTGTTCACGATGGTGTACTCCAGATGGTGTTCACGATGGTGTACTCCAGATGGTGTTCACAATGGTGTTCTCCAGATGGTGTTCACAATGGTGTTCTCCACAAGCGTCACGGGACTCGTCTGAAGCTAGTACATCCGATCTGTCTAAAATAAGGGGTTAAATACATATAGAAAAACAGTTACCTGATCTTTCTTATATCTCGGTGATACAGCACACACACTTCACTTTTTTTTACTATCTGTTTATCCATGTATGAAGCTGTTATTCAATGTTTTTCTATGGGTTAACAGCAGTAAGGACAAATTCAATGTTTTTCTATGGGTTAATAGCAATAAGGACAAATTCAATGTTTTTTGTTTTTTGGGATAGCTTAAGGGGTCCTAAAACTCAAAATCAAATAGCTAAATGATCCTTGGTATGACCATCTTAAAACCATTCCATATGTTAGTGTCACGACTTCCGCCGAAGTTGGTCCCTCTCCTTGTTCGGGCGGTGTTCGGCGGTCGACGTCAGCAACCTTCTAGCCATCGCTGATCCATTTTTAATTTTCCATTGGTTTTGTCTTGTCTTCCATCACACTTGGTTCCAATCCCATCAATTACATGTTGTGTATTTAACCCTCTGTTCCCCCCCCCATGTCCTTTTCGGTGAATGTTTATTGTAAGTGTATGTGTACGTATGTACTGGTGTGCGTCGGGTTATGTTACCCATTGATTTTTATTATTTCTGTTTTCCGGTGGGTTTTTTTGTAAATAAACTGCGCCGTTGGAAACACAGTTATTTCTCTCCTGCGTCTGACTTCTCTGCCGCCAGTTCACACCCTTACAGTTAGCTTAGTAGATCCCACCCCCACAACAAAATATGAAGAACCGCTAAATACAATAGTTGCCGGCCAAATTGTCAGAGAGAAGGAAACAAATCCATTGCAAAATTGCTTTTTATGAATTGATGGAAATACCAGTCGATGTGCTTAAACTTAAAAGACAAATATACTTCATAGGCTAATAAATCCTCGAGGTGCTTGGAAATTAGTGTCGGTGTGTTTCTAGTTTTACTCATACAAAAGACATGAGGTCCTTATAAGGGACTTCAGCTAAGTGTACCCCGACTGGGAAAAATTGGAGAAGTTTGTGTTGCTTATACCCATATACAGTACAGTGTGCCCGTCAAGAAGGGATTCTTTCTCCAAAACAGAGTCAAGATGGCCTCAAGATCGCTCCTTCTTGAGGACAAATTCATGAGGCTGATGCGCATCGCAAGCTGCTCTAAGGAGTTGGACAGTTTTGACTTCCCAACAGCAGCGGCTCACTTTGAGCAGGCCAATGTCCATCGCAAACACAAGTAAATTAGAGGCAAATTATTGTGTTTGTCAGGTCTGGTCCTAGCAGTTCTGCTGCCGCCCTAGGCAAGATGAACATATGCCGCCACTTTGTCATGTATAGTATACTGAACAAAAATATAAACACAATACAGATATACATCTGTTGGTCACAGATACCTTAAAAAAAGGTAGGGGCGTGGAATGGAAAACCAGAGTATCTGGTGTGATCACTATTTGCCTTATGCAGTGCGACACATCTCCTTCGGATAGAGTTTATCAGACTGTTGATTATGGCCTGTGGAATGTTGTCCCACTCTTATTCAATGGCTGTGTGAAGTTGCTGGATATTGGCGGGAACTGGAACACACTGTCGTACACATCCATCCAGAGCATCCCAAACATGCTCAATGGGTGACATGTCTGGTGAGTATGGAAGAACTGAGACATTTTCAGCTTCCAGGAATTGTGTACAGATCCTTGCGACATGGGGCCGTGCATTATCATGCTAAAACATGAGGTGATGGCGGCGGATGAATGGCATGACAATGGGCCTCAGGATCTCATTACCTGTGTAATGATCATGCTGTTTAATCAGCTTATTGATATGCCACACCTGTCAGGTGGATGGATTATCTTGGCAAATGAGAAATGCTTACTAACAGAGATATAAACAAATTTGTCCACAAGATTTGAGAGAAATAAGCTTTTGAAACATGGGATCAACACTTTACATGTTGCGTTTTTATTTTTGTTCAGTGTATAAAGATTTGGAATGGATTGATAAACCAGAGTATAGTAATGATGAGTATCATGCGCAATTGGTGCAATTCAGTTGAGTTTATCCAGTTGCACTTGGAAACGAAACATTGTGGCCAACTATTCACATCGAAGTTACAATGCTGCAATCACTAGGCAGCCAACTGCCTATAGTAGGAAAGAGAGTTGTTATCAATGAGCCACATATATCACACAATAAAGTCACTACCGCACAATAGTTCAAATTACAATAAACATAACATTTATTAACATTATCCAGTAGAACTGTAAAAAAAAAAGTTAGATCATTTGAGCCTCGGAAACAATTGCGTTCATAAATGCAAGGGGCGGGCCTCGTTTCACAGGAGCATTCATTGTGCGAATTACGGGGAGCCAGGGGGGTTCAGCTCCCCTGAATGAGAAATTAGCTCCCCTATATGCTACAAAAGCTAAACTAGGGGGGGGGGGGGTCTCTAAATAATGCTAATTTACAGTTCTCCTATTTGTTTAAAATGCAGTGGTAAATATGTTTTACAGAGGTAAATATTAAAATAAAATCATCCAAGGAAACGAACACCACCACCTCTCTGTCATGGTTTAAACCATTTATTTCTATGTGCTACTACTCATCCAGTAGTGCTGAATTTTGGCCTCAGCCAAGCTCCTTTACGTGTAGATTTTCCTTTGTACTTCCTAATTTTCACTGTTTGTTTGCCATGCGCCCTTGATTTAAAAAATTGCCTTTATTCCAATGCATAAGATTTATCCGTTGATTTAGCATTGCTTTCTGTTGTCAGTCAGTTGTTTAGAGTACTCATTGCTTTGTTTTTTGGGTGCGCGCGGGTAGTGCCATCCGTGGCTAGAAGTAGTAAACCATTTATTCAGCTTTATTATTTTCTATCAATATTTGTATTATTTCCCAGATCAGCTGATGATGGTCGACAATATCACCAGACAACTAGCCTACAGCTAGACACCAACGTGCATCCAATCCATCCAAAAAGTATGTGTTAATGACAGCAGGCCTATAGTGGACTCTTTCGGTTAGAAACGTTCGATTTCGCAATGGCATAGGCCTACGTTATTTTGGATTTGTTTTCACTGAAAACATAATGAAATGTTACGTAGGCATTGTTACACTTACAGTGTATTTTCCGAGATCACCAAGATTCATGATTTGTACAGGGTTTAAGTTCAATGTTCTAATTCAATTGTTAAATGCTTAATAATGACAAATAACACTGTCATTAATGTAAGGGAAGGTAGTGTTTTATGTCACACGATCTGTGAAGACTCCAAGCATTAACTCATGACTTATGGACAACTCATGAACTAGGGTGTAAAACATGTTTTGATTCAACTCATATATTATATTGAATGTAGGCTACCTATTCTGCGTGTGTTCATGTGTTTAAAATTGCCGGAGAAGGTAGGCTACCGGCAAGTGGTGTAGGCCTAGTGGATGGTAAATGCTGTCAAAGAATATGAATATGGATAGCCATCTCAAGACAACTCCTATATGAAGCGTTTTTTCTCAAAAGTTGCCAGGGTGTCTGTCACGTGTCCTACTTATATCAGTACACTTGTAACAACTTAAGCATTACAAAACGTATATTCGATCAAATAAACCTCACCTAGCAAATAAGCCATACATTCTTTTGTTGACCAAATTCGAGACTCTCATTGACCTCCATACAAAAACTCTTTGCTTGGAGGGACGAAACAACAATGAATCGCCACCTGCTGGAGGGTGACCGTTTTTACGCTGATTTGGGCCTCACTCTTCCTCTCTGACGCCACTTACCCACCTTTTGAAAAAAATGCATTGAAAGTAGGAGTGTAACTTTTTCCACCGTGACCGTCAATCAGTTTACCCATCAATTTTTTTTTAACACTACATCGCTGGCTACCAGTAGGCCTATTTGAAGTTCGTGATGGGCATTGGCGGTATCCAGATTGTCATACCTTTATACCAACCTTGTGCCATCCCAGGATATTTGGTAATACCATGTCATGACTGTCCTGTGAGGATCCAAAAAGGTCAGATCAGGTTTGGAATGAGTACCTTCAACCGGGGGAGGAGGGAACTGGTGGGGGTTAACACATCAAGCCCTGTTGTAAATCAAGGAGAGAGGATTCAGGTCTCCCTCTCCAAATTCACCCAAGGAATGTGCCTTTGTTTCAAGAGACTTTTCCCGACTAAACTCTAACACGTTCTAAAGCTAATACTGGAACAATATTTCCAACAGAACGTGGAGAATGGTCAGAGAAGATCTATAGGACACTAATGTAATTTTGTTTGTTATTTTGTGATGTTATAAAGGATAACTGTAACACTACATGTGTGAAGTGGTCGTCCTATATGATTTGAGAAACTATAAGAGATAATAGTTTTACATAACTTTGTACAAGTGACAAGTCAGCCTGACGGAACCGCCCCTCTCGAACAAACTGCATAAATGATGGATAACGAAATTAACATACCAGACCAGAGAGACGTAGAGCTGCAGCTCATGTTTAAAGTGGTCTGAACTCTGAATCTCAACACGAGGTAGAGACGATAAACTCACCTCCCGGACAATCACTAGTACGATGATCCTGTCAATTAGTCAACTAATTGAAGAGGATCCTTCTGACGACAATGGCTGTGAAACATCCTCTAGTGCTGTCCTTCTAACCAACAAGCAGGAAGAAAGAAACCTAACAAACCACCTACAGAAATGGAAGAAGAGGAAGTGTCATATCCATTTCGACCTACAGAAGAGGAAGTGTCATATCCATTTCGACCTACAGAAGAGGAAGTGTCATATCCATTTCGACCTACAGAAGAGGAAGTGTCATATCCATTTCGACCTACAGAAGAGGAAGTCAAATGATTGTTGAAGATTATCCCAATGATTGTGATAAAATAAAATGAGGATTTAGTGGAGGAAATTGATGGAACATCTCTCTCTAGCCAACAACCACAACCAAGTACAGAAACAGAGATGTTTATGTACAGGAATGGCAATATAGCCTGGTCCCCACATCATGTACAATGGAATTTCAGCAGACTGACAACGCAACAAAATGTGAAAGTGCATCCAGGGCCTACCCGATTACGCCTCCGTGGCTGTGGCCATGGCATGTAACCGATCCTATTCAAAATATCCTTATTAAAATGACCCCTTTGGAGGGGAAGCGTGTGTACCAGGACAAGTGGAAGACACTGGATAGGATACAGTTGCATGCCTACATATGGTTACTGAGGTGAAGCATTGCACAGTTTATGGAACCAAGACAGGGGAATATTTCCAGCCACAATGTCAATGGACACATTCTGTGTGATGTCCTGAGTGATTTGATTTGACAACCGCAAAACAAGAAAAACCCTAACAAGTGAAGGTGCAAGAGACAAGTTGGCCCAAATCAGAGATGTATGGGATATATCGGTAGAGCGCTTGCCCCTACTGTACAACCCTGGCCATAATGTCACTGTAGATGAACGTCTTGTTCCATTCAGATGGCACTGTCCCTTTAGGTAGTACATGCGCAGAAAATCAAGAAAGTATGGCATCAAGATATGGGTCGCTTGTGATGCTGAGCATGGATTTACAAATTTATACAGGAAAATCAGGAGGAGTACATGAAAAGAATCAGGGAATGCAGGTGGATTTGGACATGGTAGAAGGGCTCCAAGATCGCATGATCATGTGTGACAACTTATTCACATCCTAAGAGCTGCTGGATAGGGGCTTGACCATGCTGGGAACAGTGAAGAAAAACAAGCCCGAACTGCCCAATGAGCTTCTGCGAATTCAGGACAGAAAGTTGCATGTTCTAATTTGCCTCACCAAGACTAAGTCTACAACCAACAACTACTGTCCCAAGAAAAACTAAAATGTGACTTTGATCAGCACATTCCACAAAAATGGAGCAGTGAGCAAGAGAAAGGCCAAAAAGCCACAGATGATTTTTGACTACAATGCTACGACAGAAGGAGTTGACAACCTGGACAAATCCACAGGAACGTAAAACTGCCAGTGGTAGATGGCCCGTTGGTCTATGGTCCTCTTCTACAACATCATTGACATGTCAGCCTACAACGCCTTTGTCCTGTAGATTTGAAACGGACCGTCAGTGGAAAAAAGGAAAGCGGCATTGACAAAGGCTTTTCCTGCAGCAATAGGGCAAGGAAATTGTGACCCCCATACCCAAAGCCAGAAAGTTAGGCCTCGACCACAGGGGCTGTATCTACTGTGCAAGAAATCCAAGATAAAAAGCCATCCAGACCCATTCCATTTGTGGATGAAGAGGGTAGCGTAAAAGAGAGAATGTTCACGGTGTAAGTGTAACGGATGTGAAATGGCTAGCTAGTTAGCGGTGGTGTGCGCTAATAGCGTTTCAATCGGTTACGTCACTCGCTTTGAGGCCTTGAAGTAGTGGTTCCCCTTACTCTGCAAGGGCCGCGGCTTTTTTTATTTATTTTGTATTTTATTTTTGCATTTTCCAATTAACAACATTCAAGACAAAAGTGAAAAGATATTAGACAACAATAGGACAGAGTGACAGAAACAGACGAGCGTAACAAAGAAAGAAAAAAAAGAAAAAAAATGATATATACAAACATACAATAAAAAAAATTATAATGAGACATTGGATCATATGGTCACCTGCCGTAGGCTACATATTATACATTACGTGTGAAACCTTATATAAGGATAATATAGAGATTCATTCAATGAGATGTGGGGGGAGATTCTCCATATAGTCAATAAAAGGTTGCCAAATTCTGTGAAATGTCTTTAACTTATTCCTCAAGCGGTAAGTAATTTTCTCCAGTGGGATACAACTATTAACTTCTGATAGCCACATTGCAACTGGCAGGGAGGAATCCAATTTCCATTTCTTGGCAATACATTTCTTGGCAATCGCTAGCAATATTTCTTTTAGCTTTATAGTATGGCTTTGCTTAAGATTGGTGTTAGTAAAGTTGCCCAGTAGACAGACCTCCGGGTCTAAAGGGAATGCAACCCCGTGAATTGAGGATATGGTATCGCATACCCCCTGCCAGAAACCGTGTAGTTTTGAACACTGCCAAGTGGAATGGAGGAATGTTCCTTCATCTGAGCCACATCTAAAACATAGGGAGGAGATATCAGGGTTGAACTTGTGCAGTCTAGATGGGGTGATATAGAGCTGATGGAGGAAATTAAACTGGATCAGTCTGTATCTGGAGTTCAATGTGGCTGTAACACCATCCCTGCATAGGTCACTCCATAGACCCTCATCAAGATCAATACCCAGATCTTTTTCCCATCTAAGTCGGGGTTTATCTAGCCCAGGCAGTGTTAGTCCTGACATAAGAGCATCGTAAACACGGGAAATGGTCTTGAACAGTGGTTGGTCTGCGTGGCAGAGTTGTTCAATAGGTGACATCTTAGGTAGGTTCCATTGTCCCTTGAGAGACACCCTAATAAAGTTCCGTAGTTGTAGGTAGCTAAAGAAGTCCCTGTTAGGCAAGTGGTATTTCTGTTTCAGCTGATCAAAAGACATAAGAACTCCCTCCTCGTAACAATGTTCCAGAAGAGTGATCCCCTTATCAGACCATGATCTAAAGTTACTATTCTGGAAAAACATAGGAATCAATCTATTGTTCCATAAAGGGGTTTTAGGGGAAAGGAATCCCCCTCGTCCGAACAGCTCATGCAGTTTGCACCATGCCAGGACAGAATGTATGATTAAAGGGTTGTCTGTGATGGTTTTTATAGATTTTCTGTCCCATTTGTAAAACAATTCTGCCCCAGTGTCATCATTTACCTCAAGCTTTTCAATGTTCAACCATGAGGGAGAGGAACCCTTGTCAAACCTCTGAGCCAGAAACCTAGACTGTGCTGCCCAGTAGTACATTCTAAAATTGGGGAGGTTTAAGCCCCCTTGACTGTAATCCAGGGTCAGTTTATCCAGGCCAACCCTAGGGGTTTTGCCGTGCCAGATAAACCGTCTGGTCAGCTTGTCGAGAGAGGAAAAGAATGCTGCGGGAACAGGGATAGGGAGAGATTGAAACAGATATAGAAATCTGGGCAGGACATTCATTTTAATTACATTGATTCTACCCAGTAGAGTGAGAGGTAAGTCCATCCATTTACAAAGGTCACCCTCCACCTTTTGCAACAAACTGGCCAGATTGAGTTTATAGAGGTTGTTCAGATTACCATCCACCATTATGCCCAAATATGTGAAGCCCATAGGCGACCATCTAAAAGGAAACTTGTGCTTGATGGTATGATGGTCAAAGACAGACAATGGTAAGATTTCGCTTTTATCAAAATTGACCTTATATCCAGAGAAAGAACTATAACACTGTAGTAGGATCTGCAAGTGAGAGAGGGAATGTTCTGGGTTTGTTAGAAATAAGATAAGGTCGTCCGCAAAGAGTGATAATTTATGGGTATGGGGGCCCACCTCAAAGCCATGTATGTCAGGGCACGTTCTAATAGCCTCAGCCAACGGTTCGATGGCGAGGGCAAAGAGGTGGGGGCTAATTGGGCAACCTTGTCTGTTCCCCTATAGAGGGAAAGAGGAGGAAGTAATCCCATTGGTAGCAATCCTAGCTTTAGGAGATTTGCAGAGTGATTTTATCAAATTTACAAACACGGTACCTAAACCAAACTTTTCCAAGACGCGAAAGAGGTATGGCCATTCAACCCTATCAAAGGCCTTTTCAGCGTCGAGGGAGACTGCGACACTAGGTATTTTGTTTTTGTTAGCAAGGTGAATTATATCAAAGAACCTTCTGAGATTATTGGAGGACAATCTATTAATTATGAAGCCAGTCTGATCTGGGTTGACCAACAGGGGAAGACATGACTCCAGTCTCTTAGATAGCATCTTGGTGACCAGTTTACAATCTGTGTTAAGGAGAGAGATTGGTCTATATGAGGCGCACTTTAGTGGATTTTTCCCTTTCTTGTGGATTACAGTAATCACTGCTTGAGAGAAAGACTCTGGAAAGCAGTTGTCTTCCCTGGCTTTTTTAAGTACCTCCATAAGGTAGGGGACCAACAGCTCCCTAAATTCTTTATAGAACTCTGGAGGGAAGCCATCCTCCCCAGGAGATTTATTAGAAGGTAAGGATTTAATGGCCTCCAACAATTCAGGAACTGAGAAGTGTTCACTCAGGTGCTCGCTGTCTTCCCCTGACAGGCATGGGAGGTTGAGAGAGGAGAGAAAGGAGTCGATCTCTGATAGATCATCGCTTGATTGGGAAGTGTAGAGGTCTTCATAGTATTTCTTAAAAGTATTATTAATTTCAGTAGGGTCGAAAGATATCTCATTAGTGAGAGTTTCTATAGCATTAATTGTCCTCTTACTTTCCTCTGCTTTCAGTTGCCATGCCAATACTTTGTGAGCTTTCTCTCCAAGCTCGTAATAACGCTGTTTTGATTTAGTGATGGCCCTCTCAGCTTGATATGTGTTCAGAATATTGTATTTCAGTTTTTTATTTACCAAAAGCCTGTATAGATCTTTAGTCGGGCCTCTTTGGTAGGTTTTCTCTAGCTCTGAGATTTCAGATTCAAGGGCACTCAGTTCCGCACCGTGTTTTCTCTTCAGCCCTTTAGTATAGGAAATGATCTGTCCCCTCAGATAGGCCTTCAATGTGTCCCAAAGAATGAAACTGTCAGGAGCGGAGGGTTTGTTTGTCAAAGTAAAAATATTGATCTGCTCTTTGATGAATGCACAAAATTCAGGTTGCTTTAGGAGTGTAGAATTTAGTCTCCATATATATGCTCCATTTACCTTGTTAGGAATGGAGATTGATAATACCAGAGGAGAATGGTCACTAAGCAATCTGGGGAGATACTCGACATCTAACACTCTATGAAACAGTTGTGTCGATAGTAAAAAGTTATCTATGCGTGTGTGTGTCTTGTGTGGGTGTGAATAAAAAGAGTAGTCCCTATCCTGTGGGTGCAACTGTCTCCAGATGTCGAGTAAATTGAGATCTTTCATGAATGACATGGTGAGCTTGCTGGCTTTGGTAAGAAGTGAGGGTTTATCAGAGGACCTATCAAGAACTGTATCTAAACAAAAATTAAAATCTCCTCCAACCAGTAACCATCCTGGTGGTGCTTGAGCAACCTGAAGGAAGACATTCTGAATAAACATATGGTCATCGAAGTTAGGAGCATAGATATTCAATAGGGTCGAAGACTCTGAAAACATTTGCCCCTGCACCAAAACAAACCTGCCAGAGGGATCAGAGATGGTGTTGTTGACGCAGAAGGGGATGTGTCTACTTATCAAAATTGCCGTTCCTCTTGCTTTGGAGTTAAAAGAGGACGCAAAAACTTGTCCTACCCATTCCCTCTTTAATTTCTTGTGTTCACTGGCTGTAAGATGTGTCTCTTGTAAAAACACAATGTCAGCCTTTAATTTCTTAAGGTATGTATAGACTCTCTTCCTTTTAATCGGGCTGTTAAGACCTTTTACGTTGAATGTGACATATTTTAGTGGATTAAGCATAGTTGGGTTTCAAATATGTAACTGAATGGAAATCTATCATATGTAGATAGTTAGGAAATGTTTCAACTTTGGTTTGAACGCAGAAGTGACCTATGTGTCTCTTTAGGAAGGAAACAATAAACATAGAAAAAAGGAAAAAATAAATAAAGAATCCCACCCACCCCGATTGTTAGACTAAAACCACAATCCCAACAATCAAACATGAATACACTTGTAGAGATACGTTGCTGCTC
The DNA here is from genome assembly GCF_016432855.1 of Salvelinus namaycush. Lineage (NCBI taxonomy): Eukaryota > Metazoa > Chordata > Actinopteri > Salmoniformes > Salmonidae > Salvelinus > Salvelinus namaycush. The sequence goes on from NC_052311.1 coordinate 45,006,493, forward strand.
GCTTTCCATCTTGCTCTTACTAGCTAAACCTTGGCGTAAACTAAAACCTGTGAGCTCTCTAAATTGAAAACAAACGTTGTGAATAGACATTTATGGCTGAATATTTACTGCCCACGGTAAGGGCTGCTTGAGTCTCTTTTCGAAAGATTGACATAAATGAGGGGGAAAGCAGTGGGCCTAAACCCACTTATTTGCTTCGCCCAGTGATATGGACTAAACCAAAATATACTCTCCTGTAAATGTAATAGAACTCACCCCGGAAAGATACGGTTAGTTGAAAATGTACAAATCAATTATAGCGACCGGAGGATATCAGCGGTTCAGTCCGGATAAGAGAAAACAAATAAACTGCATCTTATCCCCCAGAGAGACCGTCCTGGCTCAGACGTTGTTCCGTTCTTTGAGAAAAGTGTACACTTCTCCCGGTGTGTTGAAGAGATGGCTTCGGCCTTTGTACTGAACTTTCATCCGCGCAGGGTGGATGAGGTAGCCGGTGATGTTCTTCTCCTTCAGTGCTTTGGCGGCAGGTCTGAACTGCTTGCGACGTCTGGCGAGATCCGCGCTCATATCCGGGAAAAGACTGACCCTCTTGCCATCGATGGTGATGTCCTCTTTGGCTCTTGCGAGTTGCAGTACCTTCTCTCTGTCTTGGAAACGGAGGAACCTGATCAGGACGGCCCGTGGGGGCTCGTCTGGCCGGGGTTTCGGCGCTGATGTTCTGTGGGCGCATTCGATTTCCAGTGGCTTGGTATAGTTGATTATGCCTAGGACATCCGGGATCCATTGAGTGAAGAAACGGACCGGGTCACGGCCCTCGCTGTCCTCTTTCAATCCCACCACACGGATATTACTACGTCTGCTCTGGTTCTCCATCTGATCTACCTTGTTTTTGAGGTAGGCATTGTCCTTTTGCAGTTGTATCAAGACCTGGTCATGTCGAGCGATGGTGTCTTCAACTGTGCTAATGCGCAACTCTGCTTCAGTCGTTCTCAAAAGGAGATCATTCATGGAGGATTTCAGGTCGTCAATGGAAGAATGGAGTTCAGCCGTTTTCTTATCAATTTTCATAGAAAGACCTTTGTTACCATCCTGAATTTCCCAGAGGAGAGTAGCCAGCATGTCGGCAGGCTCGCAAGAGGGCCGCGGCTTTTGTGGAGCGATGGGTAACGATGCTTCGTGGGTGACTGTTGTTGATGTGTGCAGAGGGTCCCTGGTTCGCGCCCGGGTCGGGCGAGGGGACGGACTAAAGTTAAACTGTTACATAAGGACTGTGGCTGGATATGTGACAGCTAGACCTCTACCGTTGGCCCGCACAGTCATATTCTGTCAAACATATACTGAGTAGCCCATCATGTAATGGAACATTGCGGAAGTCTATAGTGTTGTGTCTATGAATTTATACATGGGTGGGTCTAATCCTGAATGCTGATTGGTTAAAACCGCATTCCAGCCGGTGTCTATTCTATAAGCTAAATCTATGACGTTAAAATACCTATTTACTCTGTTCCATCTGACTGCACAATCCACTGTCTCATCAGGACCAGCCAGGCACTTTATAAACGTGATCTCCACTATAAAAAGCATCTAGAAATGATCTCCCATTTCTTTCAACAGAGGAGATTTGTATAAACCTTGCTGTCTCTCCCCCCGACATTTGCAACATTGTTTCAATATTTAAATTCGATCTACGGGTGTCCCATAGTAATGAACGTGTCGGGAGTTGGGATGAGGCAGACAGGCAGGCAGCATTTCTTATCCAGTCAAAATCATGAATCAGCATAGTTTTTATGGATATATACAAAGAACTATCAATAGAACACAGTGGGTGGAAACCCCAGGCGGATGCTTCACATTTATACATCCGGTGAAATTTCTGTCTCATTGTTCTGTGATATTACTGTATGGCTCTGTCAGGGAAGTCCCACAGTCATGAGTGTAATGTTACAGTTAACCACTAGAGTGTCCCACACCACATAGAATCATTACAGTCACTATGAACTGTTACTCAATAGTTGCTACAATAAATGCTGGTAAACTTGAACTACACAGTATGAAGACATATTTGTGAATAATATATATGACATACATTGCTCAGTATATCATTTCTACAAACAGTTTACATGGTCAGTAATGCAGAAATCACTTGTAGGCAGAATATAATAAAAAATGTTGTCAACCTTTTTGTTGTTCTGAGATTCATATTGATGACTATGTAGCTGTATTGACCACCTGATTTTCATTAACTAATGAGCTTTTTCCATGTCCATATCACCACCTGCTGTGCTTTTTGGTAGTCTAGTCCCTTCACCATTTACACCCCTCACACAAGACGGTAAACAGAACGGCAGAGGAAGATGCAGTATCAGTAGGATAGATCTTATTCTTTCCATCTGTGGAAGATCTGGTGTTGGCCCCCTGTTTAGCAACATGACAACACTGAGACTTGATCATCCTTCAGGGTGACCTCTCTCTCCAGGTCACAATGTGATGGATTATTCTCCGTGTGTGACGACACTATCGCCCCGCCACACTCACCCCTGTCATCATGAAGTGCTTCAAGAGGCTGGTCATGGCCCACATCAAGGCCAGCATGCCAGGCACACTGGACCAAATCCAATTTGCCTACCGCACCAACAGATCCATGGAAGATGCCATTTCCATAGCTTTTCACACAGCCCTAACACATCTGGACAAGAGGAACACCTATTTGAGAGTGCTGTTCATTGACTACAGTTCAGCATTCAACACTATTGTTCCCTCCAAGCTTGTCACCAAGCTCAGAGCCCTGGGTCTGGACACTACCCTCTGCAACTGGATCCTGGACTTCCTGACGGACAGACCAAAGGCTGTGAGGATTGGCAACAACACCTCCTCCACACTGACTCTTAACACAGTGGCCCCCAGGGGTGTATCCTAAGCCCTCTGTTGTACTCCCTTTTCACCCACGACAGCTTTGTTTTGCACGACACCAACTCCATCATCAAGTTTGCTGACGACACCACAGTTGTAGGCTGATAACCAACAACGATGAGCCAGCCTATAGGGAGAACGTAAGTGAACTGGCATTGGGGTGCCAGGATGACAACCTCTCTCTCAACGTCAGCAAAACAAGGTTGATTGGTGACTTCAGGAAGCAGAAGAGAGAACACAGCCCGATCCACATCAACTGGACTGCAGTAGAGAGAGTCAGCAGTTTTAAGTTCCTCGGCATTACACAGATGCAGTGCCTGTCTAGCTCTCATTTACATACATTAGATCCTGCTAACGAGGGGATTTCACAGAATCAACGGACTGAGTAACATTTAATTTAATCCTCCATGTTTGACCACGATGTGTCACCTGGTTAGCGGTCAGATGTACCTACATTTTTATCTCCTTATACAGTATGTCTTAGAAACAAATGTACTGCTTCCATAAAAAGGGCTAAGTCAAGCTCATTCATTAATCCCATTTCTGACCCTTGTGGTGATCCGCTAAGTTTTGGAAGGATTTTAATTCACTAAAAAGAAGCAGCCACACCTCTCTGCCCAATGAGGTTCTATTTAACTCCAGTACTTATCACGTTTGAAGGTAAGACCCAGGTGCAGACAGTGTCGAAGTAACAAAAGGTTATTAATTTGAACACGGGAAGGCAAAGGTACAGGACGGCAGGCAGGCTCAGGGTCAGGGCAGGCAGAAAGGACAAAACCAGGAAAACTATAAAATAGACAAGGCAGGAGCAAGGGGGGAAAACATTGGTAGGTTTGAGGAACAAAACAAACTCGCACAGACAGACAGACAGACAGACAGAAAACACAGGTATAAAAACTACCCAGGGGATAATGGGGAAGATGGGCGACACCTGGAGGGGGGTGGAGACAAGCACAAGGACAGGTGAAACATCAGGGTGTGACAGTACTATAAAAGGCTAAACTGAAATAACTGATGTGTTTAACCAACATTTTATTGCAGCAGGCTATTTATTTGAAAGGGCAAAAAGCAGCAATAAGGACAACTCTTAAAAGACTTCATGACAGAAACTCATCTCTTATGCACCCCTGTTCAATCCCAGACTTTCCTGCTACTGTAAATGGTGACCCATTGTTATTTCTTCAGCAAGTCACTACTAGGGAAGTTCTGGACACGCTCTTTGTTGTTGATGTTAAAAAGTTCACTGGGGCAGACATGCTTGACCTGTGTCTTCTACGGCTTGCTGCGCCTCTGATTGTGGAGCCCTTGACACATCTTTTCTTATCTGTCCATTCTCTTGGGTATTATTCTTAAGGTGTGGAAGTCGGCCCTTGTTCTCCTAATCCGCAAAGGTGGTGATCCCTGTGATCTTAATAATTGTCACCCAATCTCAAAACTTTCAAGTCTAGCGAAAATATTAGAACTCTTGGTAAATTTTCAGCTGTAGTCCTTTTTAGATAAAAAAAATTGTATTCTGAACTCTCACCAGTCAGGCCTTTAGGCCAGAACACAGCACCATCTCAGCTGCTTCTCTAGTCATAAATGGCATAAAGTAGATAAAACACTAGCATTACGCTGCCCTTTATATTGATCTGTCAAAAGTATTTGATATGGTTGATCATACACTCTTGCTACGGAGGTCTGGACCATGCAGCCTGTGTCTGGTTAAAAAAATTACCTGTATGACAGAACTCAATGTATATCTGCTGATGGAGCTCAGTCTAATTTTCTTAACATAACCAAAGGAGTGCCACAAGGCTCAATACTAGGCCCTTTACTGTTCACTTTTTACATGAATAATGTTGGTTTCCCTGAAAACCTCTAGATTTCGCCAGGTCTCGTAAAATTGATCCTAAAGACCTGCGTGCATATCTGTGCCTTTAGAGGAGCCTAAATTGAGCTTGTGCCCAATTAAAAGTATCTAGGTGTTGGATTGACGATATGCTGTCCTTTAAAACACACATTGATAAGCTGACAAAACGTTGTGAGTAACGATTGGTTTGCTGTATAGAAATACATCCTGTCTCACTTTTGAAAATAGGAGGAAGATTGTTCAAGCAACACTCCCCCCAGTAATTGACTACAGCAACTCAATCTACATCCACGCGACAGCTTCTGTGTTAAAACCTCTAGATTCAGTCTACTACACACCTTTGCGTTTTATCACTGGTGATAATTTCCATATGCATCATTGTCTCATATAGTTCTGTTGGCTGGGAGTCTCTGACTACCAGAAGGGCCTAACCTTGGCTATTATTTGTATGTAGCACATGTTGCACTTCTCCAGAAACTCCCATACTACCTCACCTCACTTAATGCCCTTTTGAAAGTAACGTGATTTATCTAATATGTTGTAACTGTAATTTTGTAGTGATCATGCAAGAATTGTTGCTTACATTGCTTGAGCTGTTGTTCTCAGGGCACCATTGGAAATGACACCCTGGTCTCAATGGGTTCCCCTGGCTAAATAGAGGTTATTAAAAATGTCTTAATTTGTGCCACACAGGCACTTGAAGAAACACTGCTACTCTTGGACCTAATGTTCTTTCATACCCCGAAAATTTGATATAGGTTTATAGTGCCTTCAGAGAGTATTCACACCCCTTGACTTATTCAAAATGTTGTTGTGTTTACAGCCTGAATTCAAAATGGATTAAATCGATTTTCTTATCTCACCCATCTACACACAATACCACATAACGGCAAAGTGAAATTGAAAATGTATTGAAAATGAAATACAGAAATATCTCATTTAAATAAGTATTCACACCCCTGAGTCAATACATGTTAGAATTACCTTTGGTAGTGATTACAGCAGTGAGTCTTTCTGGGTACGTCTCCAAGAGCTTTACACACCTGGAATGTGCAACATTTGCCAATTATTCTTTTCAAAATTCTTCAAGCTATGTCAAGTTGGTTGTTGATTATTGCAAGGCAACAATTTTCCCTCAGGAACATTCAATGTTGTCTTGGTAAGCAACTTCAGTGTAAATTTGGCCTTGTGTTTTAGGTTATTGTACTGCTGAAAGCTGAATTCTCCCAGTGTCTGGTGGAAGGCAGACTGAACCATGTTTTCCTCTATGATTTTGCCTGTGCTTAGCTCTATTGCTTTTCATTATTTTCTAAAAAAACTCCCGAGTCATTGCCGATGAGAAACATACCCATAACATGATGTAGCCACTACCATGACCGAAAATATGAAGAGTGGTACTCAGTGATGTGTTGTGTTAAATTTGCCCCAAACATTTTCTTTGAACACAAGCAACATGTTCAAAGTCTCGCTGGCCTTAATTTGATGTACGCATTTTTCTGAGGAAACTGTGGATACTGGAGAGATCAAAGACATTATGGGTAAACTGGGGTCGTTGCAAAAGGAGTTGGCAGTAAAACAAGACAAGGAGCAAAGTTAGGTTTGTATGTTACAAACTGTGTGGCTAAAAACGCTAATAAAAAAAATCAAGAAAATAAGGGTTCCTCAAGAGTTCTTTGGAAAGGGTGATGTTTCTATGTGGAACCATAATGACTCAAAGAACCCTTTGAGTCATTCACCCTTTGAGCACAAAAGGGTTCTTTGCTCTTTTGGTGATAATTGAAATGTAGGGGAGGTGACTCATTTTAATATTTGGGGGCGTGGTTGCCTCATAGCTCTTTTTGTGTAATCGTGAGAGTGTCATTCCAGTTTATCAAATGTGTTGTGTTATGCCATTAAAAATGATATATGATCATGGCCAGCAGTGATGGTGTCTTGTAAAAGACTTGTGTATGGGCTTGTCAATTTAGAACGGTTGACTAAACCAGTCAGTGGTTCTCAATTCTCTTGTCAGGGACCCCCAGCTGTTCAGAGGTAGCTCACTTGACTCAACTTGTTCACTGACCAGAATAAGAAACACTGTATTTTTCTTCAAAATGATCTACAAATAACCTTTCAGATTGAGAAAGGTTCCTTATAGAACCATTCTCCATAAAGGTTCTACTAAGAACCATAAAAAAGGGGTTGTAACCATAGCGGAACAATTTTTTCGTGGTATATAGAACTTCTTTTAATGGTTCTTTATAGAACCTTAGGAAAGGGGTCTTTATAGCACCATACAAGTTCCATTCAGAACCTTATGAGCATGGTTCTTTATTGAACCTTCAAAAAAGGGTTCTATGTAGCACTAAAAAAGGGTTCCGCTATGGTTAAAAGCCAAAGAAACCCTATCTGGTACTAATTAGAAACATTTATTTTTAGTGTGTAGAGCATTTACTTGGAAAATCATGCATACATAGCCTAGTCCCAGATCTGTTTGTGCGGTCAATCACCATAGACATTGACAAGACAGTATAAACAGCTCTGGGAACAGGCTAATGCATACTTAGAAGTCTGAATAATGTATGAAATACAATGGGATGGGACGGTAACAAAGCAGCACGTGTGAACAGTTACTCTAACAGTACTCAAACGTTCTGATGCCATTATCTTAAAGCTCCTATACCTGGTCTGTGAGTCATTTAAAAACGTTGATTATGGAATCGGAGTATTTGTAATTGTTCCGCCTTCTTCTCATATGTTCCACATTTGCATTCTTCAAGGATGATTTTACTTAATTATTTATTTTATGTGGTGCTTTTTCCTTCGATTCTATAGTTCCCAAATGCTTTCAGATCCTATGAGGTTTACTGGACCTTTTGCATTGACTCACTCCCATCAACATACAGTAGATGATTAGTATGATAGTATCAGGGTGAATAGATGTCTCTGTCTGGAGGTTTGGCTGTCTGGACCCAAAGCTGCATCCATCCATCCATCCATCCATCCCTGCCTCTGTAAAAATAATGCCTTGTCTTCCCCACAGAGAGAACTCATTATGCGACAGTCTGTCTGCCTGCATGTCTCTGTCTGTCTCTGTCTGCATGTCTGTCAATTAATATTACAGTGTTGTTTAGAGGACAATGTTACCACTCGGAATGTAGCCATTTACTGACACAACAAAGTGTCTTTGTCTGGAGGTTTGGCTGTCTGGACCCAAGGCTGCATCCATCCATCCATCCATCCCTGCCTCCGGAAAAGTAATGCCTAGTCTTCCCCACAGAGAGAACTCAATTATGGGACAGTACAGAAGCTTCCCACTCCACAGCCGAGGATCTGCAAGAAAGCCTAACTCCTTGACCTCAGACGGGAGGGAATGGAGAAGACGAGAGCTATCAACATCCGGCACGGCCGGGAGTGTCAGTTTGGGGCTAGGGAAGCTTGTGTTTTTCTCTGTACAATTATACATTGACCTACTGTAGCTCCATGTGAATGTTTCTGGTAGTACTATTTGAATATTTCTGGTAGCTCTATTTAAATGTATCTGGTAGCTCCATTTGAATGTTTCTGGTAGCTCCAATGTAATGTCGTCCGTGCCACAGTACTAGTACTTGTACAGCATATCAAATCAGGACTGCATGTGGAGGTTTGTACATAATGAACCATGGAACTGCTATATTAGTACAGGAAGCATCATGTTACAAAGCAGATAGTTAAGGATGTTGCTCCATTTGACGCTCCGTCAATGTATTAATGCTGGTACAGTACATAGACATGTTTGGTGTAGTTACGGACTTTACACTGTGCAACCAGGCCTATCTCTTGTTCCAGTGTACAGTGGCTTTGACTTGTCCTCCTATTGCTGTGATAACAATTATGATTTCATAGACGATACATAGTCTGGCAGTACATAGACATGTTTGGTGTAGTTACTGACTCACTACAAAACTTGTCCTCATATCTTTGGTAACAAACACAATTTCTTTGGTAACAAACATGCTGTTACTGGTCAGTAGTCGGTGAGGCATGGCTATACAGTTAATGTACAGTTACTGGGAAGAAAGACCTGTCGTCTGACACGTTGGGGTCGAGTCACGCCTGCTAAAGACACCCAGGCTAACCCAAAGCCCTGAGACAGGCTAGGGGAGAGCCTCTTTGGAATGATGAGTAAACCCTCGGAATGCGTTCCCTGTTTTTTACACCGTAACCATCCCACTCCCATACAGAGCACGTCTGGTGCCACGTTTCACTGAGACAACACTCAAAAGTTAGCCTGATCCTAGATCTGTTTGTGCTGCCTAGCCTACTTCTATGGTCATTGGCATGACATTGACCATAAGAGTGGGCAAGACAGCACAAACAGAGCTAGTACATGGCTCCTCAAATGTAATCTTTTTATGCTGTTTTGACTTTTTAAAATCTAAACTCTGGTGACAACACCCCACTGTGTCTCCCTGTCTCATTTTGTCTCCCAGTATATCAGGAATCAAGATAAGACCCAGATGCAGAAACGTCGAATTAACAATGGTTTAATAATCCAACAGGGGCAGGCAATAGACAGGTCAAGGCAGGCAGGGGTCAATAAACCAGACGTGGGGCAACAGTACCGGACTGCAGGCAGGCTCAGGGTCAGGGTAGGCAGAGGTCAATAATCCAGAGGTGCGGCAAAGGTACCGGTCGGCAGGCAGGGTCAGGGGCAGGCAGAGTGGTCAGGCAGGCGGGCTCAGTCAGGACAGGAAAGGGTCAAAACCAGGAGGGCGAGAAAAAGAGAGACTGGGAAAAGCAGGCGCTGAGAACCAAAACGCTGGTTTATTTGACAAACAAGACGAACTGGCAACAGACAAACAGAGAACACAAGTATAAATACACAGGGGATAATGGAGAAGATGGGCGACACCTGGAGGGGGGTGGAGACAATCACAAGGACAGGTGAAACAGGTCAGGGTGTGACACAGTAAGCATACAGTACAATTACGTCGCCATTGTGTAGAGTGAGACAATCATATAATCTTGCCTTTCCGGCAGATTGTACTAGCCAATTTCTAAATCAAATCAAATCAAATTTATTTATATAGCCCTTCTTACATCAGCTGATATCTCAAAGTGCTGTACAGAAACCCAGCCTAAAACCACAAACAGCAAGCAATGCAGGTGTAGAAGCAAATGGCTTGTTATTGTCTGACCTTCACTCACTGAGGACAACACCAGTTCCTGTTCCTCTGTTTTGCACATATCGTTGCTTTGTCACTGTCACTCAACCTTGCGTTTAATATTTTTTGTTGCCGTTCATTTTCAGACATTTCAACCTTGCATTTGTGATGTAGTACAGTAGTAATGTTGTTCTAACACAGATTTTTTTAAATCAAGCCCCCGCCCCACCTTACCCCAAATATCTCTCTCTCTCTCAATTTAATTGAAGGGCTTTATTGGCATGGGAAACATATGTTAACATTGCCAAAGCAAGTGAAATAGATAATAAACAAAAGTTTAAAAAACAATAAAAATTTAAAAGTTCCAAAAGAATAAAGACATTACAAATGTCATATTATGTGCAAATAGTTCAAATAAAAAAGGGAAAATAAATAAACATAAATATGGGTTTTGTTCTTCACTGGTTGCCCTTTTCTCGTGACAACAGGTCACAAATCTTGCTGCTGTGATGGCACACCGTGGTATTTCACCCAATAGATATGGGAGTTTATCAACATTGGGTTTGTTTTCAAATTCTTTGTGTCTGTGTAATCTGAGGGAAATATATGTCTCAAATATGGTCATACATTTGGCAGGAGGTTAGGAAGTGCAGCTCAGTTTACACCTCATTTTGTGGGCAGTGTGCAGATAGCCTGTCTTCTCTTGAGAGCCAGGTCTGCCTATGGCAGCCTTTCTCAATAGCAAGGGTATGCTCACTGAGTCTGTCAAAGCTTTCCATAAGATTGGGTCACTCACAGTGGTGAGGTATTCTGCCACTGTGTACTCTCTGTTTAGGTCCAAATAGCCTTCTAGTTTGCTCAGTTTTTTTGTTAATTCTTTCCAATGTGTCAAGTAATTATCTTTTGGTTTTCTAATGATTTGATTAGTCTAATTGTGTTGCTGTCTTGGGGCTCTGTGGGGGCTGTTTGTGTTGGTGAACAGAGCCCCAGGACCAGCTTGCTTAGGGGACTCTTCTACATGTTAATCTCTCTGTAGGTGTTGGCTTTGTTATGGAAGGTTTGGGAATCGCTTCCTTTTAGGTGGTTGTAGAATTGAATGGCTCTTTTCTGGATTTTGATAATTAACGGGTATCGGTCTAATTCTGCTCTGCATGCATTATTTGGTGTTTTACGTTGTACACAGAGGACATTTTTGCAGAATTCTGCATGCATAGTCTCAATTTGGTGTTTGTCCCATTTTGTGAATTCTTCTTTGGTGAGCCATAAAGGGCAATGGGTTCTATAACTGATTCAAATATTTTTAGTCAGATCCTAATTGGTATGTCGAATTTTATTTTCCTTTTGATGGCATAGAAGGCCCTTCTTGCCTTGTCTCTCAGCTTGTTCACAGCTTTGTGGAAGTTACCTGTGGCGCTGATGTTTAGGCCGAGGTATGTATAGTTTTGTGTGCGCTCTAGGGAAACGGGGTCTAGATGGAATTTGTATTCGTGGTCCTGGAAACTGTTTTTGGAACACCATTATTTTTGTCTTACTGAGATTTACTGTCAGGGCCCAGGTCCGACAGAATCTGTGCAGAAGATCTAGGTGCTGCTGTAGGCCCTCCTTGGTTGGGGACAGAAACACCAGAACTTCAGCATACAGTAGACATTTGACTTCAGATTCTAGTAGGGTGAGGCCGGGTGCTGCAGACTATTCTAGTGCCCTTGCTAATTCGATGATATATATGTTGAAGAGAGTTGTCTCACCCCCACGGCCCTGTGGAAAGAAATGTGTTTTTTAAAACAAATTTTAACCACACACTTGTTGTTTGTGTACATTAATTTTATAATGTTGTATGTTTTTCCCCCAACACCACTTTCCATCAATTTGTATAGCAGACTCTCATGCCAAATTGAGTCTAAAGCTTTTTTTTAAATCAACAAAGAATGAGAAGACTTTGCCTTTGTTTTGGTTTGTTTGTTTGTCAAATTTGTTTTCACTGAGGAAATGTACGAGTCTGCTGTTAATAATGCAGAGGAGGATTTTCCCAAGGTCGCTGTTGACGCATATCCCACGGTAGTTATTGGGGTCAAATTTGTCTCCATTTTTGTGGATTGGTGTGATCAGTCCTTGGTTCCAAATATTGTGGAAGATGCCAGAGCCAAGATTGATGTTAAAGAGTTTAAGTATAGCCAATTGGAATTTGTGGTCTGTATATTTTATCATTTCATTGAGGATACCATCAACACCACAGACCGTTTTGGGTTGGAGGGTTTGTATTTCGTTTGGTAGTTCATTCAATGTAATTGGAGAATCCAGTGGGTTCTGGTAGTCTTTAATAGTTGATTCTAAGATTTGTATTTGATCATGTATATGTTTTTGCTGTTTGTTCTTTGTTCTTTGTTATAAGGGCAGCAGGTAGCCTAGTGGTTAGAGCGTTGGCCCAGTAACCGAAATGTTGCTAGATCGAATCCCCAAACTGACAAGGTAAAAATCAGTTGTTCTTCCCCTGAACAAGGCAGTTAACCCACTGTTCCTAGGCCGTCATTGTAAATAAGAATTTGTTCTTAACTGACTTGCCTAGTTAAATAAAAATAAAAAAAGATTGGAGAAGTGGTATACCCATACATCTTCATTTTGGATAGATAACTCTTCGTGTTGTTTGTTTAGTGTTTTCCAATTTTCCCAGAAATGGTTACAGTCTATGGGATTCTTCAATTACATTGAGATGATTTCTGACGTGCTGTTCCCCCCCCCCCCCCCCCCGCCTCTGGGTGACCACTGTTGACTGCAGCTAGGGACAGGAGCCAGAGAGCAGATCAGACAAGCGGTTGTGCCAACCCCAAACACAGGGATTCCCACAAGCCAGTTTACTTTACCGTCTCCACACGAGTCCTGATGGATTCTTTATTGTCCTCAGTGGAACAGTAGCTTGGCTACACACACGGCACACAGTACAACTCAGAGCTGAGCAGCTCTGTGCCATCGCTCACTGTGATCTATGAACATCTGTGGAAGATGTCATCCACTGTGGAAAGGAAAGAACGTGCTTTCTGATTCGTCACCCACACCCACTGATAGTGGATTGTCACTGCTGATAACTGGGGCCATCTGGGTTGCATATTCATGCATTTCCACTCACACGTACAGCAGTTTTGACTTGTGTTTGATTGGAGACAAGGATTATGTTCAACTGGGGGATGATGGTACTCCGCGGAGACCCATCATTTCCGATGGAATCAAAAATGATGACGAACAAACCCTGATCTATCATTTGTTTTGGAAGAGGTAGTAAGAAGACAGCTTTGAGGTTTCTTCAAGTCATCTTTTTGCGATTCAACAAAGTTTCTCTCATGCGTGCTCAGCTTTTCTCTTTAATATTCCTCATCTCAGTTGAACCAATGCAGGTTATAATATTATTGCATCGGTATTAACATGAGAAACATAGTAAAAAGTTGATAACACTGATGTTGTCTTGTTTACTGGTATCTAATCAAGTAGTTGATGACATCATGGCATTGCAATGTCTATAGACATTTATTCCAAACTTGTGTGGGCATTTGCTGACTCAAATGCCTGGGTGAAATGGCCCATCCCATTTGTTCTCATAGCTCTGTCTGTTTATGGGTCAGGAATGGCAGGTGGCCTCAGTGCTGCTGGAGGACACAAGTGTGTCAGATCAGATGGTGATGGTGTCATCTCACCACATTCCGTGGCCCTTCCCCTTGGCCCAGCATCAGGAGCCGCCATGACATGGCATAATTTATGGCCTCCATTTTTATGGTTAGTTTCAGGGCACATTACAGACACATTTAGTAACACCATCTCAGTGACTAATCTTTAGGTGTGCTTGTCTAGACATTGCACAGACGTCACACAGGGCAAAGCGAGGAGTTACTACTGAGAGAAAGGCAGCTGTTTGAGTGGCTGGACAGATTGAGGTTTTCAGATTACGTCATCGTCAGTCATCGAGTATCACAGGAGAAATTGACACTGGTATGGTGTCCATATTAGGACAGCCATATGAATACTGTAGGCGTCACAAGACTTCACTATTGACCAACTGGTCCATGAGCAATGAGAAGACTAGTTTATGATTGTCCTCCATTTTGGATTTGAGCAACTTGTTCAATGAACTTAGTAGGCTATACTTTTTAATGGCCATGATCCTATACTCTTCCCAACATGGCGTCTTGTTCACAATGCCAAGGTGTAGGCCTTAAAGGTTCATTCGTTGTCATAGCTAATAATACAGTGGCAGCATAAGCCAAACACTTAACCACTGTCTTTTGATCATTAGTACTGCCTCAAACAGCCAATGACCTCACAGTCTTCTGTCTGGTAAATAGAACAACGTTTTGGCTTAGCAGTTTTGTAGCTAACAAGGCTAATGGCTACAGGCTAATGGCATTACAGCAATCAGGCTTATGTCTGCTTGGCGAAAGAAATATTGGTGGAAGTTATCTTTAAGAGCTAAAAAGAAAAGCACTGTCTGTATGTGTGAATTCTTGGAACAGACAAAAGAAACGAAATGTCTCGACAAAACTGGTTTATCCGTCTTTGATCATGTCTGACTTGCGACGGTCTACCAGTAGTCTAATTCTCCAACTCCAGTGCTAAGTGCGAACGGTGTGATTTTCATCTCTGAAAATGTCTCCCTTCAAATGAGCCAAAATCATATGCAAAGAATGGCTGCTGTGTAGATGGTGATCTGTGTAATTCCTGTGTGACTTTAATTATGTTCCCTCCCCTCCTCTTGAGTATAACACACTTTGGTTCCTACTTTCTACTTATTTTATCAGTCTTCCATGAAACCACCTGTTTCAACAATGCAGCAGCTTTAACAGAAAAAACTGTTTTATTCAATTGTTCAACTGCTCTCAGAATCCCAAATGTGTCCACTTAGTGGATGAAAGGCCTTTTTCGTCATGAGAGTGAGATAACGTGTCTAGTAGTCAGAACTATTATATTTCGACAGGTTTCTTAGTACGGTAATGTTTTCGGCATATCAAATCACCCTAACTGAATAACAACAATTGTGTTACCCAAGGGTTACAATTACCACAAATCCAAATTGAGGGGGGATCTCACTTCATCATTACATTTCAGTGGTTGAAACATTACAAGTCTAGTATGAAGTTTCACTATGTATTTGTATTTACATATGCATACTTATAAACTATTAATAAACAATGATTATTACACTATTCAACTAGCCATTTGGTTTTGCTGCCTCTGTTAACTGGTCCGGTAACCGGCAGTCTTGATCCTCTAGGTCTAGGATAATGAGAATGGGAACCGCCATGTGGGAACAACATGGAGCCTGTTATCACCCTATACAGCTGGCTTTATGGACCCAACTTCCTGTAAGGCCTGAGGATCACTGGAACTAGTCAAATCAGGCCTCCCTCCTACTTTTATGGACTTTATAATAACCAGTTATGCCCTTTATTGTCGGGGAAATGATTTTGTGCCACGTGCTGGAAGTGCGACGAGCATAATTATTAGTGGGATGAAACTCACATGTGCACCAGAGGTGCCTTAGCTGGAGATGTGGAGCAATAGACTGCCTTTGTGTAAACCCCCTAGAGTTGATTGACGCACTGGTGCATTGTATGTTTTTGCATCGTACGCGTCTCAATCCACCGCATCCGCCTATGTCGTACCTCCACATCTGCGGTGAAAAGTGACAGAGCTAGAGTGGTGTTTGTCAGACCAGGAGACATACCGAAAATCGGTCTTCTCACGAAAATGTCTGTAGCGTCCGAATGGTTTGACCTACGAACTAATGTGGAAAGGGGAGATTCTCACAAACACAATGGTGTTCTCCGTTTAGCTCTATGATCTCCACAATTGTCACAGGACTCTTCTGAAGGTAGCCAGTACCAGTAAAAAAAAAATGAATGGAAGTAAGAAGGTATTTTGTGCCTACCCCCAAAAAAGGGGTTAATGTGTTTCAAAAAATATATATAAAAAAAAAAGCTTTCTTATATCACCGTGTTTCTTATGATTTCTATTTTGATTGTCTTTTTTGCAGTTTATGAATGTGTTATTCAATGCGTTTCTCTGGGCTATATTAGTAAAGGCCTAATTCAATATTTATCAAATACATAAAAATAAAAAAAATATTGACACCTAAAGGGGCCCTAAAATAAAAACTCATAGTACCCCCACCCCAACCAAGGCTTAGAGTTTTAAGAATAAAAAAATAAAACATCTAGTTTGTTAAGATAAAATATTTTGGGAGAAATATTCTGGACTTTGAGTCAGAGGCATCATATTATTTTCTTAACTGTCATTCCTTTCCTCCACATCAGTGGAAATTAAAGATTAGAAATAAACAAAAATTGTCAGGCAGTCTTGAATGACAAAGCTTGTCAGTATGTTTGATTGAGTGAGAAACTAAAGTAATGTCACGACTACTTTGTTATTCTTACTGGCCTCTCAGCCTAAATATGCATTAGCTACTATTTCCTTTTCACTCATGGTTGCAATGATTGCTTAGCGGTCGGTCAAACTGTGTATGTTAAGTCAGATACCGTAGTTACCGTCTTTTTTCAGAAACTAAGGACTTCTGAATAGCGTGGATGCGTGTGAGAACTGACTTGTGAAGCCATTTTCAAATGGACATTATTAAGAAACTAAACCAAATGTGTCACTAGAGCCTGATGAAGCCAAGTGAAAGCCCATACTGTAGTTTATCATGCATATACAACATGAACTCATCAACTCACCGCATTTTCACAACAAAGCATCCACAAATGCTGCCAAACATACCCTCGTAAAACTGACCATCCTACCGCTCCTCGACTTCGGCGATGCCATTTATAAAATAGCCTCCAACACTCTACTCAACAAATTGGATGCAGTCTATACTATATGTTTGTCCAGCTTTCTGGCCTGATTTGTTTCCCAGGCATTTTTGCTGGGCAAGGATGATTTGGCTTGGAACTGAGAAATGGATGGCAAACAAATTCAATGGAAGGGAGGGAGAGAGAGAGCGGGAAATTATGCAATTTTGTGCTCTTCCCAATTCCTGTTTGTGGTAGAAACCTTGAGAGAGTCTGTGATGTTCTCTCATTTGCCAGTTGTGGCTAGATACCAGACCTTCATTGTGATTCAATTCCACAATTCTATTTCCAAGAAAACCTTCCTAATTGAACATAATCTAATGTTGTTAATAGGTGCGGTAACGAAAGACGCCGATTGTTCGCCAGAGGATTGCATTTTCAAATCGCAGGTGAGGAGCTTAGCTTTTACAGTATACAGATGCCAAACCTGAATTGTTTCATTGTGTCCTACTGTGAACCATCTAAAAACATCTGTAGACAATATTAGAAAGGCCAAAGTTGTTCGTAAGCATCTGGGTGGTTGCTAAATGGCAATAGTCTATTTTACAGTCTGTTTTGGATTTATTTGGATTTTATTTGCACTGAAATTTAAATTATGCACAACCATCTCAAGTTAGGATCTGGACACTTGAGGCCAGTGAGGGATACGTTTGATTGTTTCTCTTATAGCACTTGTGACATGGAATTTGGAGATTGTATATTTTAGCTTGAGAGACACTGCACGAGACTCAACAGACAGTGTGTAGTCTTGGGCCACTAAGGGCTCTATTCAATCTGTTCCGCTGAAGCATTACAGATATCGCAATAGAAATGTTAAGGTAATTTCCAAATGAGCCGACATATCAAATCAAAGTGTATTGGTCACATACACATATTTAGCAGATGTTATTCTAGCTCCAGCAGTGCAGTAGTATCTAACAATTCACAATTCACAATTCCTGACATTTAATCCTAGTAAAATTTCCCTGTCTTAGGTCAGTTAGGATCACCACTTTATTTTAAGAATGTGAAATGTCAGAATTCTAGTAGAGACAATGATTTATTTCAGCTTTTATTTCTTTCATCGCATTCCCAGTGGGTCAGAAGTTTACATACACTCAATTAGTATTTGGTTTCATTGCCTTTAATTGTTTAACTTGGGTCAAACGTTTTTAGTAGCCTTCCACAAGCTTCCCACAATAAGTTTGGTGAATTTCGGCCCATTCCTCCTGACAGAGCTGGTGTAACTGAGTCTTGGGCTTTGTGGGGCTTTGTGATGGAACGGTTCCGTATTTCACTGAAAGTAAACGTTTTATTTTCAAAATGATCGTTTCTGGATTTGACCATATTAATGACCTAAGGCTCATATTTCTGTGTGTTGTTATGTTATAATTAAGTCTATGATTTGATAGAGCAGTCTGACTGAGCGATGGTAGGCACCAGCAGGCTCGTAAGCATTCATTCAAACAGCACTTTCGTGCGTTTTGCCAGCAGCTCTTCGCAATGCTTCAAGCATTGCGCTGTTTATGACTTCAAGCCTATCAACTCCCGAGATTAGGCTGGTGTAACCGATGTGAAATGGCTAGCTAGTTATCGGGGTGCGCGCTAATAGCGTTTCAAACGTCACTCGCTCTGAGACTTGGAGTAGTTGTTCCCCTTGCTCTGCATGGGTAACACTGCTTCGAGGGTGGCTGTTGTCAATGTGTTCCTGGTTCGATCCCAGGTAGCGGCGAGGAGAGGGATGGAAGCTATACTGTTACACTGGCAATACTAAAGTGCCTATAAGAACATCCAATAGTCAAAGGTATATGAAATACAAATCGTATAAAGAGAAATAGTCCTATAATTCCTATAATAACTACAACCTAAAACTTCTTACCTGGGAATATTGAAGACTCATGTTAAAAGGAACCACCAGCTTTCATATGTTCTCATGTTCTGAGCAAGGAACTTAAACGTTAGCTTTCTTACATGGCACATATTGCACTTTTACTTTCTTCTCCAACACTTTGTTTTTGCATTATTTAAACCAAATTGAACATGTTTCATTATTTATTTGAGGCTAAATTGATTTTATTGATGTATTATATTAAGTTAAAATAAGTGTTCGTTCAGTATTGTTGTAATTGTCATTATTACAAATAAATGTTAAAAAAATCGGCCGATTAATCGGTATTGGCTTTTTTCGGTCCTCCAATAATCGGTATCGGTATCGGCGTTGAAAAATCATAATCGGTCGACATCTAGTTCAGACCCAGGGCCCCGAGCTTAATGATGAACTTGGAAGGTTCTATGGTGTTGAAGGCTGAGCTATAGTCAATGAACAGCATTGTTACATAGGTATTCCTCTTGTCTGAATGGGATAGGGCAGTGTGCAGTGCAATTGCATTGTCTGTGGATTTATTGTGGCGGTATGCAAATTGAAGTGGGTCTAAGGTATAAGCCCTCCCCCTCAGCGCCATTTGTCTACTTGAGGACCACTTTTCAGTCACTGCTGTTGGCTGACCAATCACTATAGAACAAGGTATACAATATACTATTACCACAATACTCTGAATCTTTCTTTATTCCCTGCTAGATTGTGTAATTGTTTTATTCACACTTTCAGTCATTACAAATATAGTCGAACTTCTTAGAGCCCCAGAGTCTTTTAGCCTATACCATCTTTAATTAAGGTCAGTTTCCATATAAACAACTTCAGCTCATGTCTGTTTGTGAGATGGTTCAGTAATATGGGCTTGCTCTGACCACTCCGATCAGCCCTCACCTCACTACCCTAGTCATCTTCCCATAAATCTGAGGGGCCATGTGTGTGCAACTGGCCCCGAGTGAATTTTACCATGGAGCAGCTCCAGATGTGCTCGTCCTCCCTCTTTCTCTCGCTCCCTCCAGTCCTCTTCCCCTCCCATGAGCAAAGTTTTCCATTTCCTTTTTTGGTGAAAAAATCTGAAAGGCAGGAGGGAGAAAGACATTGAACCAATGCCCGCAGGAGAGAGAGTATCTGGCGGTCTGTTTGTTATTGGCCCGTTTGCTTTATCAAGGCGATGAAACGGCCTACTCAGCATAAACACACATACATGCATACACACACACCGTCATAGCAAAGATGTGTAGTTCCTACACCCTTGTGTTATATACTGAATCAGGCCGAGAGGTTTCCAGTAGTTGGGTTACACTGAACCTCGGCCAACAAAGAAGTAGGAATCTGGACATATACTATACTGCCAGTAAAATATCATTTGAATTACATACATTGACTGTCTAAAGCTAGTTGCACAAACAAGTGCCGAACTGGATGACTTACTGTATACAGTATAAGATCACTAGCACAACATCAACCCACACATTAGGGTAAATCTCAACCCCATTTTCAGCCTTTTCCCAACCCTTTCAAATAAGTACAAAAAATGCATTCAGGTGAGAAGTTGTGGGTGGGGGGAATTGCTCTGAAATATTCATTTTGGGGGTGGGTAAATTTAGTTGTACCTAATCCCAACACTTTTTCACTAAAGCATACTTACCAGAAGTCCACTGGCACGTTCTGATAATAAAATAATGTGCATCGGATGTAAATATGGCTTTGGGGAGTTCCTGCCACTTGCAGAGTAAGTTCAAATCCCCCATTGGGCACATAACAAATATTTGAAATGTAGACTCACATTTATTGCAGTATTGTGTTGGGAAGAAAAGTGCAATCATCAACTTGAAAATGAAGACTAGGGGTTCAATTCAATCCAACCTGCATTGCAGTATTTACACAGTACCTTTTTTTCCAATGGTCAAATTAACTCACAGATTGGTCTTGGGTACTGTATTAAAACCTACAACTACTACCAGGGTGACCTATCTCACAAGTATGCTTTCACTTTTCAGAATTAGAATTGTGTTGGCACGGGTTTAATATTGTAAATACAGGCCCATGTCGAATTAGAACTCACAATCATTGAACAGCCAAAAGAGGATTGGCCACCCTTCAGAGCCTGGTTCCTCTCCAGGTTTCTTCCTAGGTTCCGGTCTTTCTAGGGAGTTTTTCCTAGCAACCGTGCTTCTACATCGGCATTGCTTGCTGTTTGGGGTTTCAGGCTGGGTTTCTGTACAGCACTTTGTGACATCGGCTGATGTAAAAGGGCTTTATAAATACATTTGATGTATTTATTTGATTGATTGGTTGAACTATGAGCCAACTGTTTTAAATCGGACTGCGCCACCAATCAGTCATAGCGGTTTGGGGAGAAAAAAAATAACTAGTTGACATGACCACCATTGTCATCAATTTCTTGTTACAATGGATGTAGCTATGAATATAAACATAATCCTCGTAGCCTACATGTTTTATTTATTCGTAAAAGCACATACAGTACGTGTATAAACGTTCAATTTGGTCATATGCTGAAATGGACCTTAATTCCTTTTGAATTTTGTGTAACGTCAGTAGTTAGGTCAAGGAAGCATCATGCAATATATAATTGGCACACTCCACTTACCAAGAACATTGTGTCACCTGCTTTTATATTTATCCTTGAGGTGGTACCACCAGCTCATATAGATGGGAGTGTATTTCATACCGAATACCTCCCTTGAGATGACTTAGAGGCGCCTTGTAAGAGCAAAAAGAGCTAGATTTACTCCTAAAGATCAAAATATCACTTTTGCAATGAACTGTCAATATTAAGACCAGAAGAGGTGTTTCACTAAATCTAAGTCCAAAACATCTGGTTTTCGGGTTAAACATTTTTATTTTTAAATGAAAGTTACTAAGTTTGAATTAAGACTTCTTTAATAACATTTTATAAACAGGTCATACAAATGAACAATTTAACAGAATACACTTAACTGATTTGAATCAACTCTTCCATCACACCGATGGCGTGTTTCTCCATATTTTTTAGAATCATAAAAAGCACATTTGCCAACTCTGACTTGCCAGCATCAAAGCTCAAAATAATGAAATAAAGATATTTATTTTAATTTTCTTCTATACCTGACAATCAACAGCAACAATCAATATAATTTTTAGGCAAACAAATACTATTTGAAATCTTTCAAATACTTTCAGCATTTGCCTTAGACTGCCTGAAGTGCCAATGGGTGGGGTTTGCAGTCTTGCGACTATTCTATTGGTTCCATTGCGTCAGGCAAGCTCAATTAAGCCCAGCTAAATTATTTCAAATAGAATTTGAACCCATGTCTGGTAATGACAAAGACATGCATACCACTTAGTTGATGAAATGCAGCTCAGCTTCTTTGGGACTAGCCCATTTATTATCAAACAACAGCGATAATAGCAGAAAGGTTAAATACAAAAGGCGGAAAAAAGGAAATATGCTTGATGAAAAATATCATAGATAAATGTCAATATGGAAAAAAGTAAACAATAGTTATTTAAAGGCAAAGAGTGGTTTAGGTGTTGCTCCATATATAAAATGCTCGTGTTGCGTTTGTATGTTCACAAATGATGGGAGCAAGGAAAATATTTTAGCCATAGTGCAAATACATGACAACGTGCTGCTTATGTCTTAACTGACTTCATTGGGTTTTTCTCCAGCACGCCAAGCTTTCTTTCTTTTCACGTTCTCTCAATTTCTAGATTTTTCTTCATCTCTTGGACCTTTTCTTTGGTATACTATTGAAGACATTCACTGTCTGGAGCAGTGTTGGACAACGGCATAAACAAACCACTGCAACATATTATTCTCTTCAAATAATTATGATCCGGCTACAGGTTAAGTAACAACTAAAGCAAGACAGCAAATACTGCTTTGAAACCCGAATTGACACAGGAGAACAGTCATATGCACAAAACTGCAATTATCAGCATTGAATCACTCAAACATATTTGACTTGCATAACATATTTACAAATGGAGTAAATATCAGGGTTCTGTGGCTGCTTTACAAAGTGTTGCTTTCATAGATTAGTGGTGATGCGTTCATACAAAAAATCTAGCAAAAAAAGTACGCATAGCTGTAAGCATTTTTCTTTTCTTTGGTTTGATAATACATACTATATAAAGTAAGGGATTTTTTTTTAAAGGCACATAACACTTTGTCACAGTCACAACTTATTGTGGAGAAGGAAAGCCTTGGAGTGGATCTCCCCTCTCCAGTCTAGATCGCAACTACATCAAAATAGTATGATTTCGACCAATGTTCGATGGACAATTTGCATGTTGGTCAATGTTATCCTCACATATTCAAATGCTATAGCCTCTAATACAGCATATTGGAGTAGTGATCGTGGAATTCAATTCAGATCCATGGTTTTCCCCCATACCAGTTCATTCTTTGATGGCAGATATTACATTTCTTTGGTAGGTCATTATTTTGGTTGGTAGATCATTCTTTTGGTTGGTAGATCATTGGCAACCCATCAAATGACACCCCTAATCAGTTAATCGTTCATAACGGTTCAGTTCTGTCCGAAGATAAGACTTCCCCCCCCCCCCCTCTGTTAAACCAAACATAATCGGACCTGAAAGTCACTCGTACATACAGGTGAAGATAAAGTAGGTCTATTTGGCAAAGACGACAATGAAAACGTGCCTCTGCCAAGTTATATCAACCTTAGTCTGGCTGATTTTTGTCTACGTCTGTGCTTCAGTAGCCTGATGCTTCGCTCTGGTGTTTGACAGCAAGCAGCAGAAAGCTCTGGGGGAGGATGAGGGATCGAGCTGTGGTCTAGTGAGCAAGTTGTGTGTGTTGGCATGACCTGAGAGGCAGTCTGTGGGTCTGTGTTAACAACCTTGGCAGTGATGGGGGGGGGGGGGGGGGGGGGCGGCCCTGGGGTTGACCTAGGTGGGCGTGTGTGAGGAGAGGGGCGATACGGTGTCTGTGTGTGGTCTATAGATTGCTATTGGTGTTGCAGTCGCGACACAGGATCTGGTCTCCATTGGGGAAGAAGCCCGCCCCCACCAGAGAGACGGAGCACTCTGTGCAGGTGAAGCAGGGCTGGTGCCACTGGCGCTCCTCAAACGAGATGTACTTCCCTCCGCCAAAACCTGGACAAGACAGGAAGGTATTATTTTCAACATTGAAATAGTTATTTAACAAAACAGCAAGTAGCCACTGAGGTCGCCTCCCATACATAAACATGTGTAATCAATGGCCGCGTTCCAGATGATCTGCAATGCAGTAGCCACGAGTAAAAATAACCAATGATTGAATGCCATGTTATCCATCCCTTTTGAGATTTGGTGCGCGACTGCTATGTAGGCAGTCTGGAACATGGCCAACAATTACTCAGTAAACCTGGATCCTCAGGAAAAAAAATACATGTCTATAGCAGCCTGTCTCAACTGTCCCCTGCTACTGGGTCATAATAGCTGTCTATGACCTTTGACCCTACCTGTGATAGGCTTGCTGCAGGCCTCACACTTCTTGGAGTATAGGCTGCCGAAGCACTTGAGGCAGTAGGGGTTGTCTTCGCGCGAGGTGAAGTGCTGCCCTGCCAGCTGCACCTTGCAGCCCGCACACACAAAGCACTCCTTGTGCCACGGCTCATCCCGATACGTCACGCCCCCTTTAGCCAGGGCCTGGAGGGAAGAGAGGGTCAAAGGTCATCATAGTTACTCAGACCACAAGTCAAGATGATAGAATGGAATACACTCAATAGATGTGATAAAAATGTTTCATAATAATACAGAATGGATACCCTCTGTTAAGGCTTTTGCCACACAACTCCTTAACCCCTTTGATTCCCAGAATCAGGAAATATGGAATAAGCAGGGAATAAAAAGAGGGAATTTGGGGGAAATGTTCACACGGACCTTTTTGCAGCGGGTGCAGCGCGGGGCGAACTTGTCCTCATAGCAGGACACGCAGTAGTGTTCATCCTTGTCTGGGATGAAGGACTTGGAGCCGATGGGCTGCTCACAGCTGTGGCAGATGAAACATCCCTCGTGCCATGTGGAGCCACCATACTCCAACTTCCTCGTGCCTGGGAGTGCAGAGAGAGAGGAGAGAAAAATGAAATGAGAAAGAAGGAAATATTTATTTGGTATTAGACAATATTGAAGTAAAAAGCATTTTTTTTTTTTTACGAAAAAGAAGGTCCAAGTCAGAAGATGAATGGCAGTTGACAGCGATAATAGCAACAGAATGTCCCACTGTTGAGGAAATATTTTGTTGAAGGGAAAATTGAGTGAGAACAAAAAGAAAAAGCCCCGTCAAGAGTGCACAACACTTCACCGCTTGGCTGAATATCCCTGGCAACCGACATTACTGTAGCTCAATCCAGACCTGGGTTCAAATACTTTTTGAAAATATGTCAAATACTTAAAGCTGTGCTTGATTGAACTTGCCTGTTGCAATGGAACCAATAGAAAAGTCCAACATTTGCAAACCCCGCCCACCTGGTACACCAGGCTGGCTAAAGCGAATGCTCAAAGTTTTTGAAAGATTTCAAATAGAACAAGACCTGGGTTCAAATACTATCAGATCCGTCTAAGTGACAGAGTGCTTCTGAGGATTCCATTGGAAAGGCTTAGGGGATATTCTTGAGGTGATTTAAGTTTGGTATGGAGTTCTAAGAAAAATGACACCTGAGCTTTACCAAGTGAAGCTTGACAGTGCAAAACTACACCCTAGGCAAGAAGCCACTAGCAGCAGCACAACATCAGAATAATAGCTAACACTTTATTTGGATAATCCCAACTCCCAATTACAGTATATGGTTTGTAGATGTTCAATAACTGTCATCAACATTTCAAAAAACAATCCACTAACCCTAACCCTTATTCTAAACCTAGATGCTAAAGACACTTTGTCGATAGTATGACTATCTGTAGATCATCTACAGCACCAGTCAAAAGTTTGGACACACCTACTCATTCAAGGGTTTTTATTTTTTAATATTTTCTACATTGTAGTTCCCACATATGCTGAGCACTTGTTGGCTGCTTTTCCTTCACTCGCGGTCCAACTCATCCCAAACCATCTCAATTGGGTTGAGGTCGGGTGATTGTTGAGGCCAGGTCATCTAGTGGAGGCCAGGTCATCTAATGCAGCACTACATCACTCTCCTTCTTGTTCAAATAGCCCTTACACAGCCTGGAGGTGTGTTGGGTCATTGTCCTGTTGAAAAACAAATTATAGCCCCACTAAGCGCAAACCATATTGGGTTGGCGTATTGCTGCAGAACGCTGTGGTAGCCATACTGGTTCAGCCATACTGGTTCATACTGGTGCCTTGAATTCTAATTAAATCACTGACAGTTTCACCAGCAAAGCACCATCACACCTCCTCCCCCATGCGAGAACAGTCTATGACTAGGGTGTCTTACCAGAGGCTGCTGCCGATACAGTGTATAACCCGCCAGCTGTATGTTAATCAAATCAAACTTTATTTGTCACATGCGCCGAATACAAGTGTTGACTTTACCGTGAAATGCTTACTGACAAGCCCTTAACCAACAGTGCAGTTCAAGAAGAGGTCGACGTTCAGCCACGACTCTGAAACATACGATATTACAGTTTAACGTCCCGTTGGTAGGATATACGTGCTTTTAGTTCGTCCACTTTATTATCCAGCGATTGTACGTTGGCCAATTGCAACGATGGTAAAGGCAGATTAGCCACACGTCGCCAGGATCCTCACAAGGCACCCCGATCTCCTTCCGCCCTACCTCCGCCTCGTTCTCCTGCGAATGACGGGGATGAGGGCCTGTTAGGGTGTCTGGAGTAAATCCCTCTTGTCCAACTCATTAAAGAAAAATTATTTGCCCAAATAAAGTGTGATGGAATAATATGACACTATACCCAATCTGGTTGGCACTAAAACATGTCATTATTTTCCAGGCTCTGGAAAGATACATTTATCTTCACAGTTAGCTATCTGACATCTCTACTGACACCATCCAACACCATCAACGCATACTGAATACAGTGAAGGGGATTTGTCTAAACTAAAAGAGAAGTATCCAAAAAAAAAAAAAAAAGAAGGTACACCACCTCCACCACACTCTTCCTGGAATCATTTGCTGTTTTACGATTTTTTTCCCCCGTTTTGGCTGATACAGTGGTGCCGAAATAGTTTACGGGCTTATCTCGTTATCATCAGACACTTGGCCACTCTCCAAGGCACGGGGATTTGGCTCAGAGACAGCAAGTAAGGCAAACTGGCAATTACTCTGTCACATTCTGCCCCGGCCGCGCTAACTCTTTCTTCTCTCTCTTTTGTCTCTCTGACATTCTCGCTTCCTCTGTATCTCTTTCTCTGGCTAGGTGCAAATGTTTTGTTGTCAAAGATTTCTCTATATCTCAAGCTTTACGACAAAGCCTCTTTGTGCTTTTCATGTTCAATATCCTATATCTTCAGACCATCTTAAACACTCAGCTGCACAAATTATGAACAGTGCCTGGGTGACGCAAGGACAAACAATTTCCAGGGACGTGGGGGAGATCATGATTACAGTCTTGTGTCACGTAGTGTACAGTATGTGTAGCCTATGTTAAATATATATGCTAGGAGTGTTTTCATGTCAGTGGAGGCTGGTGTCACTAAAAATCAGAGGATGGGCTCCATTCATTTCATTACACCCCACCCCCCCAGTACCTGGCATGACGGTCTTGTCGCAGGCCACACACTTGGATGAGAACTCATTGCAGTAGCAGTCGTTGCACAGCAGCGCCTCCTCCTGGCTGGTGAAGGGCTCATCCGCCAGCGAGCGGTCACAGCGGAAACAACGGAAACAGTGCTCGTGGTAGTGCCTGTTCTCGTAGAACAGCTCCTGAAGATACAACAAGGGCAACAGTAGAGATCAGAATCATAGCTACCCATCCACTACCGTTGTGCCATTGAGCAAGCCACTTCACTCCTAGACTGCTCCAGGGGCGCTGCACTGATGCTGACCCTGTGCTTTGTCGTGTTTGGAGTAGTTGGGAGCAGGTCAAAATACAGGTTACATTTGCAAGATTAGTACTTTATGGTCATTCTATTCTTCCATCCAAGACAATTTATAGACACAAATTCCTAGGACTCCCTGGAAAGGAGTGCAATGTAGGCCACACGATGTAATGGAAGGTGTAATGTAGAAGTGATTGGCTACACATGTACATTGGATACAATTGCATTGGTGACCCCGTTTCAAATGACCAGTGAACTACTGTGACCACCATGGTCAAGTATTGTAAATTATCTAAAAAAATAGTGCATTATACATCTAATTTAAAGTGTTCCGGATCTGTAATGAAAACAACTCTGGTGACTCCCAGGTCATCCTGACACGGCAAGTACCAGGAAAACTCCTGGGGCGGCAGGTCGAATCCCCGAGCTGTGAGAGTGAGAGAGGCTGGGAGAACACACACCCACCCACATCGCTTATCCCATCCACTCCCTCTTGTTACTGTCGCAAATAAACAGCTTCATGTGTTTGTTTTCCATTAAGGAAATATTAAAACTGCATTCATTGTGGAGAACAAGGAGACATTTTCCTCACACAACATTTCATGGTCTGACACGGCATGGCTGGCTAGTTGAGCTTGGTTGGAAACCATCTGTAATGGCATGTTAAATTAGCCTAATCCTTGCACTGCCACATTCATACCATGAAAGACAACTGCCTCATTTAGCATACAGAATGCATAATTAACGAGAACTACCAACTACCACTCATTACCATGTAACAACAGTTTGCAGTGTTGAAATGACTCAACAAGTATTGCATGCCCTAATGAACATAACCCACTAGTGGATCCATCAAAAGTCTTACCCTGGCATCATGGCCGATTAGCTCCTTGCACTCGTCGCAGGTGTTGGCGAACAGGCTGTCGTAACAGGGGATGCAGTAGGGGTTGTCCCCCTCTCCCCCATCTGCCTGGATGTACTTGCGTCCATATAGGGACTCCTTGCAGTTGTCGCAGTCGAACCGGTCGCTCATTGTGACTTGTTCCATCCCTGCAACAGAAAAACAGTGTCGGCGTGAACATGAGCCTTTAAAATGAACCCTTTGTGCTAGGGAAGGCAAGCGGCAAGGAGGCAGGGAGAGGGGGACACACAGGGTGGAGGGGGAGATGAGATGAACTCTGGAAAGGAGAGACATCAGTGAACTTAAAATGTTAACACCTGTAGTGTTTTGGTCTGTTAAATTTGTCATTTGCAAGCATTTTTCTGTCTGTCATTCTCTTCACTTTCTACTGTTCACCTTTAACTGAACTGAAGTTTAACTAAAACTTAACACTCAATGGAGAGAGAGAGAGAGAGAGACATGGAGTGAAATAGGAGAAAGAGAGGGAACAGGAGATGGAGACATGGCATTCATGAGAGGTAGTTCAAAACAGCTATTAACTTTTATTGCTGTGTGATGAAAGCGAGAGGCACACGCAGACACACAGAGAGAGAGAGGTGGCACAGAGCTATCACTCTGGGCTTTGCTTGCACTCCTCCGTAACACTATCAACCCCTCTGAATCTACTGTCTCCGAGATGAAAGGAATGAAACGGTAAATGCAAATATTTGAGGTAAATATTTATGTTGGGAAGAGATGGAGATCTGTGTGGACCACCAACCGAGACAGCGGTGAAGACTGACTACCCTCATGTCAAACTCATGACAGTCGACTTGTGAAAACACAAATCGAGGATAGGCCTACATTCGCTATATATACACAAAAGTATGTGGACACCCTTTCAAATTAGTGGATAGGGCTATTTCAGCCACACCCGTTGCTGGCAGGTGTATACAATCAAGCACACAGACATGCAATCTCCATAGAGCTGCCCTGGTCAACTGTAAGTGCTGTTATTGTGAAGTGGAAACATCTAGGATCAACAAAGGCTCAAGCACAAAGTGGTAGGCCACACAAGCTCACAGAACGGGACCAGCGAGTGCTGAATTGCATTGGGCTTAAAAGTAATCTGCATTCGGTTGCAACACTCACTACCGAGTTACAAACTACCTCTGGAAGCAACATCAGTACACAAACTGTTCGTCGGGAGCTTCATGAAATGGGTTTCCATGGCCAAGCAGCTGCACACAAGCCTAAGATTAAAATGCGCAATGCCAAGTGTCGCCTGGAGTGGTGTAAAGCTCACCGCTATTTGACTCTGGCGCAGTGGAAACGCATTCTCTGGAGTAATACATCACGCTTCACCATCTGTCAGTTCGACGGACTAATCTGGGTTTGGTGGATGCCAGGAGAACACTACCTACCCCATGCATACTGCCAACTGTAAAGTTTGGTGGAAGAGGAATAATGGTCTGGGGCTGTTATTCATGGTTCGGGCTAGGGCCCTTAGTTCCAGTGAAGGGAAATATTAACGCTACAGCATACAATGACATTCTAGACAATTCTGTGCTTCCAACTTCCAAGACGGCGCTGGAGAAGATGGCTGACGTTTTACGTGCTCCTAACAGATTGTGTTTATGTTCATTTTTTTGCGTTGTTTGTAACTTATTTTGTACATAATGTTGCTGCTACCATCTCTTATGACCGAAAATAACTTCTGGACAACCAGAAGAGGACAATTTTTTCTTTTTTAAATAACTCTAGACCACCTTTACTCCACACGGAGACAAGTACCAAGCTCTCCCTCACCCTCCATTTGCAAATCTGACCATAATTCCATCATAATTCCATCAAACAGGATTCCTGTTTACAAGCTAAAATTAAAGCAGGAAGCACCAGGGACTTGGTCAAAAAAAAAAGTGGTCAGATGAAGCAGATGCTAAGCGATAGGACTTTTGCTAGCACAGACTGGAATATGTTCCGGGATTCTTCCTATGGCATTGAGGAGTACACCACATCAGTCATTGGCTTCATCAATAAGTGCATCGATGATGTCGTCCCCACAGTGAATGTACGTACATATCCCAACCAGAAGCCATGGATTACAGGCATCATCCGCACTGGGCTAAAGGCTAGAGCTGCCGCTTACAAGGAGCGGGACTCCAACCCGGAAGCTTATAAGACATCCCGCTATGCCCTCCGACAAACATCAAACAGGCAAAGCGTCAATACAGGACTAAGATCAAATTGTACTACACCGGCACCGATGCTCGTCGGATGTGGCAGGGCTTGCAAACCATTGCAAACCATTATCGTTGTCATCAACATTGAATGGTTAATGCAGCACATGCAACAGACTGAACGAAGGTGTCTCGTGGGCTAGCAACAACAAATGCGCTCCTTGAGTGACAGGGGATGGGACTAGTGTGTGGAAAGCGGCATGGAGCTTTTCTGTGTGGAAAGCGGCATGGCGAGAGAGAGAGAGCGGAGAGAGATGAATCAAGTGGAGTAAACTATACTCCCTGACGAAGGCCATGCAGCCGAAACGCGGCGGATTTGTAAAACTTTGTTTCTATTGAACACGCCATACAAATAAAGGCATTTTAATTAATTATATGAAGAGTGCCTTGATCCTCCTTTCTTTTCAGAGGCTTATAAACAGCTTCTTCCCCCAAGCAATAAGACTCCTGAACATCTAATCAAATGGCTACCCAGACTATTTGCATTGCTCCCCCCCTCTCTTTTACACCGCTGCTACTCTCCATTATTATAAATGCATAGCCGCTTTAATAACTCTACCTACATGTACATATTACCTCAACTAACCGGTGCCCCCGCATATTAACTCTGTACGGTACCCTCTGTATATAGTCTCGCTATTGTTATTTTACTGCTGCTCTTTAACTACTTGTTACTTTTATTTCTTATTTGTATTTTTTAAACTGCATTGTTGGTTAGGGCCTTATAAGTAAGCATTTCACTGTACAGTAAGGTGTAGACCTGTTGTATTTGGCGCATGTGACTAATACAATTTGGATTTGATCCTAATAGCAGGAAAGGGGGGGGGACAACTCCATATTAATCCCCATGATTTTGGAACGAGGTGTTCGACCAGCAGGTGTCCACATACTTTTGGTCATGTAGTGTATATTCACTAACATATGTTATATTTATAACGTTTTTAAAGGAACATCAGTTTGATGACATACTATATCTTAGCTGAAGTACACAGTGCACAATAATATTGTTTGCGCATTATGGTAATGGTAT
The DNA here is from genome assembly GCF_016432855.1 of Salvelinus namaycush. NCBI lineage: Eukaryota > Metazoa > Chordata > Actinopteri > Salmoniformes > Salmonidae > Salvelinus > Salvelinus namaycush. The sequence continues at coordinate 45,038,181 of NC_052311.1, forward strand.
CTGTTTGCCAAAACATTACAGCGTCGCTGAAGGAAAGCCCTGTGATAAGTGTTCAACCACCCAGAAATAATAATCATGTCTGATAAAATAATGAAATCAAGACTTGAGAGGTCTAGTGCTGCCTGTGTTAATATGCACACACGAAGTGCAATCACCACAACACATAATACTGGATCAAAGACCACAGACCTACACTATCATGTTTCAGTGCTCGGTGAGGGGCAATTCCACTGTTCAAGTAAATGTGTTTTATTACATTTTTGGAAATTATTAGAAGTAGTCCTCGTGCATAGAGTTGTAAGGTTCGTTTCACTTTGCGATCATTGGTTTTTGTTTGACGTAGATTTGTTTTTATTTTAAAAATGGGAGTCCGTCATTCATGTGGAATTGCTTCAAATGAGTCGGGTGATGGAGTCAAGTTAAAAATGTCCTCACCTGCTCCTAATGTTCATAAATAACACAATGATGTGTTCTCTGAAATTACACCACTTTGGCGAGGCACTTTCAACCCCCTCTCTTCCCCCTTCAATAAGCAGAACCATAAATTAGGGAGCGTTGCTGTTGGGGAGTCCTGCGGTCTCTGGTTCACGTCACTAGCCAACCACATCTCTACAACTAATGAGGCAACTGATACCTATCCCCCTAGGACCTGACAGACTCAACCATTATTCACTTCATTGTCCTGAAACTGGGGGGCTGGCGTCACTGTCAACCACCTTGGTTAAACCGAACATGGATGATTGGATGGAATTTGAGCTTGCAACCCCACAGTTCAATACCTATGACTTTTAGTGCGCCAAAGTAAATGTTAGCTAGCTTCATGCCAATGACTTGTCTATACATATGACACAAGGCTAAGATGTAGTCTGCACCATCAAACCAAAACATATCTGCCGCACCAGGTATGCGCTAGCCTTGCTTTCCAAACAGGTGAACGAGACCAGGCATGTGCATACTCATGCGGTACTGAAAGCAAAGGTTAGCCTGTGTTCTGACATCATCCTTCATCTAAAATAAAATGGAGGATCTGTGTATTGCCCTTTCCCAGTTCATTTGTATTAGCAGCTTGCAAACAAGTCGTTCAAAGTATGGCCAGAAAGCACTTACGTTTGATGTAGGCACTAGTTCTGTGAAGGCTGGACCAATATTGCATTGGAGATGTCTAAACAATAAAGGGTACAAGCTTTCGGAGTCTGGAATGGATCATCCAAGGCATTCTGGAGCCCACTTATGCCCCCCTTGCGTGGCCCATCCAGGCAGATTTGGCCCAACATCCAAATTAAACTCAGCAAAAAAAGAAACGTCCCTTTCAGGACCCGGTCTTTCAAAGATAATTCGTAAAAATCCAAATAACTTCACTGTAAAGTGTTTAAACACCGTTTCCCATGCTTGTTCAATGAACCATACACAGTTAATGAACATGCTCCTGTGGAACGGTTGTTAAGACACTAACAGCTTACAGACGGTTGGGAATTAAGGTCACAGTTATGAAAACTTTGTGTCCTAAAGAGTCCTTTCTACTGACCCTGAAAAACACCAAAAGAAAGATGCCCAGGGTCCCTGCTCATCTGCGTGAACGTGCCTTAGGCATGCTGCAAGGAGGCATGAGGACTGCAGATGTGGCCAGGGCAATAAATTGCAATGTCTGTACTGTGAGACGCCTAAGACCGCGCTACAGGGAGACGGGACGGACAGCTGATTGTCCTCGCTGTGGCAGACCACGTGTAACAACACCTGCACAGGATCGGTACATCCGAACATCACACCTGCGGGACAGGTACAGGATGGCAACAACTGCCCGAGTTACACCAGGAACGCACAGTCCCTCCATCAGTGCTCAGACTGTCCGCAATAGGCTGAGAGAGGCTGGACTGAGGGCTTGTAGGCCTGTTGTAAAGGCAGGTCCTTACCAGACATCACCGGCAACAACGTCGCCTATGGGCACAAACACACCGTTGCTGGACCAGACAGGACTGGCAAAAAGTGCTCTTCACTGATGAGTCACGGTTTTGTCTCACCAGGGGTGATGGTCGGATTCGCGTTTATCGTCGAAGGAATGAGCGTTACACCGAGGCCTGTACTCTGGAGCGGGATCGATTTGGAGGTGGAGGGTCCGTCGTGGTCTGGGGCGGTGCGTCACAGCATCATCGGACTGAGCTTGTTGTCAGTGCAGGCAATCTCCACGCTGTGCGTTACAGGGAAGACATCGCCCTCCCTCATGTGGTACCATTCCTGCAGGCTCATCCTGACATGACCGTCCAGCATGACAATGCCACCAGTCATACTGCTCGTTCTGTGCGTGATTTCCTGCAAGATAGGAATGTCAGTGTTCTGCCATTGCCAGCGAAGAGCCCGGATCTCAATCCCATACAGATGGGAACTTTACACTCGTCGATATTCCAAAGCCCGATACATAAATACATATTATGGTAGGGCAGAACGGGTTGTTTTAACTTCAGGTCTTGTAGTATTGAAATGCAAGAGTAACAATCCGTGAGGGGCGAGCGGAGAGCCCTGATGGGTAAATGAACTCCGGATGCCACAGGACCTGGGCTCTCACAGCGAGAGAGCATGACGTCAGTGTACAACCCTGGGGCTCCACAAGTGATTAAATCCAGAAACCAAAATGACCACCCTTCAAATCCCCACTACACCCTAAAAAGACAGTGAGGGCTGCTGTTTGCTCAGAGAGCGAGAGAGGAAGGTTGAAGGGGGTGGAAGTGGTACTCGGTGAACTACGATCTAGACTATTTCTCACACTGCTTTGCTCCCAGTGTATCCCGGAAGGAGTCCATATTCTCCGTGCTTGGGGCACAGTGACTAAGAAAAACCACTTACTGCTCGTAACATTCCCAAACACTAGAGTAGTGAGTGACACATTCCCCTGAGAGAGACTTCTAGGAAAGCACTACCTCCCCCGCCAAGGATGACCAACGACCCAACAATTCTGTTTATGATATCATATCTTACAGTAGGGAAGGTTACTTGTAATACATTCTGGTATATTACATGCATAATTCCCAAAAGGGAATGTAACTGCCTGAAAGACATTTAGCTCAATGGAAACACATCCAGATGCTCCAAATGCTATATACTTTAGGTAAAATGGAGCGGCTCCTCACCAGTGCCTTTTCCTCTGACTTTCAAGGCCGTTGATTGGAGTTGAAGTCTCTCATTCTCAGCCAGAACATCCGGTGAGATAGCTAGAGAACGTCGAGGTCAGTCTAGTCTATTCATCACAACCCCCCCCCCCCCCCCCCCCCCGATTGACGAGTTGGTGGGCTTATTGGGAGACCCAACAGAGACAGAGGTTTATGCGTAGAGAAAGAACCCTAGCAATGTAAATGCGATTCTCCTCTCTATGCATAGAGATAAAACAATAGAGCGGCTGATTGCTCTCTATGGGTCTAGGCCAGTTGTTTACTCATTGCTGCCAAGTCAGTCGGCACTATATGCCGTTTGATCAGGCTCAGACTCAGGATGTGCGCCAGAGATGGGTTAGCTAAGGCTCCCTCACACCAACCCCTGTGCTCGGTCTGGGTTTAACTGACGGCCCGCTAATCCCCTGATAAGTCTGCTCGCGCTTCGGTTCACTCCAAACGAGCCGGCCGTTGCACTCCGCGCTGGGAACAGTCCCTAGCACTCTTCCCCTGTCCCAAACGCCCAATGAGAGTATCCGCTTGTAAAACGTCTGTTTGGCTACGGTCAGAGTTGCCAGACAAAGCAGTAGACAGTGTGTTACATCAACAGATGAGAGAGTCAGTCCCTGGCTGTTTAGAAAGAGAGACTGTAGCAAGTTCCACAAAGTATGCTACACAAGCAAATTATGACATAACCATCTAATGTTTCACGATTACAGACACAGGAATACCATTGATGAGACAAGTTGTTGTGAAGGAACATGTTATTTAGGAGCATGAGCAGAGAAAGTTATTCTAAAAGGATTTCAAAATGTGGATATAAAAAGGGTGATATTTATGAGACAACCAAATAAACCAAGTACATTATAGGCCCATCTATAGCCGGAGTGCACACTACTAACGTGTAAATCTTATGGGAAACACATGCGTGTCTTAGAGGCGGAAAAATGTGACGCCATAGCTACTGTACTCGTGTCATTTCTGGAAATTTCATCTAGAATCATGTGTTGAGGATTAGTCTGTCGGAGTGGATCAGAGTGTTGATGAGTAAGCGTTAGGCTGCTGGAGCTGAGCCGATGTAAACATGGCAAGGAGAGCCCTTGACGTACTAGACAGCGACATCGCCCTGCGTACTTCACCCAACAGGTGTTCTGTGTAGAGTTCAAGCTCTTGCTTGTCTGTGTGTACTCTATGATTAAGCACATACATATGCATACAAAACACACACACACACACACACACACAGATCCTCAAAAGGTTCAGAGTGTCCTCACACACATACATCAACCACAATCAATGCTGCTGTATCGTTGAGGCTTCGTTGAGATTCAAACAAGGTCAACAAAACCTTGCTATTATTACCGACTATAACTGTTTTAACTTCGGCAAGAATGTGTGCTCCCGGTTTCAAAACACCTCTTCTATTTTACCGACTGGGAATGAGACCACTGTTGTTCTATTTCAAGGACATGTATAAAGAAGGAGGACATGAATGGCCATCTTAAAGTGTGAGAAAAGAAAGGATAGACTATCAGAATACGGGGAGTGGTTGTGTTAGACATGAGCTGGCGTCCTTAGGAATATTACTTCTAACCACTCGGCGCTCTGCAGTTGGTCAGGCAAGTCTGGTGTGCAAAGAGCACTCCCATACAGTCTATGGCCACTCCTCAGTAAAAGGGTCAAGATAAGCCAGTCCGTCAGAGTCTATCCAATAGTTCTCCTACATTACAACATCTCAAAGACATGGAGTAGTAGAGGGGAAACAAAGATGGCTCCTATTGCAGCCCAAAGGAATATAGTTTACACACATTGAACTAACCATTGGTTTATATAAAAACATCAATGCATATACACTACATTGCCAAGAGTATGTGGACACCTGCTTGTCAAACATCTCATTGCAAAATCATGGGCATTAATATGGAGTTGTTCCCCCTTTTGCTGCTATAACAGCCTCCACTCTTCTGGGAAGGCTTTCCATTAGATGTTGAAACATTGCTGCGGGGACTTGCTTGCATTCAGTCACAAGAGCATTAGTCAGGTCAGGCAATAAGGCCTGGCTCGCAGTCAGCGTTCTAATTCATTCCAAAGGTGTTCGATGAGGTTGAGGTCAGGGCTCTGTGCAGGTCAGTCAAGTTCTTCCACAAAGATCGACAAACCATTTCTGTGTGGACCTCGCTTTGTGCACAGGGGCATTGTCATGCTGAAATAGGACTGTTTCCCAAACTGTTTCCACAAAGTTGGAAGCACTGAATCGTCTAGAATGTTATTTTATGCTGTAACGTTAAGATTTCCCTTCACTGGAACTAAGGGGCCTAGCCCAAACCATAAAAAAAACAGCCCCAGAGCATTATTCCTTCTTCACCAAACTTTACATTTGGCACTATGCAGTCAGGCAGGTAGCCTTCTCCTGGTATCCACCAAACCAAGATTCGTCCGTCGGACTGCCAGATGATGAAGCGTAATTCATCACCCCAAAGAACAGTTTTGTGCCGAAGTTGCTTTCAGAGGCTGTTTGGAACTCAGTGAGTGTTGCAACAGAGGACAGATGATTTATACATGGTACATGCTTCAGGAGCTTGTGTGGCCTACCACTTCGCAACTGAGCAGTTGTTGCTCCTAGACGTTTCCACTTCACAATAACTGCACTTACAGTTGACCGGGGCAGCTCTAGCAGGTCCATTTTTTTTTTAGAATTCACTTGTTGTAAAGGTGGCATCCTATGATGGTGCCACGTTGAAAGTCAGAGCTCTTCAGTACGGGCCATTCTACTGCCAGTGTCTGTCAATGGCGATTGCATGGCTGTGTGCTCGATTTTCTACACCTTTCAGCTACCGGTGTTGCTGAAATAGTCGAAGCCACTAATTTGAAGTGGTGTCCATATCATTTTTGGTCATGTAGTGTATCAGTTAATATTAACCTGCTTAGTATTTTTCTAATTAAACATGACAATTGCTGCATTAGCTAAACTGGCTAGAATGGGGAATATGAGAGGGACAGAGAAAAGGCAAGGAGAGTGAGGAGAAATTAAGAAGAAATCAAATGGAATAGATAGAAAGAGCAAAGAAGAGGGTGACATTTAGAGGAAAATCCAATCTTGGCGTTGGATCTGAAACCTATGACACGTCATAAATCAGAGCAGAGGAAAAGTGAAACGTTGGGTTTGGATAAACACATACCACCACATTATGTTCCTCAGTTCTACTGTCTGGACGTCTTCCAGACAGAGTAAAGCTCCTTGGCTGGCTTTGAGACGGGTAGAAAATACAACGCTGGACACTTCAGTATATCATTTAAGGCCCGGTTGAGCATATCGAGAAAAGTTCATTTGTGTTACAGTCCAATCGCAATGGCCATTTCAAAACTAAGCCAAACGGGGAACCTCTCCCTGGCTTATTTACTCAATGCATCATGCCGTGTCCGCTAGATAAGACTTTCCATTTGGTGACGAATGTTAAAATGTCAATTGCATGAATTACACAACAATATTTTCATGGTCCAGAACCTATTTGTGTTAGACTGTCATTAGGATTAGAATCCCTTTACGCTTAAACAGGAATGAAAGGCAAGGCCAGTGTCCTTTGGGATTTAAACAGTTGATAATTCAAGGACTACACTCTCCACAGAGAAAGCTAGGAGGCCAAGATGACTGGACATTTGCCTGGCCACTTCCCTTAACATCAGGACATCAACAGGCTGTCAGGTTCAACTGCCTTTTTAGGCTTTTGAGGACACAATGATCTAGCTACTGCAAGTCTTGTGCTGGATAAGTACAGTGCCTTCAGAAAGTATTCACATACCATTAGTTTTTCCACATTTTATGTTATTTTCAAAAAACTTTTTTTTTTTTTTTTTAAATACAAAAAATTGTCACTGGTCTACACACAATAACCCATAATGTCAAAGTGGAATTACGTTATAATTTATTTATTTTTCTTGCAAATTAATTTAAAAAATCTTGAGTCAATATGTATTCAACCCCTTTGTTATGGCAAGCCTAAATAAGTTCAGGGGTAAAAATGTGTTTATCAAGTCACATAATAAGATGCATGGACTCATGGAGTGCAATAGTGTTTAACAATATTTTTGAATGACTACCTCTACTCTGTATCCCACTCATACAGATAATTGTAAGGTCCCTCAGTCGAGCAGTGAATTTCAAACACATTCAACCACAAAGACCAGAGAGGTTTTCCAATTCCTCGCAAAGGAAGCCACTTATTGGTAGATGGTAAAAAAAAAGCTGATATTGAATATCCCTGTGAGCATGAAGAAGTTATTAATTTCACTTTGGATGGTGTATGAATACGCCCAGTCACAACAAAGATATGCGTGTCCTTTCTATCTCAGTTGCCGGAGAGGACGGAAACCGCTCAGGAATTTCACCATGAGGCCAATGGTGACTTTAAAACAGTTACAGATTAATGGCTGTGATAGGAGAAACCTGAGGATGGATCAACAACATTGTAGTTACTCCACAATACTAACCTAACTGACATTGAAAAGAAGAAAGCATGTACATAATTTAAAAAATATTCCAAAACATGCATCCTGTTTGCAACAAGGCACTAAAGTAATACTGCAAAAAAATGTGGCCAAGCAATATAACTTTTTGTCCTGAATACAAAGTGTTATTGGATTTGCCCCAAACATACACATTAGTGAGTACCACTCTCCATATTTTTTACTATAGTGGTGGCTGCATCATGTCATGGGTATGCTTGTAACCGTTAAGGACTAGGGAGTCTACACTGGAGTTGCTTACCAAGACAGTAAATGTTCTTGAGTGGCCGAGTTAGATTGGACTTACATCTACTTGAAAATCTCTGGCAAGACCTGAAAATGGTTATCTAGCCATGATCAACAACCAATTTGACAGAGCTTGAAGAATTTAGAAAATAATAGGGAAATGTTGCACAATCCAGATGTGGAAAGCTTTTAGAGACTTACCCAAAGATGCTTCTACAAAGTATTGATTCATGATTCAGAAGTGTGAACACCTAAATACTTTTTGCAATAAATGGAGAAAAAAAAAGGAAAAAAAAAAGGGTTTCACTGTCATTATGGCGTATTGCGTGAAAATGGGTGAGAAAAAAAACATGTAATACATTTTGAATTTAGTCTGTAACAACAAAATGAGGAATAAGTCTAGGGGTTTGAATACTTTCTGAAGCCACTAACTCGGCCTATGCAAGTCGGTTGACATGAGGCTAGAGGCACAATGAAGCAACAAAGTCAAACTAGGGGATACATTTCATGTGCAACATCTGTTTGTACTTTTTTTTAGTTGTGAGCTGCACTCGCTGGCATTCGCTGTATCAGATAAAGACACTACAGTAACTGTGAGGAAGGGGGTGAGCCAATGAAGTCAGAGGAAGCAGAGGAAATTGCTCATGATAACGAGATCACACCATGTTTGCAAAAACAGTGACTATAACAACCCAATGAAAACGAGATAACACCACGCTTACAAACACACAGTCACTATAACAACCCAATGAACAGACACTCAGACCACTGCTTCTAACTGCCAAATGACGATTCACATGGGGATAATATGACACCGAACCTAGCTAGCTGCTTTCCAATAGTACCCAACATCAAAAAAACAAGGACAAAAGCACTCACTCGTCACGATTAAAATGCCTGAGGCATATCTTAAACTCTGATGCGTTTCGGTAGGTCAAACCTTCGTCAAACCAACACTTCCTGTTAAGCAATGCATCATTTCCTTAATTGCGGTTGGAACAGGCCAACTCCGCCCCCAGCACTCCATAGCTTCCACGGGTCGGGATGCATAGCCATTGCGCAATCTGTGGCCGCCGCTGTTTACGCTTCCAGCCTCGGAGTGGAGCCACAGATCGGACGCCGTTGGTAAACAGAGGATCCAGCTGAAGAGTTGCCACTTCTACTTCTTTTCTCCCCCACTTTCAGACGAGAACAACCTGGCCCACCCACCAACATCCTCATTCCTCACACATTTCATGAGGCTACAATCAGTAGGCCCGAGGCCCAGTAACACACTACTGCTGTGGCCACCGCTATTCTCTGTGATCCCTAAAATAACAGCACCGAGATGCTTTGTCTCTACTGACCATTTTCATAATATCATGCAGACTCAAGCCATACTGTGCTGGCTCAGATATTTTCTTCTCAGATCGCCCTTCCCACATGGTTCCGGCAAACTATGCTGGAACCGTAAACAGGCAGGCCCAGTACAGCTCAGCTGAGTTTAGCTCAGTAGTGAGAAAGCGGTACAATGTTCCTATGCGGAGGGTTTGACTTCACCAAAAGAGGGCTGGGCAGAGGACCAGACACAGGAGGCCTAACCTGTCATTGTCCCTGAGCATTTAAACACAGCCTGGTGTGGTGGTGGGAGGACACCGAGGACTCCGATGAGGGAGAGTGTCGTAAACATAAAGGAGGCCAAATGAGTGGCAGGGCAATTGTAATTTGTCTCTCCTCTTAGCTTTTAATGAGCGAGCAGGTGTAGAGGAGAGATGTGATTTATAGATTTGAAGAGAGGCAGAGGAAAACCCAGGAAAAGGACAGGCCTATGTGGGACACAAACCTCCGCTAGAATGTTAGCAGGGTTTACTTTGCACAGTGAGTAGGGATATGTGCTAACTGGCCCCGAAGGGAAAAAACTAAATATATATATTATTTTTTAAATGGGACTCAACATGGAACAGAAGTTTCAGACCATCATATGGAGAATGTCAGTTAATCACAGAAGAGGTCAGTTCTGTAGGCCTATTACAGACTTTTGTAAATGCCAAAAATGACATTGTGATAAAACCATATTCTTACTTGCCAAGACATGTTCATTGTGAGGAAAGAATGAATAGCTACTCTCAGAAGTAAAGCACAGCCCGAAATGCAATTGTCATATACCACCCCCCCCCCCCCCCCCCAACTGTCTGTCCAAGCTTACCATAACTCCCCCAACGATAACAGAAAAAAAGTGCCTAAATCCTACAGTGCTTTTTCAACCAATCATGAAGGACAGCTTTAGATTCTGGAAAATGTATCTGGATGTATTTTTATATCACGGTGTGGATGGTCAAAAGACTACATTTTTGGCCCACATTTGTCTTCCTTTGAAGAGAAAGAAAAAAAACACTGCCATACATTACAATTTCACATCTGGTTTGGATTCGGAGAAGTATGCAGTCAACTCCAGCATGCCAAAGGAGGTTTTGGACAGTCACTGACTGGAGAATGCAGGAAGGGGTGTCTTTACTTTCTCTGCGGCACTGGTATTTGCCGGTAAATGTTAAGAGGGCAGAGGGAAAAACGGAGAGAGCGAGAAAGAGAAAGGTACAGTAAGTGACAAAGACGGGGGGCAAGCGGGAAAAGATATCGGCCTAGATCGGAGTGGGAAACACTAGTTGATGGAGAGATAATGACAAGACTGTCAGCATTGCAAGGGGAACACAGGAAGTGAAAGAATGCAGAGAGAAAAGGCTATATAGAGATCATGTTCAACAAAAGGATAAAAAGCTAGCCGTAGTAATAAAAGATAGCGTCTGAAGTTATAAACAAGGTAGCATTTAAGTCTAAGGAGAGAGAGAGAGAAATGTCTGAAAAAAGGAGCAAGCATGTAGTTGACAGTCATTACAGAAAATCGTCTCAGTTAGGGCCCTAGTGGACATTGGTAGGGGTAGGGAGTGTATTATATGGAGTGGGGTGAGTACAGTTCAGAAGCCACTGTATGAGAAGGTGGCGTATATTATTCCTCCTTGAACAAAACATGGCCCTGATTCCCAGGAGTCCCCTTGCTACCCCGTTTCCCACTGACCAGCAGCACCGTGCAGATGTATTACCGAACAAGGCCAGCCCATAATTCTCGTCACGGTCCTGTCCTCCCCTGGCTGGGCTGCCGGTCATCTGCACTCCGATCCAGGGGATAGGCCAGGGCATCACTTTCATCTCTTTGAAAACAGAACTCTACCGAATACTACAGACACTGGCAGGGTGAGGGGAGGGTTTGGCTCAATATCATCCTCTGAGGCTTCATTGGAGCAAGGTGGAAATGCAGACGTGTAGATACCATGGGAAGTTGATTGTTTGAATATCTGTCAGAGGCTGTAGTTATTTTTTTGGGGTGGCAAATTTCATTAATGCTTGCAACAGAACTTAAACATGCTGCCTTAGCTTGATCCATGAAAAAGTATTGTATTTCTCCCACCTAAAGGAGAATTGCGCTACTAGAGCAGTACGACCAGAATATTTTGTTACAGTAGGTCAGTACACTCTGGCTCCCTTTCAGAGTGATTCAGCAGCAGGTCAGCCTAGCTGGTCTCCGGAGAGGATGGTGTTTGCACTAATCTTCAGAAGGGGAAACGGAGGGAGTCCTCCTATGCAATATCTTTACTGGCGTGGTGACAATTTAATCTCTGCCGGTGTTTTACATCTCGCCTCCCTCCCCGCTCCCCTCGTTTGTACCTAGAGCCAGACACAACAACCTCCCCAGTCGTCAGACACAAGGCTGTTATGTCTGGACCCAGAAACAAAACACAGAATCTGGTAGATATTTCTGAACTGTGAAGACTTGACACTTTGGTACAGAAATTGGTACGGAAATTGTGATTTTTCTAATTTAGAGGTCAGTGATTCAGTCATAGAAATGGATTCAGTTACACATTTTATGCTGTAGTACAGGGGTCTAACAGGTTGAACGCTGGTAGCTCGCAGCCCACCTATCACTAGCTCGCCAAACAATTCTGAAAGTGCATGTATTTTTCACGTGTTCCAGCGCAAACTGCCATAAACAAATCTCACAAGTATCAGACACCTCAAGCTCTAACCAATCAAATCCACATTATCCCACTCCTAGTTAGCCAGAATTGGCTTAAAAAGCCAAACGTGACACAATATCTGCCAATTAAGTTCCGTCAATATTAACCTTGTATGTCTGTGTGCTGCACACGTTGTCTCTTATTCACTTCTTGTAACCAGTTCGTGACAATGAGAACTGTCTTCTGGGTAGAAAAATACTTTCCCCAAAACCTTCAATTAAATGTTAACTGCAAAGTAAGCTTACCTGGCAGAATTATATAATGACTATTTATATGAAATCGGGTGGGCTTTTGATTTACAAACTCTTCCGTAATATATGCAGTGGTGTAAAGTACTTAAGTAAAAATACAGTACTTCTTAAGTTGTTTTGGTGTAACTGTACTTTACATTTGACTACTTTTACTTCACTACATTCCTAAAGAAAATAATGTACTTTTTACACAATACATTTTCCCTGACACCTAAAAGTACTTGTTACATTTTGAATGCTTAACAGGACAGGAAAGTGGTCCAATTCACACACTTATCAAGAGAACATCCCTGGTCGTCATCTCAACTGCCGTTGATCTGGCGGACTCACTAAACACAAAGTGTGCCCCTGGCTATCCGTAGTAAAAAAATAAATAAACCCAACAATTGTGACATCTGGTTTGCTTTATATAAAGTATTTGCAATTATTTATACTGATACTCAAGTAGTATTTTACTGGGTGTGTCTTTTGCTTTTACTTAAGTCATTTAAAAAAGGTATCTTTACTTTTATTCAAGTATGACAATTGGGTACTTTTCCACCACGGGATATATGCAGCAGTAAAAACAACACTAGACCAGCACATTCCTCTTTTGCAAAATGCACAATTAAAAGGGGTATTACACCAGCCCTCAGATTTTCTGATGCAATTTAAGCATTGACATGGATTTAGAACATCCAATGTCATTGTTCTCTATGAATACTTGCAATTTTGAGAGTGAAAAACGGAAGAAAAAAACCCAAACCAGGAAAAATAAAACAATGTGAAAATACTAAATAGTGCCTATTTGAAAGCTAGGAAAGAATTCATGAGTAGTTTGCAACATATTTCATCATTTAAAAGTAGCTAGAAAATGTTGGAGACCCCTACTGTAGTAGGACTGGTCTCAAGGCTGAGATAGGACACCAGGAACTTGATACACAGTACAAAGGCATTTCTCAGAGCCCGGTCCGTCATGCAGAGACAGTGGTGAAAGATACACTGCCTCTTATCCTTCCTTTCCAGAGCCGTGGATTTCCTGTCGTCTGTAACGGACAATGCAAATTCCATCCTTCCTGGTTTCTAGGGATCTGACCTGAATGACACTTCACATTCTGTATTTGCTTACCAAATGGTCATCTGTGTAGTTCCCTTAAACCTTTGACACAAAGTTGGCTAGTCAAATGCTACACAGCCCATTTAACATAGAGTAAGCACAATGTTCATGAATACATCAGCAAGTTGATTTGACATCATCCCCCTCATGCCCTACCTCCCTGCCGCCTTTTATTTCCAACCCACACGGACCAAAAAACCAAGGCTAGACCACGCGCCACAGAGCCAAAATGGCTCCTGTAAACTGGCCATTCCCAGGTGGTCGCCTGACTCTGCCGACTCAGCACAGTTAGCGAGGGCATCAAGGAGCTGGTGTAGAGTTTCAGAGCCCGCACAGTCAGTAATTTGAGCACCCTTTGATGGCCACATGCAATTGCTGCTCGCCACAACTGCAAGCAATTATTCCTCACACACACATGGCCACTCATGATTGCTATGGTGGCACCTGATCCTTGGGTTAAGACGCCAGATTTTTGACCAATGTGGCAATGCTCTCCTTCCCTATTGCTCGCTCTCTCTATTTCAAACCTATATAGGGACTATCTGGAGGCTTTGTGGCTTGCAGGTATAGGCATCTGAGACATGTCCTATTAGAAGTGTTGCATAACATTCCTAGTTAAGTACACTTGTAATGAGTATCAAAGCTGACATCATCTACCCTAGCTATGTTCTCTGCAACTCACAAGAGTAAATTGCGGTCACCAAAAACCAGCCCTTTCGCTCTCTCTCACTCGCTCCACGACCTTGAAAAGATGGGTTTATTTGAGGGGGAAAAAAACATTACGTATGTCCAGAAAATGCTGAGGGAACCTGCCAAATGGGAAACGACTGGGATGAATCACCGTTAAAAGTAATTTCCAGTAATATGCAGAGGTCCTTCCCCCCCACAGAGTAAGGTCTCCTTGGAAACGTGTAAACAATGCCCTCATTCCTCGGCACCATAAAACACTTGGCAGTGAAGTCTTCCCTTGCTTCTAGTCCTTTCCAGAGTTCACTGAGGGCAGCAACCAGCGTTCTGGAGGTGATACCGTGGCAATGCGAAATATGTTGACTCTCACACTCAACGTACCCCGTATGATCAATTTTGCACTGAATGAGTACGCACATGCTCGTCGATGAACTATTTCACTTTCATCGGATACTGTACATGACTAGTGGGCCGACTTAATTCCTTTTACCCTGATAAAACAAAACAAAAAAACATGTCGTTGGCGTAGAAGCTGACAGCTGGATCTAAGGTGCCCTAAATAAAACTCGTATACAAAACTGATGCAACTCTTGGAAAGTTGGCCAAAAGCCTCCAGAACCTGAGAATCAGGTCTATCCAAGTCTGTACAGTAAGGGACCGTATAACAGAAGCATATTAAAAGCAGTGTACTAAAGATCTACTGTACAAAAATAGAATAATAGACCTAATAACTAGGTGTGATAATGGTGGTGGAGCGACAGGCAGACAGACAGGCATTTCTATTTCGAGAGTCCCATTCCCCTAGTTGACCTGTCTGATACATATAAAAATTGAATTTTCCACTCATAAAAAACATAATGACCATTTCTTTCATTCTGGTATTTGTAGGGGACGCCAGAAGTAGGTTCCTTTCCTGCTGGACGGTGACCCCTATGACTAGCGTGGGGTCGAAGACAATGCGGGGGCCAGTTGCTCCTTCCTGTCTCCAGAACAGAGATATATCCCAGAGCTCTCACAGATCCCATCACAGACACAATACACACACGGTCACAAAGAAAGGCAGACACGTACTGTATAAACACGCCAGACAGAGACAAGCAAGTAGACAAAGAAACAGACAGGACACTGCTCTCATATACAAACATATACAGCACATGCAAAAGTATTCATACACACCATTTCTTTACACTGAAAAGCTAAATGGGAAGATCGAGGGTTCAAAGACAAAAATAAAATCGGGGGACAATGGGTGACTTGTGCAGGAAGACCAGAAGCGGTGAGCAGCTGCATACACACACCAGCAGTTTGTTTAAAGCGGAGTCTCAAATGGCAACCTATTCGCTATAGTGCACTATTTTTGACAAGGGCACGTACAGCTCTGGTCAAACATAGGGCACTATATAGGGAACAGGGTGCCATTTGGGATGAAAACAAAACCTCTTTGTGGCGACTTCCCCATTGAGTGTCATTAATGCTCATATTCACAATTCCGACTGTTCCACTCATAAATGAACCCGATAAGATCAAACAACTTGATATATTTAGGAAATGAGCTCTAAAAACAAAGTGGGCAGATCCCGGTCATTGTCATCAAAGCACACTGAGTGGATAACCAATCCAGACAGAGAGCGGACCAGACTGGGATAAGAAGCACTAGGGTTTAATAGGCATAATCCTGCCAAATTACTCTCCTCACTGGTATAAGAGACCAAGAAAAGCTGTGCTCATTCAAACAGTGATTTCACTGAAGCTGACATAACAGGGAAAAGTGTCAACTTTTAAACACGCTGGCCATGGAAAAAAAAAGAAAATCTGCATTATGCCACTAGGGAATAATGACAAACTTACACAACCACAGTTACTAAACATCCCTCATGCCGGACTCTGGAAGAAAGAGGAAAGACTGCTGGCTTGTGCCGAAACACGCCTCTCCTGACCCAATTGTACGATCCCCAGCGGACACATCAAAAAAAAGGACCACCTCCTTCTCTCCCCCTCCTTCCCTCCCTTCTCTCATTTTCTTTGACCTTCACATAGGACCTGAGAGAAGAGAATGTCACGTGTCTGTTGGAGAAGCCAACAGTGCAGCCAGTGGGGGTCAGCGACCCGCGGGTCAATTTTTTCCCTCTCCGTACCGCAGGGAGAACACCCTGGCTCACACACACACACAAACACCCCCCCCCCCCCCCCCGCTCTGATATTCAGAACGCAGGCTGTGCATGTGGCTGGAATGAGCTCACTTCAAAAGGTGTTCATAAATCAAGCTTCCTTGCCAAGGACTCCATCCCGTTCCCCTCTGCTACCCTCCCCCTCCATCTCTCTGCCCTTCTCTAACCTGAGAACCTGGGCCACGTTCAGTTGCGCATGAAAGATGGTAGCGCATGGGCCCAGAGATGAAACTCCTTATTCTATATTGTGCAATATTTGCTGGACTTTGCAATGCAGGCACATTCTCAGTGCTCATTCACTCTCGTCCCGTCCTTCTTCTGCCTCCACTGCTGAGGAAAAATTAGTCAGAACTAGTAGTAGCCAGGTCAAGGGCAGGTCACTGCATCCTTGTCATAGAATATTTGGGGAGTGGCAGGTTGTTATAAGTAGATGCTCAGACACATTTATATCATCATAATCATTATCAAAAATTGCAGATATACCTTGGTGCGAATGGACAGGGAACTTGACTGTTGGTGTGTTCAAAAGCGCTTGAAGGAGAGCCCGATCTAAGAAATCCGATTTCGACTTTACCAGAGGAGAGCCACAATCCGTCACGCTCTTATCTCGCTGTGTCACAAGGGATCTCTTTATCATGCAGCCATGCAAAACACTACTCGTCTTCTCCGCCTAATTCACTGCAAAGTGATAAAATGCAAAGTCCACCCAGCGCTTTGGTTAAACAAAGCGACAACGTACGCAAGCACAGGTGTTTCGGTAAACACCGGTAGTGGAGTTGAATTATGTCGAGTCCCAAGCAGACATGTCTTATCTCTCTCTCTCTCTCAATCTATCACCCACAATCTCCCCACTCTTTCTCTGGCCCTATACATGTCTCTTCTTTAGGAGACGGTAGGCTATAGGAAACCGTATAGGGGAAACCTCAAGACTAGGACTTAAGATCAGTTTAACAGAGTAGGAAGTAGTGTTGACATGAGACCAGAATATTTACTTCGATACCAGGTTTAGTATCACGATTCCATGACAATACTTGATACCAAAACGATACCACGGCAAAAAACAAGATGTATTACCCAAAGTCACAGAATTGCACTTGATCCAGACAGATCGTATTTAGTTCAATGTCATTACATTTGATGAAATGTTTGAATTTTGAATGTATGCATTAATGAATCAATTATACAATCCATTCGATTTTTTTCTTTTACCAATCCAACTACGTAACAATGGTATTGATTTATTTGTATGGTAAATCTACTGAAACTGGGTAAATCAGGATGTAACCTAGGCCGAGTCACAATACAGGTGAATGCATTTTCAATAGAAGTGTGTGCATTCATTGTGTTATTGAGCTTTGTTTGACTGATTTCATGGGGCTACAGATGAAACAGTTTCCTTTCCATTTGGGACTTATTATACTGATCAATAACATTTGCATAGAAGAAGCAAGTAAAAGTAAAAGTTAGCGCTTATTCACACACACACACACACACACACACACACACACACACACACACACACACACACACACACACACACACACACACACACACACACACACACACACACACACACCACAGTCAGTTCAAGGCTCGAGAAAATATGATCTTGACTGGGAGAGATGTGAGGCGGGGGAGACGAAGTGAATGTCACCAAAAACTTTATTCAATCAGCTTTGGATTTCAACAATATGTTTTTTTTTCTTGTTATGTTTCGAGGTACTAGGGTAGTGTATTGATGTTAGCTTCAGCTGTAAGCTAGTAAGAAAAAGTTAGCCTACAAAGCTGGAAGCTACCGGAATCTTGCATTAAAGTGTTCTAGTCTGTAATGGACATTGTCTTGCGAACAGTAAATTAACAGTTTAACATTTCTAAATGCTGTGTTGCATTATTTAAGTGTGTTAACTTCTGTGCAGCATAAGTGGTGATGCAGCCCAGACTCCCAGTGAGTGCAGTGGTTCCTCAGCACAGGCTAGAGCTAGCAATTAGTAAGTGGAGCAGGCATGGTGAGTTCGTACTAAAAGGGGACATCAGCTGCGCTGTAAGACAGACACGATCCTCTCTCAATCAGTAGACGACGTGAGACACATTTCACAGAAGTACCGAAAGTAACAAGTTCTAGTACCAAACCGTTTCATGTTCTAGTATCGAAAAAGTACCGAAGTTTCGGTATACCATGCAACACTAGTAGGAACAGGAAAATTACTTTAGCAGTGAGACAGGAAAAGACAGAAACCTGGCAGACAGACTGACACTCCCTAGTCAAAGGCGCCAGGTTTAGTCACTGCTCTGAGAACGTCTCCATCGATCAACTAAAAGTACATGTTTGTCACACAAGGTGTAAATTAACTAAATTTACTGCACAACCCCTGATTAGTGGGCTGCTAGCTTGCACAGCGTCACAGTCAACCACAGATGGGGACAAAAGGCATCCCACGGCACTCTACAGTAAACACCCTTCAATCTGGCTACACTGTAAAGGTTAAAAAGCTGGCACACACATACAAAACACAGGAATGTGTAAGAGCACACACATACACCATACACAAATGATCTCTGTGTCCAACAGAGAACAAGTATGACGTGGTCTGACCAATGATCCTTATCTATATGCCGACTTAAGACCGAAAGCCCTCTAACATCGTAGTCCCACTGGGCACAGACGTCAGTTGAACGTCTAGCTTGTCAACTTTTGTGAATTCAACAAAATGTCACGTCATTGGATTTAGATTATTATTTGTATTTTTTAATGGTTGAAAAGTGATTAAAAATGCCCTTACGTCGATGACTTTTTGCAAATCCAATCTCTTTTCCATGTTGATTCAACGTCATCACTTCGATTTTTGGGGGGTTGAAATGTGAAAACAACGTTGATTCAACCAGTTTTTGACCAATGGGGTGCCACTGTTTTCTTAATTCTTTTTTCAGCCATCACAAAACATTATACAGTTTCCATCTACTAGCTTCTTTGAGAAAGCTGGCGAGGGGATGAGGGCAGCCGAGGGGGGTGAAATATTTTCGGGGTGAAGTCATGGTGTTGGTGTCATTGGCCCTATGCTGTACTGCTTTCCAAGCAGTCTGGCGCTCCCCCGTTCTACTCATTGATTTAATTTATTTTGCACTTGCATTGGATGTGGTTCTGTTTGATGCTGGATGCCGAGGTCTCCTACTCCCCTTAAAATGCAACTGAATTGCTAACGTATGGCAAAAAGTAGAGAACAAACAACTAATAATGTTTGCCAGACTTTGCTCGAGAGGAATGGGTGGATGCGTTGAGAATGTACAGCTGGACAGTGTCAGTGGAGAATAGAGAGGTAATCTGGCAACCCCCATGAAGTTAGTCTGAATGGAGATGGCAACGTGCATGGATGGCTATCTAGCACCCCGGCTCTACACCTTTTGAGGAGAGCTGAACAGTGCAAAGCAGCGATTATATTCCAGCCCGCACCAATGCAGAATTAGAGCAACATTAGTATTTTTCACAACCTAAGCATAGTATTGAAACGGATTCAAGAATATTGCCTCTGTGTGGGTGTAAAAGTCCTAAACAGGAATGCAGCTGGGAAACTATAGATTTCACCCTGACCAAAGGTCCTCTAAACCTTTCAGTTCAGGGTCACGGTCAAAGTCAGTGGTCATGTGTAGGGATAGGGTTCCATCTGCAGTAAGGGTCAGCTTGGTGTTTGATGGTCAGGGCCATGGGAGTGATGTCATCATGAACAAAGACTCCAATAGATTCTGTTTCTATGGATGTCACAGTCCCCTTCAAGTGAAGACATCTCTCCCTCTCGAATGAAGACAAAGTTGTCTTGATTGACAGTAGCAAGACACTTATAAAAAAGTCTTGATCAGAGAACCAGAAAGTCTGGACATTACATTACTGAGTCTAACAGGCCTGGGAACCTCAAAGAAAATGTGCACAACAGCAGACAACATCAACAGAACCTCTATGGCATTTAAGGTCTGGGTCCCATCTGTGCTGGTAAACGTGTTAGATGTTCTGGTCTCTGCTCTGGAATGAGTTACACAGAAGAAAAATAAATAAATTGTAGTCGTTTCAACTACACAGAACAAAATATAAACAACATGTAAAGTGTTGGTCCCATGTTTTATGAGTTGAAATAAAATGTCCCAGAAATGCTCCATACGCACAAAAAGCTTATTTCTCTCAATTGTTTTCCATCCCTGTAAGGGAGCATTTATCCTTTGTCAAGATAGTCCATCCACCTGACAGGTGTGGCATATCAAGAAGCTGATTAAACAGCATGACCATTACACAGGTGCACCTTGTGCTGAGGACAATAAAAGGCCACTCTAAAATGTGCAGTTTTGTCACAACATGGCACAGATGTCTCAAGTTGAGGGAGCGTGCAATTGGCATGCCGACCGCAGGAATGTCATCCAGAGCTGTTGCCAGAGAATTGAATGTTCACTTCTCTACCATTTTTTTTTATTTTATTTCACCTTTATTTAACCAGGTAGGCTAGTTGAGAACAAGTTCTCATTTGCAACTGCGACCTGGCCAAGATAAAGCATAGCAGTGTGAACAGACAACAACACAGAGTTACACATGGAGTAAACAATAAACAAGTCAAAACATGGTAGAAAAAAAGAGAATCTATATACACTCTATATACAATGTGTGCTAAAGGCATGAGGTAGGCAATAAATCGAGTAATTACAATTTAGCAGAGATACTGGTGTGCAAAAGAGCAGAAAAGTAAATAAATAAAAGCAGTATGGGGGGTGAGGTAGGTAAATTGGGTGGGTAGTTTACAGATGGACTATGTACAGCTGCAGCGATCGGTTAGCTGCTCGGATAGCAGATTTTTAAAGTTGTTGAGGGAGATAAAAGTCTCCAACTTCAGAGATTTTTGCAATTCGTTCCAGTCGCAGGCAGCAGAGAACTGGAAGGAAAGGCGTCCAAATGAGGTTTTGGCTTTAGGGATGATCAGTGAGATACACCTGCTGGAGCGCGTGCTACGGGTGGGTGTAGCCATCGTGACCAGTGAACTGAGATAAGGCGGCACTTTACCTAGCATAGCCTTGTAGATGACCTGGAGCCAGTGGGTCTGACGACGAACATGTAGCGAGGGCCAGCCGACTAGGGCATACAGGTCGCAGTGGTGGGTCGTATAAGGTGCTTTAGTAACAAAACGGATGGCACTGTGATAAACTGCATCCAGTTTGCTGAGTAGAGTATTGGAAGCTATTTTGTAGATGACATCGCCGAAGTCGAGGATCGGTAGGATAGTCAGTTTTACTAGGGTAAGTTTGGCGGCGTGAGTGAAGGAGGCTTTGTTGCGGAATAGAAAGCCGACTCTAGATTTGATTTTGGATTGGAGATGTTTGATATGAGTCTGGAAGGAGAGTTTGCAGTCTAGCCAGACACCTAGGTACTTATAGATGTCCACATATTCTAGGTCGGAACCGTCCAGGGTGGTGATGCTAGTCGGGCGTGCGGGTGCAGGCAGCGAACGGTTGAAAAGCATGCATTTGGTTTTACTAGCGTTTAAGAGCAGTTGGAGGCCACGGAGGGAGTGTTGTATGGCATTGAAGCTCGTTTGGAGGTTAGATAGCACAGTGTCCAAGGAAGGGCCGGAAGTATACAGAATGGTGTCGTCTGCATAGAGGTGGATCAGGGAATCGCCCGCAGCAAGAGCAACATCATTGATATATACAGAGAAAAGAGTCGGCCCGAGAATTGAACCCTGTGGTACCCCCATAGAGACTGCCAGAGGACCGGACAACATGCCCTCCGATTTGACACACTGAACTCTGTCTGCAAAGTAGTTGGTGAACCAGGCAAGGCAGTCATTAGAAAAACCGAGGCTACTGAGTCTGCCGATAAGAATATGGTGATTGACAGAGTCGAAAGCCTTGGCCAGGTCGATGAAGACGGCTGCACAGTAATGTCTTTTATCGATGGCGGTTATGACATCGTTTAGTACCTTGAGCGTGGCTGAGGTGCACCCGTGACCGGCTCGGAAACCGGATTGCACAGCGGAGAAGGTACGGTGGGATTCGAGATGGTCAGTGATCTGTTTGTTGACTTGGCTTTCGAAGACCTTAGATAGGCAGGGCAGGATGGATATAGGTCTGTAACAGTTTGGGTCCAGGGTGTCTCCCCCTTTGAAGAGGGGGATGACCGCGGCAGCTTTCCAATCCTTGGGGATCTCAGATGATACGAAGGAGAGGTTGAACAGGCTGGTAATAGGGGGTGCGACAATGGCGGCGGACAGTTTCAGAAATAGGGGGTCCAGATTGTCAAGCCCAGCTGATTTGTATGGGTCCAGGTTTTCCAGCTCTTTCAGAACATCTGCTATCTGGATATGGGTAAAGGAGAAGCTGGGGAGGCTTGGGCGAGTAGCAGCGGGGGGGGCGGGGCTGTTGGCCAAGGTTGGAGTCGCCAGGAGGAAGGCATGGCCAGCCATTGAGAAATGTTTGTTGAAGTTTTCGATTATCATGGACTTATCGGTGGTGACCGTGTTACCTAGCCTCAGTGAAGTGGGCAGCTGGGAGGAGGTGCTCTTGTTTTCCATGGACTTTACAGTATCCCAGAACTTTTTGGAGTTAGAGCTACAGGATGCAAATTTCTGCTTGAAAAAGCTGGCCTTTGCTTTCCTGACTGACTGCGTGTATTGGTTCCTGACTTCCCTGAACAGTTGCATATCGCGGGGGCTCTTCGATGCTATTGCAGTTCGCCACAGGATGTTTTTGTGCTGGTCGAGGGCAGTCAGGTCTGGAGTGAACCAAGGGCTATATCTGTTCTTGGTTCTGCATTTTTTGAACGGAGCATGCTTGTCTAATATGGTGAGGAAGTAACTTTTAAAGAATGACCAGGCATCCTCAACTGACGGGAGGATGCCTACCATAAGCCACCTCCAATGTCCAATGTTGTTTTAGAGAATTTGGCAGTATGTCCAACCCGGCTTCACAACCGCAGATCATGTGTAACCACGCCAGCCCAGGACCTTCACCTGCGGGGGGGGGGGGGGGGGGGGGGGGATATTGATGTCTGTAGTAAAGCCCTTTGTGGGGAAAAACTCAATTCTGATTGGCTGGGCCTTGCTCCCCAGTGGGTCGGCCTGGCTCCCATGGCTTCGTCCCTGTCCAGTCATGTGAAATCCGTAGATTAGGGCCTAAGGAATTTATTTCAAATTGACTGATTTCCTTATATGAACTGAAACACAGGAATATCTTTGAAAATGTTGCACAATGCATTTATATTTTTGTTAAGTATAATTATTATTGGTTCCACAGCCTTTAGTTAGTTTACATTTACATTTACATTTAAGTCATTTAGCAGACGCTCTTATCCAGAGCGACTTACAAGTACATACATTCATACTTTTTTTTTTGTAACATGGTTAACATGCCAAAATAATAGTTGAACGAACATGAGACAAATTTAGCAAACACATATTATGTTGACAGAATTTTTGCCTGACTTCTCAGATTGGTGCCAAGTTTGGGCCAACTAAAAACAGTTAAATGCAGGTAACACTTTAACAGAAAAGTTGAGTCAACTAAAAAAGGCTGTTAATAATTATTATTAGTTGAAACTAGATATATTTTTTTACAGTGTATATTCAATTACCACAAACATCCTGGGCTTAATCCGCCCTTTGGTTCTGCAAGCCCTATCAAACAAACAGATTACGCTCTTTGGAGAACATTAGTCCAATGATCTCATAGATCCGACTGTATGACTAAAGGTAAACAGTTTAATCAAGTGTGTCTGATAAAATTACGTTATCTTCCGTTCTTTGTTGAATTAAAGGTAGTTGCCGCTAAATTACGTTGCCATGAGCAGCACTGCAGATAGATGCAAGACTGTTGCGGAAATGTGTTTATTTTCATATTACTGAGTCTACCTTTAATGCGCAGGGGGAAAAAAAGGGAGTGGAATTTCTCCGGCCTAGTTGCCTAACACAAACCATTACAAGCGAGAGTCAATAACATTAGTATGCACTGAACGCCAACCAAACAGTAGGGACTTGCAGCAATCTCAGAGGAATCCATGCTGTGACAGGCACACCTGTCAGTGGCCTACGAGCATTAATGGTGTTCCTCTTGGGCCATTCCTCTCGCCATCTCTCTGCATCCCTTCATTCAAGATCACTGGCAGTGGCTCTCCATTGCCCGTCCTGTTGTAAATCACCTCCGTCTACTCCTCATCAACCAGGAGCTTGTGTTCTTTTATAGCCAAGCCAAGGACACGTTCTCCGATTTATGGCTCCTGCAAGTACAAAGCATTGTGATGGGAACACCCCCCCCCCCCCCCCCCCACTCTGCCTTTGACTCTTGCACATTAGTGCCAACCTGTACCCATGCTGCTGCCAAGTAAACACTCCCCTATGTTTATGTTGGACTTGGGCAACTTGTCATATACACTTCGATTTAAGGTCCACGGAGTGACATACGCTCACACCTTTATCGGAATGTGTGAATGTGGCAGGTCGGTCTGGCCTGTCTCAGCCTGCCTGCCTCTGAGTAGAGAACTCGACTGTCTATTCAACCACGGAGATGGAGAAAGAGAGAGAGAGAGCGAGAGAGAGACTGCTACTGAAGATACCCGATAAGGAGTTACATTCTTGATGGCCCACCAGTTTCATCATGCGGAACAGGGATTTGCTTGTGTTACTTAAAGAGGGGAACACACTCACTCGCAGCTGTGCTCCAAATAAACAGCCATATGAATTTAAGAGGAGAAAATGCATATCTAATCTGTACAAGTAACAGCTTTTAACGCATTCATGCAAGACGGGTCGTCCAGGGTGAGCCAATCCATAACTTGGGTTGAGGAGTTTACGCACGTACACACTTCACCACAGCCCCTTCAGAAAAGATGAGATGTGAGTAACAACTTGTTATGGTACAGGGTTCAATATCTGCACAAAAATGTGTCCACATGCATCCAAACACACACAAATTCAAGGAAATGCGCACACACAGACTCTCCTCCGATTACGCCACATCTGTGATGATGTCACAGTCATTTGGTTTCATTTCTTGCAGATGTGGTGGGAGGCTAGGCTCATTAAGTGTTGGGAAGCAATCACGCCTAATACACCGGCCTTGGCACTTAGCTCAGCGTGTGCGCGAGTGAGTGAGTGCTGGGGCGAGGTGGGTAGCCGAACCATATAAAGACAAAGCCACTGCGGTGGTGTTGATGGCATGTTGGAACAAACAAGGATTGCAGGCAAATTGCTACGCCAGGACATCACTGTTACGTGAAAGCCTTGTGAGAATGCTGTTGTGGAAAGATGTCAGGCCCTCTAATGCTCTCTGGTTGTATCGTTAGCATTAGCGCCGGGCCTTGTTCAGGGCTGTTGAGCATCACTCTTTGGTGGGGATCATAGCAAGCCACAATGCCTCAAAGTGAAGGCCAATTAGGCCATATGCTTGGTGTGTGAGAACAACCCAAAAAAAAGGAAAAGACAAAATCCATGACACTCCAGATGAACAATGACTTCTATCACATACATTATGGGAGGTGTAAATCTAGGCGAGAATAGGATTACTGAAAGATGACAAGAGATACTACATGCTTATCACGAGAGGGTGATTTCAGGACAGTCTGTCCCACAGATGTGGTTTTTGGGCCCGCCCTTAAGTTCACAGAGTAGAAGTGTCTTGGTCTTGAAAGATGCTATATAAAACCCATGTATTATTATCATCAGAAGAAATCAAACAGAAAAAGGTTTGGGTTTATGTGGTTGATTGATGAATGGACTTCGATAAAACTTCATCCTTCTTCCTCATTGCTATTCCTTTTATTGTTATCAGACAGTAGGTTTCTGGTAGGTCACGGTCCTCGAAAATAAATGCTTTGGGAGTTGCCAAAGTAATTACAGGGGACAGCTACGGAAGGGCTGTTTAAGTTACTGTATGGCGAATATATCTGTATAACATATACACTCCCAATTCAATGGAGGACATAGAGTTGCTGAGTGAACAGCAGCAAAGAGGCCTCTTCACAATGTCTTTCCCAGTTAGTTGCAAGGCGAAATTACACACCCTACCACGCTGTATAAATTATTGGCTTTACATTCTCCCCCCCCCCCAAGTGCCTCAACCATATAGGTCTATCCTATGATTTAATCATTAGCCACATCCCAACGTAACCATTACTGTATGTATGAAATTCATAATACACATCACATTACTCGTTATCTCAAAACCGCTGCAATTTGTCCTCAAACTCGCAATGTGTGCCTTGATGGGACTTGCTTGTTGGTTCTGGAGGCATGTTTGCTTGAAAAAAAATAAAGATTTATATATGGCCTCCATTTATTGGAAAATAAGAGTGATGTTTACAACTGACAAGGCACTGTGGTGTGGCTGCCAGTGTTCTAGGGCACATTCTCGAACAGTGTTGCAAGTCTAGGCGAGGGGAATAGAAACGCATGCCAAACGCTGAAATCAACCATCAGCCTGCCTAAACCAGACTGAACACTGTCCTCACTATTGTTTCACAACAGTTCAACTTAGATGGCAGGTTAACTCGCTATAGATGTGCCATCAAAATGGTGAACCTTTTCTAACAGGATAACACTAATCACGAGGGAGGTGTTGATACTAACTAGACAGTCCGTCTTGCGTCATGACTAGGGCCATGTGTTTTTGCGAAATCATGTGATATGATTTCTTTTTGATACCTTTTTTTATTTATCAAAACTATCCTCTCCATGTCAGATGGTCCAGCATCATCCTCAGCCAATTGCTTTCATTTGTCTAATTCTTATTTTTGGATGAGGCTTAAAATACAGGATAAACAAAATTGTACTATGTCACATGATTGTTTTGTGCAGAGGGGCCTAAATATGATTTACATGCCTTTCAACAACTCAATAGCTGTACTTCTCATAGTCTTGCAGTAGACAACATCCTCCTGCTGTAGGTCTGGGCGCAGCCAGGGAACCAGTCATGGCTGACTCACAAAGCCGGATACATGACTGGGGGGGTGATGACGCGACAGGAATCACGCACCTAAAACATCTGCTTCGTCACAGGACCATGGAGCTGTCGCTGACATCATGCAGTGCCAACGCAGCTCGGAGAGTGGACAGGGCTTTCTCACAAAATGTTATTGGAATAGCCAAACTCTTACACAACATGCATTGACAAGATCGGGTAGACAGTAAGGATTACTTGATGTCATAGGAGGGACCAAAGAAACATTTATGATAGAAAGAGTGTAAGGGGTGAGGGGAGAAGTGAACAACAATATGGCCTAAATAACCTTTATACCTGAGAGAGAGAGAGACCAGAGAAGAGACAGCAGAGCAGGAAGCACCTACATCTGGCCCTTCTTTGGACACAAATCTCCAAACGAGCTTCAATGCCATACAACACTCCTTCCGTGGCCTCCAACTGCTCTTAAATGCTAGTAAAACGAAATGCATGCTCTTCAACCAATCGCTGCCCGCACCCGCCCGCCCGACTAGCATCACTACGCTGGACGGATCTGACTTAGAATATGTGGACCACTATAAATACCTAGGTGTCTGGCTAGACTGTAAACTCTCCTTCCAGAGTCATATTAAGCATCTCCAATCCAAAATTAAATCGACTTCCTATTTCGCAACAAAGCCTCCTTCACTCATGCTGCCAAACATACCCTCGTAAAACTGACTATCCTACCGATCCTCGACTTGGCGATGTCATTTTCAAAATAGCCTCCAACACGCTACTCAGCAAATTGGATGCAGTCTATCACAGTGCCATACGTTTTGTCACCAAATCCCATATACTACCCACCACTGCGACCTGTATGCTCTCGTTGGCTGGTCCTCGCTACATACTCCATCCAGGTCATCTAAAAGTCTCTGGTAGGTAAAGCGCCGCCTTATCTCAGCTCACTGGTCACCATAGCAACACCCACCCGTAGCACGTGCTGCAGCAGGTATATTTCACTGGTCATCCCCAAAGCCAACACCTCTTTGGCTGCCTTTCCTTCCAGTTCTCTGCTGCCAATGACTGGAACGAATTGCAAAAAAATATATACAAAAAAAATAAAATTCACTGAAGTTGGAGACTTATATCTCCCTCACTAACTTCAAGTATCGGCTGTCAGAGCAGCTTACCGATCGCTGCAGCTGTATACAGCCCATCTGTAAATAGCCCATCCAACCAACTACCTACCTCATCCCATATTTGTACTTGTTTTCTGCTCTTTTGCACACCAGTATTTCTACTGCACATCCTCATCTTCACATCTATCACTCCAGTGTTAATTGCTAAATTGTAATTACTTCGCCACTATGGCCTATTTATTGCCTCACCTCCTTACTTCATTTGCACACACTGTATACAGATTTTTCTATTGTGTTACTGATTGTACTTTTGTTTATCCCATGTGTAACTGTTGTTTTTGCCGCACTGCTTTGCGTCATCTTGGCCAGGTCGCAGTTGTACATGAGAACTTGTTCTCAACTGGCCTACCTGGTTAAATAAAGGTGATTTTTTTATTTATTTTTTATTTTTTAACTACGCTGCCTCCCGCAGGGGGTCAAACTCTCAGAATCGGATTTCAGCCATTTACCAACAAAATAGCCGCTGGAGGAAGCCGTGCCCCCTCACAATAACACTGCAGCACCTGGACACCCACCCCCACTCACGCAGGAAACATGAGGTCACTTCCCCCCATTCACAGACAGGCCAGACACACTCCAGCTGCCTGCCACACACCCCCATACTCAATTGAAGGGTGCTTGGTTAGTGGCTAGTCTGACTACCAGAGGAAGGCAGGAAGAAGGGGGAAATGGCAGTTGTGGTTTGAGGATATAGGATACAGAAAGAAAAGCCTGCTTTGGAGGTAATGCTTGACAGGTTCATTTCAGGATCACTTGTGTGCTCAATACCTTTATAATGTTCTATTTTCTGAAGAACTAGTGTTCAGATTGCCTGGGTAGCTTTTACATCGGTCTTAAAGTAACTGGCCATCTTAACCAATATTTCACATACCGCAATACTGATTCCCCTTAGAGTGTTTGAGAGTCAGCAAATAGACAGCAAGCAGACCGGAAAAATTAACAGGTTCCAGTAGCTTCCTCAACAGAGTTGGAGAAAGAGGGAACGAAAGGTGTGCAGTGTCAAAACTACAATTCAACATTCCAGTCTCTAAAACCTGCAAGCAATTGACTGTGGATTGTCCATCATCGATGTACTATGGGCTAGAAACTGTCAGCCCCCAAACCCACCCACTAGCAATTCTCTACACCCGCAAAAAATGTGTATGTGACTGATACATTTGATTACAAGTCATTATGGCACCACTCCAAAAACAGAGAACTGCTAACCTTCAGCAAAACACAGAGACCTCCAAATAAAGAGAAAGGGAAAAGGGGGTACCTAGTCAGTTGTCCAACTGAACGTATTCAACTGAAATGTGTCTTCCGCATTTAACCCAACCCCTCTGAATCAGAGAGGTAACGGGGTTCGGCTGCCTTAATTGACGTCTTCGGCGCCCGGGGAACAGAATGTGATCGCTTAAAATGCCATGGAGAGAAAAGGAGGAAAGAGAGGCAAACAAATACATGATATACTCCATAAGCTGGGTCAAGGCTGGAATGCCAGACACTACATAAAGGATGTTTACTTTTGGCTTTTATTGCCCTCTTGTGAAAAAAAGTAACTGTAAAACCATCAGACTGGCCTTGTTGGCACAGCAGGACACTACAGATACACAGTTCTTCATAGGAGGAAGTTGAGTTGTGGTGTACAAGTGAGAGGAAGAGCCATTTGTTTGATTTCAAAGTTGACGATAGTACATGGCTTTGAGCTGAACTACCACTGTCCATGTAGGGTCAGAAATGATTGACACCCTTGATAAAGATGGCGCAATAATGACTGTACAATATTATTTGAATCATTTATTTTATATGTAACGAAACAAAAAAAATGGGAAACTGTTTCACACAAAAAATAAATTGCTCAGAGAAAGATTTTGTTTAACAAGTATTTTTTTTAATCAAAATGATTGACACTGACATTGATTAGTGATGTGAAGTTCGCAAACAGTTCATTATTCTAATGACTTAATACGCACTCCTTCAGCTCAGTGGCTCAGGAGCTGTGCTCCGACCAACAGCTGTCTGTCATATATGCACGCAGGGAAACATTTCATGCTGCTGGCAGCATAAAGAAGAAAACAGGGGGGGATTTACTTGGCTCATCGCGCTCTAGCGACTCCTTGTGGCGGGCCGGGCGCCTGTAGACTGACTTCTAATGTCAGTTGAACGGTGTCTCCTCTGACACATTGGTGAAGCTGGCTTCGTGGTTAAGCAGGCGCATGTTAAGGAGCGCGGGTTGGGGGTCATGTTTTGGAGGACGCATGACTCGACCTTTGCCTCTCCCGAGCCCGTTGGGGAGTTGCAGTGATGAGACAAGATCGTAATTGGATATCACGAAATAGGGGAGAAAAGGTGGGTAAAATACACACAAAAAATTATATACATGTATTGAACTGATAACTGATCGCATGGTGCAAGAATTAATGCAATTCATTTATTATTGAATGTTATGGACAGATTTGAAGAACCAAAACATACAGTACACACAGCCTTTGCTCAACAAACCCGAACTCGAGAATGAATCGTTGGGGTCGTTGGGCTTTAAACAATGTCCAAGTCTCAGTGACAAACGACAGCTCCAATAAGCCCCTTATGAGGAATGACATGTGAACGAGAGGCTTGCAGAACCATGACTTTAGAGTTGTCAGTTCATTGTTCACTGGTAAGGGGTCCTGCGTGTTCTGGACATTACTGACTCTAATGAACAAAATGAGTTGAAAGAGGTGTTCTTTTGACTGAAGGAGTCGAAAAGATCCGAGTCAGTAAAAAGAGCCGAACTTCCCATCACTACTAAAGATTCCTATAAATAAATGAGTCAAAAGTTTAGTATTTGGTCCCATATTCCTAGCACGCAATGACTACATCAAGCTTGTGACTACAAACTTGTAGGATGCATTTGCAGTTTGTTTTGTTTGTTTGTTCAGATTATTTTGTGCCCAAGAGATATTAAATGGTAAATAATGTAGTGTGTCATTTTGGAGTTACATAGGTCGGGCCCTATAAAAATCTGTCAAATATTATGCCCCGATTCAGTTAGTTCCCCCCCCCCCCTGTTTTCCCCTGCTTTTTGCTCTCAGAATCACACCTTTGTAATAGAAAACAACAAAATTGGGTGTTCTAAGTCCACAACAATGCTTAAACCACATCAGGGGACCACTTGAGGTCTGGAAAAAATCTAAGACAATTTAATTTTTTGGGTGTAGTTGTAACGGATGTGAAATGGCTAGCTAGTTAGCGGGTACGCGCTAGTAGCGTTTCAATCAGTTACGTCACTTGCTCTGAAACCTAGAAGTAGTGTTGCGCCTTGCTCTGCAAGGGCCGCGGCTTTTGTGGAGCGATGGGTAACGACGCTTCGTGGGTGACTGTTGTTGATGTGTGCAGAGGGTCCCTGGTTCGCGCCCGTGTCGGGGCGAGGGGACGGTTTAAAGTTATACTGTTACATTGATGCTGTTGACCCGGATCACTGGTTGCTGCGGAAAAGGAGGAGGTTGAAAGGGGGGTGAGTGTAACGGATGTGAAATGGCTAGCTAGTTAGCGGGTACGCGCTAGTAGCGTTTCAATCAGTTACGTCACTTGCTCTGAAACCTAGAAGTAGTGTTGCGCCTTGCTCTGCAAGGGCCGCGGCTTTTGTGGAGCGATGGGTAACGACGCTTCGTGGGTGACTGTTGTTGATGTGTGCAGAGGGTCCCTGGTTCGCGCCCGGGTCGGGGCGAGGGGACGGTTTAAAGTTATACTGTTACATAGTTACCCTTTAAATATAACTGTGCACCATCCTGAAATCATTTGGTTAGCAATGTTTCTGTAATGCTCATGTGATTGCAGATTTTACAAAACAAATGGCCACTGGATTGATACAAACAATCAGGTAGGCATAGGCTACTTTGTAGTTAACATTTAATTGAGAAGGTTTTTGGGAACCTTTCCATCTACCAGAAGAGGTTGTCTTACATTATTAGCATCATCGCTAACAGCAACACAAAGTGGTAGACAAATGCGCAAATTAGGACAGGGGGATTCCTGTGCCGTTGCCTCTTCAGAAAGCTTATGGGAAAATAGGATTCACTGATGCATTTTGTTCATGTCTTATGACCTTTGGCATATTACTGCATTTAGTTGATTTCCTATGCTCAATAAAATGTTTTAATATTGTGGAATTCCGTTTTAATGTCTGGATTCTGTGATTCCGTGCGCGTTCTCCGCAACACTGATTTTATAGGACCCTAGAGAGGGTCAAAGATCATACCCCGTAGACATGCTAACCTCCCCTGTTATTGTTAATGTGAGAGGTTAGCATGTCTTGGGGATTTGATCTTTGACTTTCATAAGTGACAATGTGATGCCACAGTAAAATTAAGAGCATCGATGTCGAAAGTAATCTAATTCTCGTCGAATCTAATTTTATAAATCAAATGTAATTTAGCATAGATCAAAGACAAGGATTAGTATTATTTATATCCATGTTTATGAAACAAGCTTTGTATTTGAGCTAATAAATGAAGGTTTTTGCATAAGATTAACAATGGTAAGACACTCATTTCCATCCTTGTTTATGAATCAATAGCTTATTTAAAATAATTGATGAGATCTTTTATAAGACATACACTACAATACCAAAAGTATGTGGACACATGCTTGTCGAACATCTCATTCCAAAATCATGGGCATTAATATTGAGCTGATGCCCCCTTTGCTGCTATTATAGCCTCCACTCTTCTAGGAAGGCTTTCCACTAGATGTTGGAACATTGCTGCAGGGACTTTCCTCCATTCAGCCACAAGCGCATTAGTAAGGTTGGGCGATTAGGCCTGGCTCGCAGTCTGCGTTCCAATTCATCCCAAAGGTGTTTGATGGGGTTTAGGTCAGGGCTCTGTGCAGGCCAGTATTTGTATTTGCAGGCCAGTCAAGTTCTTCAACACCGATCTCGACAAACCATTTCTGTATTGACCTCGCTTTGTGAACGGAGGCATGGTCATGCTGAACCAGGAAAGGGCCTTCCCCAAAGTGTTGTCACACAGTTGGAAGCACAGAATTGTCTAGAATGTCATTGTATGCTGTAGCATTAAGAACTTTGGAACTAAGCAGTCAAGCTCGAACCATGAAAAACAGCCCCAGACCATTATTCCTCCTTCACCAAACTTTACATGTGGCACTATGCATTCGGGCAGGTAGTGTTCTTCTGGCAGATCGTGAAGTGTGATTCATCACTCCAAAGAACACGTTTCCATAGCTTCAGAGTCCAATGGCAGCAAGCTTTACACCACTAGCAGACCCTTGGCATTGCGCATGGTGATCTTAGGCTTGTGTGTGGCTGTTTGGCGATGGAAACCCATTTCATGATGCTCCCAACTAACAGTTCTTGTGCTGACGTTGCGTCCAGAGGCAGTTTGGAACTTGGTAGTGAGTGCTGCAAACGCGCTTCAGCACTCTGTGGTCCCATTCTGTGAGCTTGTGTGGCCTACCACTTCGCGGCTGAGCCATTGTTGCTCCTAGACGTTTCCACTTCACAATAACAGCACTTAATGTTGACCGGGGCAGCTCTAGCAGGGCAGAAATTTGACGAACTGACTCGTTGGAAAGGAGGCATCCTATGACAGCACCACGTTGAAAGTCAATGAGCTCTTCAGTAAGGCCATTCTACTGCCAATGTTTGTCCATGGAGATTACATGGCTGTGTGCTCGATTTTATACTCCGGTCAGCAACGGGTGTGGCTGAAATAGCCACTAATTTGAAGGGGTGTACACATACTTTAGTATATATAGTGTAATTGGAATGGTGCCGATTTATAAATTAGCTTGAGCATCTGTTATATTGTACCAACACACCCAGAAGAGAGGCTCTGTCAAAGAACACTGTAGTTTGTCAGACCTCTGACACCTTAGTGAGAGAGGTTAAGGGTGCGTTCCTCAGCTAAGGCGAGGTGACGCAACAACCAATGTGGGAACTCTGCCGGTTCGCGCTCGGTTCATAGCCAAAAAAAGTATACCTTAGGGGCCAACCTAAATGGTGCCGCCGACAGAAGAAGAGTCACCGCCTGCGTCGGCGAAAGGGCAGTGAATTGAGCAGCGCTGTAGCTGGTCTCCATCGCCTAGCTCCCGCAGCAATGCTGCTAAATGAACAATGTTTGGAGGGAAAAAGGCCGGGCACTGAGAGTTAAACTAATTTTTGCCATCTACATGGGAGATGTGAATTGCAGGCTATTACCACTGCCATGTCTGCACTTAGGTAGAATCCACATTAGCCTAGCCATTAGCCAAACAAAGAAAAACATATTTCAAAGTTGATACATGTGCATCCAGGTATACTTATGTGGGTGAGTCAACTTATTTTAATGACATTATTTAATACATGTTATTAACAAAGTGTGCGCCACTTGAAGTAGAAATTGAAAATACAATTATTACATGAAACAAACTACAGGAAATGGGTTAACTGCTAAAAAACTGCAGTAATGGTTGCTTTGGTTGTCAACAGCCTTGTGTCTATTGTAGTCTTTTAGGTGTAGGAAACCAGGGATCTCTATAGTTGTCCCAGGTGAAGCAGGAGGCAGGCAGCATGCAAGGGAGAACCAACTGCGCTGGCGCTTTACCTAGTCGGTCTGGAACTCACAGTAAGCCTGGTAACACAGCTATTTTAAGGGTATGATTTATCTTCCAGTGACCACATCTTCCCTTTCTCGCCCAATGTAACACGTGTGAAACGGCAACAGATGAGACAGAAACATGACTAGGGTTGCAAAATTCCCAGGTTTTCCTGCTTATTCCATACTGATTCCCAAAGTGTTCTAACCAAGAACTGCTCAGCCTTGGGGACTGACCACCGAATCAACGAGGGGGGAACTGCTCAGCTAGCAACCTCCATCAGTGCCAGGATGCCCCAGGCATGCCAGTCCTGATGACAGCCTTGAGGTACGACATGTAGCACGAAAGCCAGGGAAAAACAGAGGGAATAGTGGTGGTAAGTATTCCATGGCTCCGTCTCAAATGGCACCCTATTCCCTACATAGTGCACTACATTGGACCAGAGCCATATGGGCCCTATGGGTTGCATATTTTGTAGGGAATCAGAGGAGGTTGGTGGCACGTTAATTGGGGAGGACAGGCTTGTGGTAAGGGCTGGAACAGAATCAGTTGAATGGGATCAAACATGGTTTCCATGTGTTTGATGCCATTCCATGTGTTCCTTTCCACCCATTATTATGAGCCGTCCTCCCCTCAGCAGCCTCCACTGTAGGGAATAGGGCTCCATTTGGAATGCAACCCATCTGTGGGCACTGGACAGGCCAGCACTCCGTGACAAGAATAGTCCCCTTTTCCCTGCAATCGTTCCCTCTCTTCTCCACTCATGGCTCCCTCGGTCTTCAGTCCCAGTTATCACTGTGTGTAATTACTGAAGGTGCTAAGTGGCAAGAATGTTCATATTCCCTCAGTGCAACTGGAGCATGTTCAGGGACACTAAAAAGTCTAGAGAACCTCCAATTATCTCAGCACTTCTATACCCTTGTATAGAAGACATGGTTAAATACTGAGTTAGTAGACATAATAACAATGTGTAGACATATTAAATATCTATCCAACCACAACAGAGACTTGGAGAAATCCACGAATGAAGTGATATAGCCTACTAGGTCACCTTTCCTACTATACTTATAAGGACAAAATTGGAGTGGTTTAGGTGGGATCTATTGACCATTTGTTGCTTTAGAAATGTGGAAAGTAGAAACGTCATATGGAAATTGACATATCATTAGGCACAAGATCCCATTCTGAGGCTCTGACGTGCTTGACGTGAGACAACAAAAGCGTACATGCTGTAATGGAATTACTTTATAACTCCCGTTGTTGCATTGTCCAGTAGAAAGCTTTAGTTTACAAGTATAGTCTAGTCTCAATTTCCAGTTGTTCTCAGGTTACTTAGTCTCATTAGTATAATATGGACAAAACTGCTGCAAAGTAGGTTATTTTCTAAATTGTCGGATGTTCCTTTCCTCCTGTCCTGACATGCATTATGCATTGCTGTATCTATCCTTCATTCATTCAGAATCCGGGAGCACTGCTGAACTTCTTTTCTGCCTCACATTGCAAATGAAAAGTTCAAATTAAACGCATTTACTTCAATAAATGCATATTATGCCTACATTACTGACATCACGCTAAAATGCGCAATGAATGGGACTCAAAATAGCACAATAGAATGATTAAAAAGAAAGTGGTTTTCATCAGTAAATCCATGTGCAAAGAATAAGAAACGTGTGTGTAGGCCTACTCTAGAGTTTACGTAGGTCTACCTAAGAACAGTGGAGATATGATGGCGAAAAGTTTGCAATTCACTATTCTAGGTAGAGTGGGTGATCCCGCTTACCCGACGTTATATCTGCTGTTGAATGCACCTTTGCGACTTGACAATCGAAGCCCACCTCTCGCGCTGTGTCACCAGACATTCAAACGATGAGAATTTCTGCCGGTCGCTACTCCAGTGGCAGATTATTATACTGTACAATTTTTCCCGTTCCTTTTTCACTGCAGTCTACTCAGACCTCTAACTGTACAATGTTGAAGTGTGACACAGTTCACCGGCTCTACTGTCTATGAGGAAGTTGATGGTGAGTCACAAGACCCCGCCCCGATATTGGAGAAAAATCTCCTCCCTCTAACTTCGAACCTTCGGACTGTGCTGTGCTGTGCTGTGCGTTGGTCATGTAGGCCAGGGATGGGGAAACTGGCAGCCCCCCTTTTGTAGGCCCGCGATGAATTTCCCTCCAAAAGTCGGGGTCTCAATTTACTGTTGAGTAAGTAGTAGAATACACAAGGTGCAATTTCAAAAATTGGGTTGTACCTCAGCAGTTGTTCTATTGTTATGTCACTCAATTAGCCCAAACAAAGTATATTCACACCTTACACAGATGCAAGTTCTCCCAAAAATATCCTAATGGAAATGGTGATTTGATTGCAATCTAGGCTACAGCTGATATCATTATTTTGCTAGACACACATAACAGGTAGGTGGGGATAACAGACAAGTAGGCCTAGCTTATACACAACACTGACAAACAAACCTGCACAACAATATGGACAGTAAGCCTACTACTGTATAGTTTTGTGTTATGGACTTGAATTGCCATTGCGTTGAGTTCATCCAATGTTGTTAATAAGTGCATAATAGGCCCTCTGGGATTGGTATTGATTTCATTTCCTTTGGTCATTATTTCATTACGTTTTTTCTTGTTGTAAGTTTATTGATAGCTTTTACACGTGTTAAACTGAA
This sequence comes from Salvelinus namaycush, assembly GCF_016432855.1. NCBI lineage: Eukaryota > Metazoa > Chordata > Actinopteri > Salmoniformes > Salmonidae > Salvelinus > Salvelinus namaycush. The sequence goes on from NC_052311.1 coordinate 45,075,666, forward strand.
ACCTATATGTGTGTATGTGTGTGTGTGACCAGAATCAGTACTTTCTCTTATTTTTCCAAAACAGCACGGCTGTTCTTTCTCTTAACTCAGGCATGATCTATCTGGCGCACTTTGCCCCAATATGGGTAATGATCTCACTTCCTCTTTCGTACGATTTGTCTTCTGTTCCCCCCGTTTTTTCATTTGTCTCATCTTGTCTATATGAGTCAACAAGAGGGAGCGTTCTCAATAGAAATGTCAACAGCAAAACGTCTCTGAGTAGGATTACTGATCTAGGATCGGTTTGGCTTTTTAGATCATAACGAATAACATTATAAGGACATGACGGTCCCTGATCCTAGATCAGCACTTCTAGAAACATTTTTTTATACACTCCCAGGAATAGAGGAGAGGTTAATCCAAGTGTTTCATCAGCAAGCTGTGCTGAGCCTGTAGAACATGATGTTGACACATGCATCACCCTACACCATGATATTGTTCTGGTCTGAACTGGTGTGTTTTGACCGTCACATTTTATTTAGACTACACGGAGACAAGTGCCTGGGCTAGCTCTAGCAGATCACCATTTCACATGGTTCTGCACTCAGTCCAAACACATTTGACATAACTAGGCATGAGTGCCAACTGGGTGCCAACGGCTCCAGTTCACTGAGGACTTGGTCAATAAAAAGATGGATGTGATCAAATAAATCTATGGTTTTCGAATAATAATTTAAAAAAGGAACAAGGAAATAGTTTTGAGCACAGCTTGGATTATTCTGAAAAGCAGCTTTTAAAAGAAAGTGTTTTGAGTGCTGCCTCGAAATCATCAATGTACATAGATGGAAAACAAGATAGTGTAATTTGGAAAAGTAACTGGGTGGATATGGTCTTGACATTGAAGCAGGATCCTTACCAAGAGTGTGCATGTTACTGTTAGATTCAGTATACTGTATTTAATGGGATAAAGAACACACGCATGTGATGTAAACCATATTAGAAACCCTATTTTATATTTTACAACCTGCATCATGGGTTGCAAAACCTTATGGAAAAAACTATTGTATCACATTTCCTAAAAGGATGAGGGTTGATAAACAAGGATTCTTCACATGTTTCCTAAGACATGTGAGACTCCTCAGTCTTCACGGTTCAAAGGCAAGACTATTGGAAGAGTGTGTCTCTGATACTGTCAGGACCTCTCAACACCTCACTCCCCTAATTATAAATTCTTATTTTACACACCTAGGTGGAAGCCTGTCAGTCCTGCACAACAAATTAGAGAATAGAAGCCACTCTATTCACACAGGGAAAAAGTGATCTTCCCAGAGATGTTGAGAAATGTTGAGATCCATATTATACCCCAACACAGAACAACTCTCTGTCTCCATTTTGGAAAAGAAGCACAGAGTTTAATTGAAGCCCTATGACTCTAGAGATATGAGTATGATACATTTCCTGATTGGGGGGGGGGGGGGATTACCAGTGCTGATGGGAAAAAATATAGAGTGAGTTGGCAATCGGAGGCTGGCATTTATCTCAGGTACCACCTATTGTACAGCCATTGTGCCCTTGAGCAAGGTATTATCCCCCAAACTGCTCCAGGGGTGTTGCTTTGCGGCTGGCCCTGTTCTGCACCCAGCCTGTCGTGTTTGTGTGTGTGTGTGGTGTCGGGTTGGGAACCGTCACGGCAAAAATAACACGAGTGCCAATTTTCCACCAGAGTCCAGTAATGTCAGGACACATTTTGACCTTTGATTTAGATTTAGATTTTTAGATTCAATTTAGAATCAGATTTGGATGCGGTTCGGAATACGACCTGGTATGACCTGTTATGAGTTCAGCCAGGTGACTGTCATGTACTGTATGTGTCAAATAAAACGGCACAAAAAATAAATGTTCATTTCTGAAGGGTGTTGTCGCATCTGCCAAGAGAGTTAGCCATAATGGGTCACCATAGGCTAGAGTAGCTATATATAGACCATGTCTAAGACCACGTATTTTTGACCACGTCTAAGAAGTGGTAGTTGCTTGTCCAAATGCAATATCCAATTGGTTGCTTGTCCAAAAATTAAACGTAGGCTATGCATAAGTAGAAGACAATGAGAGAATCCTAGGCCTAGAGCTCACAGCTGCTTGAGCTGAAGCCTGAGATGAACTGTCTTTACCTCAGGATTGCAGACATATTTTGGAGACTTACAACATCCACCACCCACTCTACCTCACTCTGAGGCTCCATAATATAACAGGTAATCCAGTAATATACACCACAACCTCAAGCAGAGAAATTAAGTAGCAGACTTAACAGTTAATTGTAGATGATTTACGTTTTATAGGAATTTGTGGTCGGAGAGTGAGGGTGGGAATAAGGTCCAGGGGTGCGCTCACTGTTGCTGGCTCTCGAGGAACAGAGGAGGAGATGGAGAGAAAAGACAGGAAGAATGTTATGTCTCGCACTATATGTCTTAGAGGCTGGGTCTCCTCATAGAAACGTAATGTAATTGTGCTGGAAAAATACTGTGGTCTTGGTTGGGGGACTAAAATGTTAAACTCCTAACCTGGTCCCAGATCTGTTTGGGCTGTTTGCCAACTTCTATGACCATTGTCACGCTAATGACCATAGGAGTTAGAAAGACAGCACAAACAGATCTGGAACCACACTAAGGAACTCCTTTCGAGGACTTTTCTGACGGGGTCGGCCTGTTGTAAAAAAGGCCCTGCAATGGTCAGGGCCAGGGAGACAGGACCAGAGTCCTGAACTCAGCCACTGTCCAGCAGGCTTATTTCACTGCTGTTATTTTTACAGGGTCATATTAAAAACCAAACAGGCCATAGATCTGGATTATTTGTAACTTATTTTGTACATAATGTTGTTGTTACCATCTCTTATGACCAAAAATAACTTCTGGACATCAGAACTGGGATTACTCACCACGGACTGGAAGAAGCTTTTTCCTTTAATGAGTCCGACGAGAAAGATATACTACTCTCCCGGGAACAGGCCCAGATCCACGTCATTTGCGTGAAGAAAAGACGAAGGAAAAGAGGACGCAGATCAGGCTGCCTTTTGAGAATCCGTAGGAGAGCGAGTAGACTCCCATGGCCATCAATTCTACTTGCTAACATGAAATCATTGGAAAATAAAATGGATGACCTACGATTACAATTATCCTACCAACGGGACATTAAGAACTGTAATATCTTGTGTTTCACCGAGTCATGGCTGAACGACGACACAGACAATATAGAGCTGGAGGGATTTTCAATGCACCGGCAGAACAGAGAAGCTACGTCTGGTAAGACGAGGGGAGGGGGGTGTGTGTCTTTTTGTCAATAACAGCTGGTGCGCAATGTCTAATATTAAAGAAGTCTTGAGGTATTGCTCGCCTGATAAGCTGTAGCCCACACTATCTACCAAGAGAGTTCTCATCTATATTATTCGTAGCCGTCTATGTACCACCACAGACCGATGCTGGCACTAAGAGCGCACTCAACCAACTCTATAAGGCCATTAGCAAACAAGAAAATGCTCACCCAGAAGCGACACTCCTAGCGGCCGGGGACTTTAATGCAGACAAACTTAAACCAGTTTTACCTAATTTTTACCAGCATGTCACATGTGCAACCAGAGAAAAAAACTCTAGACCACCTTTACTCCACACACAGAGATGCATACAAAGCTCTCCCCCGCCCTCATTTGGCAAATCCGACCATAATTCTATCCTCCTGATTCCTGCTTACAATCAAAAACTAAAGCAGGAAGTACCAGTGACTCGCTCAATACGGAAGTGGTCAGATGGCGCGGATGCTACGCTACAGGACTGTTTTACTAGCACAGACTGGAATATGTTCCGTGATTCATCCAATGGCATTGGAGTATACCACCTCAGTCATCGGCTTCATCAATAAGGGCATCGACGACATCGTCCCCACAGTGACCGTACGTACATATCCCAACCAGAAGCCATGGACTACAGGCAACATTCGCATCGAGCTAAAGGATAGAGCTGCCGCTTTCAAGGAGCGGGACACTAATCCGGAAGCCTATAAGAAATCCTGCTATGCCCTCAGACGAACCATCAAACAAGCAAAGCGTCAATACAGGATGAAGATTGAATCCTACTACACCGGCTCTGACAATCGTCGGAAGTGGCAGGGCTTGAAAACTATTATGGACTACAGAGAGAAACCCAGACGCAAGCTGCCCAGTGACATATTCGTACCAGATGAGCTAAATGCCTTTTATACTCGCTTCGAGTCAAGCAACACTGTAGCATGCATGAGAGCACCAGCTGTTCTGGATGACTGTGTGATAACGCTCTCGGTAGCCAATGTGAGCAAGACCTTTAAACAGGTCAACATTCACAAAGCTGCCGGGCCAGATGGATTACCAGGACGTGCACTCAAAGCATGCACGGACCAACTGGCAAGTGTCTTCACTGACATTTTCAACCTCTTCCTGACTGAGTCTGTAATACGTACATGTTTCAAGCAGACCACCATAGTCCCTATGCCCAAGGAAGTGAAGGTAACCTGCCTAAACGAATACCTCCCCGTAGCACTCACGTCGGTAGCCATGAAGTGCTTTTAAAGGCCGATCATGGCTCACATCAACAGCATCCTCCCGGACACCCTAGACCCACTCCAATTTGCATACCGCCCCAACAGATCCACAGGTGACTCAATCTCAATCGCACTCCACACCGCCCTTTCCCACCAGGACAAAAGGAACACCTATGTGAGAATACTGTTCATTGACTACAGCTCAGCGTTCAACACCATAGTGCCCACGAAGCTCATCACTAAGCTAAGGACCCTGGGACTAAACACGTCCCTCTGTAACTGGAACCTGGACTTCCTGACAGGCCGCCCCCAGGTGGTAAGGGTAGGCAACAACACGTCTGCCACGCTGATCCACAACACTGGGGCCTCTCGGGGGTGTGTACTTAGTCCCCCCCTGTACTACCTGTTCACCCACGACTGCGTGGCCGAACACAACTCCAACACCATCTTTAAGTTTGCTGATGACACAACAGTGGTAGGCCTGATCACCGACAACGATGAGACAGCCTATAGGGAGGAGGTCAGAGAACTGACAGTGTGGTGCCAGGACAACAACCTCTCCCTCAATGTGAGCAAGACAAAGGAGCTGATCGTGGACTACAGGAAAAGGCGGGCCAAACAGGCCCCCATTAACATCAACGGGGCTGTAGTGGAGGGGGTCGAAAGTTTCAAGTTCCTTGGTGTCCGCATCACCAACGATCTATTATGGTCCAAACACACCAAAACAGTCGTGAAGACAGCAAGACAAAACCTTTTCCCCCTCAGGAGACTGAAAAGATTTGGCATGGGTCCCCACATCCTCAAAACGTTCTACAGCTGCACCATCGAGAGCATCCTGACCGGTTGCATCACCGCCTGGTATGGCAACTGCTCGGCATCTGACCGTAAGGCGCTACAGAGGGTAATGCGTACAGCCCAGTACATCACTGGAGCCAAGCTTCCTGCAATCCAGGACCTATATAATTGGCGGTGTCAGAGGAAAGTTGTTAGAGACTCCAGTCACCCAAGTCATAGACTGTTTTCTCTGCTACTGCACGGCAAGCGGTACCGGAACGCCAAGTCTAGGACCAAAAGGCGCCTTAACAGCTTCTACCCCCAAGCCATAAGACTACTGAACAATTATTCAAATGGCCACAGGACTATTACATTGACCCCCCCCCCACCCTCCATTTATTTTGTACACTGCTGCTACTCGCTGTTTATTATCTATGCATAGTCACTTCACCCCTACCTACATGTACAAATTACCTCTAACCTGTACCCCCGCACACAGACTCGGTACTGGTACCCCCTGTATGAAGCCTCGTTATTGTTATGTTATTGTGTTACATTTGATTATTTTTTACTTTAGTTTATTTGGTAAATATTTTCTTAACTCTTCTTGAACTGCACTGTTGGTTAAGGGCTTGTCAGTAAGCATTTCACGGTAAGGTCTACACTTGTTGTATTCGGTGCATGTGACAAATAAAGTTTGATTTGATTTGATCTGCCACCATAAGGGTATTCCGAAATCCCTGACCCTTGGCGAATGCTCTTGTCCTCCCACTCTAGGATCTACTTGTTATGACTCACAATCTTCATTCTACTATCTACCCCTTACAATAATTCAACAGGCATTTGGGCTTGTAGTGCTGATTAGTCCAAATCTACGCAGACATTATTTAACCCGTAAATCCTAAAGTGCTATCTGTGTTTTGGTAATTAGACTCATGTTAGTGGACTAGTATATCACAGTGGCCCCGAGGCAGACCCCGAACAGTAGGGTCATTAGAGATGAAAATGAAAAACAAGTGAGTGACATAAAGTGGAAACACTGAACCCATTCAGAGGTTTCTTCATCACCCGCAGAATATTCTGCTCGCTGGGCAAATCTCACACATATTAAACAGATTCTTTGTGGTCATGTGGGATAGAGCACAGAGAGTGCAAATCCAGAAAAAAAGATGGTTTGTGGAATATCCCTCTTCCTTCTTGAGCTTTTTCCATAGCATTCTCAAAGTGAGATTCTACATGAGATTAGGGATTAGGGATCTGGTGCCACTGTGGCTTTGCCTGGTCTCTCTTTGGATTATTGTATCAGGAAGTGGAGCGAGAGAGAGCGGTGTTCCCCAAGGAGGTGTTGTACCCCCTTATCCTCCATGGAATGATGTGGCCATGAAACCATGTCACTGAGGAGAAGAGCATGCTTTCGATGCCCGTGACAGTATATGTAATGTATTAATAATAACTATTTTTGTGTGAGAGAGATGGGGAGTGTGTAATTTCCGACATGGTTCTGGTTCATGCACTGTGGCCCCACATGTTTTGACATACAGTACCAGTCAAAAGTTTGGACATACCTACTCATTATAGGGTTTTTCTTTATTTTTACTATTTTCTACATTGTAGAATAATAGTGAAGACATCAAAACAATCAAATAACACATATGGAATCATGTAGTGACCAAAAAGAGTGTTAAACAAATCAAAATATATTTTATATTTGAGATTCTTCAAAGTAGCCACCCTTTGCCTTGATGGCAGCTTTGCACACTCTTGGCATTCTCTCAACCAGCTTCATGAGGTAGTCACCTGGAATGCATTTCAATGTTTAAATGTTAATTTGTGGAATTTCTTTGCTTCTTAATGTATTTGAGCCAATCAGTTGTGTTGTGACAAGGTAGGGGTGATATACAAAATCAACTGTTCAGAGGAGACTGCGTGAATCAGGCCTTCATGGTCGAATTGCTGCAAAGAAACCATTACTAAAGGATACCAATAAGAAGAAGAGACTTGCTTGGGCCAAGAAACACGAGCAATGGACATTAGTCCGGTGGAAATCTGTTCTTTGGTCTGATGAGTCCAAATTTGCGATTTTTGGTTCCAACCGCTGTGTCTTTGTGAGATGCAGAGTAGGTGAACGGATGAACTCCTCATGTGTGGTTCCCACCATGAAGCATGGAGGAGGAGGTTCAATGGTGTGGGGCTTCTTTGCTGGTGACACTGTCTGAGATTTATTTAGAATTCAAGGCACACTTAACCAGCATGGCTACGACAGTATTCTGTAGCGATATGCCATCCCATCTGGTTTGTGCTTAGTGGGACTATCATTTGTTTTTCAACAGGACAATGACCAAACACACCTCCAGGTTGTGTAATGACTATTTGACCAAGAAGGAGAATGATGGTGCTGCATCAGTAGACCTGTCCTCCACAATCACCCGACCTCAACCCAATTGAGATGGTTTGGGATGAGTTGGACCACAGAGTGAAGGAAAAGCAGCCAACAAGTGCTCAGCATATGTGGGAACTCCTTCAAGACTGTTGGAAAAGCATTGTACTGTAAATGACCTATTTTCCATGTTTCCCACATCATAAACGAAAACATGGCCAGGGGAACGTGAGAGTAAAAATTTGAGGAGAGAGATCCACTCAGGTGTCCATCAACAGAGGCATTTGTCACTGATGTTTGTCACTGAGGTTATTTGAAACCATTGATTTGGATATGAGTCATATTCGGGGTCTGGACTCCAGCAGGAAACATAAAGAGCTCATGTTGGAAAAACACAAACATAAATTCAGCAAAAAAAGATACGTCCCTTTTTCAGGACCCTGTCGTTCAAAGACAATTTGTAAAAATCCAAATAACTTCACAGATCTTCATTGTAAAGGGTTTAAACACTGTTTCCCATGCTTGTTCAATGAACCATAAACAATTAATGAACATGCACCTGTGGAACGGTCATTAAGACACTAACAGCTTACAGACAGTAGGCAATTAAGGTCACAGTTATGAAAACTTAGGACACTAAAGAGGCCTTTCTACTGACTCTGAAAAACACCAAAAGAAAGATGCCCAGGGTCCCTGCTTATCTGTGTGAATGTGCCTTAGGCATGATGCAAGGAGGCATGAGGACTCAATCCCATTGAGCACGTCTGGGACCTGTTGGATCCGAGGGTGAGGACTAGGGCCATTCCCCCCAGAAATGTCCGGGAACTTGCAGGTGCCTTGGTGGAAGAGTGGGGTAACAAGAGTGGGGTAACAAGAACTGGCAAATCTGGTGTAGTCCATGAGGAGGAGATGCACTGCAGTACTTAATGCAGCTGGTGGCCACACCAGATACTGACTGTTACTTTTAATTTTGACCCCCCCTTTGTTCAGGGGTACATTATTCAATTTCTAGTCACATGTCTGTGGAACCTGTTCAGTTTATGTCTCAGTTGTTGAATCTTGTTATGTTCATACAAATATTTACACATGATAAGTTTGCTGAAAATGAACGCAGTTGACAGTGAGAGGACGTTTATTTTTTTGCTGAGTTTATTATCTGTTTGTGTTTGACAACTTCTTTGGCGAAAGCAGGCCTTCATTATGGTGACTTAAGTAATTTGGAGCATCAAAACTGTGGCCAAGACATATAAACTGACTAGCGCAGTGACCTGGGTTTGTTATGGAGCTCTTCCTGGTTCCAAGCCTGGCATTGTGCAGCACGCGACAGAACAGGCCAGACTGGACGATCTCAGTTTTGGATGCCAATGATTAAAAAGTCCACATAAAGCTAATGTGGTGATGTGTGTTCAGTGTCTCTGTAGCAGGATGTTGGCATCTGCCTTGGTCTGCTTGAAGAAAGATTGCCAAAATTGATATTTTAAAGCCACAGTAAAACTTTTAATGGGAAACTTTCAACACAGTAAAACTTTAAGGGTTTACTGGCTGAATGGCTAATTTGGTTGTCTTATCGCTGATTTTTATTTGATTATCCTCACAACAACGAAAGTTAAAGCTACTTTTTAAATTTACGTGGAAAAATGACATTAATAACAATATACGTGCATAATAGCATTAAAATAGATATTTTAAGCCCCTCGGTTTAGTGAGCATATTCTGCTGAATACTAGAAGGTAGTCCTTAGGACCAAGGGGTTAGTTATATCATCTTTATTAGGACATTCATTATCAGAAAGATGACACGTAAAGGAGGAGCCTGACTCATCATCATACCCAAATACCTATCACATAGTACTTTCCCTCCATCAGTATTTATGCTGCAGTAGTTTATGTGTCGGGGGGCTAGGGTCAGTTTGTTATATCTGGGGTACTTCTCCTGTCTTATCCGGTGTCCTGTGTGAATTTAAGTATGCTCTCTCTAATTTTCTCCTTCTCTCTTTCTTTCTCTCTCTCGGAGGACCTGAGCCCTAGGACCATGCGTCAGGACTACCGGGCATGATGACTCCTTGCTGTCCCCAGTCCACCTGGCCTTGCTGCTGTTCCAGTTTCAACTGTTCTGCCTGCGGCTATGGAACCCTGACCTGTCCACCGGACGTGCTACCTGTCCCAGACCTGCTGTTTTCAACTCTCTAGAGACCGCAGGAGCGGTAGAGATACTCTTAATGATCGGCTATGAAAAGCCAACTGACATTTACTCCTGAGGTGCTGACTTGCTACACCCTCGATAACTTCTGTGATTATTATTATTTGACCATGCTGGTCATTTATGAACATTTGAACATCTTGGCCATGTTCTGTTATAATCTCCACCCGGCACAGCCAGAAGAGGACTGGCCACCCCTCATAGCCTGGTTCCTCTCTAGGTTTCTTCCTAGGTTTTGGCCTTTCTAGGGAGTTTTTCCTAGTCACCATGCTTCTACACCTGCATTGCTTGCTGTTTGGGGTTTTAGGCTGGGTTTCTGTACAGCACTTCGAGATATTAGCTTATGTACGAAGGGCTATATAAAATAAATTTGATTTGATACTTTCGACATCAGGGCAGGAGTGCCTGGTTAATTGTCAAAATGTGTGTAACAGTGCCACCTACTGTTTAATTGCGAATGTTGCAACAACCACATCTGATAATTTCAACAAAAGTTTGATGTTGTGTATTTTGTTGATATGAATAATGACACTAACGGAAATTCTAAACATATATTAATATTTCGTCATCACTAATTTCACCCACCATAACATCAAGAGAGCTCACCATAATATCATTGGTTTGATTTGTACTACATATGGTTGCCAGCGGAGAGTGAAGAAATAGCGAATCTTCTTAAATGAAAAGTGAAATAGCGCTTCCTGTATACCCAAGTGTTTTTAGCGCTTCCTGTATACCCACGTGTTTTACTAAGGGAGAATTTTGAGGCAGTTGCTTGTTTTAGGAAGAACTGTCTACATTATAGATTTTGTACTTTGAAAATTGGCAATATGTCGTCGTTTAGAAAGGCATTGAAATCCCAACAAAAAAATCACAAAGAAAGATCCCAGGTAAGGATGAGATAGTTATTACGTTAGCTAGCTACTGTCGCTAGCTAGCTAACGCGTTAACTTTCCAGGTAGCAATGCTATTGTTTGTACAGCTACCAATGTGTAAAGTATTGATTAGTGTAATTGGTGGTTGTTGACATGTAGAATTATGTTGCTAACTAGTTAATAACAATGTGAATTTGGTTCCTGTTGCCTACTGTAATAACTAACGTTAACCAACTAATAATCTTTAATGTTGTGCCACAGCCTGTTTTCAGAAAACATCTTGGACATCTTGAAAAGAAAAAGGATTACAAACTTCGTGCGGAGTAAGTCAATCTAATTCATGCTTATTCTAGTAACACATTCACATTTGCTGAACTGTCACGTAAGCTACACAGCTAGATATGTGTGGTCCATGTACAGATTTGATTTGGTTGCTGATCTTATACGCTTTGTTTTGACATTTTCAGTGACCACCACAAGAAAGAGAACACCCTTGCTGCTTTGCGTAAAAAAGCCTTGGACAAAAACCCTGATGAGTTCTATTTTAAGATGGTCAGCTCTCAGCTTAAGGTAAGTCATCACTCATTGGATGTTGCTTCGCCTGGTCCCAGATTTGTGCTGTCTTGTCAACTCCTGGTCATTGTCAAGCCAAACACAATGGAGTAAGACCTCACAGATCTGGGACCAGGTTATACAGGAGTAGCCTGGTCCCGGATCTGTTTGTGCACTTGCCAACTCCCATGCTCATTGTCAGGTGTGATAATCAGTTGGCATGATGGCACAAACAGACTGGCACTCGGGCTAATACAATAGCTAGCTTATACGGTCATTTCATGTTTGACTGTCTTACCATGTCCATATTTCATCCTTGCTGGTATAAGAATGAAAGTAAAACATGATAGATTAATGGTTGTGCCATTTCTGCAGTCTGATAATAAAATCCCCTCATCTCTGGTCCTCTTGTGTTCTGAAAGGATGGAGTGCATGTGGCAAATAAGGCTAAAGGAACAGAGGAGGAGAATACAGAGGAACAGAGGAAGGTGATGAGGACGCAGGATATCAGATATGTAGAGATGAAGAGAGTGGCTGAGGGCAAGGTAAGAGCTCAGTGTGGTGCCTTTTAAACTTGAATAAACTGTTCCTTATCTTCTTGAATGAACTTATTGCCAGTCAGCACAAATAAGAGCCTATGAAAAGCAATTGAACAACATCAACTGTTAATTCATCCCGTGGAGTGCAACGTGCAGACTGTTGCGTTCTTGTACTCACTCTGTTTAATCACTGAAGTTGTCAATGGTGGTGAAAGTGCAGGCTTAAGTGTTTTGAATTGCCTTCAGAAAATTGAGAGGTTGAAATCAGAACTCCATCTCCTGGACGCTGACAACAAACAGAAAAACAGGCACTCCTTCTACTTGGACTCAAAGCAAGAAGGTAGAGGAATACATTAATACGAACACCAAGCAAAGTACAGTTGAAGTCGGAAGTTTACATACAACTTAGCCAAATACATTTAAACTCGGTTTTTCACATTTCCTGACATTTAATCCTTGTAAAAATGCCCTGTCTTAGGTCAGTTAGGATAACCACTTTATTTTAATAATGTGAAATGTCAGCATAATAGTAGAGCAAATTATTTATTTCAGCTTTTATTTCTTTCATCGCATTCCCAGTGGGTCAGAAGTTTACATACACTCAATTAGTATTTGGTAGCATTGCCTTTAAATTGTTTAACGTTTTGGGTAGCCTTCCACAAGCTTCCCACAATAAGTTGGGTGAATCTTGGCCCATTCCTCCTGACAGAGCTGGTGTAACTGAGTCAGGTTTGTAGGCCTCCTTGCTCGCACACGCTTTTTTAATTCTGCCCACAAATGTTTTATAGGATTGAGGTCAGGGCTTTGTGATGGCCACTCCAATACCTTGACTTTGTTGTCCTTAAGCCATTTTGCCACAACTTTGGAAGTGTGCTTGGGGGCATTGTCCATTTGGAAGACCCATTTGTGACCAAGCTTTAACTTCCTGACTGATGTCTTGATGTTGCTTCAATATATTCACAATTTTCTTTCCTCATGATGCCATCTATTGAGGTCAGGGCTTTGTGATGGCCACTCCAATACCTTGACTTTGTTGTCCTTAAGCCATTTTGCCACAACTTTGGAAGTGTGCTTGGGGGCATTGTCCATTTGGAAGACCCATTTGTGACCAAGCTTTAACTTCCTGACTGATGTCTTGATGTTGCTTCAATATATTCACAATTTTCTTTCCTCATGATGCCATCTATTTTGTGATGTGCACCAGTCCCTCCTGCAGCAAAGCACCCCTACAACATGATGCTGCCACCCCCGTGCTTCATGGTTGGGATTGTGTTCTTCGGCTTGCAAGCCTCCCCCTTTTCCCTCCAAACATAATGATGGTCATTATGGCCAAACAGTTATATTTTTGCTTCAACAGACCAGAGGACATTTCTCCAAAAAGTACGATCTTTGTCCCTGTGTGTAGTTGCAAACTGTCGTCTGGCTTTTTTAATGGTGGTTTTGGAGCAGTGGCTTCTTCCTTGCTGAGCGGCCTTTCAGGTTATGTCGATGTAGGACTCGTTTTACTGTGGATATAGATACTTTTGTACCTGTTTCCTCCAGCATCTTCACAACGTCCTTTGCTGTTTTTTCTGGGATTGATTTGCACTTTTCGAACCAAAATACGTTCATCTCTAGGAGACAGAACGCGTCTCCTTCCTGAGCGGTGTGATGGCTGCGTGGTCCCATGGTGTTTCTACTTGCATACTATTGTTTGTACAGATGAATGTGGTACCTTCAGGCGTTTGGACATTGCTCCCAAGGATGAACCAGAGTCGTGGAGGTCTATCATTTTTTTCTGAGGTCTTGGCTGGTTTCTTTGGTTTTTCCTGTAATGTCAAGCAAAGAGGCACTGAGTTTGAAGGTAGGCCTTGAAATACATCCACAGGTACACTTCTGATTGACTCAAATGATGTCAATTAGCCTCTAAAGCTTCTATTGCCATGACATCATTTTCTGGAACTTTCGAAGCTGTTTAACAGCACAGTCAACTTAGTGTATGTGAACTTCTGACCCACTGGAATTGTGAAATAATCTGTCTGTAAACAATTGTTGGAAAAATTACTTGTGTCATGCACAAAGTAGATGTCCTAACCGACTTGCCAAAACTATAGTTTGTTAATTAACAAGAAATTTGTGGAGTTGTTGAAAAACGAGTTTTAATGTTTACAAACTAAGTGTATGTAAACTTCCGACTTCAAATGTGTGTGTATATATATATATATATATATATATATATATATATATATATATATACAAAATAACACTACCCAGTGTGTGTGTATATATATACACACACATACACATATATATATATGTGTATGTATGTGTGTGTATATATATACACACACACTGGGTAGTGTTATTTTGTGGTATTGCGTTGGATATTTCATACAGAAGGCCATTAACTCCCACTTTCATCATACGTACAGACATTCTTCTTGTACACCTAGGAATCAGGGCCCATATCCATAAAGCGTCTAAGAATAGGAGAGCCGATCAGGTAGCTCCGATAAACATGAAAACATGATATGATATGTCCCCGGGAATCTATAGAATATCGCTCAGCGTTGCACAAATACGAAATAACATTCAAAATGGGTGAATCTTTCCTTTAACTGAAGACTGTTTTTAAAGACCATCTGAAACTGACAGAGCCCTGATATCTCCTGGTTTTGTGTTCCACTACAGTAGCAGACTTTGACCTGGCCAGCCACCTGGACACAGCTCCTGAGCTGGTGGACAGGGTGTACAACCGGCCCACCCTCCATACGCTGGAGACCCAGACCATCCAGGGTGCCGTGGAGCCTCTTGTGATAAAGGTCAGTCAGGAGTGTCCCTGTGTAGCCTGATGGCCACACTGATCCTCAGCAATGGGTGCTTTCGTTTTAGCTCGCCTAGGGCACCGGGTGGGTCGAGTTTGCACATTTTTTAGACCATTCCAGTCTCTCATTTTAAGGCCTTTTGTTAGCATAAATTCATAAGATTTCTCACATTTCTCAATTATGGTGGTGTGTGGTTATTCAACTCTCTACAGAGTATTTCTCTGTTACATGTGTTGATGGTTGTGTATGTTTTCCTCTCTGCAGAAGTTGGCCAGACAGAGGAAGCACCAGTATAAGATCTTGTCCCAGCGGATTGACCGGGAGAAGAAGATGTTTGTCATTGGCCAGAAGATCCAGACACGCAAAGACCTACACGTGAGTAGGAGATGACTACAAGCCATATAAACGTAATGATTCGTAATGCTTAAGACGGTGGTTGAGAAAGACTTGGATTTCCCCATGATAATTGTATTGATGGGGTATTTCTAGGGGCTTCACATGTTAGAAAAGCCAAAGGTACGTTTCCCCCCTCTGGTGGACAAGTTGTACTTAATTCTAGGCTTTTAAATAGTTTTCTGTGCTAATCCATTCGATTCTATCCACTGTCCCAAAGGGGGCATCTACTTCTAGAAAGAACAGCCTGCTTGTTAACTATATATATAGGAGGTTTCTTTGATCCTCGTTGTGCTTGTGTGTCTCCCACAGAATACGGTGACACACTAAATGATAGAATGTTCAACAGTATTACCATCTCTGTGGTGTCTCCTCTCTGTCCAGGATAAGAACAAGAAGGTGAAGGTGAGCAAAGAGACGGTCAATGTCTCTGCTGTCTACAAGTTTGAAGCTAAGAGAAAGCGCTGAGAAAGGTAAACCTCTTTGAACAGGAAACGCATCATCAACGAGACCTTTCTGTGGCCTGTTATACAATCACCAGTCGGTCACCATCGGACAGTAATGTGGACTTTGGTTTGCCTAGCGCAATTCATGTGGATATGGACAAGTGAAATGGTAAATGAATACACTCAATTGTTGTTGGAGGCATAGATTGATCTCTATGATTGCAGCAATGCAGAGTTTTTGTACATATTTATCAAAGGATAAAAGTTTGGTTACTGTATGAATAAATTGTTTTGAGACAAATTCCTAAAGCCTCAATCTTGTCTGTCAAACGTCATCTTTATAGGTTCTTTATAGGTTCTTTATAGGTTCGTGTGAGCGTTTATCAATATCATGCTGTTCAGTTACACTACCAGTAGATGGCACTAGTGTACTTTATCAATGTAATGGAATGTACTGCCAAAATAATGGAAACACTTGAGTAAATAGTATTATAAGGGATACAAAGTGTATTGAAAGCTAGTGCTTCCACACAGGTGTGGTTCCTGATTTTATTAAGCAATTAACATCCCATCAATCTTAAGGTCATGTAAAAAATACTGTGCAGGCTATTATTCTGGGCATTATTTTGGCTACCATGGCTATGCCCCCATCCACATTGCACAAGTGGTCACTGAATGGTTTGATGAGCACAAAAACTATGTAACCCATATGCCATGGCCGCCTCAGTCACCCGTTCTCAACCCAATTGAACACCTTATGGGAGATTCAGGAGCGGCGCCTGAGACGGCGCTTTCCACCACCATAAACGAAACACAAAATTATAGAAATTCTTGTTGAAGAGTGGTGTCGCATCCCTCCAATAGAGTTCCAGACACTTGTAGAATCTAGGGCAAGGTGCATTGAAGCTCATGGTGGCCCAACACCCTATTAAGACACTAGGTGTTTCCTTTATTTTGGCAGAGGGTCTAGATGGCAGATTTGAAGTAAGTACAGTTGTGCTTAACTTGCTCTCGCCGCTCAGGACTGCTCAATTCAAGAACGTTATAGTGTAATTAGTATTTTCTTTGCGTGGTTTAAAGACCAAATATGATCTACATAACAGTATAAATAAGACTAGTCAGAATTGTCATAGGTAAATACAGTACCAGTTGATAGTTTGGACACACTTACTCATTCCAGGGTTTTTCTTTATTTAGAATATTTTCTACATTGTAGAATAATAGTGAAATAACACATTGAATCATGTAGTAACCAAAAAAGTGTTAAACAAATCAAAATATATTTTATTTTCTTCAAAGTAGCCACCCTTTGCCTTGATGACGGCTTTGCACACTTGGCATGCATTTCAATTATTTTCAATTAACTAGTGTGCCTTGTTAATTTGTGGAATTTCGTTCCTTATTGTGTTTGAGTCAATCAGTTGTGTTGTGACAAGGTAGGGTTGGTATACAGAACATAGCCCTATTTGGTAAGAGACCAAGTCCATATTATGGCAAGACCGATCAAATAAGCAAAGAGAAACGACAGTCCATCATTACTTTAAGACATGAAGGTCAGTCAAGTTTCTTCAAGTGCAGTCGCAAAAACCTTCAAGCGCTATGATGAAACTGGCTCTCATGAGGACTGCCACAAGAAAGGAAGACCCAGAGTTACCTTTGCTGCAGAGGATAAGTTCATTAGAGTTACCAGCCTCAGAAATTGCAGCCCAAATAAATGCTTCACAGAGTTTCAGAAACAGACACATCTCAACATCAACTGTTCAGAGGAGACTGCATGAATCAGGCCTTCATGGTTGAATTGCTGCAAAGAAACCACTACTAATGGACACCAATAAAAAGAAGAGATTTGCTTGGGCCAAGAAACACGAGCAATGGATCGGTGGAAATCTGTCCTTTGGTCTGTTCCAACCGCCGTCTCTTTGTGAGACGCAGAGTAGGTGAATGGATGATCTCCGGATGTGTGATTCGCACCGTGAATCATGGAGGAAGAGGTGTGGGGGTGCTTTGCTGGTGACACTCAGTGATTTATTTAGAATTCAAGGCACACTTAACCAGCATGGCTACCATAGCATTCTGCAGCGATACGCCATCCCATCTGGTTTGTGCTTAGTCCCACTATCATTTGTTTTTCAACAGGACAATGACCCAACCTACCGCCAGGCTGTGTAAGGGCTATTTGACCAAGAAAGAGAGTAATGGAGTGCTGCATTAGATGACCTGGCCTCCACAATCACCCGACCTCAACCAAATTGAGATGGTTTTGGAGGAGTTGGACCGCGAGTGAAGGAAAAGCAGCCAACAAGTGCTCAGCATATGTGGAATCTCCTTCCAAGACTGTTGGAAAAGCATTCCAGGGGAAGCTGGTTGAGAGAATGCCAAGAGTGTGCAAAGCTGTCATCAAGTCAAGGGTGGCTACTTTGAAGAATCTCAAGTATAAAATATATTTTTATTTGTTAAACACTTTTTTTGGTTACTACATGATTGCATGTGTTATTTCATAGTTTTGATGTCTTCACTATTATTCTACAATGTACAAAATAGTAAAAATAAAGATATACCCTTGAAGGAGTAGTTGTGTCCAAACTTTTGACTGGTCCAGTTTTTATAGCTGCCATTAAACGTGTGAAAAGTTGTTTCCCCTATCTGATTTTGCCATCAGCGTCGCGTCATTGTGACGTTCTACCTGCTATTCAGAGCATGTTGTTTTGAAAGCGGAGAGGAGCAGAGGGGAAGAGCCTCTTTATTCTATTTTCCCTTACTGTACGGTACCATATTCATTGATTATGCATAAGGACAATAGCTTTGTTCCAGTTTTTCGTAAATATTCATTAAAATGTTGCTAGTGGTTGTACTAAATTATCCTCTAATTTCAGAAGTTGCTTTTTGTGAACCTAGCTGGTCAATGTAGCTAGCTACAGTGCCTTCAGAAAGTAGTCACACACTTTTTCCACATTTTGTTGTTTTACAGCCTGTTTTTAAAATAATTGAATGTAAGACCCGTTGTCACTGGCCTACACACAATATAACCCATAATGTCCAATTGGAATTATCTTTTTAGAAATGTTCACAAATTAATAAAAGATGGAAAGGGGAAATGTTTTGAGTCAATAAGTATTCAACCCCTTTGTTATGGCAACCCTAAATAGGAGTAAATATTTGCATAACAAGTCACATAATAAGTTGCATGGGCTCACACAGTGTTTAACATCCTTTTTGAATTAGTACCTGATCTCTGTACCACACATACAATTATCTTTAAGGTCCCTCAGTCGAGCAGAGAATTTCATACACAGATTCATCCACAGAGATGTTCCAGTGCCTCGCAAAGAAGGGCACCTATAGGTAGATGGGAAATAAATAAAAAATGCAGACATTGAATATCCCTTTGAGCATGAAGTTATTAATTACACTCTGGATGGCGTATCAATACACCCAGTCACTACAAAAATACAGGCGTCCTTCCTAACTCAGTTGCCGGAGAGGAAGGAAACAGCTCAGGAATTTCACCATGAGGCCAATGGTGAATTTAAAACAGTTACAGATTAATGGCTGTGATAGGAGAAAACTTACCCCACAATACTAATTTAATCGACAGTGAAAAGAAGGAAGCCTGTATAGAATAAAAAATATTCCACAACATGCATCCAAGGCAATAAAATAATTCTGCAAAAAATGTGGCAAAGCAATTCACTTTTTGTACTAGCAATCCAGTACGACACATTACCCAGATCGAATGAACGTGTGCGTCAGCCATCGAGAATTGAACCTCAGTGATTCTTGAGCTTGGACACTGCCATTGGATGTGGCACAACGCGAGCACAACACAGGCAGTAAGCAGCTTTCATTGATTTCATTTCCTCAACGTCTGATGGCTGATGACAACGCCGGACACCCAATGGCTATAGTGTAGCAGGGCCGTTAGTCTCAATAACTGGTTGGGACCAAAAGGCTCCTGAACAGCTTCTACCCCTAAGCCATAACATTGCTGAAAAGTAAATCAAATGGCTACCCGGAATATTTGCGTTGACTCTCTTGTAGCGGCTCTATGCACACTCACTGGACTATACCTACACACTCACACATACTACACTGACACTCCAACACACACACACACACACATGCTTATTGACGCCACTCACTCAGACACACTTTCACACTTCACATACGCTGCTGCTACTCTGTATATTATCTATCCTGATTGCCTGATTGTCACTTTTAACCCTACTGTTACGAATCGGCTCGTAGCCTGTAACAAAGAGGGAGACAACGCGGAGATAATGAAATGACAAACATTTTAATAAAATAAAGTCACCTGTATACAAGTAACAATGGTGTGTGTAGTCAGTATTGTATGTGAGTGGATGCGTGCATAGATGGTGATAATGAGGGGTGTTGAGACGTGCCAAAACAAATTAACACAAAGAAACCCCAAATGCCACAATGAAAAAAACAACAGTGTGTCTGCGTGGAGAGAGTTTTCTCAATGTAGGTGGGAAAGGTGTATATATCCCCGGGACGAACCCGAGCCCAGGTGTGTTCCATTTCGCCGACGAACCTCCCGGTTCTGCCCACCGACATCCTATGATGGAAAACAAAAGCAAAGAGAGAATTCGGCAGACAGAGTGGGAGGGTCGTCACACTACCTGCATGTACATAATACCTCATTTACTGTACCTCAACTACCTCGTTCCCCTGCACATTGACTCGGGTACCGGTACTCCTTGTATATAGTCTCGTTATTGTTATTTTATTGTGTTACAATTTCCTTTTACATTTTTTGCAAATGTAACTGCATTGTTGGGAAAGGGATTTCACAGTCAAATCTACACCTGTTGTGTTCAGCCCATGTGACAAATAAAAAATGTGATTTGATCAGTTTCTCACATTCCTGTGGAGGAATTTTGGACCACTCTTCCATGTAGAACTGCTTTAACTAGACTGACTAGGCCATTCCAGAACATTAAATGTGTCGCTTTTCAGACATTCTGATGTAGACCTGCATTCCACAGTAAGAACCAAAAAACAAAAGTCTACATGAGAATGGCTGAAAAGTAACACATTTAAAGTTTTGGAATTGCCTAGTCAAAATCCAGACCTAAACCTGATTGAGATGTTGTGGCAGGACCTGAAACGTACTGTTGATGCTCAAAAACTCACAAATGTCACTGAGTTAAAGGAGTTCTGTATGGAAGAGTGTGCGAGATTCATCAACAACCACAGGAAGCGTTTGGTTGCAGTCACTGGCACAACCCGTTATTGAGTGTAAGCATAACTTTGTTTATTAAATACATTTTTAAAAGTATTACTATGTTGTGTTATTTGTTCACTCAGGTTCCCTTTATCTAATATTATGTTTTGGTTTTGGTTCAGCGTCCAAAATATGCGAAAGTGTAGCTATTCAGATCACTTTCCTAATATTGAGTTGCACCCCCACCCCTTTCACCCTCAGAACAGCCTCAATTTGTCAGGGCATGGACTACAAGGTGTCAAAAGCATTCCACAGGGATCCTGGCCCATGTTGACTCCAATGCTTCCCATGGTTGTGTCAAGCTGGCTGGATGTCCTTTGTGTGGTTAATCATTCTTGATACACACGGGAAACTGTTGAGTGTGAAAAACCCAGCAGCGTTGCAGTTCTTGACACAAACCAGTGCACCTGGCACCATACCAAAGGCACTTAGATATTTTGTCGTGCCCATTCACCCTCTGAATGGCGCACAGACACAATCCATCTGCATTGATTGAAGTGGATTTAACAAGTGACATCAATAAGGGATCATAGCTTTCACCTGGAGTCATCTGGTCAGTCTATGTCATGGAAAGAGTAGGTGTTGATGCTTTTTGCACTCAGTGTATCTATTGAAAGTTGTAAACACAAGTTTCTGAAGGAAAGTTTCCATAATCAGATTTAACCTGACAATTTACTCGGCTCTGCCTACTCGACTCAATACAAACTGAACCTCCTTTGATCTCATTACCAAGTTCTCATATTTGCCCTCTCATTTTTTTAAATTTTTTATGTCCAACAAGTTTGGTCTGGGATCAGGTGAGAACTGTACCCACAGCTGACTTCCAGGCGAAAGTCACAAGAGTCACAGCCTTACTGTATCAAGAATTCAAATCGACTCAAAGGAAAACATCCCACTCTAGATGTACACACCTTTGTGCGTGTTTGTATGTACTGTGAACGTGTATGGGTTTGTGTGTTCGTCAGGAAAGGAGCTGCAAGAGATTTGCGGTGTGTTTGCGAGAGAGCCGATCTCTCTGTGTGTGTGTGTGTGTGAGCTCTCTCACACACAGAAGATTGCAGGCCCTGAGCCCAGATCACTCTGAGTCAGGCTTGATTGATCACTGTGGTGGCAGCAGCTTCATAAACAGGCCCCATCCATCAGCTTCTCCTGGGACCCACGGGAGGACGGAGGGAGCCCTGCACAAATGTCACCGGGCCTGGGGGGTGGAGGACTGAGCTTGGGTCTGGCTGTTGCGGTGCTGACCAGAGCAAAGGGGAGACGGTTGTTAATAAGGAGAGACCAAAAGGAAATGGGGAGTGATGTTTTAGTTTAGGCCTCACACGAAGCAGCTCCAATTCTTTTGACTCTGAGGCTGGCTTAATATGGACACCATAGCCTTAACACAACTCAACATAGCCTTAATATGGACACCATAGCCTTAACACAACTCAACATAGTCTTAATATGGACACCATAGCCTTAACACAACTCAACATAGCCTTAATATGGACACCATAGCCTTAACACGGACACCATAGCCTTAACACAACTCAACATAGTCTTAATATGGACACCATAGCCTTAACACAACTCTACATAGCCTTAATATGGACACCATAGCCTTAACACAATTCAACATAGTCTTAATATGGACAACATAGCCTTAACACAACTCTACATAGCCTTAATATGGACACCATAGCCTTAACACAACTCAACATAGCCTTAATATGGACACCATAGCCTTAACACAACTCAACATAGTCTTAATATGGACACCATAGCCTTAACACAACTCAACATAGTCTTAATATGGACACCATAGCCTTAACACAACTCTACATAGTCTTAATATGGACACCATAGCCTTAACACAACTCTACATAGTCTTAATATGGACACCATAGCCTTAACACAACTCAACAGTCAAAATAGGTCAAACTTTTCAAAATTAAACAAGACCGATGGAATACTTTGGTTCACAAATACTAAATAAGAAGTGTTGCCTTCTGGCTAGATTTGGAATTCAAATTTTCCTGGGCAATATTTAACAATATTCAAGATTATCGAAATAAGTCAAGGTGATGTAGCGCACTTTGACCCACTAGCACACACACAGTCACAGAGCTGCTTAACATGAATCCTTGTGTGGCATTTCAATATTGATCCTCTGTGCATGAGTCCTGTTCTACCTGGTGGCGGTGTGACTGACGTCCCTCCCCCTCCCTCTTTCTCCCTCTCTCCCTACTCACTCGCCCTTTATCGGTCTCTTCCTCTCCCTCCCTACTCTCTCTTTTCCTCCCTACTCCATCCCTCTCTCCTTCCTCTCACCCTACCCCTTTCTCTCTGCGTCACATGACCAGAGGAGTGTGCGTTCGTCAGGACCTTCAGGTCCAGGGAACCAGGACCAGGGGCGGTGAGAGTGGCGGTAGGAGGGGGCGGCATGGCCCACAGCGGTCACACCGCTGTGTGCGCAGTTCCGGGACCCCTCTGTCCCTCTGTCCGGCCGCAACAGACAGTCCACTGTTTCCCCCTGAAGCCCGCCTTTCATTCACCCAGAGCCTGGAGAGAGGAGGCTGGAGTGGGTTGGTGGGGTAGCAGGGCGGGCGGTGGGTGGAGGGTGATCCTCCGATTTTAAAGATATTGACGTAACATTCCTCTTCCTCTGCATTGTTTGGTAGTTTGAGCTCTTTTTGCCGACATGCACAGGGCATCCTGTGTGCCCTCCACTCTGATACCCCGGAGGTTTGTTAAGGTCTTGCGTGTTAGCAGTTATAAGAGGGGGTGAGGAATGGGGTGGGGGGTGTGCCCTATGTCATTTACACAGCTGCAGGGCATGACACTGACTCTGAACTGTTTTAGGAGCATGAAAGTGCAGCCTGGTTAAAAGAGGAAGAGCAACACAACAAGTCTCCATTCACAGCTCTATTTAACGTTGTTTCTGCTATATTGTACTTCAATATGTTTGTATGTCGGTCTACTGTATACCAGTTTAATATGTTTGTATGTAGGCCTACTGTATACCAGTTTAATATGTTTGTATGTAGGTCTACTCTATACCAGTTTAACATGTCTGTATGTAGGTCTACTGTATACCAGTTTAATATGTTTGTATGTAGGCCTACTGTATACCAGTTTAACATGTTTGTATGTAGGTCTACTGTATACCAGTTTAATATGTTTGTATGTAGGCCTACTGTATACCAGTTTAATATGTTTGTATGTAGGCCTACTGTATACCAGTTTAATATGTTTGTATGTAGGTCTACTGTATACCAGTTTAACATGTTTGTATGTAAGCCTACTGTATACCAGTTTATATGTTTGTATGTAGGTCTACTGTATACCAGTTTAATATGTTTGTATGTAGGCCTACTGTATACCAGTTTAATATGTTTGTATGTAGGTCTACTGTATACCAGTTTAACATGTTTGTATGTAGGCCTACTGTATACCAGTTTAATATGTTTGTATGTAGGTCTACTGTATACCAGTTTAATATGTTTGTATGTAGGCCTACTGTATACCAGTTTAATATGTTTGTATGTAGGCCTACTGTATACCAGTTTAATATGTTTGTATGTAGGCCTACTGTATACCAGTTTAACATGTTTGTATGTAGGCCTACTGTATACCAGTTTATATGTTTGTATGTAGCCCTACTGTATACCAGTTTATATGTTTGTATGTAGGCCTACTGTATACCAGTTTATATGTTTGTATGTAGGCCTACTGTATACCAGTTTCATATGTTTGTATGTAGGCCTACTGTATACCAGTTTATATGTTTGTATGTAGTCCTACTGTAGACCAGTTTCATATGTTTGTATGTAGACCTACTGTCAGAGTCGTGTGTATAGGTGGCAAGGAAGTCAGGCGCAGGAGAGTTAAACTGAGTGTAAATGGAGACTTTTAATAAATGTCCACTTAACATGCTCCAAACACGAAAATGTACATACATAAAATAAACATGGGTACGAGGACCCGTCGCGCACCTATACACCAAGAAACAACACTTGACATAAAACAATCTCTGACAAAGACATGAGGGGAAACAGAGGGTTAAATACACAAGAGGTAATGGATGGGATTGAAAACAGCTGTGTGGGAAGACAAAACCAATGGAAAATGAAAAATGGATCGATGATGGCTAGAAGACCGGTGACGTCGACCGCCGAACACCGCCCGAACAAGGAGAGGCAACGACTTCGGTAGAAGTCGTGACAGTACCCCCCCCCTGACGCGCGGCTCCAGCAGCACGTCGACACCGGCCTCGGGGACGACCCGGAGGGCGAGGTGCAGGGCGATCCGGATGGAGGCGGTGGAATTCTTTTAACATGGAAGGATCTAAAACGTCCTCCACCGGAACCCAGCATCTCTCCTCCGGCCCGTACCCCTCCCAGTCCACGAGGTACTGAAGGCCCCTCGCCCGACGTCTCGAATCCAAAATGGATCAAACAGAGTACGCCGGGACCCCCTCGATGTCTAGAGGAGGCGGAGGAACTTCACGCACTTCAGCCTCCTGGAGCGGGCCAGCCACCACCGGCCTGAAGAGAGACACATGGAACGAGGGGTTAATACGGTAATTAGTGGGCAGTTGTAACCTATAACATACCTCGTTCACTCTCCTCAGGACTTTAAACGGCCCCACAAACCGCGGACCCAGCTTCCGGCAGAGCAGGCGGAGGGGCAGGTTTCGGGTCGAGAGCCAGACCCTGTCCCCTGGTGCGTACACCGGGGCCTCGCTGCGGCGACGGTCTGCGCCAATTTTCTGGCGCCTTATGGCGCGCTGAAGGTGGACGTGGGCTGCCTCCCAGGTTTCCTCAGCGCGCCGAAACCAATTGTCCACCGCAGGAGCCTCGGTCTGACTCTGATGCCAAGGAGCCAGAACCGGCTGATACCCTAATACACATTGAAAAGGAGTAAGGTTAGTGGAGGAGTGACGTAGCGAGTTCTGGGCCATCTCTGCCCAGGGCACGAACTTCGCCCACTCCCCTGGCCGGTCCTGGCAATAGGACCGCAGAAACCTGCCCACATCCTGGTTAACTCTCTCCACCTGCCCATTACTCTCGGGATGAAAACCTGAGGTAAGACTAACCGAGATCCCCAGACGTTCCATGAACGCCTTCCAGACCCTTGATGTGAACTGGGGACCCCGATCAGACACTATATCCTCAGGCACCCCATAGTGCCGGAAAACGTGTGTAAACAGGGCCTCTGCAGTTTGTAAGGCCGTAGGGAGACCGGGCAAAGGGAGGAGACGACAGGACTTCGAAAACCGATCCACAACGACCAGGATCGTGGTGTAACCCTGTGAAGGTGGAAGATCAGTCAAAAAATCCACCGACAGGTGCGACCACGGCCGTTGAGGAACGGGTAAAGGTTGAAGCTTACCTCTGGGCAGGTGTCTAGGAGCCTTGCACTGGGCGCACACCGAGCAGGAGGAAACATAAATTCTCACGTCCTTAGCTAAAGTGGGCCACCAGTACCTCCCATCAAGACAGCGCATCGTCCGACCTATCCCAGGATGACCAGAGGAGGGTGACGTGTGAGCCCAATAGATCAATCGGTCGCGGACAGCAGACGGAACGTACAGACGACCAGCTGGACACTCAGGAGGAGAGGGCTCTGCACGTGACTCCCGCTCAATGTCCGCGTCCAGCTCCCACACTACTGGCGCCACCAAACACGAAGCTGGGAGTATGGGAGTGGGATCCATGGACCGCTCCTCTGTGTCATACAGCCGAGACAATGCGTCTGCCTTGACGTTCTGGGAGCCTGGTCTGTAAGTAAGAGTAAACATAAAACGAGTGAAAAACATGGCCCACCTTGCCTGGCGAGGATTCAGTCTCTTCGCCTGCCGGATGTACTCCAGATTGCGATGGTCAGTCCAGATGAGAAAAGGGTGTTTAGCCCCCTCAAGCCAATGCCTCCACGCCTTCAAGGATTTTACGACAGCTAACAGCTCCCGGTCCCCCACATCATAGTTTCGCTCCGCCGGGCTGAGCTTCTTCGAAAAGAAAGCACAGGGGCGAAGCTTCAGTGGCACACCCGAACGCTGAGAGAGCACTGCTCCTATCCCAGCTTCGGATGCGTCCACCTCCACTATGAATGGCAAAGAGGGATCCGGATGAGCCAACACAGGCACCGAGGTAAACAGAGTCTTCAGGTGTCCAAAAGCCCTGTTCGCCTCAGCCGACCACTGCAAGCGCACCGGGCCCCCCTTTAGCAGTGAGGTAATGGGAGCAGCCACCTGACCAAAACCCCGGATAAACCTCCGGTAGTAATTGGCAAACCCTAAAAAACGCTGCACCTCCTTTACCGTGGTTGGAGTCGGCCAATTACGCACGGCTATAATGCGGTCGCTCTCCATTTCCACTCCTGAAGTGGAAATCCGATGCCCTAGGAAGGAGATGGATTGTTGGAAGAACAAGCATTTCTCAGCCTTGACATATAGATCATGCTCCAACAGGCAACCAAGCACCCTACGCACCAGGGACACATGCTCGGCGCGTGTAGCGGAGTATATCAGAATATCATCGATATACACCACTACACCCTGCCCGTGCAGGTCCCTGAAGATCTCATCTACAAATGATTGGAAGACTGATGGAGCATTCATCAACCCATATGGCATGACAAGGTACTCATAATGACCTGAGGTGGTGCTAAATGCCGTCTTCCACTCATCACCCCTCCGAATACGCACCAGATTGTACGCACTCCTGAGATCTAATTTTGTGAAGAAGCGTGCCCCGTGCATTGACTCAATAACTGTATTTATCAGAGGTAACGGGTAACTATATTTCACCGTGATTTTATTGAGACCTCGATAATCAATGCACGGGCGTAAACCGCCATCCTTCTTCCTCACAAAAAAGAAACTCGAAGAGGCGGGTTAAATGGATGGCTGAATGAACCCCTGACGCAGGGATTCAGAGATATATGTATCCATAGCCACCGTCTCCGCTTGCGACAGGGGATACACGTGACTCCTGGGATATGCAGCGTCTACCAGGAGATCTATCGCACAATCCCCCCGTCGATGGGGTGGTAATTGAGTCGCCTTCTTTTTACAGAAGGCGAGAGCCAAATCGGCATATTCTGGGGGAATGTGCACGGTGGAGACCTGGTCTGGACTTTCCACCGTAGTAGCACCAACGGAAACCCCTAAACACATACCTGAGCACTCTCGCGACCACCCCGTGAGAGCCCTCTGTGGCCAAGAAACAGTGGGGTTATGACAGGTTAACCAGGGTAGACCTAGCACCACAGAATACGCAGGGGAATAAATAAGGAAAAGACTAATCTTCTCCTTGTGACCCTCCTGCGTTATCATATACAAAGGTGCGGTGACCTCCCTGATAAACCCTGACCCTATTGGTCGACTATCTAAGGCATGAATAGGGAAAGGCATATCCACAGAAACAATAGGGATCCCTAAACTATGAGCTAAATCTTTATTAATGAAATTCCCAGCCGCGCCTGAATCTACTAGCGCCTTATACTGGGAATGCAGGGAAAAATCCGGAAAAGTGACAGAGACAAACATTAGTGCAGCAGAGGGCTCTGGATGAGAATGGTGCCTACTCACCTGGGGTGATGCCAGAGTGCCCTTCCTGCCTTCTCTATTCCCAGAGGAACCAACCCGGCACCGACCAGCAGTGTGATCTCTGCGATCATAGATGGTGCCCTCCGGTCTCCCTGCGCACCATCCCTCCCAATTCCATAGGTTCGGGAGAGAGGGTGCGGGAGGATGGAACAACCAGACCCCGATCTAGACGTCCACGAGTAGCCAGCATGTTGTCCAGCCTGATGGACATGTCCACCAGCTGATCGAAGTTGAGGGTGGTGTCTCTACAGGCCAGCTCCCGACGGACGTCCTCGCGTAGACTACAACGGTAATGGTCGATCAGGGCCCTGTCGCTCCATCCAGCGCCGGCAGCCAAGGTCCTAAACTCCAAAGCAAACTCCTGTGCACTCCTCGTCTCCTGCCTCAGATGATAGAGGAGCTCACCCGCCGCTCTGCCTTCGGATGGGTGGTCGAATACCATCCGGAAATGGCAGATGAAGTCCTCAAAATGGTCCAACGCCGCATCCTCCTCTCTACACACAGCGCTGGCCCACTCCAGGGCTTTCCCGGTGAGGCATGAGACGAGGGCGTAACTCTTCTCACGGTCCGATGGTACTGGAGAGACCGTGGCCAGATACAAGTTCAGTTTTAGGAGAAAACCCTGGCAGCTGGCAGTATCTCCATTGTATCCCGTGGGTAGGGATAAATGGATCTTGTTATGTTCAGGAGGAGAAAAAGCGTTCAACGGAAATACCGGTTGTGGTGGTGGAGGCGCTGGAAAAACTCCCTGTCTCTCCAAGCGGTCCATATTCTGGACAATGCGATCCATGGCAGCGCTCAGACTGTCAATCTCCTCCGCTTGTTCCATGACGCGTTCCTCTACCTCCATGAGCGAAGTGTCTCCTCCTGCTGACTTCATAGTTAGGGTCAGAGATTCTGTCAGAGTCGTGTGTATAGGTGGCAGGGAAGTCAGGCGCAGGAGAGTTAAACTGAGTGTAAATGGAGACTTTTAATAAATGTCCACTTAACATGCTCCAAACATGAAAATGTACATACATAAAATAAACATGGGTACGAGGACCCGTCGCGCACCTATACACCAAGAAACAACACTTGACATAAAACAATCTCTGACAAAGACATGAGGGGAAAAAGAGGGTTAAATACACAAGAGGTAATGGATGGGATTGAAAACAGGTGTGTGGGAAGACAAGACAAAACCAATGGAAAATGAAAAATGGATCGATGATGGCTAGAAGACCGGTGACGTCGACCGCCGAACACCGCCCGAACAAGGAGAGGCAACGACTTCGGCAGAAGTCGTGACACCTACTGTATACCAGTTTAATATGTTTGTATGTCGGCCTACTGTATACCAGTTTAATATGTTTGTATGTAGGCCTACTTTATACCAGTTTAATATGTTTGTATGTAGAACTACTGTATACCAGTGTAATATGTTTGTATGTCGGCCTACTGTATACCAGTTTCATATGTTTGTATGTAAGCCTACTGTATACCAGTTTATATGTTTGTATGTAGGCCTACTGTATACCAGTTTCATATGTTTGTATGTAAGCCTACTGTATACCAGTTTATATGTTTGTATGTCAGCCTACTGTATACCAGTTTCATATGTTTGTATGTAGGTCTACTGTATACCAGCTTAATATGTTTGTATGTAGGTCTACTGTATACCAGTGTAATATGTTTGTATGTAGGTCTACTGTATACCAGTGTAATATGTTTGTATGTAGGTCTACTGTATACCAGTGTAATATGTTTGTATGTAGGTCTACTGTATACCAGTTTATATGTTTGTATGTAGTCCTACTGTATACCAGTTTAAAATGTTTGTATGTAGGCCTACTGTAAACCAGTTTAATATGTTTGTCTGTAGGCCTACTTTATACCAGTTTAATATGTTTGTATGTAGAACTACTGTATACCAGTGTAATATGTTTGTATGTCGGCCTACTGTATACCAGTTTCATATGTTTGTATGTAAGCCTACTGTATACCAGTTTATATGTTTGTATGTAGGCCTACTGTATACCAGTTTCATATGTTTGTATGTAAGCCTACTGTATACCAGTTTATATGTTTGTATGTAGGCCTACTGTATACCAGTTTAATATGTTTGTATGTAGGCCTACTGTATACCAGTTTAATATGTTTGTATGTAGGTCTACTGTATACCAGTTTAATATGTTTGTATGTAGGTCTACTGTATACCAGTGTAATATGTTTGTATGTAGGTCTACTGTATACTAGTTTAATATGTTTGTATGTAGGTCTACTGTATACCAGTTTATATGTTTGTATGTAGTCCTACTGTATACCAGTTTAACATGTTTGTATGTAGGCCTACTGTATACCAGTTTAATATGTTTGTATGTAGGCCTACTGTATACCAGTTTAATATGTTTGTATGTAGGCCTACTGTATACCAGTTTAATATGTTTGTATGTAGGCCTACTGTATACCAGTTTAATATGTTTGTATGTAGGCCTACTGTATACCAGTTTAATATGTTTGTATGTAGGCTTACTGTATACCAGTTTAATATGTTTGTATGTAGGCCTAATGTATACCAGTTTAATATGTTTGTATGTAGGTCTACTGTATACCAGTTTAATATGTTTGTATGTAGGTCTACTGTATACCAGTTTAACATGTTTGTATGTAGGTCTACTGTATACCAGTTTAATATGTTTGTATGTAGGCCTACTGTATACCAGTTTAATATGTTTGTATGTAGGCCTACTGTATACCAGTTTAACATGTTTGTATGTAGGTCTACTGTATACCAGTTTAACATGTTTGTATGTAGGTCTACTGTATACCAGTTTAACATGTTTGTATGTAGGTCTACTGTATACCAGTTTAATATGTTTGTATGTAGGTCTACTGTATACCAGTTTAACATGTTTGTATGTAGGTCTACTGTATACCAGTTTAATATGTTTGTATGTAGGCCTACTGTATACCAGTTTAATATGTTTGTATGTAGGTCTTCTGTATACCAGTGTAACATGTTTGTATGTAGGTCTACTGTATACCAGTTTAACATGTTTGTATGTAGGTCTACTGTATACCAGTTTAATATGTTTGTATGTAGGTCTACTGTATACCAGTTTATATGTTTGTATGTAGGTCTACTGTATACCAGTTTAATATGTTTGTATGTAGGTCTACTGTATACCAGTTTAATATGTTTGTATGTAGGCCTACTGTATACCAGTTTAATATGTTTGTATGTAGGCCTACTGTATACCAGTTTAATATGTTTGTATGTAGGTCTACTGTATACCAGTTTAATATGTTTGTATGTAGGTCTACTGTATACCAGTTTAATATGTTTGTATGTAGGTCTACTGTATACCAGTTTAATATGTTTGTATGTAGGTCTACTGTATACCAGTTTATATGTTTGTATGTAGGTCTACTGTATACCAGTTTAATATGTTTGTATGTAGGTCTACTGTATACCAGTTTAATATGTTTTGTATGTAGGCCTACTGTATACCAGTTTAATATGTTTGTATGTAGGTCTACTGTATACCAGTTTAATATGTTTGTATGTAGGTCTACTGTATACCAGTTTAATATGTTTGTATGTAGGTCTACTGTATACCAGTTTAATATGTTTGTATGTAGGTCTACTGTATACCAGTTTAATATGTTTGTATGTAGGTCTACTGTATACCAGTTTAATATGTTTGTATGTAGGTCTACTGTATACCAGTTTAATATGTTTGTATGTAGGTCTACTGTATACCAGTTTAATATGTTTGTATGTAGGTCTACTGTATACCAGTTTAACATGTTTGTATGTAGGTCTACTGTATACCAGTTTAACGTGTTTGTATGTAGGTCTACTGTATACCAGTTTAACATGTTTGTATGTAGGTCTACTGTATACCAGTTGAATATGTTTGTATGTAGGTCTACTGTATACCAGTTTAACATGTTTGTATGTAGGTCTACTGTATACCAGTTTAACATGTTTGTATGTAGGTCTACTGTATACCAGTTTAACATGTTTGTATGTAGGTCTACTGTATACCAGTTTAACATGTTTGTATGTAGGTCTACTGTATACCAGTTTAATATGTTTGTATGTAGAACTACTGTATACCAGTTTCATATGTTTGTATGTAGAACTACTGTATACCAGTTTAACATGTTTGTATGTAGGTCTACTGTATACCAGTTTAACATGTTTGTATGTAGGTCTTCTGTATACCAGTTTATATGTTTGTATGTAGGTCGACTGTATACCAGTTTAACATGTTTGTATGTAGGTCTACTGTATACCAGTTTAACATGTTTGTATGTAGGTCTACTGTATACCAGTTTATATGTTTGTATGTAGGTCTACTCTATAACAGTTTAACATGTTTGTATGTAGGTCTACTGTATACCAGTTTAATATGTTTGTATGTAGGTCTACTGTATACCAGTTTAACATGTTTGTATGTAGATCTACTGTATACCAGTTTAACATGTTTGTATGTAGGTCTTCTGTATACCAGTTTATATGTTTGTATGTAGGTCTACTGTATACCAGTTTAACATGTTTGTATGTAGGTCTACTGTATACCAGTTTATATGTTTGTATGTAGGTCTACTGTATACCAGTTTAACATGTTTGTATGTAGGTCTACTGTATACCAGTTTAACATGTTTGTATGTAGGTCTACTGTATACCAGTTTAACATGTTTGTATGTAGGTCTACTGTATACCAGTGTAACATGTTTGTATGTAGGTCTACTGTATACTAGTTTAATATGTTTGTATGTAGGTCTACTGTATACCAGTTTATATGTTTGTATGTAGGTCTACTGTATACCAGTTTAACATGTTTGTATGTAGGTCTACTGTATACCAGTTTATATGTTTGTATGTAGGTCTACTGTATACCAGTTTAACATGTTTGTATGTAGGTCTACTGTATACCAGTTTAACATGTTTGTATGCAGGTCTACTGTATACCAGTTTAACATGTTTATATGTAGGTCTACTGTATACCAGTTTAACATGTTTGTATGTAGGTCTACTGTATACCAGTTTAACATGTTTGTATGTAGGTCTACTGTATACCAGTTTAATATGTTTGTATGTAGGCCTACTGTATACCAGTTTAACATGTTTGTATGTAGGTCTACTGTATACCAGTTTAACATGTTTGTATGTAGGTCTACTGTATACCAGTTTAACATGTTTGTATGTAGACCTACTGTATACCAGTTTAACATGTTTGTATGTAGGTCTACTGTATACCAGTTTAACATGTTTGTATGTAGGCCCTACTGTATACCAGTTTAACATGTTTGTATGTAGGCCTACTGTATACCAGTTTAACATGTTTGTATGTAGGCCTACTGTATACCAGTTTAACATGTTTGTATGTAGGTCTACTGTATACCAGTTTAACATGTTTGTATGTAGGCCTACTGTATACCAGTTTAACATGTTTGTATGTAGGTCTACTGTATACCAGTTTAACATGTTTTTATGTAGGTCTACTGTATACCAGTTTAACATGTTTGTATGTAGGCCTACTGTATACCAGTTTAACATGTTTGTATGTAGGCCTACTGTATACCAGTTTAATATGTTTGTATGTAGGCCTACTGTATACCAGTTTAATATGTTTGTATGTAGGTCTACTGTATACCAGTTTAATATGTTTGTATGTAGGTCTACTGTATACCAGTTTAACATGTTTGTATGTAGGCCTACTGTATACCAGTTTAACATGTTTGTATGTAGGTCTACTGTATACCAGTTTAACACGTTTGTATGTAGGCCTACTGTATACCAGTTTAATATGTTTGTATGTAGTCCTACTGTATACCAGTTTAACATGTTTGTATGTAGGCCTACTGTATACCAGTTTCATATGTTTGTATGTAGGCCTACTGTATACCATTTTATATGTTTGTATGTAGGTCTACTGTATACCAGTTTAACATGTTTGTATGTAGGTCTACTGTATACCAGTTTTAGCATGTTTGTATGTAGGTCTACTGTATACCAGTTTAACATGTTGTATGTAGGTCTACTGTATACCAGTTTTAACATGTTTGTATGTAGGTCTACTGTATACCAGTTTAACATGTTGATGTAGGCCTACTGTATACCAGTTTAACATGTTTGTATGTAGGTCTGCTGTATACCAGTTTAACATGTTTGTATGTAGGTCTACTGTATACCAGTTGAACATGTTTGTATGTAGGCCTACTGTATACCAGTTTAACATGTTTGTATGTAGGCCTACTGTATACCAGTTTCATATGTTTGTATGTAGGTCTACTGTATACCAGTTTAATATGTTTGTATGTAGGTCTACTGTATACCAGTTTAACATGTTTTGTATTAGGCCTACTGTATACCAGTTTAACATGTTTGTATGTATTCAAAGCCACCATTGACTAATTCCAGCTAGATGTTGGGGGAGAATGTAGTTGAGAAGTACTGTGCCTGCCCTACAAAGGCAAACTGCACAATAACTGCAAATTCGGTCAAAAATATTTGATCTGTGTTGTAAGCTCCAGTTGTGTGTAATATACTGATTAATGTGGTATTTGTCTCCTTCCTTGACACAAGAACAACAAGTACCAAATATTGCTCTCAGTTCTTTTGCAGGCAATATTTGACGTAGTTACTGCTCTTTGCTTTTGTGGTTAGGCGCAGTGTAGCATACGCCAGTTATAGATACAACTGTATCGTCAAAGAATAGAAAAAGTGTAGGGAAAGTTCTATTGATATACACTGAGTTGTGAGTGTACAAAACATTAAGAACACCTTCTTAAATGAGTTGCACCCCCTTTTTTTCCTTTCCCTTCCCCCCCCCCCCCCCCCCCCCCATTTTGCACTCAGAGCCGCCTCAATGCCAATCAATGCTTCCACAGTCTTGTGGTCAAGGTTGGCTGGATGTCCTTTGGGTGGTGGACAATTGTTGATAAACACGGGACACCATACCCCATTCAAAAACACTTAAATATTTTGTTCTTTGCCTGTTCACCACCTTCTAAATGGCTCCACATACACAATCTGTCTCAATTGTTCAAGGCTTAAAAACCCTTCTAAACGGTTATCCTCCCCTTCATCTACACTGATTGAAGTGGTTTAAACAATGTGACATCATAAGAGATCAAGGCTTTCAGCTGGATTCACCTGGTCAGTCTAGGTCATGGACAAGAGCAGGTGTTCTTAATGTTTTGAACACTCAGGTCTAGTCTACTAAAGAAGCCAATAGTAGAGAATGTTTGCGTTCGTTACCCTGAATTTGCTCAGGGACCCTTTGCCCCCTCTCTATTCCCACATGCTGAGGAGTAAGGCCATTAAGACCGATGTTACAAGGTTGCCCCAAAATTATCGTTTGCCTATTAAGGCTTTTTCTCCATAGAGCCGCTTGAGTCGGACGAGGTTGCCTCCCTTACTGTCACCTTCAAGGAGTGCATTTTTTCCACGGCCATGAAGGAGTGACTTAATCACAAGGTTTCCTTTTGGAAAAGAAGAGAAGAAACAAAGGAATGAAGGGGGCTCTTGGAAAAACATACGGCGGTAAACCAGTAGAAGGTCATCCGGGTACTTGTGCACTATTTGTGCACAATTGCTCCAGGGCCGATCCCCTCACGGAGTTCAAAACATGGCAATTCACGATTTGTCAAATATATAGGCAGCGCGACACATGACAAATAACATCTTGTTGTTACACACGCTAGTGTGGACATGCATATGTGTGCAAAGTCCCTCAGAATCATGCATATAAGCTATAATTACATAGGAATTAACCACAAAATGATAATACATAAATCTGAATGGTAAGGTCTGAAGGTAATAACAAAAGCACAGAGCATCTTTAAAGTTCATAAACCCGGATATTAGGTATATAATATACCCTAGAAGAGTCTATTTACACCCGGTGGGTCAATTAGTAAATAATAAAAAATCCCCATCAAAAATCCTTCAGTTTAATCTGTTTTCTTTGCATGGGCATTCGTCTCAATCCTCTTTATCCGCCTATGGCGTCTTCCGCGTCTGCGGTGGACGGTGGCCGCGCTAACAGACTGCGTTTGTCAGACCATGTGACACCAGGAAAATCATTCTTCACAACGAAAAACGTCCGAACCGTTTGGGCTACAAACTAATGTGACCCACAAAGTGTCACAGGACTGTCCTGAAGTTAACGGTACGAGTAAAAAAATTAATGGAAGTATGGAGGTCGTTTTGTGCATTACCCCAAAAAAATGGGCTTTTTTAAAAATGTGGTAAAAAAAAAAATACACTATGGTTGGAAGTCATAAAACTAATTTTTCAAACACAATCATGCTGGGACACAAGTGCAGGCACAAACCAATGTGCATGACACACGTAATTTTCCAAACAATTGTTTACAGAAAGATTATTCACTTGTCATTTACTGTATCACAATTCCAGTGGGTCAAGAAGTTTATACACACACTACGTTGACCGTTGCCTTACAACAGCTTGAAAAATTACAGAAAAATTATTGTACCACTTGGCTTAGAAGCTTCTGATAGGATAAATTTACATAATTGAGTCAATTGGAGGTGTACCTGTGGATGTATTTCAAGGACTACCTTCAAACTCAGTGCCTCGTTTTGCTTGACATCATGGGAAGAATCAAAAGAAAATCAGCCACGACCTCAGAAAAACATTTGTAGACCTCCAAAGTTTGGTGTAATCCTGGTAGCAATTTCCAAACTCCTGAAGGTACCACGTTCACCTGTACAAAACAATAGTACGCAAGTATAACACCAGGGACCACGCAGGTGTCATGAACGCTCGGAAGTGGAGACGCGTTCTGTCTCTAGAGATGAACGTACCATTGGGTTCGAAAAGGGCAAATAATTCCCAGAACAACAGCAAAGGACCTTGTGAAGATGCTGGAGGAAACAGGTACAAAAAGTATATATATCCACGTAAATACGAAGTCCTATATCGACATAACCTGAAAGGTCGCTCAGGCAAGGAAGAAGCCACTGCGCCAAAAACCGCCATAAAAAGCCAGACTACGGTTTTGCAGCTGGAACGGGGACAAAGATCATACTTTTTGGGAGAAATGCCCTATGGTCTGATGAAAACCAAAAATACAACTGTTTGGCCCATAAGACCATCGTTATGTTTTGGAGTAAAAGGGGGACGCCTTTGCAAGCCGAAGAACACCATCCCAAACCGAAGCACGGTGTGGCTGCATCGGCATGTTGTGGGGGTGCTCTTGCTGACAGGATGGAATGGGCACTCACAAATAGCTGGCATCATGAGTTGGGGAAAATTATGTGGATATATTGAACAAACATCTCAAGACATAGTCAGAACTTAAAGATTAGGTTGCAAATGCATCTCCAAATGGACAAGACTACTATTTGTACATTGTAGGAATAATAGTGAAGACATCAAAAATATCAAATAAACACTATGGAATCACGAAATCACCAAAAAAGTTTAAACAAATCAAAATATATTTTAGATTTTAGATTCTTCAAAGTAGCCACCTTTGCCTTGATGACAGCCTTTGCACACTCTTGCATTCTATCAACCAGTTTCATGAAGAAATTTCCAGATTGATACTAACCCTTCATGTCTTAAAAGTAATGATGGACGTCATTCTCTTTGCTTATTTGAGCTGTTCTTGCCCTAATATGGACTGGTATTTTACCAAATAGGGGCTATCTTCTGTATACCACCCTACCTGATTGGCTCAAAGCATTAAGAGGAAAGGAAATTCCACAAAGAACTTTTACACAAGGGAACCTGTAATTGAAATGCATTCCAGGTGACTAACCATGAAGCTGTTGAGAGATTGTCAAGGACTGTGCAAAGCGTCATCAAGGGCAAAGGGTGGCTACTTTGAAGAATCTAAAATATAATATATTTTGATTTGTTTAACACTTTTGGTTACTACATATCATGTGTTAGTTCATAGTTTTGATGTCTCACAATGTAGAAATAGTACAAAAATAAAGAAAACCTTTGAATGAGTACTGTTGTCACACCATGATCTGTTTTCACCTGTCTTTGTGCTTGTTTCACACCCTCCAGGTGTCGCTCATATTCCCCATAATCCCCAGGTATTATACCTGGGTTCTCTGTTTGTCGTTGCCAGTTGTTTGTCATCAAGCTACCAGCGTTTATCCTTGTCTGTCTTTTTCTAATGCCTTGTTTTCTAGTTTTGACCCTTTCTGCCTGCCCCCTGAGCCTGCCTGCCGTCGTACCATTGTCACACCACCGTGGATATTGACCTGTGCCTGCCCTGCCCAGAGACTGCCTGCGTTCGACCTTAACGGGACAAATGCCATTGAATTTACTGACATTGCCTAATCGTGACCTGTCGTTTTGCCTAGCCCGCTTTTCTAGCAATAAACTTTGTTACTTCGACACTGTCTGAATCTCAACACATGCCTATATTCATATAATGTTGTTCACATATCCCAATGGAAGCATCATAGTGCGGGGTGTGAAAAAACACAAATTGAAAATGGACCTTAAAGAGACATGTCCCAAACATGGTATCCGGAATACTGTTGCCTTGCCAACTATTCACAAGTGCTGTGTGTTCAATAATTGAAGTGTGAAAATCAATAACGCATGTACTAAATTGTCATGAGTGCTACCAAGAGCATGTCCTAAATTCTCACTTGTGTTAATATCTAGCCGCTTTGCCAATTGATAGCTCAGGTGTGAAAGTAAGCGGTACAGCTGGCACGTTGTCCCGGCAAATAAATAGTGGGGGCTACACCGGTAAAAAACTGAGTGATCACAATAGGAAAACAAATGCCAAACAGAACTATAGGACTAGTACACCATTATTTGATGTATTACCGCATGTCAAGCCAACAATGAAAGATGGCATATGACTTGAAACGGGGTGGTTATACACTCAAAAATTGCATTGTGGTTTGACGAGAACACTTTACATTTTGCCCAAAGCGGAGATGAGTGGCCAAGGAATGAGAGGCGCGTGGACCGCAAGTTGCGGACGCAATCACAATTCGGGTTACAAGTGTAGGCATAATGACAATCCCAGAACGTTATTACAATACATTATGTTTAGGTGTAGGCCTAATGACAACCCAGAAGTTATTACAATGCATGTTTAGTGTAGGCCTAATGACAATCCCAGAATCCCAGAACACACATCCAGAACAACACACACACCCACACACACAACACACACAAGCACACCCACACAACACACACACACACACACACACACACACACACACACACAATACACACCAGAAACAACAACAAGCGACGAGCTGAAAAATAAATAAATGAGGGAAGGAAGAAGCGGAAGGAAAAGGAGAGGAAGAGAGAGACGGAGCAGGAGATGAAAGGAGACCTGCCGACTGAGCTCGAGTATACTGCGTGCGAAATCGGGGTAATTAGAAATGTACACAGATTATTTAGATACAGACGACTGATAGGAGGGGAGAAGAAGCAGCGTCCTTGTCTCAGTCTTAAATCAGCTCATACTTTCTGGAGATCCTCCAGGACCATGGGGGGGGGTGGTGGGGTTAAAGGTAGGGGCGTGGGACAGTGATGGGAGGACAGACAGGTACACAATATTAGACTTCCCCCGCCCCCATCACCACCCTGTGGATAGCATGGAGAGACAGAGAGACGGACAGCAGACACAGAGACAGACACAGGGGCAACAGGAAGCACAGGACAGACAGAAAGAAGAAAAAGATAGACAGAAAGTAAAGAAGGAATTATAAGGATTAGGAGAAGTGGGCTGTACACCTGATGAAAAATATGAGATGGTGAAAACCCCAGGGCCAAATATAGACACTAAGGTTTGGAGAAGAACATGGAAGGTCTTAGTAGTAGCAAGGGGTGAACCTGAGACAGAGACGAAACAGGAGGGGCATTCATACAGACAAAAATTTGGAGGTCTAGTATGAGGATGGACAGAATATATCCCAGAAACAATGCACGAACACAAACACAGAGAGGAACCCCTGTTCTGGAATCAGTGTTTTACCCCTACTAAACGCATCACCATCACAGGTCACCTCTAAGCACAAGGACAAAACTTCCTTTAAAAAGCACTACTACATATCCTCGAGGCATAGGTGACATGATACAAAGAGGAGATGGCCTTTCTTCTCCGTAATGAGGACAGCCCAATTAAAAAAGATCCAGTCCTCCTACTCCTCCTCCTCCTCTGTCCTTTTCTCTCTGTCCTCCCCTTTTCCTCTCCTCCAGTGACCCTGTTATTGATCACCTTTCCCCTTCGGCTTTCGCGGTTAAAAACTTGACATTTAGGGGGTTCCCCAGGGCTGCTTGTGAGGGCTGCGGTCGATCGCACCCCGACACAGTAAATTAATTACAAGGCCTGTGAGGTGTATGACGCCCGGGGAGGGTGAGGGGGAATGGAGGGGGGTGACATTCAGAGACACCGGCTTGGGGACTCCCCCCTTCACGGCCCCATGGGTTCAGGGTGTCAGCGGCGGACCATGGATTTAGGGACCCAGACGCCCCCCGCCAGGCCCCGAAACACACACAACACACCCCATAGGCCCAGCCCCGGGACACCCCTTGATTTTTAAATAAGAACAAAGGTCAGGTGTCGAAGGCCGCCACGGCCCCGCCTCAATCATGGTGTTCCACTACGTGACACATCCTCTTTATTTTTCCACCATGACTGTTTATGTTGTAATTTCCTTGAGCGCTTTAAGGTTACATATACAGCAGACGCGGATGGAGGCGGGGAACGTTAGCCAGACCACCTGGAGAGGGAAGTTTACAGACAGACAGACTTAATGTCGTCTGTAAGTAAACAGATGTGTCTAGAATTATCTGTTGCCTGCGTCACGTTGCTAACTGGCCATGTTTATGACACCCGATCTGTCTTGCTGGTGGATCTAACGATCCATTGTTATGACACCCTATCTGTCTGCTGTGGAATCTAACGGTCCATTGCTATGACCACCCTACTGTTGTTTGTGGATTCTAACGGTCCATTGTATGACACTGCTATCGTCTGGTTGTGGATCTACGGTCCATTGTTATGCCCCTATCTGTCTGCGTTGTGGATCTAACGGTAATGTTATGACACCATATCGTCTGGTTGTGGATCTTAACGGTAATTGTTAGACACCCTATCTGTCTGCTGTGGATCTAACGATCCCTTGTTATGACCCATATCATGCTCTGGTTGTGGATCTAAAGGCCATTGTCTATGGACACCCTATCGGTCTGCTGTGGATCTAACGATCCATTGTTATGACACACTATATGTATGGTGTGGATCTTAACGTGTCATTGTTATGACACACTATCTGTCTGGTGTGGATCTAACGGTCATTTTTATGACACCATATCTGTCTTGCTGTTGATGTAACGATCCATTGTTCCGACACCCTATCTGTCTTGCTGTGGATCTAACGGAGTCACTGTTAGGACACCCATCTTTGTTCGGTGTGATCTAACGGTCCATTGTTGAGGACCCGTATCGTTCCTCTATCTGGAACTAGATCTACTTGACTCCTCCACCTCCTCCAGGGTTTATTCTATCCTCGACTCCTCTCACTCATCCAGGGTTTGAGGGCGCTTCACAGCCTGAGTACTCGTCTGTCTTGCACATTGAGCCAGGATGCTGCTCCCCTCGCCAACAAACCCCCTCCTTTCTCACCACCCCTCCACCCCCAAAAAAGCAGCACATGTGACCAATCCACTACAGTGAACAGCTGTTGCCAGTGCCCACTCCCACTCTCTTCCCCCTCTCTCATTCTCCCCCTTTCTTCCCCTCCCTTTCTGTCTTTTCCCTCTCACTCTCCCATCCTATCCCGCCATTCACCGCTGCTCCCTACATGTGGCATGAAGAGGGACACCCACCTCAGTCTCAGTCCCATGCGGCTGCTGCGGGCAGGGGACCAGAAAACGTGACAAATCTTTGGTTGAGAGGTATTTACACACAGGCAGGGGGGAAAGATGTACTGAAATTCCTACGCAAGTAAAGTACTGTTATTTAATAAATTGTCCTCAAGAGTTATTGAAATTACTGCGTGTAAAAAAATGCTAAAGTAAAAGTTAAAAAGTAGCTCATTTAAAAAGTACTCAGAGTAAAAGTAATTGAGTTACTTTCAAAATAAAAAACGTTTGACCTTGATAATTAGTTGATTTCGCTAAGTTAAACTGAAGTTGTACACGGTCGATCTTTTCCATACATTAAATTGAAAAAAGGAACGAGATCGTAAATTAATGTTCCCAGTACGAACTACAGTGCATTGCAAAAAGTATTCCGATTTCTTCCACATTTATTTGTTACAAAGTGGATAAAAAATGAACACACTACCTGGACAAAGTTTTAGAACAACCACTCATTCAAGGGTTTTCTTCTTTTTACTATTTTCTACATTGTAGAATAATTAGTATTGAAGACATCAAAACTATGGACATCTGGCATATGGCATCATGTAGTAACCAAAACGTTGTTAAACAAATACGAAATACATGCTTATTTCAGGATCATTTAAAGTAGCCACCCTTTGCCCTGATGACAGCTCGTTGCACACTCTTTGGCATTCCCTCAACCAGAAACAGTCTTGAGGAGTTCGGAACATATTGCTGATGCACTTGTTGACTGCTTTTCTTCACTCTGTGGTCCGACTCATCCCAAACCATTTAGATCACCATTTGGGTTGATGGTCGGGGGCATTGTGAAGGCATGGTCATCTGATGCAGCACTCAACACTCTCCGTCACTTCCAGCCCTGGAGGTGTGTGGCGTCATTGTCCTGATGAAAAACAAATGATGCCCATCTGAGCCCAAACCAGAGGGATAGAGTATTGCCTGCAGAATGATGTGGTAGCCCATGCTGGTTAAGTGTGACTGAATTCTAAAAATCAGTGGCAGGTGTCATTAAATAGCTCACCCGCAAAACAACCAGTCTCAATGTGACAGTGTGTAAGAGGCGACTCCGGGGTGATGCCTTCTAGCAGAGTTCTCTGTCCAGTGTATGTGTGCTTTTGCCCATCACTTAATCTTTTCTTTTCATTGGGCCGTCTGGATGTATGGCTTTTTCTTTGCAACTCTTTTAGAAGTCCAGCTTCCGGATCATTCTCTTCACTGTGACGTTGGACTTGTGTTTGCAGGTACTATTTAATGAGTGCCAGTTGAAGACTTGTGAGGGTCTGGGGTTTTCTCAAACTAGAAACTCTAATGTACCTTGTCCTATTGGCTCAGTTGTGCACCGTGGCCTCCTACTCCTCGATTCTATTCTGTTAGAGCCAGTTTGCACTGTTGCTGTGAAAGGAGTAGTACACAGCGTTGTACGAGATCTTCATTTCTTGGCAATTTCGCCATGGAGTAGCCTTCTTTTCTCAGAACAAGTGTAGAAGAAATACTTGTTTCTGGCCAGTTTTGGAGCCTGATAATCGAAACCCACAACATGTTGTGATGCTCCAGGATACTCAACTAGTCAAAAGAAGAACAGTTTTATTGCTTCTTTAATCAGGACAAAGTTTTCAGCATGCTGAACATAATGGAAAAGGTTTTTTTTTAATGATCAATTAGTCTTTTAAAATTATAAACTTGGATATAATAAAAAAAAGCATGATAGAAACAACGTACTATTGGAACAAGGAGTGATGGTTGCTGATAATGGGCCTATGTACGCCTATGTAGATACCATTAAAAATCAGCCGTTTCCAAGTCTACAATAGTCATTACAACATTAATAATGTTACACTGTGTATTTCTGATCCATTTAATGTTATTTTAAATGGACAAACAAGTGCTTTTCTTTCAAGAAACGAGTGACATTTCTAAGTGGCCCCCAAACTTTTGCAACAATAGTGTATGTAAATGTAATATTTACAGTTTTTTTAGATTTAATAAATTCAGCCAAAATTTCTAAA
Source organism: Salvelinus namaycush (assembly GCF_016432855.1). Lineage (NCBI taxonomy): Eukaryota > Metazoa > Chordata > Actinopteri > Salmoniformes > Salmonidae > Salvelinus > Salvelinus namaycush. The sequence goes on from NC_052311.1 coordinate 45,119,876, forward strand.
AACGGTTTTTGCATGTCATTATGGGTATTGGTGTAGATTAATACATTTTTGAGTAACGGCTGTAAAATAACAAAATGTGGAAAAAGTCAAGGGCTATGGAATACTCTCCGAAATGCACTGTTACGTGTATCAAATGCTGTTCTTTTCTATTCATATGACGTTTTCTGTTAATTGTATTGTTATCTTAGCTGGATTCATTATGAATGGGAATGAGCACCATGAAACCCTGTATGAACATTTATGAAGGTGTTATGATGGGGTCAACTGAGCATGCGTTCTGGGCGTGCAGCTTGTTTCATAAGCCGGTTGTGTCAAGAGACAAAAGGTGAGATGGCAAAGTTGCGGATTGGTAAGAGTGGTTATGAAATAAGATGGGGTGGGTCTGGATTTAACTGGTTACCTACCATTGTTGGGGGATCTTCAATCGTCTCCCCACACGTCATGTCCGCGCACACAATGGGGGGGAAACGAAACACTTCTCTGCCCCCAGACCTCTTTACAGTGGGACGGGCTCAGCCAGGGGGAGTAGAGTTAGGACGGGACCAGGCCGTCACAAAGAGGGGGATTAATTGGTGCTTGCAAGGGGCATCCTCTTTGCGGTACGCCTATTCTCTACACTGGCCCAAGCAATTAAATGGTTGTCCGAGGAGGGAACCATCGACGCGGGCGCCATGAAATTCATGTGGGTTGAACAAACTGAAATTGGGCCTCTCTTTCATATGTGGGTATATGTGGGGAAGGTATGGTGGTAAGGGTGTGTCAGGAAGTGTGTGTGTGTGATGTGTGTGTGTGTGTGTGTGTGTGTTGCGGTGTGTGTGTGTATGTGGATAGTGTGTGTGTTGTGTGTGTGTGTGTGTGATCGTGTTGGGTGTTGAAGTGCTGTGAGGTAAGCAAGGGTGCATGCAGGGAAGTGTACAGGTTGTGGAAACGGACCAGAGGGGGGATAGGTAGGACCAAGGACTTGAGAAAGAGCGAGATGGAGCAAGTAGGGTTTCTCAACGGGTGCCTCTGAGATAGCCAGCGTGTGTAACATGTTCTGTGTGTGTAGTTAATGGGGGGGATCTGGTGGCTTTATATAGTCTCTCTGTCTCTCCCACTCCCTCAAGCCAATCAATTAGTGGGCTTGGGTAGTGTGAAGGCCTCACGTTATTTCACATAAGCTTTGTTTCTGGCGCATTGATTCGCTCTCTATCCTCTATATCTTTCTCTCTCTCCCTGTTTCTCTCCAACCTATCTCTCTCTGTGGGTGAGCGGTGCGCCCAGGCGGCTTGAAGGTAAAGATAAGACAGAAGGCAGGTTACTCCCTTTCTTATCCTCGATTCTATACGGGGTGTTGGCTCGAAGGACCAGGGCCTACCTGGGTAAAGAGGGCCTAAGCAGAGTCCAAGAGATTTTAAACAGAGTAACATGGAGTGTCCATAAGATCAGAGCCCCGGTATTCACAAAGCATCTCAGAGAAGGAATGCTGATTCTAGGATTCAGTTTTTCCTTTTAGATCATAATGAATGTGGACATATGGACACGGGTTACCTAATTCAAGATTCAAACTCTGGAGACGCTATGCGAATACAGGCCCAGAGCTTCCAACATATAGCTCGTATCATACACTCTCTTCAAAACACACAAAAACAAATCAGTGTGTTGACTTCCAATTGTGATTTAATACCGATGATTGTAAAGAAGTTGAATTAAGCTTCAGCTGGAGGTCCCTAAGCAATGCAAGGAAGTGCGACTAGTATGTGAGAAGGTACTGCTCGCACACTGTTTAATAAAAGGACTTGCGTAAGGTATACGTTTGCCTTACTGTGGTATTGTGTCCCTGAAATTCAGAAGTGTGTGTCTAATGAGGGGCTAGACCACGAACCCTAAGGCCCTCATCCCCAATCCCCCACCCAGACCACTGGGACAGAGGAGAGGGGCGTCCGAGCGCGGTCCCAGTCCCCATCCATCACAGCCTCTGACCACCCCGCGGTGCTGGTGAAAAGACCTGGTTATCACTCACCTCCCCTGACACGAGCCATCGATGTCCCCCTCTCCCTCACTCTTTCTCCTCTTTTCCTCCTCCTTCTCATTCTCCCCATCGCTACAGTCACACCGGATCTGACCTTGTTCACCTCCTGTCATTCTCCCTACCTACATCATCACCCCCTCTCCAAAATGCAGCACACTCAACAGGATTGGTGTTTATTGGACGAATAACCAATTAGAATACGATCAAATGTTCGGGAGAACCCAGCAGGAACAATACAATGGTTACAATATGAGGACACATTCTGATCCATTTCCTGTTATTAAACCAATCAGAATAAGACAAAACGCCAGAAAACCCAGTAGGAGACGATCACGATGCGTCAAAAGTAGTAAGACGGAAACGCCGTTTAGAAAGAGCTAAAGTGAGATACAGGTCAAGGGAGTCCGTGAGGATTTGCATGTTTAATTCACAAGCATTTTTTTTTTTTTCCCCCATTGGATGATTAACCTGTCACTCGTTTACTCGATTAAATTTGACATAGTCGGCAGGATGTACCTACAGTATCCGCTGTTGAGTTCGGGTGAGCTCTTGTGTTTGTTTTGACTGGAAATTCGGTTCGCAAGGGAGTGTTATGTCTCGAGAGCACTCAAGCTGTCTGAGTTGGTGTTCCCAGTGACAAGACCTTATTGTCCCCAAGGCGTTGTTCCCCTTATTACATATGTAGTGTTGATTGCAGGGAAAACAAACAATGGCAAAGTGCATGCATTACAACTAACAATAACAGCGATGGTGCCTCTCCTACTCTGCGTTTGGATGGTTGATTATTCACGGGTAAGACCCCAGTGTGCGTCCAACTGGTGTGAAATGTCACCAGAGGGCCAGCATTCAGGATATTGTGAATGGGAATTGAAGTTCATCTCTCATGAATGTTTCTGTTATACATGGGATATGTTGAAATGAGAGTTTCGAAGTCGATTGTTTGCGTTTTGAAAACAAATGAAAACCTTGAAACTCAGGTGAATGTGTGTGAATCTACAAACATGGCTTCTCATTAAAATATGTCACAATAGTGCTGTTTAAACATTGCGGGTTATATGTATTTTAAACGTGACATATTCTTGATATGTCATTCATATATTCGTTTTAGTGTCACTATAATGAAGTATTAGTTAGAAGGTGTGAGTACATGAACAATACTCACATTGAGGCCATGCTGGGTAGATGTGTTTAAAATTGATACGCAGTGCCTCGCATGGACAATGGGAGACACATACGTCCTCAATCTCAGGGTCAGAGGTCACCTACGGAGACCACCCACGTCGCAACAAGCGGAGCGCGAGTGTCACAATGAGAGTGGACATGCGTCAGTCCCAGACCAAAACCTTAGCTCTGCCACTCTCGCCCCCGCCATGCTCACGATACACCGAAACTATGCAACACCCCCGTCAGCACTTAGTCCTAGACCCTTAGTTCCAGACGAACTCCCCACCCACCCTTTCCCCCCTCTGTCCATTCACGACCCAAAACAAAACCAATGGACGTACGTAGACAAACAGCCATCACCCGCAAGCAGGGCTCATGACAATGGCCTGCTGTTGTGAGCGCGGGGGGGAAAACGCGTCGGCAGGCCTGGCCTACGCACAGCAGCCCACTTGAAATGGGTGGAATTCAGATGGCCGAATAGACGAGCCGATTGCGCGCCAGGTGGGAAAACAATGCACCCTCACACTCTTACTCGCTCTCACTTTATTTCCTGTCATCTCTACTCCTCTCTTGAACTAGCATTCTCATATTTATTAGTCTCCTGTCCTTTTCCGTTGTATGTGTCTGCTCTCCCAGTCTGGTTAGTTCCCTCGGAACGCCTTCTGTTCTCAATAGGGGATTTTTTTTTTTTTTTCGTCTACTTGATTTTGTATTGACTTTCAAAGACCGAACGGAGCATTTTTTTTTTTCAACCCTTAAATGTTAATGGTTGCATCAAAAAAGGTTACAGCACGAATTTCTAGCGGCATAGCGCTGTCGGGAGCGTACTATTACAATCAATCCCCTTAGGTTCCAGCAGTCTAATTCATTAGGAGCAGGAGTCTAAAAAGTACGCTTAACACCTTTTGCTAGCAAGTTGCCATGATGCTAATATCAGCTGAGCGCGCACGTGTCTTCCTATTTCTTTGTATCTTCTTGTTGCTACAGCCCGAGAAATCATGTCGCTAGAATACACATCCGCACGTTGTCTAAAGCCTGACGCAGCCTCGCTGACGATCTACGAGACAGAACGAGCCTGAAGATAAGGGAAAACCGCGTGTTGTGTCATTGATTTGATGTGGTAAAATGGAATGATTGAATCTAATGATAGCTGTCTTAGCGGTCCTCCCCTCACCCAGTATTCCTACCACCACAGCGTTGTCAGCAATACAAGTAAGGACTAACAGAGTACAACACCACACGAAAGAATGAAGAGACAGGAGTATAGGACAAAAAGCTATCCCAGTAAACACCTGTCATACTATCCTAAAATGTAACACTAACCAAAACAGTCAAGAGGTGACAGATCTACCTCAGGTCAAACAGTGTGGTAACTATTTCCATTTAATTGGTCATAGGTAACTCTCTCAGATTGCAGTGACAACACCAGACCAAGAGAAAGTCACGAGAGGAATTAAGTCCAGAGAAATTAGGAAATCAGTATGTTACAGAACATAATTCTAAAATGATTGCACAAGTTAAAGAAGATTAGTATTTCCTTGGGCAGGCACCTAAGATTAGCCATCTCCACTGGCCAGCACATTATAGTGAGGGAGGACAGCCAGACTTACAGAGCGCTCCATTCTCTTTTCCTCACACAAACAGAACACTCTTACATCACACCACCCTACGCATCCGTACAAGAACATGGACGTGACAACAACTCGGAAGAAATCAATCAAAGAACAGCAGGAGATTTCAAGCGGTAGAAGAGCAAGCAATGTTCAAGAGATGAAAAAGAGAGAGAAAAAGGCGAGTCTTGTTTTGAGGGGGCCATTTTCCTTGGCTGGGTCATGGCTGTGGTGGTAGGCGGACCATGTAGATTAGAAGGAAAAACTTATCTCTCTCTCCACTCCGGCCGGGGCCAGTTACTGGCCGGGCCCCGGTACGTAACTCTACTGTGCTTAATGAGTCTTGAGTGGCCCTTGTCCACCACAATTACAAAGTTGGTGTTGGCTTGGTGGAGAAGGGAACACTCTCTGAGGGTGACTCCCTGCCTCTCTCCTCCCCTCTGGCCGAGTCATAGACCCGCTAGTGCACAGGGCTAAGCCGGAGTTCACGCGTGGCCCACGGGTTGCCCATTAAACCTCCCACAATGGACCTCTGCGTCACAAAATGTGGGGAACCATAAAGAACATATTGTCCAGCTCATTGGGATCATTTGTCCCATCCACAAAGAATTAGAGGAAGGAAAACCAAAATGTTTAACCCCGCCTGGTCTCGTCCGGGGTGCATCTTTTCCAATACTGCCCCCCCCAAACCCCCGCCCCGTTGGATGCTTTGCGCCCACGGGTTAACGTCCTTCCCAGTGCCGGTGCCCACGGAGTTGCCTGGGAAGGAAGGTATGTAAAAGGTGCCAGGTCCAAGATCTGCTGCTGCTGTAAACGTTTGCCATTTTGTCGTTGTATTTTTTTACCCTAAAAAAAATACAAAAAGACAACCCTGCTTCCTTTGTTTCTGCAACCATCACAGGTGGTTTGATTTATAATTGTTTTGACCCATTTTACGAAGTTCCCAGCAAAATAAATCCTGTTCCCTTTTCAGATACATAAGTGATGTGAGACCCATCCCCCCCCAAGGGTTAACATCTGAATGGTCATTCTCCTTCTATCTTTAAATATGACCACTTTATATGGACTGAGGGAGTTATGTGTGTACCTGCCTGCCCTTGAGTGCAATGGGCAAGGTCATGCACCCTATTAACCCTATTAAAAACATGGTTCATTATGGTATTCAAGTAAGGTTGCTTATCGGCACCATCAATTAAACCCTGGATGGATGACTCTATGATTAGCAGTGAAAGGTTACAGCGGCTAACCCTACGTGCTTTGCTTTCACAATCCTCTGACGGGTACTGGGACCTCGTCACTCCACTCAGGTCAGTTCCAGCTAAAATTTATGGTTCACATCACGTCCGCATTCCTGAACGTAGTATAGAGACGTTATAAGAAGGTTAAAATGGCAGGTAATTGCAAAAACAGTCCAGAGAGTTCATGACCGAGATTCCCTGGGATCTTCATGAACACCATTTAGAAATGTCAAAACAAAGATTATAGGAAAATTATCTACAAAACATTGTTATAACCATTATGAATGTCCTTTAACTAAAGTTGATCACATTCATGGACCACTGTCATGCTAACATTAACCAAATTGTGACCTCTTTTGAACATTACCGCATTGTTAGGAACCCTTCACTGTTTGCTGGGTTGGACCCAGAATATCTGTCCTAAATTGGAAAAAGAGTCACATTACAAACCCTGAAAAACTGCTGCAGACCATGCCTCTGTCACACACATTCTAGCAACATCAACAAACATCTATCAACTCATGGTAAAGACAAAGTGGAGTTTTGGTGGAATAGTGCACATAGGGGTAATATTACAGCAAAGGAAGCACTTTTCTCCAGGCGTGTGCAGAGACATTCAATAGAGTAGGGTTTATATCAGGAGGTACGGGTGGAGAGGTTGGGTCTTGTCTAGAAAGAATGGCCTGTTGTCCTAAATGGCACCCTTATTAACGATGTAGTGCACCATTTTGACATGTGGCCCATAGTTGCACTCGGTAGGGAATATGGTTGCCATTTGGGACGTAGCCCTGGAATGGAACTTTAGTACTAAGATGGATTATAGTAATGATACCTACCACCCTTCAAGCCTTGTTTACATCTTCCGGCTGCCTGAACTATAACTGAAGATATCACCACTGACAATGACAAAAGCATCAAAACCAATTTCTTCCTGAAATCAAAATCTAGTGGTTTACAATCGGGAGGCTTGTCCTGTTTGTGTGAATAGAACCCCCCTCCCGCTGCTGCCACAACACACACCATTCTCACTCCCCGGCAGATCCGTCCTCCCCAACACATCAACTCACAGTCTTACAAGGCGAAGGCCCCATCCATGCTGGACGTCGCGCGCGCAGCTGAAAGTCTGCGAGGACACCACGGATGCAGTCGAAATTCTTCCGGATGTACTGGAGGAAGCCACGTCTAAGGTTGTAGAGCACGGACCAAAACTATCAGTCCCATCCGCTCCTTATCATATCGAACTGAGCCTCTTATAAATTATCTGATAGCAGCCATCGCTTACAGTCTGTTAGCTCCGAGAGCAACGTAGTGAGCCCTTGCCTACACGCACCACACACAAACACCACACACTGGACACACACACACAGTGAAGACAGAGACACACATACACACAGGCACAAACCACAGTTGGCAGAGGAGGGGCCTGATCTCGGGCCTTCATCTCCCCAGTGATGTGCCTGCCGTCGTTGGCCCCTGCCTGCTAGCATGCTCATTTGTCGAGTATCGCCGGCGCTATAATTTAAAGCATAAGGTGACGGCCACCAAATGATGGGAAGAATCCTTTAAGTGGCGTATTTACCTTCCCCTCTGACAGCCCTGGTGCTTATCAGAGAGCTGGTGTTTAAAGGAGCCGAGGAGAGAGAGGACAGGGGCTTATCAAAGACCTAGCTATCGCCCGAAGAGCGCACACAAACACACACACACACACACACCCTCACAACACACACACACACACACACACACACACACACACACACAGACACAACACACTCACGCAGGCACGTACATACACACACACAACACACAATTGATATAGGTCGTTTCTCATCTAAACTAGAGGAGAGGATTTTCAATGTAGCTTGCCTACCTTGGAGGCTTTCAGAATGTTCTACATAAAGTACCTGGGTAGTTGTAACGTTACTGAAACAAAAGAGAAACACAGCATGCAACAATTCAAAGATTTTACGAGTTACAGTTCTAGAAGGACATCAGTCATTGAATAGAAGAAATTAGGCCCTAATCTATAGATTTAACATGATGGGGAAGGGGCGCAGACATGGGTGGCCTGGGAGGATAGGCCCACACACTTGGTGAGCCGGTACAGCCAATCAGAGGAGTTTTTCCACCAAAAAAGGCCTTTATTAGAGACAGAAAATATTCCTGAGCACCTTTTTATTTCAGATCGTGAAAAATGGTTCTGTGCCCACGGACGGTTTAAGTATCATGTAGGCTGCAATGGGCCCGTTTCATTTTGCAAACGTTTTGGACCGAGGTGGGTGGAGATTTCACTTTAGAACAAAGGAATGACCTAAGTGAGCAAAGTCCCCCACACAGGGAAACCAAGCAAATATAACGCGAAGGACAGCATTACCTTGAGATGTAACTGCAAAGTAACCAGAACATTGGGTTACAATAATGAAGTTTACACAAGGTTGCTGTTTCTAACAGAGTTACAAGTTACTGTGTTGTTAGCCATATTAACCTTGGCCTATCACATCATTTCCAATTACATGCTCAGGCTTTGTATTCCAGTTTTGTAATTCCCTATAGCTTTATGATTTGTGATGAAACGCCTTGCAACCAGTTACAATGCAGCAGAATCATCTGAGAGGAAAAACAGAAGGGCTCTTCTTCCTCAGGCTTCCGATTAAAAAGGGATATTCCACACGGCGCACCTCCATATCTCGGCTAGTGTGCTAGCTAGGTGGATTCCTATCCCAATCACATTCCCTGGAATGATTAAGAGTGAGAGAGACGTGAGAGAGCGAGAGAGGATGCGAGAGAGAGAGAGAGGACGAGACAGGAGCGAGAGACGAGAGAGAGAGAGAGAGAGAAGAGAGAGAGACAGAGAGAGAGACAAGAGACAGAGAGAGGCGACGACGAGAGCGGAAAGAGAAGAGGAGACAGGGGAGGGAGGGTGGGTGGAGAACGTTGATAGAGCGATTATAAAGAGGGGAAGAAAGAAGAAGAAAGGGTGAGGGAGAGAGAGAGAGAGAGAGAGAGACACCTAAGATCCTGAGAGGAAAAGAGAGAGAAAGAGGCTGAGTACTGAGAGAGAGGAGAAGAATCGGAAATCAAATGCCACCACAAACTGCTGTGTGTTCGCCGAGGCACAGATTTATGGGCGACATGACAATGATTCAAAGGGACATTGCAATCATGGGGGGACATGGACAAAACGCTGGCAAACAGTTTGAGTCATACAGTGAGGGTGACTACGATGTATATGCAACTCTTTTCTCTGCAGGAACTTTCTGTTGTTTTCTGTACAGAGCTGCTTCCAGAATTCCTTTACTCCAACTCATTAGAAACATAGAATGCTGATGCATGCAAGACAAATTAATTTTGCTTCGGTTTCGCAATAATATCTTTGTTCTGTTTCCAATTACAAATAGAAGGACATTTAATATTCGTGCTCTCCCTCTCATGTATGATGTACGATGCATGTGCGGTCTGAATGTGTGTGTTGTTTGCGTCAACTGTCGTTTTTTCACTAAGAGTTATTTTTAGAAACTTAAAGTTAAGCACAACTGTACCCTGGGGACCAGAATAATACTACAGCATGTCAACAGAAACCAGAGGGGAGAAGTAAAGTGGTGAAATGTACCACGACAGCAGTGGTTCGAGCAGATGAGGGAGTCGGAGGGGGGTCATCCCCCCACAATTATATTATTTTTTTATTTATTTTTTTTAAATGAACTCAGTCCGGCTTTAAACATTACTGTTGAAAGTTGGAAATAGTAGAATGTAAAAGGTGAAATGTTCGAAATTGGTTTTAGTTAGTGCATCATCAGCTCATCGTGTCATGTTAGTCATTGCATTACCCTAGAGAGCTATTTATGAAACTCTTCCAGATCAACTAAGGCCACATGTCAGCTAATGTTTTTTTATTTAGGTTTTTTAGCCATAGAATTGTGTAATTTTTTTGTCACCAAATTATCACACGGATACACAGTAGACATGGAAAAATGTTATAGAATTGCAAAGGAAAAATGTGCTTTAAAACTAACATTTTCTTTGCAACCCCATGACAAAATATGTAGAATTGCAGGAAATAAGACTTTAAAGCTGCAATTGTCTCCACCAACCAAAGGGATGTTGAACAACTTCTGTCAGAACAGCGCTTGTGCCCATTAGAAATAGACGTTAGGTGCGTTAGGGGGGTGCATGGGATTTTCAACCAATGCTGGGAAGCGGGGCCCTGAGTGAAAAAGTTTGGGAACCCCTGCACTATAGTATAACTAAGTCCAAAAAGAACAACACAGAGGAATGGTACTGAAACTGAGGGAGATACACCATTACAAAGAAATACAAATACTCACTACCAGGAGGGTGGAAGCACGCTAAGACGAGGGGAAGAATAAGGGAACTAGGGGCAGGGGGTAAAGAAGAAGGGGTAGAAGACAGGAGCTGGAGAGAAAACAGAGGGAAAGTAAAAACGGGGATTTGTGAGGAGGGGAAGATGAAACAGAGGAAGGAATGTGAGCGGAGTTGAAAGCAGACAAGAGGAGAGTGATAGGAAATTAGGTGAGAGGTGCCGGGAGAGAGAGAGGGAGAGCATTACAGGACACACACAGAGGAATAGAGGATAATAGGGTGAGAAGTGGGGAGATGAAGGAGGAGAAAAGGCATTACACCTACACAGAGAAGAGAGAGAGTGAGAGCGACAGAGAGGAGAGAGTAGAAGACAGAGGAAAGAGAGGAGAGAGGAAGTGTTTCTAGAAGCTAGCTAACATTGTTTCTCATTACCGTTGAGAGCGCCCTTCCTTGGGTTCTCTCCCACACCTCCGGCTCATTACAGCCTGGCACTGGCGCCAGCGCGCACCCCATCCCCTACCCCACTGTACCCCCCCAGCCCACTATTAATTCACGCCCGCAATCACAGCCCTCTAATTAGGTTAATTAATTTGTATCAGCCCTGTGTGGGACTTGGCTGAGAGGCAGCACATCATAATAGCGTTAGTGCTTGCTCCTTCTCATAAACAAGAGAGCGAGAGAGAAAGAGAAAGAGAGAGAGAGAGACAGGTACGAGATGAGAGATGAGAGGAGAGAGAAGAGAGAAGAGAGAGAGAGGGAGAGACGAGAGAGAGAGAGAGAAGAAAGAGTCACTTGGTAGAAAGAGTGAGAGGAGAGAGAATTGAGAGAGGGAGAGAGAGAGGAGAGAGAGAGAGGAGATGAGGAGGAGAGACGAGACTCAGAAGAGAGAGAGAGAGAGAAAGAGAGAAGAAAGAGAGATGATAGGGGGAATAAGCGCTGTCATTTAAGACCTGGGACAACCCCGCCGCCTCTCTGTGACGAGACATGGGCACATAACCAGGGGCTACGTCACACCAAGGACCCCCCCTCCCTTCCCATAAAACACACATCCCACCCTCCCAACCTGTCCCTACCCCCAGTACTCTAATATTCATAGACCATCGGTGTGATATCATCCGTTGCGTGCGTCGCCATGTCCATTGGGCGGAAGCATTCCCATATATTGGTGTTTGGTGAGACGGAGCAGAAAGACAGGAGAGTGAGTGAGAGAGAGAGACAGTGAGAGAGACAGAGAGAGAGAGAGCGAAGAGAGCGAGGAGAGAGAGCGAGACGAGAGAGAGGAGAGAGAGAGAGAGGAGAGGAGAGAGAGAGAGACGAGAGAGACAGTACATATAATTATCATACATGTAGTGAGCCTTGGTGCTTGGTGGAATCTTGGCAGCAGTTGTGATGTCGTCAGAGACCTCCGAGCATCCACATTACAAAATCAGCGGCTCGGCTCGCCACTCATCAGGACACTGACGAACACACTCTGATTAAACAGGAGACCTGATTTACAGCAATCACACCCGTGCTACGGTGTCGCTATCGTCCCTGCCACACACACACGCTAGACATAACCGCAAACACATACACACATAATGCACACACAATCGAGAGAAAGAAATAGATTAGATCATGTCATGTAGTCATGATGACAAATTATGAGTATCAGGGGGGGGGGACTGGCTTAGAAAGTGGAAACAAAAAACAACTAGATCTTTCCCTCTTGAGCACTGATGCTTCTCCAGGACCCTGGTAAGGAGGCCCTGGCTGAGTGTATGTCTCTGTACCAATGAAAAACTCTCCGCTCTCGGTTGTGACGCTCTCTCTTGAGACAGCACCCAGACAGCAATGACACAGGGGAGCCGGGTAGACAAGGACAGATCCTGGTTAGTTTAAAACGTAATGAAACAGTCACGAGCACACGCCCCACGTCACAGGAGAATGATGGACTGACGGTATATACACAGGGCAAGCGATGGGTGCGCTCCATGCTCAGTTCTACACCCCCCTCCTCCCTACCGGCCATAAGTCGCTCCCACCGGTCCAATCCTGTCCCGTCACCCGCAGCGCACCCCTCTGCAGGTCTGATGGGGCTCTTGGTGTGGTGGCGGGGGGGCTATCGTGATTTAGGATCCCATGCAAATTTAATCAATTCAAGTAACTCTCGCCAGCCAGCCACGTGGCTCATGTAGAGGCATTTAAGGGGATCTGTGATCCCCACCTCCTAACGCACACCACACCACACACACAAACACAAGCTGAGCATACACACACACACACACAAACACACTGAGCATGCACCACACAAAATAGTGAGCATGCCACACACACGTTAAGATTTTCCTTCAAGACGTCTTCCCTCTGGCACAGGAAGCCCATTCCTGCAGTGCCAACCTCGCCTCCGCCCCCCTCTGTCGGTTCCAGTATCAACTACTCAAACACACAGTGGACACACCAAACTCAAGTTAAAGGGAAGAGATTTAAAGATAAAGCCTAGCTAGATACTCTCCTCCTCTCTTCCAATTTCGTTATTACCCCCCCTCGCTCCCTCTCATCCTCGACCCCAGGCTAACTATTTTCTTCGCTCTTCTCATCTCCTATCCCTATCAGTCTCTCTCGGTGTAATTAGGAGGATAGATTAGCGCTATCGCTTAAAACATCTAAACCTCTACTCCTATGCAGGCTGTCTTTAGCCAGAAGCCAGAGCTGAGCAGTTGAAGAAAAACCCCTCCAGTGGAGTGGGTATGTGTTGGTTCCTGCAGGGATCAATGGCTAGTCATGGGCTCCGACGCGGTTCGAAGGCACTGCATTCAGTGCTAGAAAGGCATAACTACAATTGTCTGGTTAGATTCCAGGCTGTAACACAACAGGCGGTGATTGGGAGTGGCCATAGGGCGGCGTACAATATGGCCCAGTGTCGTCCGGTTATGGTTTGCCGGGGTAGGCGCGGTCATTGTAAGTAAGATTTTTTGTTCTTAACTGACTTGCTAGTTAAAATAAAGGTTAAATGAAATAAATGAAAGATAAAAACTCAACGCAGGCCATGAGGGCCAAAAATAGAAACGGAACATCGTAAAGTGTTGGTTTCATGTGCACACACTTTACATCTCTTGTAGAGCATTTCTCTTTTGCCAAGATAATCCATCACCTGATAGGTGAGGCATATCAAGAAGCTGATTAGGAAAGCATTGCGTCATTACACTTACGTTTCAACCGGCCTCACAACCACAGACCTACGAGTGTAACCACACAGCTAGGACCTCCACATCCGGCTCTCACCGCTTGGTGGGATCTTCTGAGGGAAGTGGTGCAGCAGAGAGGGGAGGGTTCTGAGGAGTATTTCTGTGGTAATAAAGCTTTTGTGGGGAAAAAAAACTCAATTCTTGATTGGCTGGCCTGGCTGACAATTGTCTGTGTTGCGCCCCTGCCCAGTCATGGGATAATCCTGTAGATTAGGGCCCTAATTTATTTCTCTTCAATTATAACTGAAGTGTAACTCAGTAAAAGCTTCTAAATCTAATAAGGTATAAACTTCTAATAAGGTTTTTATATGGAAATGTTAGGTTGTGAAAGAAGGATTTTTAATACTTGATGGGACAATTGAGGACAATAGTTATGCCGCATTTTCGGAGAAGAGAGGAGAAATGGGAAGAATGGGTCCACCACCCAAAGGACATATCAGGCCAACTTGGCAACAACTGTTGAAAAGCATTGAGTCAACGTTGCATCAAGCAAGTCTGCAGCAGTTTCCGCGCTGTGGAACGCCTTCCTCCTGACCCTCCATTTCTATCTCTGTGACCCCTTGCTGACACCCTTGTTAGTAGAGTCCGCGCCACCCTGACGGAATTGACCTTGTTTTGAGGGCAAAAGGTGGGTGAAACTCAATTTCCTGGGAAAGGGTTTGTTGTTTTGTTGTTCTTAATGTTTGTACACTCAGTGTAAAATCATGAGCCGTATTTGGATGATGGCTATTGGAACACACTTAGCCTAACCACAACCCTAAAGGGTTATGTATTTTACACAAAAGTGACTGTATAATTAAGTCATACGGCCCGGTCATACGGATGTGGGTGGCGTATATGGCCAATATACACGGCTACGTGTTTGTCTTAAGCCACAGCAATGCGGATTGCCGGGATATAAGACCTGTAGCCTTCGGGTATATTGCCCCATACAGTATACCCCAAACCCCCAAGGTGGTCCTTTCTGAGTTACCAACGTACTTACCAAGTACCCCCATCCCCCATTTGCTCTTACAGTGCTGCTATTCATGTTTATATCTATGCATAGTCACTTTACCCCTACCTGTCAAATCTACCCTGACTAACCTGATACCCGCCGGGCACGCACATTGACTCGTACGGTACCCCCTGTATACAGAACTCGTTAGTGTTATTATTATGTTACTTTTTATATGTTTTACTTGAACTGCATGCTGGTTAAGGACTTGTAAGTACGCATATCAGCAGTTAAGGTTGTATTCGGCAAGTGACAATAACAATTTGATGTTGATTTTGAATAGAGCAGTAAAAAATAAATGTTTTGGCATACACATAGTATACAGTCTGATATAAACAAGGCTTGTCAGCAATCAGCATTCACGGCTCAAAGCACCCAGTTTAACAGCACATGTAAACGGTATACAGTTAGGCCTAACATACAAAATATTGTAACTGGTATACAGTAGGCCTCCTACATACAAGAAACATATAAATGGTATACAGTCAGGCTTACATACG